>NC_083315.2:82137112-82775112 GCF_963455315.2 Globicephala melas
AGCCAAGTTTACATTCCGTGTAGTAGTGATATCTTATGATGTTTCTTTTTCTGTGTGACTTATTTCACTTAGAATCATCGTACCTGAATCCACTCATTATGCTGCTACTGGCCTGATGACATAGATTTCATTGCTGAGTGATATTGCATTGTACGTAAGTACCACAACTTCTTTATCCATTTTTCGCTTTCTGCGATATTGAACTTGTACCGTAAACGAGGTTCTTGTAAACAGAGCTGTCCCAAACTTTGGGGTGGCTATGTCTTTTTGATTTTAATTTCCCTAATCTATAGGACCATAAGTGGAAGTGCCTTAGGCTCTGTTGCTTTGTTTTTTAGATGTTTCAGGAAACACCATACACTTCTCCAGAGTGGCTGTTGGCAATTTACATCCCGCCCATCAGCATAAGAAGGCTCCCAGTTCTCCATGGCCTGTCCTGCCTTTCTGGATTTTACACTTTTTTCAGATGGCCCTTTTGACCGGGGGACAGTGAGACTTCATTGTAGTGCAGATTTCCTTTGCAAGCTTGCTTGGTTGGCCAAAAAGGGCGTATGCGTTTTTTCCTGAATATATTCAGGAAAAAACGCATACGCCCTTTTTGGCCAAGTGCATCATTGTGGACGTTCTGCCTCTTTTCCTATGCTTTACATGCAATTCCAGTCTACCTCCTGAAATCGGTTTCCTGCAATTCTGCCGCGCTTTCAAGTCCTCTTGGCAGCCTTACTTCAATATATTTTTGGACGATAGCTGTCATTTATAACTCTGCAGGTTTGTGAATTACAGGGCCCCTGAGCTCCTTTCTTCAACTCGCTATCTTGTGAGCTGGCCGCAACACAACAGGATTGCTTCAGGCCCTAGTGTGGTTCCGGCATGGCACGCTGAGCCTTTGATTAATTCCTCTTCCTGGTGGGAAATGAGAGTTAAATTTGCCCATCCAGACACCTCCAGCTAGTCTCTCATTGGTTCTCCCTATTCCTGTTCATTTTCCGCAGAAATTGCAAACTGGGCCAAACAGGAGGTTAAAGGCACTGACTCTCCAAGTGGGGAGAGTGTTAGTAAAGCGTCTGGAATGTTGCACCCGAGTACCACGGGACGAAAACTGAGACACATTTGAACACGTTTCCCGATCACACGGTGGATCATACTGTGGGTTCCACATGCATGTTTTAGCTGAAGGAAGAATCCCTTAAACCTGGAGAGTTGAGAACCATGGAATGGGTACCATGCAATATGACTTCAAAGGGTCTGCATTTGCTCACCGAACCTCACCAATCCTATCACTGCTGCGTTTATGCCGCTGTACACACGCTTGATTCTCTTTCGGAGTCGTATAAATCCATAGGTTTTAAGATTCTTACTAGTCAGGTATATTCTTAGGCGTTTAATATGGGGTGTTGTGTCCACTTCGTTGAGCAAGCAGTAGCTCTTGTCTATTACATATTTGGCTTATGGAAAGGTATCTGTGCTAATTTCAATCTCTGGTTTTATGCAGCACCCCAACTCACCTTTCCCCTTAAGCAAGCATAAGTTGGTTTTCTACATTTGAGACCCTATTCTGTTTTGTAACTCAGTTCCTGTGTAGCCAAGTTTACATTCCGTGTATTAGTGATACCTTATGATGTTTCTTTTTCTGTGTGCCTTATTTCACTTAGAATCATCGTACCTGAATCCACTCATTATGCTGCTACTGGCCTGATGACATAGATTTCATTGCTGAGTGATATTGCATTGTACGTAAGTACCACAACTTCTTTATCCATTTTTCGCTTTCTGCGATATTGAACTTGTACCATAAACGAGGTTCTTGTAAACAGAGCCGTCCCAAACTTTGGGGTGGCTGTGTCTTTTTGATTTTAATTTCACTAAGCTATAGGACCATAAGTGGAAGTGCCCTAGGCTCTGTTGCTTTGTTTTTTAGATGTTTCAGGAAACACCATACACTTCTCCAGAGTGGCTGTTGGCAATTTACATCCCGCCCATCAGCATAAGAAGGCTCCCAGTTCTCCATGGCCTGTCCTGCCTTTCTGGATTTTACACTTTTTTCAGATGGCCCTTTTGACCGGGGGCAGTGAGACTTCATTGTAGTGCAGATTTCCTTTGCAAGCTTGCTTGGTTGGCCAAAAAGGGCGTATGCGTGTTTTCCTGAATATATTCAGGAAAACACGCATACGCCCTTTTTGGCCAAGTGCATCATTGTGGACGTTCTGCCTCTTTTCCTATGCTTTACATGCAATTCCAGTCTACCTCCTGAAATCGGTTTCCTGCAATTCTGCCCCGCTTTCAAGTCCTCTTGGCAACCTTATTTCAATATATTTTTGGATGATAGCTGTCATTTATAACTCTGCAGGTTTGTGAATTACAGGGCCCCTGAGCTCCTTTCTTCAACTCGCTTTCTTGTGAGCTGGCCGCAACACCGCAGGATTGCTTCAGGCCCTAGTGTGGTTCCGGCATGGCTCGCTGAGCCTTTGGTTAATTCCTCTTCTTGGTGGGAAATGAGAGTTAAATTTGCCCGTCCAGACACCTCCAGCTAGTCTCTCATTGGTTCTCCCTATTCCTGTTCATTTTCCGCAGAAATTGCAAACTGGGCCAAACAGGAGGTTAAAGGCACTGACTCTCCAAGTGGGGAGAGTGTTAGTAAAGCGTCTGGAATGTTGCACCCGAGTACCAGGGGACGAAAACTGAGACACATTTGAACACGTTTCCCGATCACACGGTGGATCATACTCTGGGTTCCACATGCATGTTTTAGCTGAAGGAAGAATCCCTTAAACATGGAGAGTTGAGAACCATGGAATGGGTACCATGCAATATGACTTCAAAGGGTCTGCATTTGCTCACCGAACCTCACCAATCCTATCACTGCTGCGTTTATGCCGCTGTACACACGCTTGATTCTCTTTCGGTGACATATAAATCCATAGGTTTTAAGATTCTTACTAGTCAGGTATATTCTTAGGCGTTTAATATGGGGTGTTGAGTCCACTTCGTTGAGCAAGCAGTAGCTCTTGTCTATTACATATTTGGCTTATGGAAAGGTATCTGTGCTAATTTCAATCTCTGGTTTTATGTAGCACCCCAACTCACCTTTCCCCTTAAGCAAGCATAAGTTGGTTTTCTACATTTGAGACCCTGTTCTGTTTTGTAATTCAGTTCCTGTGTAGCCAAGTTTACATTCCGTGTATTAGTGATACCTTATGATGTTTCTTTTTCTGTGTGACTTATTTCACTTAGAATCATCGTACCTGAATCCACTCATTATGCTGCTACTGGCCTGATGACATAGATTTCATTGCTGAGTGATATTGCATTGTACGTAAGTACCACAACTTCTTTATCCATTTTTCGCTTTCTGCCATATTGAACTTGTACCGTAAACGAGGTTCTTGTAAACAGAGCCGTCCCAAACTTTGGGGTGGCTGTGTCTTTTTGATTTTAATTTCCCTAATCTATAGGACCATAAGTGGAAGTGCCTTATGCTCTGTTGCTTTGTTTTTTAGATGTTTCAGGAAACACCATACACTTCTCCAGAGTGGCTGTTGGCAATTTACATCCCGCCCATCAGCATAAGAAGGCTCCCAGTTCTCCATGGCCTGTCCTGCCTTTCTGGATTTTACACTTTTTTCAGATGGCCCTTTTGACCGGGGGGCAGTGAGACTTCATTGTAGTGCAGATTTCCTTTGCAAGCTTGCTTGGTTGGCCAAAAAGGGCGTATGCGTTTTTTCCTGAATATATTCAGGAAAAAACGCATACGCCCTTTTTGGCCAAGTGCATCACTGTGGACGTTCTGCCTCTTTTCCTATGCTTTACATGCAATTCCAGTCTACCTCCTGAAATCGGTTTCCTGCAATTCTGCCCCGCTTTCAAGTCCTCTTGGCAGCCTTACTTCAATATATTTTTGGACGATAGCTGTCATTTATAACTCTGCAGGTTTGTGAATTACAGTGCCCCTGAGCTCCTTTCTTCAACTCGCTTTCTTGTGAGCTGGCCGCAACACCGCAGGATTGCTTCAGGCCCTAGTGTGGTTCCGGCATGGCTCGCTGAGCCTTTGGTTAATTCCTCTTCTTGGCGGGAAATGAGAGTTAAATTTGCCCGTCCAGACACCTCCAGCTAGTCTCTCATTGGTTCTCCCTATTCCTGTTCATTTTCCGCAGAAATTGCAAACTGGGCCAAACAGGAGGTTAAAGGCACTGACTCTCCAAGTGGGGAGAGTGTTAGTAAAGCGTCTGGAATGTTGCACCCGAGTACCAGGGGACGAAAACTGAGACACATTTGAACACGTTTCCCGATCACACGGTGGATCATACTCTGGGTTCCACATGCATGTTTTAGCTGAAGGAAGAATCCCTTAAACCTGGAGAGTTGAGAACCATGGAATGGGTACCATGCAATATGACTTCAAAGGGTCTGTATTTGCTCACCGAACCTCACCAATCCTATCACTGCTGCGTTTATGCCGCTGTACACACGCTTGATTCTCTTTCGGAGACATTTAAATCCATAGGTTTTAAGATTCTTACTAGTCAGGTATATTCTTAGGCGTTTAATATGGGGTGTGGAGTCCACTTCGTTGAGCAAGCAGTAGCTCTTGTCTATTACATATTTGGCTTATGGAAAGGTATCTGTGCTAATTTCAATCTCTGGTTTTATGAAGCACCCCAACTCACCTTTCCCCTTAAGCAAGCATAAGTTGGTTTTCTACATTTGAGACCCTATTCTGTTTTGTAATTCAGTTCCTGTGTAGCCAAGTTTACATTCCGTGTATTAGTGATACCTTATGATGTTTCTTTTTCTGTGTGACTTATTTCACTTAGAATCATCGTACCTGAATCCACTCATTATGCTGTTACTGGCCTGATGACATAGATTTCATTGCTGAGTGATATTGCATTGTACGTAAGTACCAAAACTTCTTTATCCATTTTTCGCTTTCTGCGATATTGAACTTGTACCATAAACGAGGTTCTTGTAAACAGAGCCGTCCCAAACTTTGGGGTGGCTGTGTCTTTTTGATTTTAATTTCCCTAAGGTATAGGACCATAAGTGGAAGTGCCCTAGGCTCTGTTGCTGTGTTTTTTGATGTTTCAGGAAACACCATACACTTCTCCAGAGTGGCTGTTGGCAATTTACATCCCGCCCATCAGCATAAGAAGGCTCCCAGTTCTCCATGGCCTGTCCTGCCTTTCTGGATTTTACACTATTTTCAGATGGCCCTTTTGGCCGGGGGGCAGTGAGACTTCATTGTAGTGCAGATTTCCTTTGCAAGCTTGCTTGGTTGGCCAAAAAGGGCGTATGCGTTTTTTCCTGAATATATTCAGGAAAAAACGCATACGCCCTTTTTGGCCAAGTGCATCATTGTGGACGTTCTGCCACTTTTCCTATGCTTTACATGCAATTCCAGTCTACCTCCTGAAATCGGTTTCCTGCAATTCTGCCCCGCTTTCAAGTCCTCTTGGCAGCCTTACTTCAATATATTTTTGGACGATAGCTGTCATTTATACCTCTGCAGGTTTGTGAATTACAGGGCCCCTGAGCTCCTTTCTTCAACTCGCTATCTTGTGAGGTGGCCGCAACACCGCAGGATTGCTTCAGGCCCTAGTGTGGTTCCGGCATGGCACGCTGAGCCTTTGATTAATTCCTCTTCCTGGTGGGAAATGAGAGTTAAATTTGCCCGTCCAGACACCTCCAGCTAGTCTCTCATTGGTTCTCCCTATTCCTGTTCATTTTCCGCAGAAATTGCAAACTGGGCCAAACAGGAGGTTAAAGGCACTGACTCTCCAAGTGGGGAGAGTGTTAGTAAAGCATCTGGAATGTTGCACCCGAGTACCAGGGGACGAAAACTGAGACGCATTTTAACACGTTTCCCGATCACACAGTGGATCATACTCTGGGTTCCACATGCATGTTTTAGCTGAAGGAAGAATCCCTTAAACCTGGAGAGTTGAGAACCATGGAATGGGTACCATGCAATATGACTTCAAAGGGTCTGCATTTGCTCACCGAACCTCACCAATCCTATCACTGCTGCGTTTATGCCGCTGTACACACGCTTGATTCTCTTTCGGAGACATATAAATCCATAGGTTTTAAGATTCTTACTAGTCAGGTATATTCTTAGGCATTTAATATGGGGTGTTGAGTCCACTTCGTTGAGCAAGCAGTAGCTCTTGTCTATTACATATTTGGCTTATGGAAAGGTATCTGTGCTAATTTCAATCTCTGGTTTTATGCAGCACCCCAACTCACCTTTCCCCTTAAGCAAGCATAAGTTGGTTTTCTACATTTGAGACCCTATTCTGTTTTGTAATTCAGTTCCTGTGTAGCCAAGTTTACATTCCGTGTATTAGTGATACCTTATGATGTTTCTTTTTCTGTGTGACTTATTTCACTTAGAATCATCGTACCTGAATCCACTCATTATGCTGCTACTGGCCTGATGACATAGATTTCATTGCTGAGTGATATTGCATTGTACGTAAGTACCACAACTTCTTTATCCATTTTTCGCTTTCTGCGATATTGAACTTGTACCGTAAACGAGGTTCTTGTAAACAGAGCCGTCCCAAACTTTGGGGTGGCTGTGTCTTTTTGATTTTAATTTCCCTAATCTATAGGACCATAAGTGGAAGTGCCTTAGGCTCTGTTGCTTTGTTTTTTAGATGTTTCAGGAAACACCATACACTTCTCCAGAGTGGCTGTTGGCAATTTACATCCCGCCCATCAGCATAAGAAGGCTCCCAGTTCTCCATGGCCTGTCCTGCCTTTCTGGATTTTACACTTTTTTCAGATGGCCCTTTTGACCGGGGGGCAGTGAGACTTCATTGTAGTGCAGATTTCCTTTGCAAGCTTGCTTGGTTGGCCAAAAAGGGCGTATGCGATTTTTCCTGAATATATTCAGGAAAAAACGCATACGCCCTTTTTGGCCAAGTGCATCACTCTGGACGTTCTGCCTCTTTTCCTATGTTTTACATGCAATTCCAGTCTACCTCCTGAAATCGGTTTCCTGCAATTCTGCCCCGCTTTCAAGTCCTCTTGGCAGCCTTACTTCAATATATTTTTGGACGATAGCTGTCATTTATACCTCTGCAGGTTTGTGAATTACAGGGCCCCTGAGCTCCTTTCTTCAACTCGCTATCTTGTGAGCTGGCCGCAACACCGCATGATTGCTTCAGGCCCTAGTGTGGTTCCGGCATGGCACGCTGAGCCTTTGATTAATTCCTCTTCCTGGTGGGAAATGAGAGTTAAATTTGCCCGTCCAGACACCTCCAGCTAGTCTCTCATTGGTTCTCCCTATTCCTGTTCATTTTCCGCAGAAATTGCAAACTGGGCCAAACAGGAGGTTAAAGGCACTGACTCTCCAAGTGGGGAGAGTGTTAGTAAAGCGTCTGGAATGTTGCACCCGAGTACCAGGGGACGAAAACTGAGACACATTTGAACACGTTTCCCGATCACACGGTGGATCGTACTGTGGGTTCCACATGCATGTTTTAGCTGAAGGAAGAATCCCTTAAACCTGGAGAGTTGAGAACCATGGAATGGGTACCATGCAATATGACTTCAAAGGGTCTGCATTTGCTCACCGAACCTCACCAATCCTATCACTGCTGCGTTTATGCCGCTGTACACACGCTTGATTCTCTTTCGGAGACATATAAATCCATAGGTTTTAAGATTCTTACTAGTCAGGTATATTCTTAGGCGTTTAATATGGGGTGTTGAGTCCACTTCATTGAGCAAGCAGTAGCTCTTGTCTATTACATATTTGGCTTATGGAAAGGTATCTGTGCTAATTTCAATCTCTGGTTTTATGCAGCACCCCAACTCACCTTTCCCCTTAAGCAAGCATAAGTTGGTTTTCTGCATTTGAGACCCTATTCTGTTTTGTAATTCAGTTCCTGTGTAGCCAAGTTTACATTCCGTGTAGTAGTGATATCTTATGATGTTTCTTTTTCTGTGTGACTTATTTCACTTAGAATCATCGTACCTGAATCCACTCATTATGCTGGTACTGGCCTGATGACATAGATTTCATGGCTGAGTGATATTGCATTGTACGTAAGTACCACAACTTCTTTATCCATTTTTCGCTTTCTGCGATATTGAACTTGTACCGTAAACGAAGTTCTTGTAAACAGAGCTGTCCCAAACTTTGGGGTGGCTGTGTCTTTTTGATTTTAATTTCCCTAATCTATAGGACCATAAGTGGAAGTGCCTTAGGCTCTGTTGCTTTGTTTTTTAGATGTTTCAGGAAACACCATACACTTCTCCAGAGTGGCTGTTGGCAATTTACATCCCGCCCATCAGCATAAGAAGGCTCCCAGTTCTCCATGGCCTGTCCTGCCTTTCTGGATTTTACACTTTTTTCAGATGGCCCTTTTGACCGGGGGGCAGTGAGACTTCATTGTAGTGCAGATTTCCTTTGCAAGCTTGCTTGGTTGGCCAAAAAGGGCGTATGCGTTTTTTCCTGAATATATTCTGGAAAAAACGCATACGCCCTTTTTGGCCAAGTGCATCATTGTGGACGTTCTGCCTCTTTTCCTATGCTTTACATGCAATTCCAGTCTACCTCCTGAAATCGGTTTCCTGCAATTCTGCCCCGCTTTCAAGTCCTCTTGGCAGCCTTACTTCAATATATTTTTGGACGATAGCTGTCATTTATAACTCTGCAGGTTTGTGAATTACAGTGCCCCTGAGCTCCTTTCTTCAACTCGCTTTCTTGTGAGCTGGCCGCAACACCGCAGGATTGCTTCAGGCCCTAGTGTGGTTCCGGCATTGCTCGTTGAGCCTTTGGTTAATTCCTCTTCTTGGTGGGAAATGAGAGTTAAATTTGCCCGTCCAGACACCTCCAGCTAGTCTCTCATTGGTTCTCCCTATTCCTGTTCATTTTCCGCAGAAATTGCAAACTGGGCCAAACAGGAGGTTAAAGGCACTGACTCTCCAAGTGGGGAGAGTGTTAGTAAAGCGTCTGGAATGTTGCACCCGAGTACCAGGGGACGAAAACTGAGACACATTTGAACACGTTTCCCGATCACACGGTGGATCATAATCTGGGTTCCACATGCATGTTTTAGCTGAAGGAAGAATCCCTTAAACCTGGAGAGTTGAGAACCATGGAATGGGTACCATGCAATATGACTTCAAAGGGTCTGCATTTGCTCACCGAACCTCACCAATCCTATCACTGCTGCGTTTATGCCACTGTACACACGCTTGATTCTCTTTCGGAGACATATAAATCCATAGGTTTTAAGATTCTTACTAGTCAGGTATATTCTTAGGCGTTTAATATGGGGTGTTGAGTCCACTTCGTTGAGCAAGCAGTAGCTCTTGTCTATTACATATTTGGCTTATGGAAAGGTATCTGTGCTAATTTCTATCTCTGGTTTTATGCAGCACCCCAACTCACCTTTCCCCTTAAGCAAGCATAAGTTTGTTTTCTACATTTGAGACCCTATTCTGTTTTGTAATTCAGTTCCTGTGTAGCCAAGTTTACATTCCGTGTATTAGTGATACCTTATGATGTTTCTTTTTCTGTGTGACTTATTTCACTTAGAATCATCGTACCTGAATCCACTCATTATGCTGCTACTGGCCTGATGACATAGATTTCATTGCTGAGTGATATTGCATTGTACGTAAGTACCACAACTTCTTTATCCATTTTTCGCTTTCTGCGATATTGAACTTGTACCGTAAACGAGGTTCTTGTAAACAGAGCCGTCCCAAACTTTGGGGTGGCTGTGTCTTTTTGATTTTAATTTCCCTAATCTATAGGACCATAAGTGGAAGTGCCCTAGGCTCTGTTGCTGTGTTTTTTGATGTTTCAGGAAACACCATACACTTCTCCAGAGTGGCTGTTGGCAATTTACATCCCGCCCATCAGCATAAGAAGGCTCCCAGTTCTCCATGGCCTGTCCTGCCTTTCTGGATTTTACACTATTTTCAGATGGCCCTTTTGGCCGGGGTGCAGTGAGACTTCATTGTAGTGCAGATTTCCTTTGCAAGCTTGCTTGGTTGGCCAAAAAGGGCGTATGCGTTTTTTCCTGAATATATTCAGGAAAAAACGCATACGCCCTTTTTGGCCAAGTGCATCATTGTGGACGTTCTGCCTCTTTTCCTATGCTTTACATGCAATTCCAGTCTACCTCCTGAAATCGGTTTCCTGCAATTCTGCCCCGCTTTCAAGTCCTCTTGGCAGCCTTACTTCAATATATTTTTGGACGATAGCTGTCATTTATAACTCTGCAGGTTTGTGAATTACAGGGCCCCTGAGCTCCTTTCTTCAACTCGCTATATTGTGAGCTGGCCGCAACACCGCAGGATTGCTTCAGGCCCTAGTGTGGTTCCGGCATGGCACGCTGAGCCTTTGGTTAATTCCTCTTCCTGGTGGGAAATGAGAGTTAAATTTGCCCGTCCAGACACCTCCAGCTAGTCTCTCATTGGTTCTCCCTATTCCTGTTCATTTTCCGCAGAAATTGCAAACTGGGCCAAACAGGAGGTTAAAGGCACTGACTCTCCAAGTGGGGAGAGTGTTAGTAAAGCGTCTGGAATGTTGCACCCGAGTATCAGGGGACGAAAACTGAGACACATTTGAACACGTTTCCCGATCACACGGTGGATCATACTCTGGGTTCCACATGCATGTTTTAGCTGAAGGAAGAATCCCTTAAACCTGGAGAGTTGAGAACCATGGAATGGGTACCATGCAATATGACTTCAAAGGGTCTGTATTTGCTCACCAAACCTCACCAATCCTATCACTGCTGCGTTTATGCCGCTGTACACACGCTTGATTCTCTTTCGGAGACATTTAAATCCATAGGTTTTAAGATTCTTACTAGTCAGGTATATTCTTAGGCGTTTAATATGGGGTGTTGAGTCCACTTCGTTGAGCAAGCATTAGCTCTTGTCTATTACATATTTGGCTTATGGAAAGGTATCTGTGCTAATTTCAATCTCTGGTTTTATGCAGTACCCCAACACACCTTTCCCCTTAAGCAAGCATAAGTTGGTTTTCTGCATTTGAGACCCTATTCTGTTTTGTAATTCAGTTCCTGTGTAGCCAAGTTTACATTCCGTGTATTAGTGATACCTTATGATGTTTCTTTTTCTGTGTGACTTATTTCACTTAGAATCATCGTACCTGAATCCACTCATTATGCTGGTACTGGCCTGATGACATAGATTTCATTGCTGAGTGATATTGCATTGTACGTAAGTACCAAAACTTCTTTATCCATTTTTCGCTTTCTGCGATATTGAACTTGTACCATAAACGAGGTTCTTGTAAACAGAGCCGTCCCAAACTTTGGGGTGGCTGTGTCTGTTTGATTTTAATTTCCCTAAGGTATAGGACCATAAGTGGAAGTGCCCTAGGCTCTGTTGCTTTGTTTTTTGATGTTTCAGGAAACACCATACACTTCTCCAGAGTGGCTGTTGGCAATTTACATCCCGCCCATCAGCATAAGAAGGCTCCCAGTTCTCCATGGCCTGTCCTGCCTTTCTGGATTTTACACTTTTTTCAGATGGCCCTTTTGACCGGGGGGCAGTGAGACTTCATTGTAGTGCAGATTTCCTTTGCAAGCTTGCTTGGTTGGCCAAAAAGGGCGTATGCGTTTTTTCCTGAATATATTCAGGAAAAAACGCATACGCCCTTTTTGGCCAAGTGCATCATTGTGGACGTTCTGCCTCTTTTCCTATGCTTTACATGCAATTCCAGTCTACCTCCTGAAATCGGTTTCCTGCAATTCTGCCGCGCTTTCAAGTCCTCTTGGCAGCCTTACTTCAATATATTTTTGGACGATAGCTGTCATTTATACCTCTGCAGTTTTGTGAATTACAGGGCCCCTGAGCTCCTTTCTTCAACTCGCGATCTTGTGAGGTGGCCGCAACACCGCATGATTGCTTCAGGCCCTAGTGTGGTTCCGGCATGGCACGCTGAGCCTTTGATTAATTCCTCTTCCTGGTGGGAAATGAGAGTTAAATTTGCCCGTCCAGACACCTCCAGCTAGTCTCTCATTGGTTCTCCCTATTCCTGTTCATTTTCCGCAGAAATTGCAAACTGGGCCAAACAGGAGGTTAAAGGCACTGACTCTCCAAGTGGGGAGAGTGTTAGTAAAGCGTCTGGAATGTTGCACCCGAGTACCACGGGACGAAAACTGAGACGCATTTGAACACGTTTCCCGATCACACGGTGGATCATACTGTGGGTTCCACATGCATGTTTTAGCTGAAGGAAGAATCCCTTAAACCTGGAGAGTTGAGAACCATTTAATGGGTACCATGCAATATGACTTCAAAGGGTCTGCATTTGCTCACCGAACCTCACCAATCCTATCACTGCTGCGTTTATGCCGCTGTACACACGCTTGATTCTCTTTCGGAGTCGTATAAATCCATAGGTTTTAAGATTCTTACTAGTCAGGTATATTCTTAGGCGTTTAATATGGGGTGTTGTGTCCACTTCGTTGAGCAAGCAGTAGCTCTTGTCTATTACATATTTGGCTTATGGAAAGGTATCTGTGCTAATTTCAATCTCTGGTTTTATGCAGCACCCCAACTCACCTTTCCCCTTAAGCAAGCATAAGTTGGTTTTCTACATTTGAGACCCTATTCTGTTTTGTAACTCAGTTCCTGTGTACCAAGTTTACATTCCGTGTATTAGTGATACCTTATGATGTTTCTTTTTCTGTGTGCCTTATTTCACTTAGAATCATCGTACCTGAATCCACTCATTATGCTGCTACTGGCCTGATGACATAGATTTCATTGCTGAGTGATATTGCATTGTACGTAAGTACCACAACTTCTTTATCCATTTTTCGCTTTCTGCGATATTGAACTTGTACCATAAACGAGGTTCTTGTAAACAGAGCCGTCCCAAACTTTGGGGTGGCTGTGTCTTTTTGATTTTAATTTCCCTAAGCTATAGGACCATAAGTGGAAGTGCCCTAGGCTCTGTTGCTTTGTTTTTTAGATGTTTCAGGAAACACCATACACTTCTCCAGAGTGGCTGTTGGCAATTTACATCCCGCCCATCAGCATAAGAAGGCTCCCAGTTCTCCATGGCCTGTCCTGCCTTTCTGGATTTTACACTTTTTTCAGATGGCCCTTTTGACCGGGGGCAGTGAGACTTCATTGTAGTGCAGATTTCCTTTGCAAGCTTGCTTGGTTGGCCAAAAAGGGCGTATGCGTTTTTTCCTGAATATATTCAGGAAAACACGCATACGCCCTTTTTGGCCAAGTGCATCATTGTGGACGTTCTGCCTCTTTTCCTATGCTTTACATGCAATTCCAGTCTACCTCCTGAAATCGGTTTCCTGCAATTCTGCCCCGCTTTCAAGTCCTCTTGGCAACCTTACTTCAATATATTTTTGGACGATAGCTGTCATTTATAACTCTGCAGGTTTGTGAATTACAGGGCCCCTGAGCTCCTTTCTTCAACTCGCTTTCTTGTGAGCTGGCCGCAACACCGCAGGATTGCTTCAGGCCCTAGTGTGGTTCCGGCATGGCTCGCTGAGCCTTTGGTTAATTCCTCTTCTTGGTGGGAAATGAGAGTTAAATTTGCCCGTCCAGACACCTCCAGCTAGTCTCTCATTGGTTCTCCCTATTCCTGTTCATTTTCCGCAGAAATTGCAAACTGGGCCAAACAGGAGGTTAAAGGCACTGACTCTCCAAGTGGGGAGAGTGTTAGTAAAGCGTCTGGAATGTTGCACCCGAGTACCAGGGGACGAAAACTGAGACACATTTGAACACGTTTCCCGATCACACGGTGGATCATACTCTGGGTTCCACATGCATGTTTTAGCTGAAGGAAGAATCCCTTAAACATGGAGAGTTGAGAACCATGGAATGGGTACCATGCAATATGACTTCAAAGGGTCTGCATTTGCTCACCGAACCTCACCAATCCTATCACTGCTGCGTTTATGCCGCTGTACACACGCTTGATTCTCTTTGGGAGACATATAAATCCATAGGTTTTAAGATTCTTACTAGTCAGGTATATTCTTAGGCGTTTAATATGGGGTGTTGAGTCCACTTCGTTGAGCAAGCAGTAGCTCTTGTCTATTACATATGTGGCTTATGGAAAGGTATCTGTGCTAATTTCAATCTCTGGTTTTATGCAGCACCCCAACTCACCTTTCCCCTTAAGCAAGCATAAGTTGGTTTTCTACATTTGAGACCCTATTCTGTTTTGTTATTCAGTTCCTGTGTAGCCAAGTTTACATTCCGTGTATTAGTGATACCTTATGATGTTTCTTTTTCTGTGTGACTTATTTCACTTAGAATCATCGTACCTGAATCCACTCATTATGCTGCTACTGGCCTGATAACATAGATTTCATTGCTGAGTGATATTGCATTGTACGTAAGTACCACAACTTCTTTATCCATTTTTCGCTTTCTGCGATATTGAACTTGTACCGTAAACGAGGTTCTTGTAAACAGAGCCGTCCCAAACTTTGGGGTGGCTGTGTCTTTTTGATTTTAATTTCCCTAAGCTATAGGACCATAAGTGGAAGTGCCTTAGGCTCTGTTGCTTTGTTTTTTAGATGTTTCAGGAAACACCATACACTTCTCCAGAGTGGCTGTTGGCAATTTACATCCCGCCCATCAGCATAAGAAGGCTCCCAGTTCTCCTTGGCCTGTCCTGCCTTTCTGGATTTTACACTTTTTTCAGATGGCCCTTTTGACCGGGGGGCAGTGAGACTTCATTGTAGTGCAGATTTCCTTTGCAAGCTTGCTTGGTTGGCCAAAAAGGGCGTATGCGTTTTTTCCTGAATATATTCAGGAAAAAACGCATACGCCCTTTTTGGCCAAGTGCATCACTGTGGACGTTCTGCCTCTTTTCCTATGCTTTACATGCAATTCCAGTCTACCTCCTGAAATCGGTTTCCTGCAATTCTGCCCCGCTTTCAAGTCCTCTTGGCAGCCTTACTTCAATATATTTTTGGACGATAGCTGTCATTTATAACTCTGCAAGTTTGTGAATTACAGGGCCCCTGAGCTCCTTTCTTCAACTCGCTTTCTTGTGAGCTGGCCGCAACACTGCAGGATTGCTTCAGGCCCTAGTGTGGTTCCGGCATGGCTCGCTGAGCCTTTGGTTAATTCCTCTTCTTGGTGGGAAATGAGAGTTAAATTTGCCCGTCCAGACACCTCCAGCTAGTCTCTCATTGGTTCTCCCTATTCCTGTTCATTTTCCGCAGAAATTGCAAACTGGGCCAAACAGGAGGTTAAAGGCACTGACTCTCCAAGTGGGGAGAGTGTTAGTAAAGCGTCTGGAATGTTGCACCCGAGTACCAGGGGACGAAAACTGAGACACATTTGAACACGTTTCCCGATCACACGGTGGATCATACTCTGGGTTCCACATGCATGTTTTAGCTGAAGGAAGAATCCCTTAAACCTGGAGAGTTGAGACCCATGGAATGGGTACCATGCAATATGACTTCAAAGGGTCTGCATTTGCTCACCGAACCTCACCAATCCTATCACTGCTGCGTTTATGCCGCTGTACACACGCTTGATTCTCTTTCGGTGACATATAAATCCATAGGTTTTAAGATTCTTACTAGTCAGGTATATTCTTAGGCGTTTAATATGGGGTGTTGAGTCCACTTCGTTGAGCAAGCAGTAGCTCTTGTCTATTACATATTTGGCTTATGGAAAGGTATCTGTGCTAATTTCAATCTCTGGTTTTATGTAGCACCCCAACTCACCTTTCCCCTTAAGCAAGCATAAGTTGGTTTTCTACATTTGAGACCCTATTCTGTTTTGTAATTCAGTTCCTGTGTAGCCAAGTTTACATTCCGTGTATTAGTGATACCTTATGATGTTTCTTTTTCTGTGTGACTTATTTCACTTAGAATCATCGTACCTGAATCCACTCATTATGCTGCTACTGGCCTGATGACATAGATTTCATTGCTGAGTGATATTGCATTGTACGTAAGTAGCAAAACTTCTTTATCCATTTTTCGCTTTCTGCGATATTGAACTTGTACCATAAACGAGGTTCTTGTAAACAGAGCCGTCCCAAACTTTGGGGTGGCTGTGTCTTTTTGATTTTAATTTCCCTAAGCTATAGGACCATAAGTGGAAGTGCCCTAGGCTCTGTTGCTGTGTTTTTTGATGTTTCAGGAAACACCATACACTTCTCCAGAGTGGCTGTTGGCAATTTACATCCCGCCCATCAGCATAAGAAGGCTCCCAGTTCTCCATGGCCTGTCCTGCCTTTCTGGATTTTACACTATTTTCAGATGGCCCTTTTGGCCGGGGGGCAGTGAGACTTCATTGTAGTGCAGATTTCCTTTGCAAGCTTGCTTGGTTGGCCAAAAAGGGCGTATGCGTTTTTTCCTGAATATATTCAGGAAAAAACGCATACGCCCTTTTTGGCCAAGTGCATCATTGTGGACGTTCTGCCACTTTTCCTATGCTTTACATGCAATTCCAGTCTACCTCCTGAAATCGGTTTCCTGCAATTCTGCCCCGCTTTCAAGTCCTCTTGGCAGCCTTACTTCAATATATTTTTGGACGATAGCTGTCATTTATACCTCTGCAGGTTTGTGAATTACAGGGCCCCTGAGCTCCTTTCTTCAACTCGCTATCTTGTGAGGTGGCCGCAACACCGCAGGATTGCTTCAGGCCCTAGTGTGGTTCCGGCATGGCACGCTGAGCCTTTGATTAATTCCTCTTCCTGGTGGGAAATGAGAGTTAAATTTGCCCGTCCAGACACCTCCAGCTAGTCTCTCATTGGTTCTCCCTATTCCTGTTCATTTTCCGCAGAAATTGCAAACTGGGCCAAACAGGAGGTTAAAGGCACTGACTCTCCAAGTGGGGAGAGTGTTAGTAAAGCATCTGGAATGTTGCACCCGAGTACCAGGGGACGAAAACTGAGACGCATTTGAACACGTTTCCCGATCACACGGTGGATCATACTCTGGGTTCCACATGCATGTTTTAGCTGAAGGAAGAATCCCTTAAACCTGGAGAGTTGAGAACCATGGAATGGGTACCATGCAATATGACTTCAAAGGGTCTGCATTTGCTCACCGAACCTCACCAATCCTATCACTGCTGCGTTTATGCCGCTGTACACACGCTTGATTCTCTTTCGGAGACATATAAATCCATAGGTTTTAAGATTCTTACTAGTCAGGTATATTCTTAGGCATTTAATATGGGGTGTTGAGTCCACTTCGTTGAGCAAGCAGTAGCTCTTGTCTATTACATATTTGGCTTATGGAAAGGTATCTGTGCTAATTTCAATCTCTGGTTTTATGCAGCACCCCAACTCACCTTTCCCCTTAAGCAAGCATAAGTTGGTTTTCTACATTTGAGACCCTATTCTGTTTTGTAATTCAGTTCCTGTGTAGCCAAGTTTACATTCCGTGTATTAGTGATACCTTATGATGTTTCTTTTTCTGTGTGACTTATTTCACTTAGAATCATCGTACCTGAATCCACTCATTATGCTGCTACTGGCCTGATGACATAGATTTCATTGCTGAGTGATATTGCATTGTTCGTAAGTACCACAACTTCTTTATCCATTTTTCGCTTTCTGCGATATTGAACTTGTACCGTAAACGAGGTTCTTGTAAACAGAGCCGTCCCAAACTTTGGGGTGGCTGTGTCTTTTTGATTTTAATTTCCCTAATCTATAGGACCATAAGTGGAAGTGCCTTAGGCTCTGTTGCTTTGTTTTTTAGATGTTTCAGGAAACACCATACACTTCTCCAGAGTGGCTGTTGGCAATTTACATCCCGCCCATCAGCATAAGAAGGCTCCCAGTTCTCCATGGCCTGTCCTGCCTTTCTGGATTTTACACTTTTTTCAGATGGCCCTTTTGACCGGGGGGCAGTGAGACTTCATTGTAGTGCAGATTTCCTTTGCAAGCTTGCTTGGTTGGCCAAAAAGGGCGTATGCGATTTTTCCTGAATATATTCAGGAAAAAACGCATACGCCCTTTTTAGCCAAGTGCATCACTCTGGACGTTCTGCCTCTTTTCCTATGTTTTACATGCAATTCCAGTCTACCTCCTGAAATCGGTTTCCTGCAATTCTGCCCCGCTTTCAAGTCCTCTTGGCAGCCTTACTTCAATATATTTTTGGACGATAGCTGTCATTTATACCTCTGCAGGTTTGTGAATTACAGGGCCCCTGAGCTCCTTTCTTCAACTCGCTATCTTGTGAGCTGGCCGCAACACCGCATGATTGCTTCAGGCCCTAGTGTGGTTCCGGCATGGCACGCTGAGCCTTTGATTAATTCCTCTTCCTGGTGGGAAATGAGAGTTAAATTTGCCCGTCCAGACACCTCCAGCTAGTCTCTCATTGGTTCTCCCTATTCCTGTTCATTTTCCGCAGAAATTGCAAACTGGGCCAAACAGGAGGTTAAAGGCACTGACTCTCCAAGTGGGGAGAGTGTTAGTAAAGCGTCTGGAATGTTGCACCCGAGTACCAGGGGACGAAAACTGAGACACATTTGAACACGTTTCCCGATCACACGGTGGATCATACTGTGGGTTCCACATGCATGTTTTAGCTGAAGGAAGAATCCCTTAAACCTGGAGAGTTGAGAACCATGGAATGGGTACCATGCAATATGACTTCAAAGGGTCTGCATTTGCTCACCGAACCTCACCAATCCTATCACTGCTGCGTTTATGCCGCTGTACACACGCTTGATTCTCTTTCGGAGACATATAAATCCATAGGTTTTAAGATTCTTACTAGTCAGGTATATTCTTAGGCGTTTAATATGGGGTGTTGAGTCCACTTCATTGAGCAAGCAGTAGCTCTTGTCTATTACATATTTGGCTTATGGAAAGGTATCTGTGCTAATTTCAATCTCTGGTTTTATGCAGCACCCCAACTCACCTTTCCCCTTAAGCAAGCATAAGTTGGTTTTCTGCATTTGAGACCCTATTCTGTTTTGTAATTCAGTTCCTGTGTAGCCAAGTTTACATTCCGTGTAGTAGTGATATCTTATGATGTTTCTTTTTCTGTGTGACTTATTTCACTTAGAATCATCGTACCTGAATCCACTCATTATGCTGGTACTGGCCTGATGACATAGATTTCATTGCTGAGTGATATTGCATTGTACGTAAGTACCACAACTTCTTTATCCATTTTTCGCTTTCTGCGATATTGAACTTGTACCGTAAACGAAGTTCTTGTAAACAGAGCTGTCCCAAACTTTGGGGTGGCTATGTCTTTTTGATTTTAATTTCCCTAATCTATAGGACCATAAGTGGAAGTGCCTTAGGCTCTGTTGCTTTGTTTTTTAGATGTTTCAGGAAACACCATACACTTCTCCAGAGTGGCTGTTGGCAATTTACATCCCGCCCATCAGCATAAGAAGGCTCCCAGTTCTCCATGGCCTGTCCTGCCTTTCTGGATTTTACACTTTTTTCAGATGGCCCTTTTGACCGGGGGGCAGTGAGACTTCATTGTAGTGCAGATTTCCTTTGCAAGCTTGCTTGGTTGGCCAAAAAGGGCGTATGCGTTTTTTCCTGAATATATTCTGGAAAAAACGCATACGCCCTTTTTGGCCAAGTGCATCATTGTGGACGTTCTGCCTCTTTTCCTATGGTTTACATGCAATTCCAGTCTACCTCCTGAAATCGGTTTCCTGCAATTCTGCCCCGCTTTCAATTCCTCTTGGCAGCCTTACTTCAATATATTTTTGGACGATAGCTGTCATTTATAACTCTGCAGGTTTGTGAATTACAGTGCCCCTGAGCTCCTTTCTTCAACTCGCTTTCTGTGAGCTGGCCGCAACACCGCAGGATTGCTTCAGGCCCTAGTGTGGTTCCGGCATTGCTCGTTGAGCCTTTGGTTAATTCCTCTTCTTGGTGGGAAATGAGAGTTAAATTTGCCCGTCCAGACACCTCCAGCTAGTCTCTCATTGGTTCTCCCTATTCCTGTTCATTTTCCGCAGAAATTGCAAACTGGGCCAAACAGGAGGTTAAAGGCACTGACTCTCCAAGTGGGGAGAGTGTTAGTAAAGCGTCTGGAATGTTGCACCCGAGTACCAGGGGACGAAAACTGAGACACATTTGAACACGTTTCCCGATCACACGGTGGATCATAATCTGGGTTCCACATGCATGTTTTAGCTGAAGGAAGAATCCCTTAAACCTGGAGAGTTGAGAACCATGGAATGGGTACCATGCAATATGACTTCAAAGGGTCTGCATTTGCTCACCGAACCTCACCAATCCTATCACTGCTGCGTTTATGCCACTGTACACACGCTTGATTCTCTTTCGGAGACATATAAATCCATAGGTTTTAAGATTCTTACTAGTCAGGTATATTCTTAGGCGTTTAATATGGGGTGTTGAGTCCACTTCGTTGAGCAAGCAGTAGCTCTTGTCTATTACATATTTGGCTTATGGAAAGGTATCTGTGCTAATTTCAATCTCTGGTTTTATGCAGCACCCCAACTCACCTTTCCCCTTAAGCAAGCATAAGTTGGTTTTCTACATTTGAGACCCTATTCTGTTTTGTAATTCAGTTCCTGTGTAGCCAAGTTTACATTCCGTGTATTAGTGATACCTTATGATGTTTCTTTTTCTGTGTGACTTATTTCACTTAGAATCATCGTACCTGAATCCACTCATTATGCTGCTACTGGCCTGATGACATAGATTTCATTGCTGAGTGATATTGCATTGTACGTAAGTACCACAACTTCTTTATCCATTTTTCGCTTTCTGCGATATTGAACTTGTACCGTAAACGAGGTTCTTGTAAACAGAGCCGTCCCAAACTTTGGGGTGGCTGTGTCTTTTTGATTTTAATTTCCCTAATCTATAGGACCATAAGTGGAAGTGCCTTAGGCTCTGTTGCTTTGTTTTTTAGATGTTTCAGGAAACACCATACACTTCTCCAGAGTGGCTGTTGGCAATTTACATCCCGCCCATCAGCATAAGAAGGCTCCCAGTTCTCCATGGCCTGTCCTGCCTTTCTGGATTTTACACTTTTTTCAGATGGCCCTTTTGACCGGGGGGCAGTGAGACTTCATTGTAGTGCAGATTTCCTTTGCAAGCTTGCTTGGTTGGCCAAAAAGGGCGTATGCGTTTTTTCCTGAATATATTCAGGAAAAAACGCATACGCCCTTTTTGACCAAGTGCATCATTGTGGACGTTCTGCCTCTTTTCCTATGCTTTACATGCAATTCCAGTCTACCTCCTGAAATCGGTTTCCTGCAATTCTGCCCCGCTTTCAAGTCCTCTTGGCAGCCTTACTTCAATATATTTTTGGATGATAGCTGTCATTTATAACTCTGCAGGTTTGTGAATTACAGGGCCCCTGAGCTCCTTTCTTCAACTCGCTATCTTGTGAGCTGGCCGCAACACCGCAGGATTGCTTCAGGCCCTAGTGTGGTTCCGGCATGGCATGCTGAGCCTTTGATTAATTCCTCTTCCTGGTGGGAAATGAGAGTTAAATTTGCCCATCCAGACACCTCCAGCTAGTCTCTCATTGGTTCTCCCTATTCCTGTTCATTTTCCGCAGAAATTGCAAACTGGGCCAAACAGGAGGTTAAAGGCACTGACTCTCCAAGTGGGGAGAGTGTTAGTAAAGCGTCTGGAATGTTGCACCCGAGTACCACGGGACGAAAACTGAGACACATTTGAACACGTTTCCCGATCACACGGTGGATCATACTCTCGGCTCCACATGCATGTTTTAGCTGAAGGAAGAATCCCTTAAACCTGGAGAGTTGAGAACCATGGAATGGGTACCATGCAATATGACTTCAAAGGGTCTGCTTTTGCTCACCGAACCTCACCAATCCTATCACTGCTGCGTTTATGCCACTGTACACACGCTTGATTCTCTTTCGGAGACATATAAATCCATAGGTTTTAAGATTCTTACTAGTCAGGTATATTCTTAGGCGTTTAATATGGGGTGTTGAGTCCACTTCGTTGAGCAAGCAGTAGCTCTTGTCTATTACATATTTGGCTTATGGAAAGGTATCTGTGCTAATTTCAATCTCTGGTTTTATGCAGCACCCCAACTCACCTTTCCCCTTAAGCAAGCATAAGTTGGTTTTCTACATTTGAGACCCTATTCTGTTTTGTAATTCAGTTCCTGTGTAGCCAAGTTTACATTCCGTGTATTAGTGATACCTTATGATGTTGCTTTTTCTGTGTGACTTATTTCACTTAGAATCATCGTACCTGAATCCACTCATTATGCTGCTACTGGCCTGATGACATAGATTTCATTGCTGAGTGATATTGCATTGTACGTAAGTACCACAACTTCTTTATCCATTTTTCGCTTTCTGCGATATTGAACTTGTACCATAAACGAGATTCTTGTAAACAGAGCCGTCCCAAACTTTGGGGTGGCTGTGTCTTTTTGATTTTAATTTCCCTAATCTATAGGACCATAAGTGGAAGTGCCTTAGGCTCTGTTGCTTTGTTTTTTAGATGTTTCAGGAAACACCATACACTTCTCCAGAGTGGCTGTTGGCAATTTACATCCCGCCCATCAGCATAAGAAGGCTCCCAGTTCTCCATGGCCTGTCCTGCCTTTCTGGATTTTACACTTTTTTCAGATGGCCCTTTTGACCGGGGGGCAGTGAGACTTCATTGTAGTGCAGATTTCCTTTGCAAGCTTGCTTGGTTGGCCAAAAAGGGCGTATGCGTTTTTTCCTGAATATATTCAGGAAAAAACGCATACGCCCTTTTTGGCCAAGTGCATCACTGTGGACGTTCTGCCTCTTTTCCTATGCTTTACATGCAATTCCAGTCTACCTCCTGAAATCGGTTTCCTGCAATTCTGCCCCGCTTTCAAGTCCTCTTGGCAGCCTTACTTCAATATATTTTTGGACGATAGCTGTCATTTATAACTCTGCAGGTTTGTGAATTACAGGGCCCCTGAGCTCCTTTCTTCAACTCGCTATCTTGTGAGCTGGCCGCAACACCGCAGGATTGCTTCAGGCCCTAGTGCGGTTCCGGCATGGCACGCTGAGCCTTTGATTAATTCCTCTTCCTGGTGGGAAATGAGAGTTAAATTTGCCCGTCCAGACACCTCCAGCTAGTCTCTCATTGGTTCTCCCTATTCCTGTTCATTTTCCACAGAAATTGCAAACTGGGCCAAACAGGAGGTTAAAGGCACTGACTCTCCAAGTGGGGAGAGTGTTAGTAAAGCGTCTGGAATGTTGCACCCGAGTACCAGGGGACGAAAACTGAGACGCATTTGAACACGTTTCCCGATCACACGGTGGATCATACTCTGGGTTCCACATGCATGTTTTAGCTGAAGGAAGAATCCCTTAAACCTGGAGAGTTGAGAACCATGGAATGGGTACCATGCAATATGACTTCAAAGGGTCTGCATTTGCTCACCGAACCTCACCAATCCTATCACTGCTGCGTTTATGCCGCTGTACACACGCTTGATTCTGTTTCGGAGACATTTAAATCCATAGGTTTTAAGATTCTTACTAGTCAGGTATATTCTTAGGCATTTAATATGGGGTGTTGAGTCCACTTCGTTGAGCAAGCAGTAGCTCTTGTCTATTACATATTTGGCTTATGGAAAGGTATCTGTGCTAATTTCAATCTCTGGTTTTATGCAGCACCCCAACTCACCTTTCCCCTTAAGCAAGCATAAGTTGGTTTTCTACATTTGAGACCCTATTCTGTTTTGTAATTCAGTTCCTGTGTAGCCAAGTTTACATTCCGTGTATTAGTGATACCTTATGATGTTTCTTTTTCTGTGTGACTTATTTCACTTAGAATCATCGTACCTGAATCCACTCATTATGCTGCTACTGGCCTGATGACATAGATTTCATTGCTGAGTGATATTGCATTGTACGTAAGTACCACAACTTCTTTATCCATTTTTCGCTTTCTGCGATATTGAACTTGTACCGTAAACGAGGTTCTTGTAAACAGAGCCGTCCCAAACTTTGGGGTGGCTGTGTCTTTTTGATTTTAATTTCCCTAATCTATAGGACCATAAGTGGAAGTGCCTTAGGCTCTGTTGCTTTGTTTTTTAGATGTTTCAGGAAACACCATACACTTCTTCAGAGTGGCTGTTGGCAATTTACATCCCGCCCATCAGCATAAGAAGGCTCCCAGTTCTCCATGGCCTGTCCTGCCTTTCTGGCTTTTACACTTTTTTCAGATGGCCCTTTTGACCGGGGGGCAGTGAGACTTCATTGTAGTGCAGATTTCCTTTGCAAGCTTGCTTGGTTGGCCAAAAAGGGCGTATGCGTTTTTTCCTGAATATATTCAGGAAAAAACCCATACGCCCTTTTTGGCCAAGTGCATCACTGTGGACGTTCTGCCTCTTTTCCTATGCTTTACATGCAATTCCAGTCTACCTCCTGAAATCGGTTTCCTGCAATTCTGCCCCGCTTTCAAGTCCTCTTGGCAGCCTTACTTCAATATATTTTTGGACGATAGCTGTCATTTATAACTCTGCAGGTTTGTGAATTACAGGGCCCCTGAGCTCCTTTCTTCAACTTGCTATCTTGTGAGCTGGCCGCAACACCGCAGGATTGCTTCAGGCCCTAGTGTGGTTCCGGCATGGCACGCTGAGCCTTTGATTAATTCCTCTTCCTGGTGGGAAATGAGAGTTAAATTTGCCCGTCCAGACACCTCCAGCTAGTCTCTCATTGGTTCTCCCTATTCCTGTTCATTTTCCGCAGAAATTGCAAACTGGGCCAAACAGGAGGTTAAAGGCACTGACTCTCCAAGTGGGGAGAGTGTTAGTAAAGCGTCTGGAATGTTGCACCCGAGTACCAGGGGACGAAAACTGAGACACATTTGAACACGTTTCCCGATCACACGGTGGATCATAATCTGGGTTCCACATGCATGTTTTAGCTGAAGGAAGAATCCCTTAAACCTGGAGAGTTGAGAACCATGGAATGGGTACCATGCAATATGACTTCAAAGGGTCTGCATTTGCTCACCGAACCTCACCAATCCTATCACTGCTGCGTTTATGCCACTGTACACACGCTTGATTCTCTTTCGGAGTCGTATAAATCCATTGGTTTTAAGATTCTTACTAGTCAGGTATATTCTTAGGCGTTTAATATGGGGTGTTGAGTCCACTTCATTGAGCAAGCAGTAGCTCTTGTCTATTACATATTTGGCTTATGGAAATGTATCTGTGCTAATTTCAATCTCTGGTTTTATGCAGCACCCCACTCACCTTTCCCCTTAAGCAAGCATAAGTTGGTTTTCTACATTTGAGACCCTATTCTGTTTTGTAATTCAGTTCCTGTGTAGCCAAGTTTACATTCCGTGTATTAGTGATATCTTATGATGTTTCTTTTTCTGTGTGACTTATTTCACTTAGAATCATCGTACCTGAATCCACTCATTATGCTGCTACGGGCCTGATGACATAGATTTCATTGCTGAGTGATATTGCATTGTACGTAAGTACCACAACTTCTTTATCAATTTCTCGCTTTCTGCGATATTGAACTTGTACCGTAAATAAGGTTCTTGTAAACAGAGCCGTCCCAAACTTTGGGGTGGCTGTGTCTTTTTGATTTTAATTTCCCTAATCTATAGGACCATAAGTGGAAGTTCCTTAGGCTCTGTTGCTTTGTTTTTTAGATGTTTCAGGAAACACCATACACTTCTCCAGAGTGGCTGTTGGCAATTTACATCCCGCCCATCAGCATAAGAAGGCTCCCAGTTCTCCATGGCCTGTCCTGCCTTTCTGGATTTTACACTTTTTTCAGATGGCCCTTTTGACCGGGGGGCAGTGAGACTTCATTGTAGTGCAGATTTCCTTTGCAAGCTTGCTTGGTTGGCCAAAAAGGGCCTATGCGTTTTTTCCTGAATATATTCAGGAAAAAACGCATACGCCCTTTTTGGCCAAGTGCATCACTGTGGACGTTCTGCCTCTTTTCCTATGCTTTACATGCAATTCCAGTCTACCTCCTGAAATCGGTTTCCTGCAATTCTGCCCCGCTTTCAAGTCCTCTTGGCAGCCTTACTTCAATATATTTTTGGACGATAGCTGTCATTTATAACTCTGCAGGTTTGTGAATTACAGGGCCCCTGAGCTCCTTTCTTCAACTCGCTTTCTTGTGAGCTGGCCGCAACACCGCAGGATTGCTTCAGGCCCTAGTGTGGTTCCGGCATAGCTCGTTGAGCCTTTGGTTAATTCCTCTTCTTGGTGGGAAATGAGAGTTAAATTTGCCCTTCCAGACACCTCCAGCTAGTCTCTCATTTGTTCTCCCTATTCCTGTTCATTTTCCGCAGAAATTGCAAACTGGGCCAAACAGGAGGTTAAAGGCACTGACTCTCCAAGTGGGGAGAGTGTTAGTAAAGCGTCTGGAATGTTGCACCCGAGTACCAGGGGACGAAAACTGAGACACATTTGAACACGTTTCCCGATCACACGGTGGATCATAATCTGGGTTCCACATGCATGTTTTAGCTGAAGGAAGAATCCCTTAAACCTGGAGAGTTGAGAACCATGGAATGGGTACCATGCAATATGACTTCAAAGGGTCTGCATTTGCTCACCGAACCTCACCAATCCTATCACTGCTGCGTTTATGCCGCTGTACACACGCTTCATTCTCTTTCGGAGACATATAAATCCATAGGTTTTAAGATTCTTACTACTCAGGTATATTCTTAGGCGTTTAATATAGGGTGTTGAGTCCACTTCGTTGAGCAAGGAGTAGCTCTTGTCTATTACATATTTGGCTTACGGAAAGGTATCTGTGCTAATTTCAATATCTGGTTTTATGAAGCACAGCAACTCACCATTCCCCTTAAGCTAGCATAAGTTGGTTTTCTACATTTGAGACCCTGTTCTGTTTTGTAATTCAGTTCCTGTGTAGCCAAGTTTACATTTCGAGTAGTAGTGATATCTTATGATGTTTCTTTTTCTGTGTGACTTATTTGACTTAGAATCATCGTATCTGAATCCACTCATTATGCTGCTAAGGGCCTGATGACATAGATTTCATTGCTGAGTGATATTGCATTGTACGTAAGTACCTCAACTTCTTTATCCATTTCTCGCTTTCTGCGATATTGAACTTGTACCGTAAATGAAGTTCTTGTAAACAGAGCCGTCCCAAACTTTGGGGTTGCTGTGTCTTTTTGTTTTTAATTTCCCTAAGCTATAGGACCATAAGTGGAAGTGACCTAGGTTCTGTTGCTTTGTTTTTTAGATGTTTCAGGAAACACCATACACTTCTCCAGAGTGGCTTTTGGCAACTTACATCCCACCCATCAGCATAAGAAGGCTCCCAGTTCTCCATGGCCTGTCCTGCCTTTCTGGATTATACACTTTTTTCAGATGGCCCTTTTGACCGGGGGGCAGTGAGACTTCACTGTAGTGCAGATTTCCTTTGCAAGCTTGCTTGGTTGGCCAAAAAGGGTGTATGCGTTTTTTCCTGGTATTCAGGAAAAGACGCATATGCCCTTTTTGGCCAAGTGCATCATTGTGGACGTTCTGCCTCTTTTCCTATGCTTTACATGCAATTCCAGTCTACCTCCTGAAATCGGTTTCCTGCAATTCTGCCCCGCTTTCAAGTCCTCTTGGCAGCCTTACTTCAATATATTTTTGGACGATAGCTGTCATTTATAACTCTGCAGGTTTGTGAATTACAGGGCCCTTGAGCTCCTTTCTTCAACTCGCTTTCTTGTGAGCTGGCCGCAACACCGCAGGATTGCTTCAGGCCCTAGTGTGGTTCCGGCATGGCTCGCTGAGCCTTTGGTTAATTCCTCTTCCTGGTGGGAAATGAGAGTTAAATTTCCCCGTCCAGACACCTCCAGCTAGTCTCTCATTGGTTCTCCCTATTCCTGTTCATTTTCCGCAGAAATTGCAAACTGGGCCAAACAGGAGGTTAAAGGCACTGACTCTCCAAGTGGGGAGAGTGTTAGTAAAGCGTCTGGAATGTTGCACCCGAGTACCAGGGGACGAAAACTGAGACACATTTGAACATGTTTCCCGATCACACGGTGGATCATACTGTGGGTTCCACATGCATGTTTTAGCTGAAGGAAGAATCCCTTAAACCTGGAGAGTTGAGAATCATGGAATGGGTACAATGCAATATGACATCAAAGGGTCTGCATTTGCTCACCGACCCTCACCAATCCTATCACTGCTGCGTTTATGCCACCGTACACACGCTTGATTCTCTTTCGGAGACATATAAATCCATAGGTTTTAAGATTCTTATTAGTCAGGTATATTCTTAGGCGTTTAATATGGGGTGTTGAGTCCACTTCGTTGAGCAAGCAGTATCTCTTGTCTATTACGTATTTGGCTTATGGAAAGGTATCTGTGCTAATTTCAATCTCTGGTTTTATGCAGCACCCCAACTCACCTTTCCCCTTAAGCAAGCATAAGTTGGTTTTCTACATTTGAGACCCTATTCTGTTTTGTAATTCAGTTCCTTTGTAGCCAAGTTTACATTCCGTGTATTAGTGATATCTTATGATGTTTCTTTTTCTGTGTGACTTATTTCACTTAGAATCATCGTACCTGAATCCACTCATTATGCTGCTACGGGCCTGATGACATAGATTTCATTGCTGAGTGATATTGCATTGTACGTAAGTACCACAACTTCTTTATCAATTTCTCGCTTTCTGCGGTATTGAACTTGTACCGTAAATAAGGTTCTTGTAAACAGAGCCGTCCCAAACTTTGGGGTTGCTGTGTCTTTTTGATTTTAATTTCCCTAAGCTATAGGACCATAAGTGGAAGTGCCCTAGGTTCTGTTGCTTTGTTTTTTACATGTTTCAGGAAACACCATACACTTCTCCAGAGTGGCTGTTGGCAGTTTACATCCCACCCATCAGCATAACAAGGCTCCCAGTTCTCCATGGCCTGTCCTGCCTTTCTGGATTTTACACTTTTTTCAGATGGCCCTTTTGACCGGGGGGCAGTGAGACTTCATTGTAGTGCAGATTTCCTTTGCAAGCTTGCTTGGTTGGCCAAAAAGTGCGTATGCGTTTTTTCCTGAATATATTCAGGAAAAAACGCATACGCCCTTTTTGGCCAAGTGCATCATTGTGGACGTTCTGCCTCTTTTCCTATGCTTTACATGCAATTCCAGTCTACCTCCTGAAATCGGTTTCCTGCAATTCTGCCTTGCTGTCAGTGCCTCTTCATAGCCTTACCTCAATATACTTTTGGAAAATAGTTGGCCTTTATAACTCTGCAGGTTTTTGAATTGCAGTGGCCCTTAGCTCCATGTTTCAGCTCTTATTTTTGTGATCTTGCCTCATATCCACAGGATTTCTTCAGGCCCTATTCTTCTTCTGGGGCGCCTTGCTCTGCCTTTGGTTAATTCTTCTTCCTGATGTGAAATTAGCGTGACATGTGCCCATTGAAACCGCTACAGCTATTTTCTCACTGGTTCCCCCTATTCCCATTCATCCTCGGCACTAACTGCAGACTGTGCTATACCGGAACTTAAAGGCATTGACTCTCCGTTTGGAGATGTTGTTAGTAAAGTGGCTGGAATGTTGATCCGGAGCCCCAGGAGAGGAAAATGAGGTGCGTTTTAGAAACCTTTCCCGATCATATGGTATACCATCCGCTGGATTTCCCATGCATGGTTTAGCTGTAGGAAGATTCCCTTCAACCTGGAGTGTTGGGACCCTTGGAATGAGTAGCATGAAGTATTGCATTAAACTTTCGGCAGTTGCTCACCAAAGCTCACCAATGCTCTCAGCCCCAAGTGTCCAGCCTTATGTCTTATCCAGCTGTGGGTTTATATGTGGTCATTCTAGGTTGCATCACAGCCCCTGAGCGAATTTTGTAAGAATTTTTCTCTCTTTCATTGTTTCTGCATTTTGATTTTAAAATTTATTTCTATAATGGGGTTTAGCTCATTTTCACTGCTGTGTTTGTGCCGCTCTGCACACACTTGATTCCCTTATGGAGATATATCAATACATGGGTTTTAAGATTCTTATTACTCAGATATATTTCTCTGTGGTGTATAGGGTGTGTTGAGGCCAGTTCATTGAGCAAGGTGTAGATCTTGTCTAATACCTATTTGGTTTATTGAACGGTATCTGTGCTAATTTCAAACTCTGGTTTTATGCATCACCCCACCTCTCCTTTCCCCTTAAGCTGACATAAGTGTGTTTTCTAAATGTGAGACACTGTTCTGTTTTGTAATTCATTTTTTGTGCAGCCATATTTACCCTCCCTCTATAAGTGATATCTTATGATATGTTTCTTTTTCTGTTTGACTTATTTCAAGTAGTATTATCGGACCTAAATCCACTCTTTATCCTTCTACTAGCCTTATTACATTGATTTCATGGTGAAGAGATATTCCATTGTACATAAGTACCACTTCTTCTTTATCCATTGTTCTCTTTCCTGGGATATTTAAGGTGTACTGAAGTTGAGGTTCTTGTAAACAGAGTAGCCCTAAACTGTGGTGTGCTTGTGTCTTGTTGATTTTTAGACTTCCCTACATATACTTCCGTGATTGGAAGTGCCCTATGCTCTGTAGCTCTGTTTTGTAGATGATTTAGGAACCACCATACACTTCTCCAGAGTGGCTCTCGGCAGTTCACACACTGTCCATCAGCGTATAAAGGCTCCCTGTTCTCCATGGCCTGTCCTGCATTTCTGGTTTTTACAATTTTTTCGGATGGCCCTTTTGACTGGTGGGAAATGAGACTTCTTTGTTGTGCACATTTGCATTGCTTGCTTGCTTGGTTGCCCATAAAGTGCGTATGCGTTTTTTCCTGGATATATTCAGGAAAAAACACATACTCCTTTTGGGGCCAACTGCATCATTGTCGAAATTCTGCCGCTTTTCATGTGCTTTAAAGACGAGTCCAATCTATCTCTTGAAATCTGTTTCTTGCAATTCTGTCTTGCATTCAGATCCTCTTCTTTGCCTTACCTCGACATATTTTTGGACGTTAGTTTTCATTTATAACTCTGCAGGTTTGTGAATTGCAGTGACCCTGAGCTCCATTTTTTAAGTTGCTCTTTTGTGAGCTGGCCTCAAAGCCGCAGGATTGCTTCAGGCCCTATTTTGGCTCCGGCGAGGCGGGCTGAGCCTTTTTTTAATTCTTATTTTTAATGGGAAATTAGAGTGACATGTGCCCGTCCAAACCCCTACAACTATTCTCTCATTGGTTCCCCCTCTTCCCGTTCATCCTCCTCACAATTTGCAAAATGTGTGAAACAGAAGTTTAAATGTGCTGATTCTCTAAGTGGGGAGATTCTAAGTAACGTGGCTGGAATGATGAACTGGAGCACCAGGAGAGGATAAATGAGGTGCATTTTAGACACATCTCCCGATCACATGGTGTACAGTCCTCTGGGTTTTCCATGCATGTTTTAGCTGTAGGAAGATTCCTTGAACCTGCAGATTTGGGACCCATTGAATGGGTACCAGGTAGTATTACTTTAAAGGGTGTGCATTTCCTCACCCAACCTCACATTTCTCTTAGCGCGAACAGTTTCCAGCCTTATGTCTCATCCTGCTGTGGGTCTAGATGTGTTCAATCCATGTTGCATCACCGTCCCTGAGGAAAAGTTGTAAGAGGTTTTCTCTGTCTCTCTGTCGTTTATTTTTTTCAATTTATTACTATATTGGTTACAGCTGATTTTCAAAGCTCTGTTTCTTGCTGCTGTACATCCACTTGATTCACATACAGAGAGACATCAATAAATTCTTTTTCAGATTCTTACCAGTCATATATATTCTTTTCCGGTGACTTGAGTGTGCTGAGTGCAGTTCTTTTAGCTACCGTGTAGGCCTTGTTGATTATCAGTTTGGTATTTGGAATGGTATCTTTGCTAATTTCAACCTCCTGGATGATGCCTCACCCCTCCCCACCTTTCGCGTTTAGCAGCCTTACGCGTGTTTTCTACATATTTGACTATGTTTTTGTTTTGTAATTTATTTCATGTGTAGCCATTTTGGATTCCACCTTTAAGTGATATCTTATGATATGTGTCTTTTTCTTTTTGAATTATGTCACTTAGAATGATCATACGTAACTCCTCCGGAGTTGTTACAACTGGCCATATTTCATTGATTTCCAGGCTGAGTAATAGTCCACTCTACATAAGTACCACATCTCTATCCATTTTTTCCCTCCAGAGACATTTAAGTTATATCCTAGTCGAGGATGTTTTAAACAGAGAGGCAGTAAACATTGGGGTGCCTGTGTCCTCTCGATTTTTGTTTTTCCCAAGATATACGCCCATGAGTGCAAGTGCCCTATGCTCTGTAGCTCATTTTTTAGATGCTTTAGTAAACACAATACACTTCTCCAGAATGGCCGTTGGCAATATACATTTCCACTATAAGCCTCACAGGGCTCCCTCTTCTCCTTGCCCTGTCCTGCATTTCTGGTGTTTACACTTTATGAGGATGGCTCTTCTGACTGATGCGAAGTGATATCTTTTGTAGTATTGATTTCCAGTGCCCACCTGTTTGGTTGGCTAAAAAAGTGTATGCCCTTTTCTTGAATATATACAGAAAAAAACGCATACAGCCTTTTTGGCCAACTGCAATGTTGGCAATGTTCAGCCCCTTTTCTTGTGCTTAATGGCGAGTCCTTTCTACCTCCTCAAATCCCTTTCCTGCCATTCTCCCTTGCTTACCAATCCTTTTCTCTGACTTTCCTCAAGACATTTTTCAGTGATAGATATTTTCAACTCTGCAGTTTCGTGAATTTTACTGCCCCTGAGTTCCATTGTTCAACTTGTGTTTATGGGAACTGGCCACAAAGCAGTGGGATTTCCTCAAGCCCTATACTCTTTCCATGGGCAACCCTAGCCTTTGGTCAATTCGTCTTCCTGATTGGAAATTAGAGTGACATGTGCCTGTCTGAACACCTAGGACTTGTCTCTCATTGTTCCTCATCCTTCCGCTTCATCCTCTGGACAAATTCCAAACTGTACACAACAGGATGTTGACAGTGCTGACATCTCCAAGTGGGGAGACTGTTAGTAAAGACGCTGGAGGGGTGAACCCGAGCACCAGGAGATAAGGAGATGAGATGCCTTTTCCAAACTCTTCCCGATCCGACGGTATACCATCCTCTGGGTGTGACAGACATGTTTTAGCAGTAGGAAGAGTCCCATTCATGTAAGGAGAACACCAGGGCTTTTTCAAAATCAGTGTCTCCCCGAAACCCAAACTGGGGAATTTTTTAAGCTACGGCTACACATATGTTCATTAAGGGCCTTGGGAAGTAGGCAGAGTCCAAACTTTAGATGATTGAAGTCTTCAGGGTCAGAAGCACTCACCACCGGCTTCCCTTAGGTTACACTTTAACTGTCATTGATAGATGATGTCAACAAAAATATCTATTCTTTTCCCGATTATTTCCCCTTATAGGTTATTGCAAAATATTGAGTGTAGTTCCCTGTGCTATACAGTAGTTCCTTGTTGATGATCTATTTTATACATAGCAGTGTGTATGTGTTAATTCCAAACTGTTAATTTATCCCTCCTCCCACCTTTCCCCTTTGGTAATAATAAATTATAAGATTTTATACTTCTCAGAAATGGGGGAGCTGAAAGAGAGGTATCATTTTCAATGGAAAAGCATGTAAAAGAAGATTGAAGTTTTAACCAAGATTATTAGATGTACATCCTTGGAAAGAAATCACTTCATTTCTCTAATATTGACCTGACAAATAAGACAAACCTTTTCACTGAACTTGCTTATAATAAAGTGATGGAAATATCAAATGGAAGTGTTAGAAACATCTTATTTTACCCGAGCCTTATAAACTGTTCTATGTTAACTACAGTTTGGCTCACACATCTGTTCATTGAAGTTACAATAGTCTCAATTTCTGTTACTGATCTTCCAGAGTGGACCCCAACAAGTGTCCCCCTGCCCAGTGTCATTGGGACCAACAGATCGAGACTGAGTTTGGTTCACAAGCAAAGGAAACTTTATATTTTGATCAGAGAATGGAGAGGTGAGAGCATGCACTACCCCGTGGGCTGTGGGCTGGGCTGCTGTGTAGAGATCCTGTCAGAGTCAGTGGGAGGGAGGGGGCGGAGCTCTCGAGGGCCAGGTTGGCTGCAGCTCAGGCTCTATATCTCGGAGTCTGCACTGGGCCCCAGGAGCTGAGGTGTCGACCCAGCCATTCTGCACTAGGAAATCTGGTCTGAAGTGCCGGGTGTGGAACCTCTGCATGCGGGACCCTAGGAGCACGTGAAATTAGACAAAGCACAAAGGATAAAAAAGGTCAGACTTGACTTTATTGCCCAGATTCTATTTTTATCTCCCAGGGATTTTTCATGGGCTTTGCTGGGGACAAACCCCTCCTCTGCCTTTTGTCCCGTTCCTCATTCTTGGAGTGCTGAGGGTGCAGACCCTTCTTCTGTAACTGCTGAGTGCTGAGTTGAGAGCCCTCATACCAGGGGACGAGGGTCAGAACTTCTCCCCAGCAGCCTCCAGGTGACGTTGATTGGCCCCAGGACCCCTGCCTCCCTGCTCGTCCGCCTGAGCACCAGCATTGGAAGTGTTATAGATTCTAATGACCTTTAAGGGTCCAGGAAAGAGATGTGCAGAGACGCTGTGGGGGCCGGTTTCACCCCGCCCCACATTTGTTCGGCCACCTTAGGCTGACCGTTTCTGCCAGCCTAGATGCTCTGACCAGTAGTCTGCTCTTTCTTCAATTAGGCCCCTGAATTAACGTAAAAACAGCACCAGGTGTCAGAGCCCTGCCCGCTCAACTCCCAGACAGTCCAGGGTCAGTGGTGATCAAGGACCATGATGGCCACTGAGTCAACAGCCTTTTGAAGTAAACAGGAGTCCAGCCGGTCTTATTGGCCACCATCATCACGGTGTCTGTAGGCTTTTCTATGGTGACAGTGTGATATACGGTTCCCCCGCCAAGATTATTAGCTCCCCTCCGGGTGCAGTAAGTCCTGCAAGCAGTAGTCTACTCCTTCGGGACACACTATTGTTGTTTTATGAGAGAAACTCCAGGTCAAGTGATGTTCACACGAGTCGTCATGGTGCCCTGTTGCCCCCGGTTATCTCTCTGGATGTTGGAGTTGGAGGGCCTCCTCACTCGAGGTCGGTGTGCCCACGGAGCGAACCCTGCAACTTCAGGGCATGGTTGATGATTAGGATCACCACGTGGGGTCCTTTTCCCTTAGGAGGGAGGTGGCCTTTTGGGCTGCTGATTTCCAGGTTTTTAGATACCGCCAGTATCTTGGCCAGATGTGGCAGTGGGCCAAGCCCCTTGGTGACTGTAGTTTATCCTACCTGGATGGCATTCTTGCGTTGTTCCATTTCAAGTGGTCCCAGTTTTTGCACTAATTCTCCAATGGGGATTCACCTTTCACCGGGAATGGAAAGGTCAAAGGGTTTAGCTCAATTAGGGAGTTCCAGGGCAAGGGTCTGAATTGACTGCTCTTTCCATTCTTGAAAGGCCACTTCTGGATTCTGTTCAAAAGGATCATCATCTTTTCCTTTCAGTGTTTCATATAGAGGCCCAGCTAGTAGACTGTAGTTAGGGATCCAGAAGCAGCAAACCCTGGCCTCCCCAGGAACCCCTAAGCTGTCTTCTCGTTTTAGAAAGGGGTAAGGCTGCAAATGGTTTCTTCCCTTTCCTGGGATGGGCTTCTCCGACCTTGTGTGAGAATGAAGCCCAGGCAGGTCACTGCAGTCTGTGATATTTGAGCTTTTTCTTGGACAACTTCTATCCTTTATTGGCTTGGTAGTTCAGAGGCCTCCTTAGTAGGGCTGGCGATCAGAATGTCGTCTGCATATTGAAGGAGGGTTTCCTTTTCCAGAGGTAGAACTTTTCGGTCTTTAGCTAAGCTTTCCCCAAAGATGGTGTGGGAATTTTTGAACCCTTGGGGCAAGACGGCCCGGAAGTATTGTTTTAGTTGTATGTTGAGTCCTGCCACTCACAAGCCAAAATTTCTTGTGACTCTGGGACTAATGGAATACAAAAGAAGGCATCATTGAAGACTAATACAGAATACCATGTCCTGGTGGTTGGTAGAATGACCAGCAGGGTGTAGGAATTAGGAGCAACTGGAGGTATATCCTCGGTGGCTTCACTGACTGTCCTGACATCCTTTACCAGGTCCCCAGCAGCCCATGGGGCTCTCGTGGTCAGGCCAATCCCAGGATATGGAGCTCTCCTGGGCAGGTACCCCACCCCCAACCCAGCCCACGGGGCTCTCGTGGTCAGGCCCCTCCCAGGATACAGAGCTACCCTTGCAGGTACCGTGGCAGGGCTGGGCACACAGGAACCGTGCACATAGCCCTCATTGAAGAGCACCCCCAGCTCACCTGTCGCTCAGAGCTGACACAGAGCACCTCAGAGCAGGACTTGAACTAACAAACAGCAGCTCCGACAGGTCTGTGACCCTGGGCATCACTCTGTGTGGCCTCCCTCCACCTGGTCTTCCAGAGACTTCCACTGCACCCGGGGCACCAGGCCTCTGTCTCCAACCACCACCCACCCCTCCTCTCCCTGACTCCTGGGTTCCTCTCATTAGGAGAGGCTTTTCTTGAAGTTGTCTCCCACTCATGGGCCAGATAAAATGATTAGAAAACAAGCCAAAGCTGCAGCCCCTTGTCTATCCTGACTCTCAGGAGCCCACACCTGTTCCTTGGACCTGGCCGGTTCAGCAAGTTCCATTTTCTGCAACTGTGAGCCCCTGAGGGGTGATGATTGGCTGACCTGGGCAGCCTTACCGTGCCGGCCAGCCCTCCCCAGGTGTGCCTGGGTTGAGATCAATACAAATACCACTCCAGGCAGCAAGAGCCCCTGCAGCTGTGTCTGACGCCATTTTCTCTGCCCTGTCAGCAGTCTCGGGGCTGGGCTGGTGGGAGGGAGTGAGAGGCCACGGCTTTGTGGGTGGCCCAGTGTGAGTGGGGCTCTGCTGGACTTTCTGCAGCAGTTGCCAGGCTGCCACCTGCTGAAGAAGAGGATGTGTCACCCATACCTGCTGCTGGAATTTCTCCCTGGGCAGAGGTGAGGAAGGAAAAAAGCAGTGGGGGCAGGGACAGGACGGGTATCTCAGGCAGGGAAATGGAAATCTTCCAGAAGAGCATCCAGGGCCAGGACCATCCTGGCTGGCCTGCAGGCACCAAGTCAGCTGGCATGCTGTCACTCGTGTGGCTCCATGGCCCTTCCTCTAGGCTTTCAAGTCCTTGTATATATTCAGGTGTTTTACCTGGGAAGGGTGGGAACAGTTCAGCAGCAACTGGCCTGGGGCTCAGCTCACGTTTACTCACAGATGCCTTGGCACGGTGCCCCAGCTTTGCAATGAGGACGCTTGTTGTGTGGGTGCTGCTGGCTGAATGGGAGACGATTCCCCACCACTGACCAACTTCAGAATCGTTTACAACTGGAGCAAGTGCCCTGATACGGTTTTCCTCTGAGTAACTGGTGGGTTCTGTTTTTTTTTTCTCTTTTTCGTTTTTGGTTCAAGGTAGAGTTTATTCCTCTTTTTTGTATTTACAGATATAAGCATGGAAATAATTTATTCATATAAATACATGTATGTGAAGGGAATAATTGTTTTTTGTTTTATTTTTTAAATTTTATTTCTTTTTAATTTTGAATTTTATTTTATATTTTTATACAGCAGGTTCTTATTGGTTATCTATTTTATACATATAAATGTTTACATGCCAATCCCAATCTCTCAACTCCTCCCGCCACCCCCCCCAAGAGCTTTCCCCCCTTGTTGTCCATACGATTGTTGTCTACATCTGTTGCTCTAGTTATGCCTTGCAAAACGGTTAATCTGTACAGTTTTTCTAGGTTCCACATATATGCATGAATATACAAGATTTGTTTTTCTCTTTCTGACTTACTTCACTCTGTATGACAGTCTCTAGATCCATCGACGTCTCTACAAATTACCCAATTTCATTCCTTTCATGGCTTAGTAATATTCCATTTTATATATGTACCACATCTTTATGCATTCGTCTGTCTGTGGGCATTTAGGTTGCTTCCATTACCTCGATATTGTAAATAGTGATGCAATGAACATTGCGGTGAATGTCTCTTTTTGATTTATGGTTTTGTCTGGGTATATGAACAGTACTGGGATTGCTGTATCATATGGTAATTCTATTATTAGTTTCTTAAGAAACTCCATATTGTTCTCCATAGTGACTGTATCAATTTATATTCCCAACAATAGTGGAAGAGGCTTCCTTTTCTCCACACCCTTTCCAGCACTTGTTGTTTGTAGATTTTCAGATGATGCCCATTCTAACAGGTGTGAGGTGATACCTCATTGTTGAGTCCATTTCGTTGAGCAAGGGGTAGGTCTTGTCTATTACATATTTGGCTTATGGAACGGTATCTGTGCTAATTTCAATCTCTGGTTTTATGCAGCACCCCAACTCACCTTTCCCCTTAAGCAAGCATAAGTTGGTTTTCTAAACTTGAGACCCTGTTCTGTTTTGTAATTCAGTTCCTGTGTAGCCAAGTTTACATTCCGTGCATTAGTGATACCTTATGATGTTTCTTTTTCTGTGTGACTTATTTCACTTAGAATCATCGTGCCTCAATCCACTCATTATGCTGGTACAGGCCTGGTGACACAGATTTCATTGCTGAGTGGTATTCTGTTGTACGTAAGTACCGCAAGTTCTTTATCAATTATTTGTTCTCTGGGATATTTAACTTGTACCGTAGAAGAAGTTCCTGTAAACAGACCGTCCCAAATTTTGGGGTGGCTGTGTCTTTTTGATTTTAATTTCCCTAAGCTATAGGACCATAAGTGGAAATGCCCTAGACTCTGTTGCTTTGTTTTTCAGATGTATCAGGAAACACCATACACTTCTCCAGAGTGGCTGTTGGCAATTTACATCCCGCCCATCAGCATAACAAGGCTCCTTTTTCCCCATGGCCTGTCTTGCCTTTCTGGATTTTACACTTTTTTCAGATGGCCCTTTAGACCGGGGGGAAGGGACACTTCATAGTAGTTCGGATTTCCATTGCAAGCTTGCTTGGTTTGCCAAAAAGGGCGTATGTGTTTGTTCCTGAATATATTCAGGAACAAACTCATACGCCCTTTTTTGCCAAGTGCATCATTGTCGATGTTCTGCCTCTTTTCCTATGCTTTAAATGCAAATCCAGTCTACCTCCTGAAATCGGTTTCCTGAAATTCTGCCCCACTTTCAAGTCCTCTTGGCAGCCTTACTTCAATATATTTTTGGACGTTATCTATCATTTATAACTCTGCAGGTTTGTGAATTACAGGGCCCCTGAGCTCCTTTCTTCAACTCGCTTTCTTTTGAGCTGGCCGCAAACCCGCAAGACTGCTTCAGGCCCTAATCTGCTTCTGGCAGGGCACGCTGAGCCTTTGGTTAATTCCTCTTCCTGGTGGGAAATGCGTATTAAATATGCCCGTCCAGACACCTACCTCACTCTCAACCCCTTGGTGATGTGGGTCCTCTGGTTTGTGGCCACCTTTGCTGGGTTCCTCACCTTTCGATGATGTGGCCCCACTAGTGTGAGGACACTCCTGCCTGGTTCTCATCCACGTGGTTATGTGGACCCCCTGGTGAGAGTCTGTTCCTGGCTGTGTTCCTCACCCTTCTGTGAGGGAGACCCTCTGCTGATAGGTCACTCCTGCATGGCTGGCACACATTGCCTTGGTGAAGTCAGCCATGTGGTGGCAGTTGGAGCGTGCTGGGAATCTCCTCCCCCCGGTGATGAGGGCCCTCTTGCGTCAGGCCCTAACTGCTGGGCTCACCAACTTTTCTTAGTGAGCCCAATGATGCTTGGGCACTCCTCTTAGGATCCCATCTCCATGGGGATGTGGGCCTTCTGCTCTGAGGTCCCAACGGCTGGGTTGTTCACATTTTCATGATGTGGGCTCTCTGGTGTTAGTTCACAGAGGCCTGGATCCCATAGCCTCTGTGCTCTTGGCCGCCTGCTGGGAGGTTCCAACTGCTGGATTCCTCACTTTTTAAATTTTTTGGGCCCTCTGTTGTGAGGATCCTCCTGCCTGCCTCACTCCCAGCCCCTTCGTGATGTGTGTCGTCTAGTTTGAGGCCACATGTGCTGGGTTCCTCACCTTTCGATGATGTGGGACCAATGGTCTTAGGAGACTCCTGCCTGGTTCACATCCCCTTGGTGATGTGGGCCCTCTGGTGAGAGTCTGATCCTGGCTGGGTTCCTCACCCATCTGTGAGGTGGGCCGTCTGCTGTGAGGTCACTCCTGCCTGGCTTGCTCACCTCGCCTTGTGGACATGAGCCCTCTGGTGGCACTTGGAGCCTGCTGGGAGCCTCCTCCCCTCGGTGATTAGGGCCGTCTGGCGTCAGGCCCTAACTGCTGGGCTCCCCACATTTTGTGATGTGCGCCCAGTGGTGCGAGGACACTCCAGCCAGGTTCACATCCCCATTGGGATGTGGGCCTTCTGCTCTGAGGTCTCAACGCCTGGGTTGCTCACAGTTTCATGATGTGGGCTCTCTGCTGTTAGTTCACTCCTGCCTGCATCCCATAGCTTCTGTGCTCTCGGCCGCCTGCTGGGAGGTTCCAACTGCTGGATTCCTCACCTTTCTTATTCTTTGGGCCCTCTGTTTTTAGGCTACTCCTGCCTGCCTCACTCCCATTCCCTTTGTGATATGTGTCCTCTGATTTGAGGCCACATGTGCTGGGTTCCGCATCTTTCGATGATGTGGCCCCACTGGAGGGAAGACAGTCCTGACTGGTTCCCATCCCCTTGCTGATGTGGGCCCTCAGGTGAGAGTCTGATCCTGGCTGGGTTCCTCACCCTTCTGTGAGGTGGGCCCTCTGCTGTGAGGTCAATCATGCCTGTCTGGCACACGTCACCTTGGCGACGTGGGCCCTCTGGTGGCAGTTGGAGTGTGCTGGGATCCTCCTCCCCTCGGTGATGAGGGCCCTCTTGCCTTAGGCCATAACTGCTGGGCTCCCCACATTTTCTGATGTGTGCCAAGTGAGTGAGGACACTCTTGCCAGGTTCCCATCCCCATGGGGATATGGGCCTTCTGCTCTGAGGTCAAAACGGCTGGCTTTCTCACAGTACCATGATGTGGGCCCTCTGCTGTGAGTTCACTCCGGCAAGGATCCCTTATCATCGGTGCTCTGAGCCGCCTGCTGGGGGGTTCCAACTGCTGGATTCCTCAACTTTTTTATTCTATGTGCCCTCTGTTGTGAGGCTCCTCCTGCCTGCCTCACTCCCAGCCCCTTGGTGATGACTGTCCTATGGCTTGAGGCCACATGTGCTGCGTTCCTCACCGTTCGATGATGTGGCCCCACTCGTGTGAGGACACTCCTGCCTGGTTCCCATCCCCTTGGTGAGGTGGACCCTCTGGCAAGAGTCTAATCCTGGCTGGGTTCCTCAACGTTCTGTGAGGTAGGCCCTCTGCTGTGAGGTCACTCCTGCCTGGCTGGCACACGTCACCTTGGAGACGTGAGCCCTCTGGTGGCAGTTGGAGCGTGCAGGGTGTCTCCTCCTCTCGGTGATGATGGCCCTCTGGCGTCAGGCCCTAAATGGTGGGCTCCCCACATTTTCTGATGTGAGCCCAGTGGTGCGAGGACACTCCAGCCAGGTTCCCATTCCCATGGGGATATGGGCCTTCTGCGCTGAGGTCCCAACGCCTGGGTTGCTCACAGTTTTATGATGTGGGCCCTCTGCTGTGAGTTCACTGCGGCCTGGTCCCATAGCCTCGGTGTTCTGAGCCGCCTGCTGGAAGGTCTAAATGCTGGAATCCTCACGTTTTTTATATTATGTGCCCTGTGTTGTGAGGCTACTCCTGCCTGCCTCACTCCAAGGCCCTTGGTGATGTGGGTCCTCTGGTTTGAGGACACATGTGCTGGGTTCCTCACCTTAAGATGATGAGGCCCCACTGGTGTGAGGATAATCCTGACTGGTTCCCATCCCCTTTGTGATGTGGGCTCTCTGGTGAGAGTCTGATCCTGGCTGGGTTCCTCACCCATCTGTGAGGTGGGCCCTCTACTATCAGGTAATTCTTGCCTGGCTTGCTCACCTCGCCTTGTTGACATGAGCCCTCTGGTGGCACTTGGACCCTGCTGGGAGCCTCCTCACCTCTGTGATGAGGGCCCTCTGACGTCAGGCCCTAATTGCTGGGCTCCCCAACTTTTCTTAGTGAGCCCAGTGATGCTCGGGCACTCCTCTTAGGTTCCCATCTCCATGGGGATGTGGGCCTTCTGCTCTGAGGTCCCAACGGCTGGGTTGTTCACATTTTCATGATGTGGGCTCTCTGGTGTTAGTTCACAGAGGCCTGGATCCCATAGCCTCTGTGCTCTTGGCCGCCTGCTGGGAGGTTCCAACTGCTGGATTCCTCACTTTTTTAATTTTTTGGGCCCTCTGTTGTGAGGATCCTCCTGCCTGCCTCACTCCCAGCCCCTTCGTGATGTGTGTCCTCTGGTTTGAGGCCACATGTGCTGGGTTCCTCACCTTTTGATGATGTGGGACCAATGGTCTTAGGAGACTCCTGTCTGGTTCACATCCCCTTGGTGATGTGGGCCCTCTGTTGAGAGTCTGATCCTGGCTGGGTTCCTCACCCTTCTGTGAGGTGGGCCGTCTGCTGTGAGGTCACTCCTGCCGGGCTGACACACATTGCCTTGGTGACATTGGCCCTCTGGTGGCAGCTGGAGCCTGCTGGGAGCCTCCTCCCCTCGGTGATGAGTGCCCTCTAGCGTCAGGCCCTAACTTCTGAGCACCCCAAGTTTTCTGATGTGAGCCCAGTGATGCCAGGACACTCCTGTCATGTTCCCATCACCATGGGGATGTGGGCCTTCTGCTCTGAGGTCCCAATGTCTGGGTTGCTCACAGTTTCATGATGTGGGCTGTCTGGTGTTAGTTCACTCTGGCCTGGATCCCCTAGCCTCTGTGCTCTGGACCGCCTGCTGGGAGGTTCCAACTGCTGGATTCCTCACCTTTCTTATTTTTGGGCCCTCTGTTGTGAGGCTCCTCCTGCCTGCCTCACTCCCAGCCCCTTGGTGATGGGTGTCCTATGGTTTGAAGCCACATGTTCTGGGTTCCTCACCTTTAGATGATGTGGCCCTACTCATGTGAGGACACTCCTGCCTGGTTCCAATCCATTTGGTGATGTGGGCCCTCTGGTGCGAGTCTGATCCTGACTGGGTTCGTCACACTTCTCTGAGGTGGGCCCTCTGCTGTGAGGTCATTCGTGCCTGGTTGGCACACATCGCCTTGGCGACGTCAGCCCTCTGGTGGCAGTTGGAGCCTGCTGGGAGCCTCGTTCCCTTGGTGATGAGGGTCCTCTGGCGTCAGGCCCTAACTGCTGGTCTCCCAAAATTTTCTGATACGTTCTCAGTGGTGCGAGGACACTCCTACCAGATTTATATCGCCATGGGGATGTGGGCCTCCTGCTCTGAGGTCCCAATGGCTGGGTTGCTCAGTTTCATGACATGGGCCCTCTTCTGTGAGTTCACTGTGGCCTGGATCCCATAGCCTCGGTGCTCTGGGCCGCCTGCTGGGAGGTTCCAACAGCTGGATTCCTCACTTTTTTATTCTATGGGCCCAGTGTTGTGAGGCTACTCCTGCCTGCCTCACTCTGAGGCCCTTGGTGATGTGGGTCCTCTGGTTTGAGGACACATGTGCTGAGTACCTCACGTTTCGATGATGTGGCCCCACTGGTGTGAAGACACTCCTGCCTGGTTCCCATGCCCTTGGGGATGTGGGTCCTCTGGTGAGAGTCTGATGTTGGCTGGTTTTCTCACCCTTCTGTGAGGTGGGACCTCTGCTGTGAGGTAACTCCTGCCTGGCTTGCTCATGTTGCCTTGGCAACGTGAGCCCTCAGGTGGCAGTTGGAGCCTGCTGGGAATCTCCTCCCCTCGGTTATGAGAGCTCTGGATAAAACACATATGCCCTTTTTGGCCAAGTGCATTATTTTCCAAGTTCTGTCACTTTTCCTATGCTTTAAGAGCAACTCCCGTGTACCTTCTGAAATCGGTTTCCAGCAATTCTGCCCCAAATTAAAGTCCTCTTCGCAGCCATACTTCAGTATAATTATGAATGATACCTGTCATTTATAACTCTGCAGGTTTGTGAATTACAGTGCTCCTCAGCTCCCTTCTTCAACTCGCTTTCTTGTGAGCTGGCCGCAAAACCGCAGGATCTCTTCAGGTCCTAATCTTGTTCCAGCATGGCACACGGAGCCTTAGCTTAATTCCTCTTCCTGGTGGGAAATGAGAGTTAAATTTGCCCGTCCAGACACCTCCAGCTAGTCTCTCATTGGTTCTCCCTATTCCTGTTCATCTTCCGCAGAATTTGCAAATTGGGCCAAACAGGAGGTTAAAGGCACTGACTCTCCAAGTGGGGAGAGCGTTAGTACTGCGTCTGGAACGTTGCACCCGAGTACCAGGGGACCAAAACTGAGACACATTTGAACACATTTCCCGATCACACGGTGGATCATACTCTGGGTTCCACATGCATATTTTAGCTGAAGGAAGAATCCCTTAAACCTGGAGAGTTGAGAACCATGGAATGGGTACCGTGCAATATGACTTCAAAGGGTCTGCATTTGCTCAACGAACCTCACCAATCCTATCACTGCTGCGTTTATGCCGCTGTACACACGCTTGATTCTCTTTCGGAGACATATAAATCCATAGGTTTTAAGATTCTTACTAGTCAGGTATATTCTTAGGCGTTTAATATGGGGTGTTGAGTCCACTTCGTTGAGCAAGCAGTAGCTCTTGTCTATTACATATTTGGCTTATGGAAAGGTATCTTTGCTAATTTCAATCTCTGGTTTTATGCAGCACCCCAACTCACCTTTCCCCTTAAGCAAGCATAAGTTGGTTTTCTACATTTGAGACCCTATTCTGTTTTGTAATTCAGTTCCTGTGTAGACAAGTTTACATTCCCTGTATTAGTGATATCTTATGATGTTTCTTTTTCTGTGTGACTTATTTCACTTAGAATCATCGTACCTGAATCCACTCATTATGCTGCTACTGGCCTGATGACATAGATTTCATTGCTGAGTGATATTGCATTGTACGTAAGTACCACAACTTCTTTATCCATTTTTCGCTTTCTGTGATATTGACCTTGTACCGTAAACGAGGTTCTTGTAAACAGAGCCGTCCCAAACTTTGGGGTGGCTGTGTCTTTTTGATTTTAATTTCCCTAATCTATAGGACCATAAGTGGAAGTGCCCTAGGCTCTGTTGCTTTGTTTTTTAGATGTTTCAGGAAACACCATACACTTCTCCAGAGTGGCTGTTGGCAATTTACATCCCGCCCATCAGCATAAGAAGGCTCCCAGTTCTCCATGGCCTGTCCTGCCTTTCTGGATTTTACACTTTTTTCAGATGGCCCCTTTGACCGGGGGGCAGTGAGACTTCATTGTAGTGCAGATTTCCTTTGCAAGCTTGCTTGGTTGGCCAAAAAGGGCGTATGCGTTTTTTCCTGAGTATATTCAGGAAAAAACGCATACGCCCTTTTTGGCCAAGTGCATCACTGTGGACGTTCTGCCTCTTTTCCTATGCTTTACATGCAATTCCAGTCTACCTCCTGAAATCGGTTTCCTGCAATTCTGCCCTGCTTTCAAGTCCTCTTGGCAGCCTTACTTCAATATATTTTTGGACGATAGCTGTCATTTATAACTCTGCAGGTTTGTGAATGACAGTGCTCCTGAGCTCCTTTCTTCAACTCGCTTTCTTGTGAGCTGGCCGCAACACCGCAGGATTGCTTCAGGCCCTAGTGTGGTTCCGGCATGGCTCGCTGAGCCTTTGGTTAATTCCTCTTCCTGGTGGGAAATGAGAGTTAAATTTGCCCGTCCAGACACCTCCAGCTAGTCTCTCATTGGTTCTCCCTATTCCTGTTCGTTTTCCGCAGAAATTGCAAACTGGGCCAAACAGGAGGTTAAAGGCACTGACTCTCCAAGTGGGGAGAGTGTTAGTAAAGCGTCTGGAATGTTGCACCCGAGTACCAGGGGACGAAAACTGAGACACATTTGAACACGTTTCCCGATCACACGGTGGATCATACTCTGGGTTCCACATGCATGTTTTAGCTGAAGGAAGAATCCCTTAAACCTGGAGAGTTGAGACCCATGGAATGGGTACCATGCAATATGACTTCAACGGGCCTGCATTTGCTCACCGAACCTCACCAATCCTATCACTGCTGCGTTTATGCCGCTGTACACACGCTTGATTCTCTTTCGGAGACATATAAATCCATAGGTTTTAAGATTCTTACTAGTCAGGTATATTCTTAGGTGTTTAATATGGGGTGTTGAGTCCACTTCGTTGAGCAAGCAGTAGCTCTTGTCTATTACATATTTGGCTTATGGAAAGGTACCTGTGTTAATTTCAATCTCTGGTTTTATGCAGCACCCCAACTCACCTTTCCCCTTAAGCAAGCATAAGTTGGTTGTCTACATTTGAGACCCTGTTCTGTTTTGTAATTCAGTTCCTGTGTAGCCAAGTTTACATTCCGTGTATTAGTGATACCTTATGATGTTTCTTTTTCTGTGTGCCTTATTTCACTTAGAATCATCGTACCTGAATCCACTCATTATGCTGCTACTGGCCTGATGACATAGATTTCATTGCTGAGTGATATTGCATTGTACGTAAGTACCACAACTTCTTTATCCATTTTTCTCTTTCTGCGATATTGAACTTGTACCATAAACGAGGTTCTTGTAAACAGAGCCGTCCCAAACTTTGGGGTGGCTGTGTCTTTTTGATTTTAATTTCCCTAAGCTATAGGACCATAAGTGGAAGTGCCCTAGGCTCTGTTGCTTTGTTTTTTGATGCTTCAGGAAACACCATACACTTCTCCAGAGTGGCTGTTGGCAATTTACATCCCGCCCATCAGCATAAGAAGGCTCCCAGTTCTCCATGGCCTGTCCTGCCTTTCTGGATTTTACACTTTTTTCAGATGGCCCTTTTGACCGGGGGGCAGTGAGACTTCATTGTAGTGTAGATTTCCTTTGCAAGCTTGCTTGGTTGGCCAAAAAGGGCGTATGCGTTTTTTCCTGAATATATTCAGGAAAAAACGCATACGCCCTTTTTGGCCAAGTGCATCATTGTGGATGTTCTGCCCCTTTTCCTATGCTTTACATGCAATTCCAGTCCAACTCCTGAAATCGGTTTCCTGCAATTCTGCCCCGCTTTCAAGTCCTCTTGGCAGCCTTACTTCAATATATTTTTGGACGATAGCTGTCATTTATAACTCTGCAGGTTTGTGAATTACAGGGCCCCTGAGCTCCTTTCTTCAACTCGCTATATTGTGAGCTGGCCGCAACACGGCAGGATTGCTTCAGGCCGTAGTGTGGTTCCGGCATGGCACGCTGAGCCTTTGGTTAATTCCTCTTCCTGGTGGGAAATGAGAGTTAAATTTGCCCGTCCAGACACCTCCAGCTAGTCTCTCATTGGTTCTCCCTATTCCTGTTCCTTTTCCGCAGAAATTGCAAACTGGGCCAAACAGGAGGTTAAAGGCACTGACTCTCCAAGTGGGGAGAGTGTTAGTAAAGCGTCTGGAATGTTGCACCCGAGTACCAGGGGACGAAAACTGAGACGCATTTGAACACGTTTCCCGATCACACGGTGGATCATACTCTGGGTTCCACATGCATGTTTTAGCTGCAGGAAGAATCCCTTAAACCTGGAGAGTTGAGAACCATGGAATGGGTACCATGCAATATGACTTCAAAGGGTCTGCATTTGCTCACCGAACCTCACCAATCCTATCACTGCTGCGTTTATGCCGCTGTACACACGCTTGATTCTCTTTCGGAGACATATAAATCCATAGGTTTTAAGATTCTTACTAGTCAGGTATATTCTTAGGCGTTTAATATGGGGTGTTGAGTCCACTTCGTTGAGCAAGCAGTAGCTCTTGTCTATTACATATTTGGCTTATGGAAAGGTATCTGTGCTAATTTCAATCTCTGGTTTTATGCAGCACCCCACTCACCTTTCCCCTTAAGCAAGCATAAGTTGGTTTTCTACATTTGAGACCCTATTCTGTTTTGTAATTCAGTTCCTGTGTAGCCAAGTTTACATTCCGTGTATTAGTGATACCTTATGATGTTTCTTTTTCTGTGTGACTTATTTCACTTAGAATCATCGTACCTGAATCCACTCATTATGCTGCTACTGGCCTGATGACATAGATTTCATTGCTGAGTGGTATTGCATTGTACGTAAGTACCACAACTTCTGTATCCATTTTTCGCTTTCTGCGATATTGAACTTGTACCGTAAACGAGGTTCTTGTAAACAGAGCCGTCCCAAACTTTGGGGTGGCTGTGTCTTTTTGATTTTAATTTCCCTAATCTATAGGACCATAAGTGGAAGTGCCCTAGGCTCTGTTGCTTTGTTTTTTAGATGTTTCAGGAAACACCATACACTTCTCCAGAGTGGCTGTTGGCAATTTACATCCCGCCCATCAGCATAAGAAGGCTCCCAGTTCTCCATGGCCTGTCCTGCCTTTCTGGATTTTACACTTTTTTCAGATGGCCCTTTTGACCGGGGGCAGTGAGACTTCATTGTAGTGCAGATTTCCTTTGCAAGCTTGCTTGGTTGGCCAAAAAGGGCGTATGCGTTTTTTCCTGAATATATTCAGGAAAAAACGCATACGCCCTTTTTGGCCAAGTGCATCATTGTGGACGTTCTGCCTCTTTTCCTATGCTTTACATGCAATTCCAGTCTACCTCCTGAAATCGGTTTCCTGCAATTCTGCCCCGCTTTCAAGTCCTCTTGGCAGCCTTACTTCAATATATTTTTGGACGATAGCTGTCATTTATAACTCTGCAGGTTTGTGAATTACAGGGCCCCTGAGCTCCTTTCTTCAACTCGCTATCTTGTGAGGTGGCGGCAACACCGCAGGATTGCTTCAGGCCCTAGTGTGGTTCTGGCATGGCACGCTGAGCCTTTGATTAATTCCTCTTCCTGGTGGGAAATGAGAGTTAAATTTGCCCGTCCAGACACCTCCAGCTAGTCTCTCATTGGTTCTCCCTATTCCTGTTCATTTTCCGCAGAAATTGCAAACTGGGCCAAACAGGAGGTTAAAGGCACTGACTCTCCAAGTGGGGAGAGTGTTAGTAAAGCGTCTGGAATGTTGCACCCGAGTACCAGGGGACGAAAACTGAGACGCATTTGAACACGTTTCCCGATCACACGGTGGATCATACTCTGGGTTCCACATGCATGTTTTAGCTGAAGGAAGAATCCCTTAAACCCGGAGAGTTGAGAACCATGGAATGGGTACCATGCAATATGACTTCAAAGGGTCTGCATTTGCTCACCGAACCTCACCAATCCTATCACTGCTGCGTTTATGCCGCTGTACACACGCTTGATTCTCTTTCGGAGACATATAAATCCATAGGTTTTAAGATTCTTACTAGTCAGGTATATTCTTAGGCGTTTAATATGGGGTGTTGAGTCCACTTCGTTGAGCAAGCAGTAGCTCTTGTCTATTACATATTTGGCTTATGGAAAGGTATCTGTGCTAATTTCAATCTCTGGTTTTATGCAGCACCCCAACTCACCTTTCCCCTTAAGCAAGCATAAGTTGGTTTTCTACATTTGAGACCCTATTCTGTTTTGTAATTCAGTTCCTGTGTAGCCAAGTTTACATTCCGTGTATTAGTGATACCTTATGATGTTTCTTTTTCTGTGTGACTTATTTCACTTAGAATCATCGTACCTGAATCCACTCATTATGCTGCTACTGGCCTGATGACATAGATTTCATTGCTGAGTGATATTGCATTGTACGTAAGTACCACAACTTCTTTATCCATTTTTCGCTTTCTGCGATATTGAACTTGTACCGTAAACGAGGTTCTTGTAAACAGAGCCGTCCCAAACTTTGGGGTGGCTGTGTCTTTTTGATTTTAATTTCCCTAATCTATAGGACCATAAGTGGAAGTGCCTTAGGCTCTGTTGCTTTGTTTTTTAGATGTTTCAGGAAACACCATACACTTCTCCAGAGTGGCTGTTGGCAATTTACATCCCGCCCATCAGCATAAGAAGGCTCCCAGTTCTCCATGGCCTGTCCTGCCTTTCTGGATTTTACACTTTTTTCAGATGGCCCTTTTGACCGGGGGGCAGTGAGACTTCATTGTAGTGCAGATTTCCTTTGCAAGCTTGCTTGGTTGGCCAAAAAGGGCGTATGCGTTTTTTCCTGAATATATTCAGGAAAAAACGCATACGCCCTTTTTGGCCAAGTGCATCACTGTGGACGTTCTGCCTCTTTTCCTATGCTTTACATGCAATTCCAGTCTACCTCCTGAAATCGGTTTCCTGCAATTCTGCCCCGCTTTCAAGTCCTCTTGGCAGCCTTACTTCAATATATTTTTGGACGATAGCTGTCATTTATAACTCTGCAGGTTTGTGAATTACAGTGCCCCTGAGCTCCTTTCTTCAACTCGCTTTCTTGTGAGCTGGCCGCAACACCGCAGGTTGCTTCAGGCCCTAGTGTGGTTCCGGCATGGCTCGCTGAGCCTTTGGTTAATTCCTCTTCTTGGTGGGAAATGAGAGTTAAATTTGCCCGTCCAGACACCTCCAGCTAGTCTCTCATTGGTTCTCCCTATTCCTGTTCATTTTCTGCAGAAATTGCAAACTGGGCCAAACAGGAGGTTAAAGGCACTGACTCTCCAAGTGGGGAGAGTGTTAGTAAAGCGTCTGGAATGTTGCACCCGAGTACCAGGGGACGAAAACTGAGACACATTTGAACACGTTTCCCGATCACACGGTGGATCATACTCTGGGTTCCACATGCATGTTTTAGCTGAAGGAAGAATCCCTTAAACCTGGAGAGTTGAGAACCATGGAATGGGTACCATGCAATATGACTTCAAATGGTCTGCATTTGCTCACCGAACCTCACCAATCCTATCACTGCTGCGTTTATGCCGCTGTACACACGCTTGATTCTCTTTCGGAGACATATAAATCCATAGGTTTTAAGATTCTTACTAGTCAGGTATATTCTTAGGCGTTTAATATGGGGTGTTGAGTCCACTTCGTTGAGCAAGCAGTAGCTCTTGTCTATTACATATTTGGCTTATGGAAAGGTATCTGTGCTAATTTCAATCTCTGGTTTTATGCAGCACCCCAACTCACCTTTCCCCTTAAGCAAGCATAAGTTGGTTTTCTACATTTGAGACCCTATTCTGTTTTGTAATTCAGTTCCTGTGTAGCCAAGTTTACATTCCGTGTATTAGTGATACCTTATGATGTTTCTTTTTCTGTGTGACTTATTTCACTTAGAATCATCGTACCTGAATCCACTCATTATGCTGCTACTGGCCTGATGACATAGATTTCATTGCTGAATGATATTGCATTGTACGTAAGTACCACAACTTCTTTATCCATTTTTCGCTTTCTGCGATATTGAACTTGTACCGTAAACGAGGTTCTTGTAAACAGAGCCGTCCCAAACCTTGGGGTGGCTGTGTCTTTTTGATTTTAATTTCCCTAATCTATAGGACCATAAGTGGAAGTGCCTTAGGCTCTGTTGCTTTGTTTTTTAGATGTTTCAGGAAACACCATACACTTCTCCAGAGTGGCTGTTGGCAATTTACATCCCGCCCATCAGCATAAGAAGGCTCCCAGTTCTCCATGGCCTGTCCTGCCTTTCTGGATTTTACACTTTTTTCAGATGGCCCTTTTGACCGGGGGGCAGTGAGACTTCATTGTAGTGCAGATTTCCTTTGCAAGCTTGCTTGGTTGGCCAAAAAGTGCGTATGCGTTTTTTCCTGAATATATTCAGGAAAAAACGCATACGCCCTTTTAGGCCAAGTGCATCACTGTGGACGTTCTGCCTCTTTTCCTATGCTTTACATGCAATTCCAGTCTACCTCCTGAAATCGGTTTCCTGCAATTCTGCCCCGCTTTCAAGTCCTCTTGGCAGCCTTACTTCAATATATTTTTGGACGATAGCTGTCATTTATAACTCTGCAGGTTTGTGAATTACAGGGCCCCTGAGCTCCTTTCTTCAACTCGCTTTCTTGTGAGCTGGCCGCAACACCGCAGGATTGCTTCAGGCCCTAGTGTGGTTCCGGCATGGCTCGCTGAGCCTTTGGTTAATTCCTCTTCTTGGTGGGAAATGAGAGTTAAATTTCCCCGTCCAGACACCTCCAGCTAGTCTCTCATTGGTTCTCCCTATTCCTGTTCGTTTTCCGCAGAAATTGCAAACTGGGCCAAACAGGAGGTTAAAGGCACTGACTCTCCAAGTGGGGAGAGTGTTAGTAAAGCGTCTGGAATGTTGCATCCGAGTACCAGGGGACGAAAACTGAGACACATTTGAACACGTTTCCCGATCACACGGTGGATCATACTCTCGGCTCCACATGCATGTTTTAGCTGAAGGAAGAATCCCTTAAACATGGAGAGTTGAGAACCATGGAATGGGTACCATGCAATATGACTTCAAAGGGTCTGCATTTGCTCACCGAACCTCACCAATCCTATCACTGCTGCGTTTATGCCGCTGTACACACGCTTGATTCTCTTTCGGAGACATATAAATCCATAGGTTTTAAGATTCTTACTAGTCAGGTATATTCTTAGGCGTTTAATATGGGGTGTTGAGTCCACTTCGTTGAGCAAGCAGTAGCTCTTGTCTATTACATATGTGGCTTATGGAAAGGTATCTGTGCTAATTTCAATCTCTGGTTTTATGCAGCACCCCAACTCACCTTTCCCCTTAAGCAAGCATAAGTTGGTTTTCTACATTTGAGACCCTATTCTGTTTTGTAATTCAGTTCCTGTGTAGCCAAGTTTACATTCCGTGTATTAGTGATACCTTATGATGTTTCTTTTTCTGTGTGACTTATTTCACTTAGAATCATCGTACCTGAATCCACTCATTATGCTGCTACTGGCCTGATGACATAGATTTCATTGCTGAGTGATATTGCATTGTACGTAAGTACCACAACTTCTTTATCCATTTTTCGCTTTCTGCGATATTGAACTTGTACCGTAAACGAGGTTCTTGTAAACAGAGCCGTCCCAAACTTTGGGGTGGCTGTGTCTTTTTGATTTTAATTTCCCTAATCTATAGGACCATAAGTGGAAGTGCCTTAGGCTCTGTTGCTTTGTTTTTTAGATGTTTCAGGAAACACCATACACTTCTCCAGAGTGGCTGTTGGCAATTTACATCCCGCCCATCAGCATAAGAAGGCTCCCAGTTCTCCATGGCCTGTCCTGCCTTTCTGGATTTTACACTTTTTTCAGATGGCCCTTTTGACCGGGGGGCAGTGAGACTTCATTGTAGTGCAGATTTCCTTTGCAAGCTTGCTTGGTTGGCCAAAAAGGGCGTATGCGTTTTTTCCTGAATATATTCAGGAAAAAACGCATACGCCCTTTTTGGCCAAGTGCATCACTGTGGACGTTCTGCCTCTTTTCCTATGCTTTACATGCAATTCCAGTCTACCTCCTGAAATCGGTTTCCTGCAATTCTGCCCCGCTTTCAAGTCCTCTTGGCAGCCTTACTTCAATATATTTTTGGACGATAGCTGTCATTTATAACTCTGCAGGTTTGTGAATTACAGGGCCCCTGAGCTCCTTTCTTCAACTCGCTTTCTTGTGAGCTGGCCGCAACACCGCAGGATTGCTTCAGGCCCTAGTGTGGTTCCGGCATGGCTCGCTGAACCTTTGGTTAATTCCTCTTCTTGGTGGGAAATGAGAGTTAAATTTGCCCGTCCAGACACCTCCAGCTAGTCTCTCATTGGTTCTCCCTATTCCTGTTCATTTTCCGCAGAAATTGCAAACTGGGCCAAACAGGAGGTTAAAGGCACTGACTCTCCAAGTGGGGAGAGTGTTAGTAAAGCGTCTGGAATGTTGCACCCGAGTACCAGGGGACGAAAACTGAGACACATTTGAACACGTTTCCTGATCACACGGTGGATCATACTGTGGGTTCCACATGCATGTTTTAGCTGAAGGAAGAATCCCTTAAACCTGGAGAGTTGAGAACCATGGAATGGGTACCATGCAATATGACTTCAAAGGGTCTGCATTTGCTCACCGAACCTCACCAATCCTATCACTGCTGCGTTTAGGCCGCTGTACACACGCTTGATTCTCTTTCGGAGACATATAAATCCATAGGTTTTAAGATTCTTACTAGTCAGGTATATTCTTAGGTGTTTAATATGGGGTGTTGAGTCCACTTCGTTGAGCAAGCAGTAGCTCTTGTCTATTACATATTTGGCTTATGGAAAGGTATCTGTGCTAATTTCAATCTCTGGTTTTATGCAGCACCCCAACTCACCTTTCCCCTTAAGCAAGCATAAGTTGGTTTTCTACATTTGAGACCCTATTCTGTTTTGTAATTCAGTTCCTGTGTAGCCAAGTTTACATTCCGTGTATTAGTGATACCTTATGATGTTTCTTTTTCTGTGTGACTTATTTCACTTAGAATCATCGTACCTGAATCCACTCATTATGCTGCTACTGGCCTGATGACATAGATTTCATTGCTGAGTGATATTGCATTGTACGTAAGTACCACAACTTCTTTATCCATTTTTCGCTTTCTGCGATATTGAACTTGTACCGTAAACGAGGTTCTTGTAAACAGAGCCGTCCCAAACTTTGGGGTGGCTGTGTCTTTTTGATTTTAATTTCCCTAATCTATAGGACCATAAGTGGAAGTGCCTTAGGCTCTGTTGCTTTGTTTTTTAGATGTTTCAGGAAACACCATACACTTCTCCAGAGTGGCTGTTGGCAATTTACATCCCGCCCATCAGCATAAGAAGGCTCCCAGTTCTCCATGGCCTGTCCTGCCTTTCTGGATTTTACACTTTTTTCAGATGGCCCTTTTGACCGGGGGGCAGTGAGACTTCATTGTAGTGCAGATTTCCTTTGCAAGCTTGCTTGGTTGGCCAAAAAGGGCGTATGCGTTTTTTCCTGAATATATTCAGGAAAAAACGCATACGCCCTTTTTGGCCAAGTGCATCACTGTGGACGTTCTGCCTCTTTTCCTATGCTTTACATGCAATTCCAGTCTACCTCCTGAAATCGGTTTCCTGCAATTCTGCCCCGCTTTCAAGTCCTCTTGGCAGCCTTACTTCAATATATTTTTGGACGATAGCTGTCATTTATAACTCTGCAGGTTTGTGAATTACAGTGCCCCTGAGCTCCTTTCTTCAACTCGCTTTCTTGTGAGCTGGCCGCAACACCGCAGGTTGCTTCAGGCCCTAGTGTGGTTCCGGCATGGCTCGCTGAGCCTTTGGTTAATTCCTCTTCTTGGTGGGAAATGAGAGTTAAATTTGCCCGTCCAGACACCTCCAGCTAGTCTCTCATTGGTTCTCCCTATTCCTGTTCATTTTCTGCAGAAATTGCAAACTGGGCCAAACAGGAGGTTAAAGGCACTGACTCTCCAAGTGGGGAGAGTGTTAGTAAAGCGTCTGGAATGTTGCACCCGAGTACCAGGGGACGAAAACTGAGACACATTTGAACACGTTTCCCGATCACACGGTGGATCATACTCTGGGTTCCACATGCATGTTTTAGCTGAAGGAAGAATCCCTTAAACCTGGAGAGTTGAGAACCATGGAATGGGTACCATGCAATATGACTTCAAATGGTCTGCATTTGCTCACCGAACCTCACCAATCCTATCACTGCTGCGTTTATGCCGCTGTACACACGCTTGATTCTCTTTCGGAGACATATAAATCCATAGGTTTTAAGATTCTTACTAGTCAGGTATATTCTTAGGCGTTTAATATGGGGTGTTGAGTCCACTTCGTTGAGCAAGCAGTAGCTCTTGTCTATTACATATTTGGCTTATGGAAAGGTATCTGTGCTAATTTCAATCTCTGGTTTTATGCAGCACCCCAACTCACCTTTCCCCTTAAGCAAGCATAAGTTGGTTTTCTACATTTGAGACCCTATTCTGTTTTGTAATTCAGTTCCTGTGTAGCCAAGTTTACATTCCGTGTATTAGTGATACCTTATGATGTTTCTTTTTCTGTGTGACTTATTTCACTTAGAATCATCGTACCTGAATCCACTCATTATGCTGCTACTGGCCTGATGACATAGATTTCATTGCTGAATGATATTGCATTGTACGTAAGTACCACAACTTCTTTATCCATTTTTCGCTTTCTGCGATATTGAACTTGTACCGTAAACGAGGTTCTTGTAAACAGAGCCGTCCCAAACCTTGGGGTGGCTGTGTCTTTTTGATTTTAATTTCCCTAATCTATAGGACCATAAGTGGAAGTGCCTTAGGCTCTGTTGCTTTGTTTTTTAGATGTTTCAGGAAACACCATACACTTCTCCAGAGTGGCTGTTGGCAATTTACATCCCGCCCATCAGCATAAGAAGGCTCCCAGTTCTCCATGGCCTGTCCTGCCTTTCTGGATTTTACACTTTTTTCAGATGGCCCTTTTGACCGGGGGGCAGTGAGACTTCATTGTAGTGCAGATTTCCTTTGCAAGCTTGCTTGGTTGGCCAAAAAGTGCGTATGCGTTTTTTCCTGAATATATTCAGGAAAAAACGCATACGCCCTTTTAGGCCAAGTGCATCACTGTGGACGTTCTGCCTCTTTTCCTATGCTTTACATGCAATTCCAGTCTACCTCCTGAAATCGGTTTCCTGCAATTCTGCCCCGCTTTCAAGTCCTCTTGGCAGCCTTACTTCAATATATTTTTGGACGATAGCTGTCATTTATAACTCTGCAGGTTTGTGAATTACAGGGCCCCTGAGCTCCTTTCTTCAACTCGCTTTCTTGTGAGCTGGCCGCAACACCGCAGGATTGCTTCAGGCCCTAGTGTGGTTCCGGCATGGCTCGCTGAGCCTTTGGTTAATTCCTCTTCTTGGTGGGAAATGAGAGTTAAATTTCCCCGTCCAGACACCTCCAGCTAGTCTCTCATTGGTTCTCCCTATTCCTGTTCGTTTTCCGCAGAAATTGCAAACTGGGCCAAACAGGAGGTTAAAGGCACTGACTCTCCAAGTGGGGAGAGTGTTAGTAAAGCGTCTGGAATGTTGCACCCGAGTACCAGGGGACGAAAACTGAGACGCATTTGAACACGTTTCCCGATCACACGGTGGATCATACTCTGGGTTCCACATGCATGTTTTAGCTGAAGGAAGAATCCCTTAAACCCGGAGAGTTGAGAACCATGGAATGGGTACCATGCAATATGACTTCAAAGGGTCTGCATTTGCTCACCGAACCTCACCAATCCTATCACTGCTGCGTTTATGCCGCTGTACACACGCTTGATTCTCTTTCGGAGACATATAAATCCATAGGTTTTAAGATTCTTACTAGTCAGGTATATTCTTAGGCGTTTAATATGGGGTGTTGAGTCCACTTCGTTGAGCAAGCAGTAGCTCTTGTCTATTACATATGTGGCTTATGGAAAGGTATCTGTGCTAATTTCAATCTCTGGTTTTATGCAGCACCCCAACTCACCTTTCCCCTTAAGCAAGCATAAGTTGGTTTTCTACATTTGAGACCCTATTCTGTTTTGTAATTCAGTTCCTGTGTAGCCAAGTTTACATTCCGTGTATTAGTGATACCTTATGATGTTTCTTTTTCTGTGTGACTTATTTCACTTAGAATCATCGTACCTGAATCCACTCATTATGCTGCTACTGGCCTGATGACATAGATTTCATTGCTGAGTGATATTGCATTGTACGTAAGTACCACAACTTCTTTATCCATTTTTCGCTTTCTGCGATATTGAACTTGTACCGTAAACGAGGTTCTTGTAAACAGAGCCGTCCCAAACTTTGGGGTGGCTGTGTCTTTTTGATTTTAATTTCCCTAATCTATAGGACCATAAGTGGAAGTGCCTTAGGCTCTGTTGCTTTGTTTTTTAGATGTTTCAGGAAACACCATACACTTCTCCAGAGTGGCTGTTGGCAATTTACATCCCGCCCATCAGCATAAGAAGGCTCCCAGTTCTCCATGGCCTGTCCTGCCTTTCTGGATTTTACACTTTTTTCAGATGGCCCTTTTGACCGGGGGGCAGTGAGACTTCATTGTAGTGCAGATTTCCTTTGCAAGCTTGCTTGGTTGGCCAAAAAGGGCGTATGCGTTTTTTCCTGAATATATTCAGGAAAAAACGCATACGCCCTTTTTGGCCAAGTGCATCACTGTGGACGTTCTGCCTCTTTTCCTATTCTTTACATGCAATTCCAGTCTACCTCCTGAAATCGGTTTCCTGCAATTCTGCCCCGCTTTCAAGTCCTCTTGGCAGCCTTACTTCAATATATTTTTGGACGATAGCTGTCATTTATAACTCTGCAGGTTTGTGAATTACAGGGCCCCTGAGCTCCTTTCTTCAACTCGCTTTCTTGTGAGCTGGCCGCAACACCGCAGGATTGCTTCAGGCCCTAGTGTGGTTCCGGCATGGCTCGCTGAACCTTTGGTTAATTCCTCTTCTTGGTGGGAAATGAGAGTTAAATTTGCCCGTCCAGACACCTCCAGCTAGTCTCTCATTGGTTCTCCCTATTCCTGTTCATTTTCCGCAGAAATTGCAAACTGGGCCAAACAGGAGGTTAAAGGCACTGACTCTCCAAGTGGGGAGAGTGTTAGTAAAGCGTCTGGAATGTTGCACCCGAGTACCAGGGGACGAAAACTGAGACACATTTGAACACGTTTCCTGATCACACGGTGGATCATACTGTGGGTTCCACATGCATGTTTTAGCTGAAGGAAGAATCCCTTAAACCTGGAGAGTTGAGAACCATGGAATGGGTACCATGCAATATGACTTCAAAGGGTCTGCATTTGCTCACCGAACCTCACCAATCCTATCACTGCTGCGTTTAGGCCGCTGTACACACGCTTGATTCTCTTTCGGAGACATATAAATCCATAGGTTTTAAGATTCTTACTAGTCAGGTATATTCTTAGGTGTTTAATATGGGGTGTTGAGTCCACTTCGTTGAGCAAGCAGTAGCTCTTGTCTATTACATATTTGGCTTATGGAAAGGTATCTGTGCTAATTTCAATCTCTGGTTTTATGCAGCACCCCAACTCACCTTTCCCCTTAAGCAAGCATAAGTTGGTTTTCTACATTTGAGACCCTATTCTGTTTTGTAACTCAGTTCCTGTGTACCAAGTTTACATTCCGTGTATTAGTGATACCTTATGATGTTTCTTTTTCTGTGTGCCTTATTTCACTTAGAATCATCGTACCTGAATCCACTCATTATGCTGCTACTGGCCTGATGACATAGATTTCATTGCTGAGTGATATTGCATTGTACGTAAGTACCAAAACTTCTTTATCCATTTTTCGCTTTCTGTGATATTGAACTTGTACCATAAACGAGGTTCTTGTAAACAGAGCCGTCCCAAACTTTGGGGTGGCTGTGTCTTTTTGATTTTAATTTCCCTAAGCTATAGGACCATAAGTGGAAGTGCCCTAGGCTCTGTTGCTGTGTTTTTTGATGTTTCAGGAAACACCATACACTTCTCCAGAGTGGCTGTTGGCAATTTACATCCCGCCCATCAGCATAAGAAGGCTCCCAGTTCTCCATGGCCTGTCCTGCCTTTCTGGATTTTACACTTTTTTCAGATGGCCCTTTTGGCCGGGGGGCAGTGAGACTTCATTGTAGTGCAGATTTCCTTTGCAAGCTTGCTTGGTTGGCCAAAAAGGGCGTATGCGTTTTTTCCTGAATATATTCAGGAAAAAACGCATACTCCCTTTTTGGCCAAGTGCATCATTGTGGACGTTCTGCCTCTTTTCCTATGCTTTACATGCAATTCCAGTCTACCTCCTGAAATCGGTTTCCTGCAATTCTGCCCCGCTTTCAAGTCCTCTTGGCAGCCTTACTTCAATATATTTTTGGACGATAGCTGTCATTTATAACTCTGCAGGTTTGTGAATTACAGGGCCCCTGAGCTCCTTTCTTCAACTCGCTATATTGTGAGCTGGCCGCAACACCGCAGGATTGCTTCAGGCCCTAATGTGGTTCCGGCATGGCACGCTGAGCCTTTGGTTAATTCCTCTTCCTGGTGGGAAATGAGAGTTAAATTTGCCCGTCCAGACACCTCCAGCTAGTCTCTCATTGATTCTCCCTATTCCTGTTCATTTTCCGCAGAAATTGCAAACTGGGCCAAACAGGAGGTTAAAGGCACTGACTCTCCAAGTGGGGAGAGTGTTAGTAAAGCGTCTGGAATGTTGCACCCGAGTATCAGGGGACGAAAACTGAGACACATTTGAACACGTTTCCCGATCACACGGTGGATCATACTCTGGGTTCCACATGCATGTTTTAGCTGAAGGAAGAATCCCTTAAACCTGGAGAGTTGAGAACCATGGAATGGGTACCATGCAATATGACTTCAAAGGGTCTGTATTTGCTCACCAAACCTCACCAATCCTATCACTGCTGCGTTTATGCCGCTGTACACACGCTTGATTCTCTTTCGGAGACATTTAAATCCATAGGTTTTAAGATTCTTACTAGTCAGGTATATTCTTAGGCGTTTAATATGGGGTGTTGAGTCCACTTCGTTGAGCAAGCAGTAGCTCTTGTCTATTACATATTTGGCTTATGGAAAGGTATCTGTGCTAATTTCAATCTCTGGTTTTATGCAGCACCCCAACACACCTTTCCCCTTAAGCAAGCATAAGTTGGTTTTCTGCATTTGAGACCCTATTCTGTTTTGTAATTCAGTTCCTGTGTAGCCAAGTTTACATTCCGTGTATTAGTGATACCTTATGATGTTTCTTTTTCTGTGTGACTTATTTTACTTAGAATCATCGTACCTGAATCCACTCATTATGCTGGTACTGGCCTGATGACATAGATTTCATTGCTGAGTGATATTGCATTGTACGTAAGTACCAAAACTTCTTTATCCATTTTTCGCTTTCTGCGATATTGAACTTGTACCATAAACGAGGTTCTTGTAAACAGAGCCGTCCCAAACTTTGGGGTGGCTGTGTCTGTTTGATTTTAATTTCCCTAAGGTATAGGACCATAAGTGGAAGTGCCCTAGGCTCTGTTGCTTTGTTTTTTGATGTTTCAGGAAACACCATACACTTCTCCAAAGTGGCTGTTGGCAATTTACATCCCGCCCATCAGCATAAGAAGGCTCCCAGTTCTCCATGGCCTGTCCTGCCTTTCTGGATTTTACACTTTTTTCAGATGGCCCTTTTGACCGGGGGCAGTGAGACTTCATTGTAGTGCAGATTTCCTTTGCAAGCTTGCTTGGTTGGCCAAAAAGGGCGTATGCGTTTTTTCCTGAATATATTCAGGAAAAAACGCATACGCCCTTTTTGGCCAAGTGCATCATTGTGGACGTTCTGCCTCTTTTCCTATGCTTTACATGCAATTCCAGTCTATCTCCTGAAATCGGTTTCCTGCAATTCTGCCCCGCTTTCAAGTCCTCTTGGCAGCCTTACTTCAATATATTTTTGGACGATAGCTGTCATTTATACCTCTGCAGTTTTGTGAATTACAGGGCCCCTGAGCTGCTTTCTTCAACTCGCGATCTTGTGAGGTGGCCGCAACACCGCAGGATTGCTTCAGGCCCTAGTGTGGTTCCTGCATGGCACGCTGAGCCTTTGATTAATTCCTCTTCCTGATGGGAAATGAGAGTTAAATTTGCCCGTCCAGACACCTCCAGCTAGTCTCTCATTGGTTCTCCCTATTCCTGTTCATTTTCCGCAGAAATTGCAAACTGGGCCAAACAGGAGGTTAAAGGCACTGACTCTCCAAGTGGGGAGAGTGTTAGTAAAGCATCTGGAATGTTGCACCCGAGTACCAGGGGACGAAAACTGAGACGCATTTGAACACGTTTCCCGATCACACAGTGGATCATACTCTGGGTTCCACATGCATGTTTTAGCTGAAGGAAGAATCCCTTAAACCTGGAGAGTTGAGAACCATGGAATGGGTACCATGCAATATGACTTCAATGGGTCTGCATTTGCTCACCGAACCTCACCAATCCTATCACTGCTGCGTTTATGCCGCTGTACACACGCTTGATTCTCTTTCGGAGACATATAAATCCATAGGTTTTAAGATTCTTACTAGTCAGGTATATTCTTAGGCGTTTAATATGGGGTGTTGAGTCCACTTCATTGAGCAAGCAGTAGCTCTTGTCTATTACATATTTGGCTTATGGAAAGGTATCTGTGCTAATTTCAATCTCTGGTTTTATGCAGCACCCCAACTCACCTTTCCCCTTAAGCAAGCATAAGTTGGTTTTCTGCATTTGAGACCCTATTCTGTTTTGTAATTCAGTTCCTGTGTAGCCAAGTTTACATTCCGTGTAGTAGTGATATCTTATGATGTTTCTTTTTCTGTGTGACTTATTTCACTTAGAATCATCGTACCTGAATCCACTCATTATGCTGCTACTGGCCTGATGACATAGATTTCATTGCTGAGTGATATTGCATTGTACGTAAGTACCACAACTTCTTTATCCATTTTTCGCTTTCTGCGATATTGAACTTGTACCGTAAACGAGGTTCTTGTAAACAGAGCTGTCCCAAACTTTGGGGTGGCTATGTCTTTTTGATTTTAATTTCCCTAATCTATAGGACCATAAGTGGAAGTGCCTTAGGCTCTGTTGCTTTGTTTTTTAGATGTTTCAGGAAACACCATACACTTCTCCAGAGTGGCTGTTGGCAATTTACATCCCGCCCATCAGCATAAGAAGGCTCCCAGTTCTCCATGGCCTGTCCTGCCTTTCTGGATTTTACACTTTTTTCAGATGGCCCTTTTGACCGGGGGACAGTGAGACTTCATTGTAGTGCAGATTTCCTTTGCAAGCTTGCTTGGTTGGCCAAAAAGGGCGTATGCGTTTTTTCCTGAATATATTCAGGAAAAAACGCATACGCCCTTTTTGGCCAAGTGCATCATTGTGGACGTTCTGCCTCTTTTCCTATGCTTTACATGCAATTCCAGTCTACCTCCTGAAATCGGTTTCCTGCAATTCTGCCGCGCTTTCAAGTCCTCTTGGCAGCCTTACTTCAATATATTTTTGGACGATAGCTGTCATTTATAACTCTGCAGGTTTGTGAATTACAGGGCCCCTGAGCTCCTTTCTTCAACTCGCTATCTTGTGAGCTGGCCGCAACACAACAGGATTGCTTCAGGCCCTAGTGTGGTTCCGGCATGGCACGCTGAGCCTTTGATTAATTCCTCTTCCTGGTGGGAAATGAGAGTTAAATTTGCCCATCCAGACACCTCCAGCTAGTCTCTCATTGGTTCTCCCTATTCCTGTTCATTTTCCGCAGAAATTGCAAACTGGGCCAAACAGGAGGTTAAAGGCACTGACTCTCCAAGTGGGGAGAGTGTTAGTAAAGCGTCTGGAATGTTGCACCCGAGTACCACGGGACGAAAACTGAGACACATTTGAACACGTTTCCCGATCACACGGTGGATCATACTGTGGGTTCCACATGCATGTTTTAGCTGAAGGAAGAATCCCTTAAACCTGGAGAGTTGAGAACCATGGAATGGGTACCATGCAATATGACTTCAAAGGGTCTGCATTTGCTCACCGAACCTCACCAATCCTATCACTGCTGCGTTTATGCCGCTGTACACACGCTTGATTCTCTTTCGGAGTCGTATAAATCCATAGGTTTTAAGATTCTTACTAGTCAGGTATATTCTTAGGCGTTTAATATGGGGTGTTGTGTCCACTTCGTTGAGCAAGCAGTAGCTCTTGTCTATTACATATTTGGCTTATGGAAAGGTATCTGTGCTAATTTCAATCTCTGGTTTTATGCAGCACCCCAACTCACCTTTCCCCTTAAGCAAGCATAAGTTGGTTTTCTACATTTGAGACCCTATTCTGTTTTGTAACTCAGTTCCTGTGTAGCCAAGTTTACATTCCGTGTATTAGTGATACCTTATGATGTTTCTTTTTCTGTGTGCCTTATTTCACTTAGAATCATCGTACCTGAATCCACTCATTATGCTGCTACTGGCCTGATGACATAGATTTCATTGCTGAGTGATATTGCATTGTACGTAAGTACCACAACTTCTTTATCCATTTTTCGCTTTCTGCGATATTGAACTTGTACCATAAACGAGGTTCTTGTAAACAGAGCCGTCCCAAACTTTGGGGTGGCTGTGTCTTTTTGATTTTAATTTCCCTAAGCTATAGGACCATAAGTGGAAGTGCCCTAGGCTCTGTTGCTTTGTTTTTTAGATGTTTCAGGAAACACCATACACTTCTCCAGAGTGGCTGTTGGCAATTTACATCCCGCCCATCAGCATAAGAAGGCTCCCAGTTCTCCATGGCCTGTCCTGCCTTTCTGGATTTTACACTTTTTTCAGATGGCCCTTTTGACCGGGGGCAGTGAGACTTCATTGTAGTGCAGATTTCCTTTGCAAGCTTGCTTGGTTGGCCAAAAAGGGCGTATGCGTGTTTTCCTGAATATATTCAGGAAAACACGCATACGCCCTTTTTGGCCAAGTGCATCATTGTGGACGTTCTGCCTCTTTTCCTATGCTTTACATGCAATTCCAGTCTACCTCCTGAAATCGGTTTCCTGCAATTCTGCCCCGCTTTCAAGTCCTCTTGGCAACCTTATTTCAATATATTTTTGGATGATAGCTGTCATTTATAACTCTGCAGGTTTGTGAATTACAGGGCCCCTGAGCTCCTTTCTTCAACTCGCTTTCTTGTGAGCTGGCCGCAACACCGCAGGATTGCTTCAGGCCCTAGTGTGGTTCCGGCATGGCTCGCTGAGCCTTTGGTTAATTCCTCTTCTTGGTGGGAAATGAGAGTTAAATTTGCCCGTCCAGACACCTCCAGCTAGTCTCTCATTGGTTCTCCCTATTCCTGTTCATTTTCCGCAGAAATTGCAAACTGGGCCAAACAGGAGGTTAAAGGCACTGACTCTCCAAGTGGGGAGAGTGTTAGTAAAGCGTCTGGAATGTTGCACCCGAGTACCAGGGGACGAAAACTGAGACACATTTGAACACGTTTCCCGATCACACGGTGGATCATACTCTGGGTTCCACATGCATGTTTTAGCTGAAGGAAGAATCCCTTAAACATGGAGAGTTGAGAACCATGGAATGGGTACCATGCAATATGACTTCAAAGGGTCTGCATTTGCTCACCGAACCTCACCAATCCTATCACTGCTGCGTTTATGCCGCTGTACACACGCTTGATTCTCTTTCGGTGACATATAAATCCATAGGATTTAAGATTCTTACTAGTCAGGTATATTCTTAGGCGTTTAATATGGGGTGTTGAGTCCACTTCGTTGAGCAAGCAGTAGCTCTTGTCTATTACATATTTGGCTTATGGAAAGGTATCTGTGCTAATTTCAATCTCTGGTTTTATGTAGCACCCCAACTCACCTTTCCCCTTAAGCAAGCATAAGTTGGTTTTCTACATTTGAGACCCTGTTCTGTTTTGTAATTCAGTTCCTGTGTAGCCAAGTTTACATTCCGTGTATTAGTGATACCTTATGATGTTTCTTTTTCTGTGTGACTTATTTCACTTAGAATCATCGTACCTGAATCCACTCATTATGCTGCTACTGGCCTGATGACATAGATTTCATTGCTGAGTGATATTGCATTGTACGTAAGTACCACAACTTCTTTATCCATTTTTCGCTTTCTGCCATATTGAACTTGTACCGTAAACGAGGTTCTTGTAAACAGAGCCGTCCCAAACTTTGGGGTGGCTGTGTCTTTTTGATTTTAATTTCCCTAATCTATAGGACCATAAGTGGAAGTGCCTTATGCTCTGTTGCTTTGTTTTTTAGATGTTTCAGGAAACACCATACACTTCTCCAGAGTGGCTGTTGGCAATTTACATCCCGCCCATCAGCATAAGAAGGCTCCCAGTTCTCCATGGCCTGTCCTGCCTTTCTGGATTTTACACTTTTTTCAGATGGCCCTTTTGACCGGGGGGCAGTGAGACTTCATTGTAGTGCAGATTTCCTTTGCAAGCTTGCTTGGTTGGCCAAAAAGGGCGTATGCGTTTTTTCCTGAATATATTCAGGAAAAAACGCATACGCCCTTTTTGGCCAAGTGCATCACTGTGGACGTTCTGCCTCTTTTCCTATGCTTTACATGCAATTCCAGTCTACCTCCTGAAATCGGTTTCCTGCAATTCTGCCCCGCTTTCAAGTCCTCTTGGCAGCCTTACTTCAATATATTTTTGGACGATAGCTGTCATTTATAACTCTGCAGGTTTGTGAATTACAGTGCCCCTGAGCTCCTTTCTTCAACTCGCTTTCTTGTGAGCTGGCCGCAACACCGCAGGATTGCTTCAGGCCCTAGTGTGGTTCCGGCATGGCTCGCTGAGCCTTTGGTTAATTCCTCTTCTTGGCGGGAAATGAGAGTTAAATTTGCCCGTCCAGACACCTCCAGCTAGTCTCTCATTGGTTCTCCCTATTCCTGTTCATTTTCCGCAGAAATTGCAAACTGGGCCAAACAGGAGGTTAAAGGCACTGACTCTCCAAGTGGGGAGAGTGTTAGTAAAGCGTCTGGAATGTTGCACCCGAGTACCAGGGGACGAAAACTGAGACACATTTGAACACGTTTCCCGATCACACGGTGGATCATACTCTGGGTTCCACATGCATGTTTTAGCTGAAGGAAGAATCCCTTAAACCTGGAGAGTTGAGAACCATGGAATGGGTACCATGCAATATGACTTCAAAGGGTCTGTATTTGCTCACCGAACCTCACCAATCCTATCACTGCTGCGTTTATGCCGCTGTACACACGCTTGATTCTCTTTCGGAGACATTTAAATCCATAGGTTTTAAGATTCTTACTAGTCAGGTATATTCTTAGGCGTTTAATATGGGGTGTGGAGTCCACTTCGTTGAGCAAGCAGTAGCTCTTGTCTATTACATATTTGGCTTATGGAAAGGTATCTGTGCTAATTTCAATCTCTGGTTTTATGAAGCACCCCAACTCACCTTTCCCCTTAAGCAAGCATAAGTTGGTTTTCTACATTTGAGACCCTATTCTGTTTTGTAATTCAGTTCCTGTGTAGCCAAGTTTACATTCCGTGTATTAGTGATACCTTATGATGTTTCTTTTTCTGTGTGACTTATTTCACTTAGAATCATCGTACCTGAATCCACTCATTATGCTGTTACTGGCCTGATGACATAGATTTCATTGCTGAGTGATATTGCATTGTACGTAAGTACCAAAACTTCTTTATCCATTTTTCGCTTTCTGCGATATTGAACTTGTACCATAAACGAGGTTCTTGTAAACAGAGCCGTCCCAAACTTTGGGGTGGCTGTGTCTTTTTGATTTTAATTTCCCTAAGGTATAGGACCATAAGTGGAAGTGCCCTAGGCTCTGTTGCTGTGTTTTTTGATGTTTCAGGAAACACCATACACTTCTCCAGAGTGGCTGTTGGCAATTTACATCCCGCCCATCAGCATAAGAAGGCTCCCAGTTCTCCATGGCCTGTCCTGCCTTTCTGGATTTTACACTATTTTCAGATGGCCCTTTTGGCCGGGGGGCAGTGAGACTTCATTGTAGTGCAGATTTCCTTTGCAAGCTTGCTTGGTTGGCCAAAAAGGGCGTATGCGTTTTTTCCTGAATATATTCAGGAAAAAACGCATACGCCGTTTTTGGCCAAGTGCATCATTGTGGACGTTCTGCCACTTTTCCTATGCTTTACATGCAATTCCAGTCTACCTCCTGAAATCGGTTTCCTGCAATTCTGCCCCGCTTTCAAGTCCTCTTGGCAGCCTTACTTCAATATATTTTTGGACGATAGCTGTCATTTATACCTCTGCAGGTTTGTGAATTACAGGGCCCCTGAGCTCCTTTCTTCAACTCGCTATCTTGTGAGGTGGCCGCAACACCGCAGGATTGCTTCAGGCCCTAGTGTGGTTCCGGCATGGCACGCTGAGCCTTTGATTAATTCCTCTTCCTGGTGGGAAATGAGAGTTAAATTTGCCCGTCCAGACACCTCCAGCTAGTCTCTCATTGGTTCTCCCTATTCCTGTTCATTTTCCGCAGAAATTGCAAACTGGGCCAAACAGGAGGTTAAAGGCACTGACTCTCCAAGTGGGGAGAGTGTTAGTAAAGCATCTGGAATGTTGCACCCGAGTACCAGGGGACGAAAACTGAGACGCATTTTAACACGTTTCCCGATCACACAGTGGATCATACTCTGGGTTCCACATGCATGTTTTAGCTGAAGGAAGAATCCCTTAAACCTGGAGAGTTGAGAACCATGGAATGGGTACCATGCAATATGACTTCAAAGGGTCTGCATTTGCTCACCGAACCTCACCAATCCTATCACTGCTGCGTTTATGCCGCTGTACACACGCTTGATTCTCTTTCGGAGACATATAAATCCATAGGTTTTAAGATTCTTACTAGTCAGGTATATTCTTAGGCATTTAATATGGGGTGTTGAGTCCACTTCGTTGAGCAAGCAGTAGCTCTTGTCTATTACATATTTGGCTTATGGAAAGGTATCTGTGCTAATTTCAATCTCTGGTTTTATGCAGCACCCCAACTCACCTTTCCCCTTAAGCAAGCATAAGTTGGTTTTCTACATTTGAGACCCTATTCTGTTTTGTAATTCAGTTCCTGTGTAGCCAAGTTTACATTCCGTGTATTAGTGATACCTTATGATGTTTCTTTTTCTGTGTGACTTATTTCACTTAGAATCATCGTACCTGAATCCACTCATTATGCTGCTACTGGCCTGATGACATAGATTTCATTGCTGAGTGATATTGCATTGTACGTAAGTACCACAACTTCTTTATCCATTTTTCGCTTTCTGCGATATTGAACTTGTACCGTAAACGAGGTTCTTGTAAACAGAGCCGTCCCAAACTTTGGGGTGGCTGTGTCTTTTTGATTTTAATTTCCCTAATCTATAGGACCATAAGTGGAAGTGCCTTAGGCTCTGTTGCTTTGTTTTTTAGATGTTTCAGGAAACACCATACACTTCTCCAGAGTGGCTGTTGGCAATTTACATCCCGCCCATCAGCATAAGAAGGCTCCCAGTTCTCCATGGCCTGTCCTGCCTTTCTGGATTTTACACTTTTTTCAGATGGCCCTTTTGACCGGGGGGCAGTGAGACTTCATTGTAGTGCAGATTTCCTTTGCAAGCTTGCTTGGTTGGCCAAAAAGGGCGTATGCGATTTTTCCTGAATATATTCAGGAAAAAACGCATACGCCCTTTTTGGCCAAGTGCATCACTCTGGACGTTCTGCCTCTTTTCCTATGTTTTACATGCAATTCCAGTCTACCTCCTGAAATCGGTTTCCTGCAATTCTGCCCCGCTTTCAAGTCCTCTTGGCAGCCTTACTTCAATATATTTTTGGACGATAGCTGTCATTTATACCTCTGCAGGTTTGTGAATTACAGGGCCCCTGAGCTCCTTTCTTCAACTCGCTATCTTGTGAGCTGGCCGCAACACCGCATGATTGCTTCAGGCCCTAGTGTGGTTCCGGCATGGCACGCTGAGCCTTTGATTAATTCCTCTTCCTGGTGGGAAATGAGAGTTAAATTTGCCCGTCCAGACACCTCCAGCTAGTCTCTCATTGGTTCTCCCTATTCCTGTTCATTTTCCGCAGAAATTGCAAACTGGGCCAAACAGGAGGTTAAAGGCACTGACTCTCCAAGTGGGGAGAGTGTTAGTAAAGCGTCTGGAATGTTGCACCCGAGTACCAGGGGACGAAAACTGAGACACATTTGAACACGTTTCCCGATCACACGGTGGATCGTACTGTGGGTTCCACATGCATGTTTTAGCTGAAGGAAGAATCCCTTAAACCTGGAGAGTTGAGAACCATGGAATGGGTACCATGCAATATGACTTCAAAGGGTCTGCATTTGCTCACCGAACCTCACCAATCCTATCACTGCTGCGTTTATGCCGCTGTACACACGCTTGATTCTCTTTCGGAGACATATAAATCCATAGGTTTTAAGATTCTTACTAGTCAGGTATATTCTTAGGCGTTTAATATGGGGTGTTGAGTCCACTTCATTGAGCAAGCAGTAGCTCTTGTCTATTACATATTTGGCTTATGGAAAGGTATCTGTGCTAATTTCAATCTCTGGTTTTATGCAGCACCCCAACTCACCTTTCCCCTTAAGCAAGCATAAGTTGGTTTTCTGCATTTGAGACCCTATTCTGTTTTGTAATTCAGTTCCTGTGTAGCCAAGTTTACATTCCGTGTAGTAGTGATATCTTATGATGTTTCTTTTTCTGTGTGACTTATTTCACTTAGAATCATCGTACCTGAATCCACTCATTATGCTGGTACTGGCCTGATGACATAGATTTCATGGCTGAGTGATATTGCATTGTACGTAAGTACCACAACTTCTTTATCCATTTTTCGCTTTCTGCGATATTGAACTTGTACCGTAAACGAAGTTCTTGTAAACAGAGCTGTCCCAAACTTTGGGGTGGCTGTGTCTTTTTGATTTTAATTTCCCTAATCTATAGGACCATAAGTGGAAGTGCCTTAGGCTCTGTTGCTTTGTTTTTTAGATGTTTCAGGAAACACCATACACTTCTCCAGAGTGGCTGTTGGCAATTTACATCCCGCCCATCAGCATAAGAAGGCTCCCAGTTCTCCATGGCCTGTCCTGCCTTTCTGGATTTTACACTTTTTTCAGATGGCCCTTTTGACCGGGGGGCAGTGAGACTTCATTGTAGTGCAGATTTCCTTTGCAAGCTTGCTTGGTTGGCCAAAAAGGGCGTATGCGTTTTTTCCTGAATATATTCTGGAAAAAACGCATACGCCCTTTTTGGCCAAGTGCATCATTGTGGACGTTCTGCCTCTTTTCCTATGCTTTACATGCAATTCCAGTCTACCTCCTGAAATCGGTTTCCTGCAATTCTGCCCCGCTTTCAAGTCCTCTTGGCAGCCTTACTTCAATATATTTTTGGACGATAGCTGTCATTTATAACTCTGCAGGTTTGTGAATTACAGTGCCCCTGAGCTCCTTTCTTCAACTCGCTTTCTTGTGAGCTGGCCGCAACACCGCAGGATTGCTTCAGGCCCTAGTGTGGTTCCGGCATTGCTCGTTGAGCCTTTGGTTAATTCCTCTTCTTGGTGGGAAATGAGAGTTAAATTTGCCCGTCCAGACACCTCCAGCTAGTCTCTCATTGGTTCTCCCTATTCCTGTTCATTTTCCGCAGAAATTGCAAACTGGGCCAAACAGGAGGTTAAAGGCACTGACTCTCCAAGTGGGGAGAGTGTTAGTAAAGCGTCTGGAATGTTGCACCCGAGTACCAGGGGACGAAAACTGAGACACATTTGAACACGTTTCCCGATCACACGGTGGATCATAATCTGGGTTCCACATGCATGTTTTAGCTGAAGGAAGAATCCCTTAAACCTGGAGAGTTGAGAACCATGGAATGGGTACCATGCAATATGACTTCAAAGGGTCTGCATTTGCTCACCGAACCTCACCAATCCTATCACTGCTGCGTTTATGCCACTGTACACACGCTTGATTCTCTTTCGGAGACATATAAATCCATAGGTTTTAAGATTCTTACTAGTCAGGTATATTCTTAGGCGTTTAATATGGGGTGTTGAGTCCACTTCGTTGAGCAAGCAGTAGCTCTTGTCTATTACATATTTGGCTTATGGAAAGGTATCTGTGCTAATTTCTATCTCTGGTTTTATGCAGCACCCCAACTCACCTTTCCCCTTAAGCAAGCATAAGTTGGTTTTCTACATTTGAGACCCTATTCTGTTTTGTAATTCAGTTCCTGTGTAGCCAAGTTTACATTCCGTGTATTAGTGATACCTTATGATGTTTCTTTTTCTGTGTGACTTATTTCACTTAGAATCATCGTACCTGAATCCACTCATTATGCTGCTACTGGCCTGATGACATAGATTTCATTGCTGAGTGATATTGCATTGTACGTAAGTACCACAACTTCTTTATCCATTTTTCGCTTTCTGCGATATTGAACTTGTACCGTAAACGAGGTTCTTGTAAACAGAGCCGTCCCAAACTTTGGGGTGGCTGTGTCTTTTTGATTTTAATTTCCCTAATCTATAGGACCATAAGTGGAAGTGCCCTAGGCTCTGTTGCTGTGTTTTTTGATGTTTCAGGAAACACCATACACTTCTCCAGAGTGGCTGTTGGCAATTTACATCCCGCCCATCAGCATAAGAAGGCTCCCAGTTCTCCATGGCCTGTCCTGCCTTTCTGGATTTTACACTATTTTCAGATGGCCCTTTTGGCCGGGGTGCAGTGAGACTTCATTTTAGTGCAGATTTCCTTTGCAAGCTTGCTTGGTTGGCCAAAAAGGGCGTATGCGTTTTTTCCTGAATATATTCAGGAAAAAACGCATACGCCCTTTTTGGCCAAGTGCATCATTGTGGACGTTCTGCCTCTTTTCCTATGCTTTACATGCAATTCCAGTCTACCTCCTGAAATCGGTTTCCTGCAATTCTGCCCCGCTTTCAAGTCCTCTTGGCAGCCTTACTTCAATATATTTTTGGACGATAGCTGTCATTTATAACTCTGCAGGTTTGTGAATTACAGGGCCCCTGAGCTCCTTTCTTCAACTCGCTATATTGTGAGCTGGCCGCAACACCGCAGGATTGCTTCAGGCCCTAGTGTGGTTCCGGCATGGCACGCTGAGCCTTTGGTTAATTCCTCTTCCTGGTGGGAAATGAGAGTTAAATTTGCCCGTCCAGACACCTCCAGCTAGTCTCTCATTGGTTCTCCCTATTCCTGTTCATTTTCCGCAGAAATTGCAAACTGGGCCAAACAGGAGGTTAAAGGCACTGACTCTCCAAGTGGGGAGAGTGTTAGTAAAGCGTCTGGAATGTTGCACCCGAGTATCAGGGGACGAAAACTGAGACACATTTGAACACGTTTCCCGATCACACGGTGGATCATACTCTGGGTTCCACATGCATGTTTTAGCTGAAGGAAGAATCCCTTAAACCTGGAGAGTTGAGAACCATGGAATGGGTACCATGCAATATGACTTCAAAGGGTCTGTATTTGCTCACCAAACCTCACCAATCCTATCACTGCTGCGTTTATGCCGCTGTACACACGCTTGATTCTCTTTCGGAGACATTTAAATCCATAGGTTTTAAGATTCTTACTAGTCAGGTATATTCTTAGGCGTTTAATATGGGGTGTTGAGTCCACTTCGTTGAGCAAGCATTAGCTCTTGTCTATTACATATTTGGCTTATGGAAAGGTATCTGTGCTAATTTCAATCTCTGGTTTTATGCAGTACCCCAACACACCTTTCCCCTTAAGCAAGCATAAGTTGGTTTTCTGCATTTGAGACCCTATTCTGTTTTGTAATTCAGTTCCTGTGTAGCCAAGTTTACATTCCGTGTATTAGTGATACCTTATGATGTTTCTTTTTCTGTGTGACTTATTTCACTTAGAATCATCGTACCTGAATCCACTCATTATGCTGGTACTGGCCTGATGACATAGATTTCATTGCTGAGTGATATTGCATTGTACGTAAGTACCAAAACTTCTTTATCCATTTTTCGCTTTCTGCGATATTGAACTTGTACCATAAACGAGGTTCTTGTAAACAGAGCCGTCCCAAACTTTGGGGTGGCTGTGTCTGTTTGATTTTAATTTCCCTAAGGTATAGGACCATAAGTGGAAGTGCCCTAGGCTCTGTTGCTTTGTTTTTTGATGTTTCAGGAAACACCATACACTTCTCCAGAGTGGCTGTTGGCAATTTACATCCCGCCCATCAGCATAAGAAGGCTCCCAGTTCTCCATGGCCTGTCCTGCCTTTCTGGATTTTACACTTTTTTCAGATGGCCCTTTTGACCGGGGGCAGTGAGACTTCATTGTAGTGCAGATTTCCTTTGCAAGCTTGCTTGTTGGCCAAAAAGGGCGTATGCGTTTTTTCCTGAATATATTCAGGAAAAAACGCATACGCCCTTTTTGGCCAAGTGCATCATTGTGGACGTTCTGCCTCTTTTCCTATGCTTTACATGCAATTCCAGTCTACCTCCTGAAATCGGTTTCCTGCAATTCTGCCGCGCTTTCAAGTCCTCTTGGCAGCCTTACTTCAATATATTTTTGGACGATAGCTGTCATTTATACCTCTGCAGTTTTGTGAATTACAGGGCCCCTGAGCTCCTTTCTTCAACTCGCGATCTTGTGAGGTGGCCGCAACACCGCAGGATTGCTTCAGGCCCTAGTGTGGTTCCGGCATGGCACGCTGAGCCTTTGATTAATTCCTCTTCCTGGTGGGAAATGAGAGTTAAATTTGCCCGTCCAGACACCTCCAGCTAGTCTCTCATTGGTTCTCCCTATTCCTGTTCATTTTCCGCAGAAATTGCAAACTGGGCCAAACAGGAGGTTAAAGGCACTGACTCTCCAAGTGGGGAGAGTGTTAGTAAAGCGTCTGGAATGTTGCACCCGAGTACCAGGGGACGAAAACTGAGACACATTTGAACACGTTTCCCGATCACACGGTGGATCATAATCTGGGTTCCACATGCATGTTTTAGCTGAAGGAAGAATCCCTTAAACCTGGAGAGTTGAGAACCATGGAATGGGTACCATGCAATATGACTTCAAAGGGTCTGCATTTGCTCACCGAACCTCACCAATCCTATCACTGCTGCGTTTATGCCACTGTACACACGCTTGATTCTCTTTCGGAGACATATAAATCCATAGGTTTTAAGATTCTTACTAGTCAGGTATATTCTTAGGCGTTTAATATGGGGTGTTGAGTCCACTTCGTTGAGCAAGCAGTAGCTCTTGTCTATTACATATTTGGCTTATGGAAAGGTATCTGTGCTAATTTCTATCTCTGGTTTTATGCAGCACCCCAACTCACCTTTCCCCTTAAGCAAGCATAAGTTTGTTTTCTACATTTGAGACCCTATTCTGTTTTGTAATTCAGTTCCTGTGTAGCCAAGTTTACATTCCGTGTATTAGTGATACCTTATGATGTTTCTTTTTCTGTGTGACTTATTTCACTTAGAATCATCGTACCTGAATCCACTCATTATGCTGCTACTGGCCTGATGACATAGATTTCATTGCTGAGTGATATTGCATTGTACGTAAGTACCACAACTTCTTTATCCATTTTTCGCTTTCTGCGATATTGAACTTGTACCGTAAACGAGGTTCTTGTAAACAGAGCCGTCCCAAACTTTGGGGTGGCTGTGTCTTTTTGATTTTAATTTCCCTAATCTATAGGACCATAAGTGGAAGTGCCCTAGGCTCTGTTGCTGTGTTTTTTGATGTTTCAGGAAACACCATACACTTCTCCAGAGTGGCTGTTGGCAATTTACATCCCGCCCATCAGCATAAGAAGGCTCCCAGTTCTCCATGGCCTGTCCTGCCTTTCTGGATTTTACACTATTTTCAGATGGCCCTTTTGGCCGGGGTGCAGTGAGACTTCATTGTAGTGCAGATTTCCTTTGCAAGCTTGCTTGGTTGGCCAAAAAGGGCGTATGCGTTTTTTCCTGAATATATTCAGGAAAAAACGCATACGCCCTTTTTGGCCAAGTGCATCATTGTGGACGTTCTGCCTCTTTTCCTATGCTTTACATGCAATTCCAGTCTACCTCCTGAAATCGGTTTCCTGCAATTCTGCCCCGCTTTCAAGTCCTCTTGGCAGCCTTACTTCAATATATTTTTGGACGATAGCTGTCATTTATAACTCTGCAGGTTTGTGAATTACAGGGCCCCTGAGCTCCTTTCTTCAACTCGCTATATTGTGAGCTGGCCGCAACACCGCAGGATTGCTTCAGGCCCTAGTGTGGTTCCGGCATGGCACGCTGAGCCTTTGGTTAATTCCTCTTCCTGGTGGGAAATGAGAGTTAAATTTGCCCGTCCAGACACCTCCAGCTAGTCTCTCATTGGTTCTCCCTATTCCTGTTCATTTTCCGCAGAAATTGCAAACTGGGCCAAACAGGAGGTTAAAGGCACTGACTCTCCAAGTGGGGAGAGTGTTAGTAAAGCGTCTGGAATGTTGCACCCGAGTATCAGGGGACGAAAACTGAGACACATTTGAACACGTTTCCCGATCACACGGTGGATCATACTCTGGGTTCCACATGCATGTTTTAGCTGAAGGAAGAATCCCTTAAACCTGGAGAGTTGAGAACCATGGAATGGGTACCATGCAATATGACTTCAAAGGGTCTGTATTTGCTCACCAAACCTCACCAATCCTATCACTGCTGCGTTTATGCCGCTGTACACACGCTTGATTCTCTTTCGGAGACATTTAAATCCATAGGTTTTAAGATTCTTACTAGTCAGGTATATTCTTAGGCGTTTAATATGGGGTGTTGAGTCCACTTCGTTGAGCAAGCATTAGCTCTTGTCTATTACATATTTGGCTTATGGAAAGGTATCTGTGCTAATTTCAATCTCTGGTTTTATGCAGTACCCCAACACACCTTTCCCCTTAAGCAAGCATAAGTTGGTTTTCTGCATTTGAGACCCTATTCTGTTTTGTAATTCAGTTCCTGTGTAGCCAAGTTTACATTCCGTGTATTAGTGATACCTTATGATGTTTCTTTTTCTGTGTGACTTATTTCACTTAGAATCATCGTACCTGAATCCACTCATTATGCTGGTACTGGCCTGATGACATAGATTTCATTGCTGAGTGATATTGCATTGTACGTAAGTACCAAAACTTCTTTATCCATTTTTCGCTTTCTGCGATATTGAACTTGTACCATAAACGAGGTTCTTGTAAACAGAGCCGTCCCAAACTTTGGGGTGGCTGTGTCTGTTTGATTTTAATTTCCCTAAGGTATAGGACCATAAGTGGAAGTGCCCTAGGCTCTGTTGCTTTGTTTTTTGATGTTTCAGGAAACACCATACACTTCTCCAGAGTGGCTGTTGGCAATTTACATCCCGCCCATCAGCATAAGAAGGCTCCCAGTTCTCCATGGCCTGTCCTGCCTTTCTGGATTTTACACTTTTTTCAGATGGCCCTTTTGACCGGGGGGCAGTGAGACTTCATTGTAGTGCAGATTTCCTTTGCAAGCTTGCTTGGTTGGCCAAAAAGGGCGTATGCGTTTTTTCCTGAATATATTCAGGAAAAAACGCATACGCCCTTTTTGGCCAAGTGCATCATTGTGGACGTTCTGCCTCTTTTCCTATGCTTTACATGCAATTCCAGTCTACCTCCTGAAATCGGTTTCCTGCAATTCTGCCGCGCTTTCAAGTCCTCTTGGCAGCCTTACTTCAATATATTTTTGGACGATAGCTGTCATTTATACCTCTGCAGTTTTGTGAATTACAGGGCCCCTGAGCTCCTTTCTTCAACTCGCGATCTTGTGAGGTGGCCGCAACACCGCAGGATTGCTTCAGGCCCTAGTGTGGTTCCGGCATGGCACGCTGAGCCTTTGATTAATTCCTCTTCCTGGTGGGAAATGAGAGTTAAATTTGCCCGTCCAGACACCTCCAGCTAGTCTCTCATTGGTTCTCCCTATTCCTGTTCATTTTCCGCAGAAATTGCAAACTGGGCCAAACAGGAGGTTAAAGGCACTGACTCTCCAAGTGGGGAGAGTGTTAGTAAAGCGTCTGGAATGTTGCACCCGAGTACCACGGGACGAAAACTGAGACGCATTTGAACACGTTTCCCGATCACACGGTGGATCATACTGTGGGTTCCACATGCATGTTTTAGCTGAAGGAAGAATCCCTTAAACCTGGAGAGTTGAGAACCATTTAATGGGTACCATGCAATATGACTTCAAAGGGTCTGCATTTGCTCACCGAACCTCACCAATCCTATCACTGCTGCGTTTATGCCGCTGTACACACGCTTGATTCTCTTTCGGAGTCGTATAAATCCATAGGTTTTAAGATTCTTACTAGTCAGGTATATTCTTAGGCGTTTAATATGGGGTGTTGTGTCCACTTCGTTGAGCAAGCAGTAGCTCTTGTCTATTACATATTTGGCTTATGGAAAGGTATCTGTGCTAATTTCAATCTCTGGTTTTATGCAGCACCCCAACTCACCTTTCCCCTTAAGCAAGCATAAGTTGGTTTTCTACATTTGAGACCCTATTCTGTTTTGTAACTCAGTTCCTGTGTACCAAGTTTACATTCCGTGTATTAGTGATACCTTATGATGTTTCTTTTTCTGTGTGCCTTATTTCACTTAGAATCATCGTACCTGAATCCACTCATTATGCTGCTACTGGCCTGATGACATAGATTTCATTGCTGAGTGATATTGCATTGTACGTAAGTACCACAACTTCTTTATCCATTTTTCGCTTTCTGCGATATTGAACTTGTACCATAAACGAGGTTCTTGTAAACAGAGCCGTCCCAAACTTTGGGGTGGCTGTGTCTTTTTGATTTTAATTTCCCTAAGCTATAGGACCATAAGTGGAAGTGCCCTAGGCTCTGTTGCTTTGTTTTTTAGATGTTTCAGGAAACACCATACACTTCTCCAGAGTGGCTGTTGGCAATTTACATCCCGCCCATCAGCATAAGAAGGCTCCCAGTTCTCCATGGCCTGTCCTGCCTTTCTGGATTTTACACTTTTTTCAGATGGCCCTTTTGACCGGGGGCAGTGAGACTTCATTGTAGTGCAGATTTCCTTTGCAAGCTTGCTTGGTTGGCCAAAAAGGGCGTATGCGTTTTTTCCTGAATATATTCAGGAAAACACGCATACGCCCTTTTTGGCCAAGTGCATCATTGTGGACGTTCTGCCTCTTTTCCTATGCTTTACATGCAATTCCAGTCTACCTCCTGAAATCGGTTTCCTGCAATTCTGCCCCGCTTTCAAGTCCTCTTGGCAACCTTACTTCAATATATTTTTGGACGATAGCTGTCATTTATAACTCTGCAGGTTTGTGAATTACAGGGCCCCTGAGCTCCTTTCTTCAACTCGCTTTCTTGTGAGCTGGCCGCAACACCGCAGGATTGCTTCAGGCCCTAGTGTGGTTCCGGCATGGCTCGCTGAGCCTTTGGTTAATTCCTCTTCTTGGTGGGAAATGAGAGTTAAATTTGCCCGTCCAGACACCTCCAGCTAGTCTCTCATTGGTTCTCCCTATTCCTGTTCATTTTCCGCAGAAATTGCAAACTGGGCCAAACAGGAGGTTAAAGGCACTGACTCTCCAAGTGGGGAGAGTGTTAGTAAAGCGTCTGGAATGTTGCACCCGAGTACCAGGGGACGAAAACTGAGACACATTTGAACACGTTTCCCGATCACACGGTGGATCATACTCTGGGTTCCACATGCATGTTTTAGCTGAAGGAAGAATCCCTTAAACATGGAGAGTTGAGAACCATGGAATGGGTACCATGCAATATGACTTCAAAGGGTCTGCATTTGCTCACCGAACCTCACCAATCCTATCACTGCTGCGTTTATGCCGCTGTACACACGCTTGATTCTCTTTGGGAGACATATAAATCCATAGGTTTTAAGATTCTTACTAGTCAGGTATATTCTTAGGCGTTTAATATGGGGTGTTGAGTCCACTTCGTTGAGCAAGCAGTAGCTCTTGTCTATTACATATGTGGCTTATGGAAAGGTATCTGTGCTAATTTCAATCTCTGGTTTTATGCAGCACCCCAACTCACCTTTCCCCTTAAGCAAGCATAAGTTGGTTTTCTACATTTGAGACCCTATTCTGTTTTGTTATTCAGTTCCTGTGTAGCCAAGTTTACATTCCGTGTATTAGTGATACCTTATGATGTTTCTTTTTCTGTGTGACTTATTTCACTTAGAATCATCGTACCTGAATCCACTCATTATGCTGCTACTGGCCTGATAACATAGATTTCATTGCTGAGTGATATTGCATTGTACGTAAGTACCACAACTTCTTTATCCATTTTTCGCTTTCTGCGATATTGAACTTGTACCGTAAACGAGGTTCTTGTAAACAGAGCCGTCCCAAACTTTGGGGTGGCTGTGTCTTTTTGATTTTAATTTCCCTAAGCTATAGGACCATAAGTGGAAGTGCCTTAGGCTCTGTTGCTTTGTTTTTTAGATGTTTCAGGAAACACCATACACTTCTCCAGAGTGGCTGTTGGCAATTTACATCCCGCCCATCAGCATAAGAAGGCTCCCAGTTCTCCATGGCCTGTCCTGCCTTTCTGGATTTTACACTTTTTTCAGATGGCCCTTTTGACCGGGGGGCAGTGAGACTTCATTGTAGTGCAGATTTCCTTTGCAAGCTTGCTTGGTTGGCCAAAAAGGGCGTATGCGTTTTTTCCTGAATATATTCAGGAAAAAACGCATACGCCCTTTTTGGCCAAGTGCATCACTGTGGACGTTCTGCCTCTTTTCCTATGCTTTACATGCAATTCCAGTCTACCTCCTGAAATCGGTTTCCTGCAATTCTGCCCCGCTTTCAAGTCCTCTTGGCAGCCTTACTTCAATATATTTTTGGACGATAGCTGTCATTTATAACTCTGCAAGTTTGTGAATTACAGGGCCCCTGAGCTCCTTTCTTCAACTCGCTTTCTTGTGAGCTGGCCGCAACACTGCAGGATTGCTTCAGGCCCTAGTGTGGTTCCGGCATGGCTCGCTGAGCCTTTGGTTAATTCCTCTTCTTGGTGGGAAATGAGAGTTAAATTTGCCCGTCCAGACACCTCCAGCTAGTCTCTCATTGGTTCTCCCTATTCCTGTTCATTTTCCGCAGAAATTGCAAACTGGGCCAAACAGGAGGTTAAAGGCACTGACTCTCCAAGTGGGGAGAGTGTTAGTAAAGCGTCTGGAATGTTGCACCCGAGTACCAGGGGACGAAAACTGAGACACATTTGAACACGTTTCCCGATCACACGGTGGATCATACTCTGGGTTCCACATGCATGTTTTAGCTGAAGGAAGAATCCCTTAAACCTGGAGAGTTGAGACCCATGGAATGGGTACCATGCAATATGACTTCAAAGGGTCTGCATTTGCTCACCGAACCTCACCAATCCTATCACTGCTGCGTTTATGCCGCTGTACACACGCTTGATTCTCTTTCGGTGACATATAAATCCATAGGTTTTAAGATTCTTACTAGTCAGGTATATTCTTAGGCGTTTAATATGGGGTGTTGAGTCCACTTCGTTGAGCAAGCAGTAGCTCTTGTCTATTACATATTTGGCTTATGGAAAGGTATCTGTGCTAATTTCAATCTCTGGTTTTATGTAGCACCCCAACTCACCTTTCCCCTTAAGCAAGCATAAGTTGGTTTTCTACATTTGAGACCCTATTCTGTTTTGTAATTCAGTTCCTGTGTAGCCAAGTTTACATTCCGTGTATTAGTGATACCTTATGATGTTTCTTTTTCTGTGTGACTTATTTCACTTAGAATCATCGTACCTGAATCCACTCATTATGCTGCTACTGGCCTGATGACATAGATTTCATTGCTGAGTGATATTGCATTGTACGTAAGTAGCAAAACTTCTTTATCCATTTTTCGCTTTCTGCGATATTGAACTTGTACCATAAACGAGGTTCTTGTAAACAGAGCCGTCCCAAACTTTGGGGTGGCTGTGTCTTTTTGATTTTAATTTCCCTAAGCTATAGGACCATAAGTGGAAGTGCCCTAGGCTCTGTTGCTGTGTTTTTTGATGTTTCAGGAAACACCATACACTTCTCCAGAGTGGCTGTTGGCAATTTACATCCCGCCCATCAGCATAAGAAGGCTCCCAGTTCTCCATGGCCTGTCCTGCCTTTCTGGATTTTACACTATTTTCAGATGGCCCTTTTGGCCGGGGGGCAGTGAGACTTCATTGTAGTGCAGATTTCCTTTGCAAGCTTGCTTGGTTGGCCAAAAAGGGCGTATGCGTTTTTTCCTGAATATATTCAGGAAAAAACGCATACGCCCTTTTTGGCCAAGTGCATCATTGTGGACGTTCTGCCACTTTTCCTATGCTTTACATGCAATTCCAGTCTACCTCCTGAAATCGGTTTCCTGCAATTCTGCCCCGCTTTCAAGTCCTCTTGGCAGCCTTACTTCAATATATTTTTGGACGATAGCTGTCATTTATACCTCTGCAGGTTTGTGAATTACAGGGCCCCTGAGCTCCTTTCTTCAACTCGCTATCTTGTGAGGTGGCCGCAACACCGCAGGATTGCTTCAGGCCCTAGTGTGGTTCCGGCATGGCACGCTGAGCCTTTGATTAATTCCTCTTCCTGGTGGGAAATGAGAGTTAAATTTGCCCGTCCAGACACCTCCAGCTAGTCTCTCATTGGTTCTCCCTATTCCTGTTCATTTTCCGCAGAAATTGCAAACTGGGCCAAACAGGAGGTTAAAGGCACTGACTCTCCAAGTGGGGAGAGTGTTAGTAAAGCATCTGGAATGTTGCACCCGAGTACCAGGGGACGAAAAGTGAGACGCATTTGAACACGTTTCCCGATCACACGGTGGATCATACTCTGGGTTCCACATGCATGTTTTAGCTGAAGGAAGAATCCCTTAAACCTGGAGAGTTGAGAACCATGGAATGGGTACCATGCAATATGACTTCAAAGGGTCTGCATTTGCTCACCGAACCTCACCAATCCTATCACTGCTGCGTTTATGCCGCTGTACACACGCTTGATTCTCTTTCGGAGACATATAAATCCATAGGTTTTAAGATTCTTACTAGTCAGGTATATTCTTAGGCATTTAATATGGGGTGTTGAGTCCACTTCGTTGAGCAAGCAGTAGCTCTTGTCTATTACATATTTGGCTTATGGAAAGGTATCTGTGCTAATTTCAATCTCTGGTTTTATGCAGCACCCCAACTCACCTTTCCCCTTAAGCAAGCATAAGTTGGTTTTCTACATTTGAGACCCTATTCTGTTTTGTAATTCAGTTCCTGTGTAGCCAAGTTTACATTCCGTGTATTAGTGATACCTTATGATGTTTCTTTTTCTGTGTGACTTATTTCACTTAGAATCATCGTACCTGAATCCACTCATTATGCTGCTACTGGCCTGATGACATAGATTTCATTGCTGAGTGATATTGCATTGTTCGTAAGTACCACAACTTCTTTATCCATTTTTCGCTTTCTGCGATATTGAACTTGTACCGTAAACGAGGTTCTTGTAAACAGAGCCGTCCCAAACTTTGGGGTGGCTGTGTCTTTTTGATTTTAATTTCCCTAATCTATAGGACCATAAGTGGAAGTGCCTTAGGCTCTGTTGCTTTGTTTTTTAGATGTTTCAGGAAACACCATACACTTCTCCAGAGTGGCTGTTGGCAATTTACATCCCGCCCATCAGCATAAGAAGGCTCCCAGTTCTCCATGGCCTGTCCTGCCTTTCTGGATTTTACACTTTTTTCAGATGGCCCTTTTGACCGGGGGGCAGTGAGACTTCATTGTAGTGCAGATTTCCTTTGCAAGCTTGCTTGGTTGGCCAAAAAGGGCGTATGCGATTTTTCCTGAATATATTCAGGAAAAAACGCATACGCCCTTTTTAGCCAAGTGCATCACTCTGGACGTTCTGCCTCTTTTCCTATGTTTTACATGCAATTCCAGTCTACCTCCTGAAATCGGTTTCCTGCAATTCTGCCCCGCTTTCAAGTCCTCTTGGCAGCCTTACTTCAATATATTTTTGGACGATAGCTGTCATTTATACCTCTGCAGGTTTGTGAATTACAGGGCCCCTGAGCTCCTTTCTTCAACTCGCTATCTTGTGAGCTGGCCGCAACACCGCATGATTGCTTCAGGCCCTAGTGTGGTTCCGGCATGGCACGCTGAGCCTTTGATTAATTCCTCTTCCTGGTGGGAAATGAGAGTTAAATTTGCCCGTCCAGACACCTCCAGCTAGTCTCTCATTGGTTCTCCCTATTCCTGTTCATTTTCCGCAGAAATTGCAAACTGGGCCAAACAGGAGGTTAAAGGCACTGACTCTCCAAGTGGGGAGAGTGTTAGTAAAGCGTCTGGAATGTTGCACCCGAGTACCAGGGGACGAAAACTGAGACACATTTGAACACGTTTCCCGATCACACGGTGGATCATACTGTGGGTTCCACATGCATGTTTTAGCTGAAGGAAGAATCCCTTAAACCTGGAGAGTTGAGAACCATGGAATGGGTACCATGCAATATGACTTCAAAGGGTCTGCATTTGCTCACCGAACCTCACCAATCCTATCACTGCTGCGTTTATGCCGCTGTACACACGCTTGATTCTCTTTCGGAGACATATAAATCCATAGGTTTTAAGATTCTTACTAGTCAGGTATATTCTTAGGCGTTTAATATGGGGTGTTGAGTCCACTTCATTGAGCAAGCAGTAGCTCTTGTCTATTACATATTTGGCTTATGGAAAGGTATCTGTGCTAATTTCAATCTCTGGTTTTATGCAGCACCCCAACTCACCTTTCCCCTTAAGCAAGCATAAGTTGGTTTTCTGCATTTGAGACCCTATTCTGTTTTGTAATTCAGTTCCTGTGTAGCCAAGTTTACATTCCGTGTAGTAGTGATATCTTATGATGTTTCTTTTTCTGTGTGACTTATTTCACTTAGAATCATCGTACCTGAATCCACTCATTATGCTGGTACTGGCCTGATGACATAGATTTCATTGCTGAGTGATATTGCATTGTACGTAAGTACCACAACTTCTTTATCCATTTTTCGCTTTCTGCGATATTGAACTTGTACCGTAAACGAAGTTCTTGTAAACAGAGCTGTCCCAAACTTTGGGGTGGCTATGTCTTTTTGATTTTAATTTCCCTAATCTATAGGACCATAAGTGGAAGTGCCTTAGGCTCTGTTGCTTTGTTTTTTAGATGTTTCAGGAAACACCATACACTTCTCCAGAGTGGCTGTTGGCAATTTACATCCCGCCCATCAGCATAAGAAGGCTCCCAGTTCTCCATGGCCTGTCCTGCCTTTCTGGATTTTACACTTTTTTCAGATGGCCCTTTTGACCGGGGGGCAGTGAGACTTCATTGTAGTGCAGATTTCCTTTGCAAGCTTGCTTGGTTGGCCAAAAAGGGCGTATGCGTTTTTTCCTGAATATATTCTGGAAAAAACGCATACGCCCTTTTTGGCCAAGTGCATCATTGTGGACGTTCTGCCTCTTTTCCTATGCTTTACATGCAATTCCAGTCTACCTCCTGAAATCGGTTTCCTGCAATTCTGCCCCGCTTTCAATTCCTCTTGGCAGCCTTACTTCAATATATTTTTGGACGATAGCTGTCATTTATAACTCTGCAGGTTTGTGAATTACAGTGCCCCTGAGCTCCTTTCTTCAACTCGCTTTCTGTGAGCTGGCCGCAACACCGCAGGATTGCTTCAGGCCCTAGTGTGGTTCCGGCATTGCTCGTTGAGCCTTTGGTTAATTCCTCTTCTTGGTGGGAAATGAGAGTTAAATTTGCCCGTCCAGACACCTCCAGCTAGTCTCTCATTGGTTCTCCCTATTCCTGTTCATTTTCCGCAGAAATTGCAAACTGGGCCAAACAGGAGGTTAAAGGCACTGACTCTCCAAGTGGGGAGAGTGTTAGTAAAGCGTCTGGAATGTTGCACCCGAGTACCAGGGGACGAAAACTGAGACACATTTGAACACGTTTCCCGATCACACGGTGGATCATAATCTGGGTTCCACATGCATGTTTTAGCTGAAGGAAGAATCCCTTAAACCTGGAGAGTTGAGAACCATGGAATGGGTACCATGCAATATGACTTCAAAGGGTCTGCATTTGCTCACCGAACCTCACCAATCCTATCACTGCTGCGTTTATGCCACTGTACACACGCTTGATTCTCTTTCGGAGACATATAAATCCATAGGTTTTAAGATTCTTACTAGTCAGGTATATTCTTAGGCGTTTAATATGGGGTGTTGAGTCCACTTCGTTGAGCAAGCAGTAGCTCTTGTCTATTACATATTTGGCTTATGGAAAGGTATCTGTGCTAATTTCAATCTCTGGTTTTATGCAGCACCCCAACTCACCTTTCCCCTTAAGCAAGCATAAGTTGGTTTTCTACATTTGAGACCCTATTCTGTTTTGTAATTCAGTTCCTGTGTAGCCAAGTTTACATTCCGTGTATTAGTGATACCTTATGATGTTTCTTTTTCTGTGTGACTTATTTCACTTAGAATCATCGTACCTGAATCCACTCATTATGCTGCTACTGGCCTGATGACATAGATTTCATTGCTGAGTGATATTGCATTGTACGTAAGTACCACAACTTCTTTATCCATTTTTCGCTTTCTGCGATATTGAACTTGTACCGTAAACGAGGTTCTTGTAAACAGAGCCGTCCCAAACTTTGGGGTGGCTGTGTCTTTTTGATTTTAATTTCCCTAATCTATAGGACCATAAGTGGAAGTGCCTTAGGCTCTGTTGCTTTGTTTTTTAGATGTTTCAGGAAACACCATACACTTCTCCAGAGTGGCTGTTGGCAATTTACATCCCGCCCATCAGCATAAGAAGGCTCCCAGTTCTCCATGGCCTGTCCTGCCTTTCTGGATTTTACACTTTTTTCAGATGGCCCTTTTGACCGGGGGGCAGTGAGACTTCATTGTAGTGCAGATTTCCTTTGCAAGCTTGCTTGGTTGGCCAAAAAGGGCGTATGCGTTTTTTCCTGAATATATTCAGGAAAAAACGCATACGCCCTTTTTGACCAAGTGCATCATTGTGGACGTTCTGCCTCTTTTCCTATGCTTTACATGCAATTCCAGTCTACCTCCTGAAATCGGTTTCCTGCAATTCTGCCCCGCTTTCAAGTCCTCTTGGCAGCCTTACTTCAATATATTTTTGGATGATAGCTGTCATTTATAACTCTGCAGGTTTGTGAATTACAGGGCCCCTGAGCTCCTTTCTTCAACTCGCTATCTTGTGAGCTGGCCGCAACACCGCAGGATTGCTTCAGGCCCTAGTGTGGTTCCGGCATGGCATGCTGAGCCTTTGATTAATTCCTCTTCCTGGTGGGAAATGAGAGTTAAATTTGCCCATCCAGACACCTCCAGCTAGTCTCTCATTGGTTCTCCCTATTCCTGTTCATTTTCCGCAGAAATTGCAAACTGGGCCAAACAGGAGGTTAAAGGCACTGACTCTCCAAGTGGGGAGAGTGTTAGTAAAGCGTCTGGAATGTTGCACCCGAGTACCACGGGACGAAAACTGAGACACATTTGAACACGTTTCCCGATCACACGGTGGATCATACTCTCGGCTCCACATGCATGTTTTAGCTGAAGGAAGAATCCCTTAAACCTGGAGAGTTGAGAACCATGGAATGGGTACCATGCAATATGACTTCAAAGGGTCTGCTTTTGCTCACCGAACCTCACCAATCCTATCACTGCTGCGTTTATGCCACTGTACACACGCTTGATTCTCTTTCGGAGACATATAAATCCATAGGTTTTAAGATTCTTACTAGTCAGGTATATTCTTAGGCGTTTAATATGGGGTGTTGAGTCCACTTCGTTGAGCAAGCAGTAGCTCTTGTCTATTACATATTTGGCTTATGGAAAGGTATCTGTGCTAATTTCAATCTCTGGTTTTATGCAGCACCCCAACTCACCTTTCCCCTTAAGCAAGCATAAGTTGGTTTTCTACATTTGAGACCCTATTCTGTTTTGTAATTCAGTTCCTGTGTAGCCAAGTTTACATTCCGTGTATTAGTGATACCTTATGATGTTGCTTTTTCTGTGTGACTTATTTCACTTAGAATCATCGTACCTGAATCCACTCATTATGCTGCTACTGGCCTGATGACATAGATTTCATTGCTGAGTGATATTGCATTGTACGTAAGTACCACAACTTCTTTATCCATTTTTCGCTTTCTGCGATATTGAACTTGTACCGTAAACGAGGTTCTTGTAAACAGAGCCGTCCCAAACTTTGGGGTGGCTGTGTCTTTTTGATTTTAATTTCCCTAATCTATAGGACCATAAGTGGAAGTGCCTTAGGCTCTGTTGCTTTGTTTTTTAGATGTTTCAGGAAACACCATACACTTCTTCAGAGTGGCTGTTGGCAATTTACATCCCGCCCATCAGCATAAGAAGGCTCCCAGTTCTCCATGGCCTGTCCTGCCTTTCTGGCTTTTACACTTTTTTCAGATGGCCCTTTTGACCGGGGGGCAGTGAGACTTCATTGTAGTGCAGATTTCCTTTGCAAGCTTGCTTGGTTGGCCAAAAAGGGCGTATGCGTTTTTTCCTGAATATATTCAGGAAAAAACCCATACGCCCTTTTTGGCCAAGTGCATCACTGTGGACGTTCTGCCTCTTTTCCTATGCTTTACATGCAATTCCAGTCTACCTCCTGAAATCGGTTTCCTGCAATTCTGCCCCGCTTTCAAGTCCTCTTGGCAGCCTTACTTCAATATATTTTTGGACGATAGCTGTCATTTATAACTCTGCAGGTTTGTGAATTACAGGGCCCCTGAGCTCCTTTCTTCAACTTGCTATCTTGTGAGCTGGCCGCAACACCGCAGGATTGCTTCAGGCCCTAGTGTGGTTCCGGCATGGCACGCTGAGCCTTTGATTAATTCCTCTTCCTGGTGGGAAATGAGAGTTAAATTTGCCCGTCCAGACACCTCCAGCTAGTCTCTCATTGGTTCTCCCTATTCCTGTTCATTTTCCGCAGAAATTGCAAACTGGGCCAAACAGGAGGTTAAAGGCACTGACTCTCCAAGTGGGGAGAGTGTTAGTAAAGCGTCTGGAATGTTGCACCCGAGTACCAGGGGACGAAAACTGAGACACATTTGAACACGTTTCCCGATCACACGGTGGATCATAATCTGGGTTCCACATGCATGTTTTAGCTGAAGGAAGAATCCCTTAAACCTGGAGAGTTGAGAACCATGGAATGGGTACCATGCAATATGACTTCAAAGGGTCTGCATTTGCTCACCGAACCTCACCAATCCTATCACTGCTGCGTTTATGCCGCTGTACACACGCTTGATTCTCTTTCGGAGACATATAAATCCATAGGTTTTAAGATTCTTACTAGTCAGGTATATTCTTAGGCGTTTAATATGGGGTGTTGAGTCCACTTCATTGAGCAAGCAGTAGCTCTTGTCTATTACATATTTGGCTTATGGAAAGGTATCTGTGCTAATTTCAATCTCTGGTTTTATGCAGCACCCCAACTCACCTTTCCCCTTAAGCAAGCATAAGTTGGTTTTCTGCATTTGAGACCCTATTCTGTTTTGTAATTCAGTTCCTGTGTAGCCAAGTTTACATTCCGTGTAGTAGTGATATCTTATGATGTTTCTTTTTCTGTGTGACTTATTTCACTTAGAATCATCGTACCTGAATCCACTCATTATGCTGCTACTGGCCTGATGACATAGATTTCATTGCTGAGTGATATTGCATTGTACGTAAGTACCACAACTTCTTTATCCATTTTTCGCTTTCTGCGATATTGAACTTGTACCGTAAACGAGGTTCTTGTAAACAGAGCTGTCCCAAACTTTGGGGTGGCTATGTATTTTTGATTTTAATTTCCCTAATCTATAGGACCATAAGTGGAAGTGCCCTAGGCTCTGTTGCTTTGTTTTTTAGATGTTTCAGGAAACACCATACACTTCTCCAGAGTGGCTGTTGGCAATTTACATCCCGCCCATCAGCATAAGAAGGCTCCCAGTTCTCCATGGCCTGTCCTGCCTTTCTGGATTTTACACTTTTTTCAGATGGCCCTTTTGACCGGGGGGCAGTGAGACTTCATTGTAGTGCAGATTTCCTTTGCAAGCTTGCTTGGTTGGCCAAAAAGGGCGTATGCGTTTTTTCCTGAATATATTCAGGAAAAAACGCATACGCCCTTTTTGGCCAAGTGCATCATTGTGGACGTTCTGCCTCTTTTCCTATGCTTTACATGCAATTCCAGTCTACCTCCTGAAATCGGTTTCCTGCAATTCTGCCCCGCTTTCAAGTCCTCTTGGCAGCCTTACTTCAATATATTTTTGGACGATAGCTGTCATTTATAACTCTGCAGGTTTGTGAATTACAGGGCCCCTGAGCTCCTTTCTTCAACTCGCTTTCTTGTGAGGTGGCCGCAACACCGCAGGATTGCTTCAGGCCCTAGTGTGGTTCCGGCATTGCTCGTTGAGCCTTTGGTTAATTCCTCTTCTTGGTGGGAAATGAGAGTTAAATTTGCCCGTCCAGACACCTCCAGCTAGTCTCTCATTGGTTCTCCCTATTCCTGTTCATTTTCCGCAGAAATTGCAAACTGGGCCAAACAGGAGGTTAAAGGCACTGACTCTCCAAGTGGGGAGAGTGTTAGTAAAGCGTCTGGAATGTTGCACCCGAGTACCAGGGGACGAAAACTGAGACACATTTGAACACGTTTCCCGATCACACGGTGGATAATAATCTGGGTTCCACATGCATGTTTTAGCTGAAGGAAGAATCCCTTCAACCTGGAGAGTTGAGAACCATGGAATGGGTACCATGCAATATGACTTCAAAGGGTCTGCATTTGCTCACTGAACCTCACCAATCCTATCACTGCTGCGTTTATGCCGCTGTACACACGCTTGATTCTCTTTCGGAGACATACAAATCCATAGGTTTTAAGATTCTTACTAGTCAGGTATATTCTTAGGCGTTTAATATGGGGTGTTGAGTCCACTTCGTTGAGCAAGCAGTAGCTCTTGTCTGTTACATATTTGGCTTATGGAAAGGTATCTGTGCTAATTTCAATCTCTGGTTTTTTGCAGCACCCCAACTCACCTTTCCCCTTAAGCAAGCATAAGTTGGTTTTCTACATTTGAGACCCTATTCTGTTTTGTAATTCAGTTCCTGTGTAGCCAAGTTTACATTCCGTGTATTAGTGATATCTTATGATGTTTCTTTTTCTGTGTGACTTATTTCACTTAGAATCATCGTACCTGAATCCACTCATTATGCTGCTACTGGCCTGATGACATAGATTTCATTGCTGAGTGATATTGCATTGTACGTAAGTACCACAACTTCTTTATCCCTTTTTTGCTTTCTGCGATATTGAACTTGTACCGTAAACGAGGTTCTTGTAAACAGAGCCGTCCCAAACTTTGGGGTGGCTGTGTCTTTTTGATTTTAATTTCCCTAAGCTATAGGACCATAAGTGGAAGTGCCCTAGGCTCTGTTGCTTTGTTTTTTAGATGTTTCAGGAAACACCATACACTTCTCCAGAGTGGCTGTTTGCAATTTACATCCCGCCCATCAGCATAAGAAGGCTCCCAGTTCTCCATGGCCTGTCCTGCCTTTCTGGATTTTACACTTTTTTCAGATGGCCCTTTTGACCGTGGGGCAGTGAGACTTCATTGTAGTGCAGATTTCCTTTGCAAGCTTTCTTGGTTGGCCAAAAAGGGCGTATGCGTTTTTTCCTGAATATATTCAGGAAAAAACGCATGCGCCATTTTTGGCCAAGTGCATCATTGTGGACGTTCTGCCTCTTTTCCTATGCTTTACATGCAATTCCAGTCTACCTCCTGAAATCGGTTTCCTGCAATTCTGCCCCGCTTTCAAGTCCTCTTGGCAGCCTTACTTCAATATATTTTTGGACGATAGCTGTCATTTATAACTGTGCAGGTTTGTGAATTACAGGGCCCCTGAGCTCCTTTCTTCAACTCGCTTTCTTGTGAGCTGGCCGCAACAGCGCAGGATTGCTTCAGGCCCTAGTGTGTTTCCGGCATGGCACGCTGAGCCTTTGGTTAATTCCTCTTCCTGGTGGGAAATGAGAGTTGAATTTGCCCGTCCAGACACCTCCAGCTAGTCTCTCATTGGTTCTCCCTATTCCTGTTCATTTTCCGCAGAAATTGCAAACTGGGCCAAACAGGAGGTTAAAGGCACTGACTCTCCATGTGGGGAGAGTGTTAGTAAAGCGTCTGGAATGTTGCACCCGAGTACCAGGGGACGAAAACTGAGACACATTTGAACACGTTTCCCGATCACACGGTGGATCATACTCTGGGTTCCACATGCATGTTTTAGCTGAAGGAAGAATCCCTTAAACCTGGAGAGTTGAGAACCATGGAATGGGTACCATGCAATATGACTTCAAAGGGTCTGCATTTGCTCACCGAACCTCACCAATCCTATCACTGCTGCGTTTAGGCCGCTGTACACACGCTTGATTCTCTTTCGGAGACATATAAATCCATAGGTTTTAAGATTCTTACTAGTCAGGTATATTCTTAGGCGTTTAATATGGGGTGTTGAGTCCACTTCGTTGAGCAAGCAGTAGCTCTTGTCTATTACATATTTGGCTTATGGAAAGGTGTCTGTGCTAATTTCAATCTCTGGTTTTATGCAGCACCCCATCTCACCTTTCCCCTTAAGCAAGCATAAGTTGGTTTTCTACATTTGAGACCCTATTCTGTTTTGTAATTCAGTTCCTGTGTAGCCAAGTTTACATTCCGTGTATTAGTGATACCTTATGATGTTGCTTTTTCTGTGTGACTTATTTCACTTAGAATCATCGTACCTGAATCCACTCATTATGCTGCTACTGGCCTGATGACATAGATTTCATTGCTGAGTGATATTGCATTGTACGTAAGTACCACAACTTCTTTATCCATTTTTCGCTTTCTGCGATATTGAACTTGTACCATAAACGAGATTCTTGTAAACAGAGCCGTCCCAAACTTTGGGGTGGCTGTGTCTTTTTGATTTTAATTTCCCTAATCTATAGGACCATAAGTGGAAGTGCCTTAGGCTCTGTTGCTTTGTTTTTTAGATGTTTCAGGAAACACCATACACTTCTCCAGAGTGGCTGTTGGCAATTTACATCCCGCCCATCAGCATAAGAAGGCTCCCAGTTCTCCATGGCCTGTCCTGCCTTTCTGGATTTTACACTTTTTTCAGATGGCCCTTTTGACCGGGGGGCAGTGAGACTTCATTGTAGTGCAGATTTCCTTTGCAAGCTTGCTTGGTTGGCCAAAAAGGGCGTATGCGTTTTTTCCTGAATATATTCAGGAAAAAACGCATACGCCCTTTTTGGCCAAGTGCATCACTGTGGACGTTCTGCCTCTTTTCCTATGCTTTACATGCAATTCCAGTCTACCTCCTGAAATCGGTTTCCTGCAATTCTGCCCCGCTTTCAAGTCCTCTTGGCAGCCTTACTTCAATATATTTTTGGACGATAGCTGTCATTTATAACTCTGCAGGTTTGTGAATTACAGGGCCCCTGAGCTCCTTTCTTCAACTCGCTATCTTGTGAGCTGGCCGCAACACCGCAGGATTGCTTCAGGCCCTAGTGCGGTTCCGGCATGGCACGCTGAGCCTTTGATTAATTCCTCTTCCTGGTGGGAAATGAGAGTTAAATTTGCCCGTCCAGACACCTCCAGCTAGTCTCTCATTGGTTCTCCCTATTCCTGTTCATTTTCCACAGAAATTGCAAACTGGGCCAAACAGGAGGTTAAAGGCACTGACTCTCCAAGTGGGGAGAGTGTTAGTAAAGCGTCTGGAATGTTGCACCCGAGTACCAGGGGACGAAAACTGAGACGCATTTGAACACGTTTCCCGATCACACGGTGGATCATACTCTGGGTTCCACATGCATGTTTTAGCTGAAGGAAGAATCCCTTAAACCTGGAGAGTTGAGAACCATGGAATGGGTACCATGCAATATGACTTCAAAGGGTCTGCATTTGCTCACCGAACCTCACCAATCCTATCACTGCTGCGTTTATGCCGCTGTACACACGCTTGATTCTGTTTCGGAGACATTTAAATCCATAGGTTTTAAGATTCTTACTAGTCAGGTATATTCTTAGGCATTTAATATGGGGTGTTGAGTCCACTTCGTTGAGCAAGCAGTAGCTCTTGTCTATTACATATTTGGCTTATGGAAAGGTATCTGTGCTAATTTCAATCTCTGGTTTTATGCAGCACCCCAACTCACCTTTCCCCTTAAGCAAGCATAAGTTGGTTTTCTACATTTGAGACCCTATTCTGTTTTGTAATTCAGTTCCTGTGTAGCCAAGTTTACATTCCGTGTATTAGTGATACCTTATGATGTTTCTTTTTCTGTGTGACTTATTTCACTTAGAATCATCGTACCTGAATCCACTCATTATGCTGCTACTGGCCTGATGACATAGATTTCATTGCTGAGTGATATTGCATTGTACGTAAGTACCACAACTTCTTTATCCATTTTTCGCTTTCTGCGATATTGAACTTGTACCGTAAACGAGGTTCTTGTAAACAGAGCCGTCCCAAACTTTGGGGTGGCTGTGTCTTTTTGATTTTAATTTCCCTAATCTATAGGACCATAAGTGGAAGTGCCTTAGGCTCTGTTGCTTTGTTTTTTAGATGTTTCAGGAAACACCATACACTTCTTCAGAGTGGCTGTTGGCAATTTACATCCCGCCCATCAGCATAAGAAGGCTCCCAGTTCTCCATGGCCTGTCCTGCCTTTCTGGCTTTTACACTTTTTTCAGATGGCCCTTTTGACCGGGGGGCAGTGAGACTTCATTGTAGTGCAGATTTTCTTTGCAAGCTTGCTTGGTTGGCCAAAAAGGGCGTATGCGTTTTTTCCTGAATATATTCAGGAAAAAACCCATACGCCCTTTTTGGCCAAGTGCATCACTGTGGACGTTCTGCCTCTTTTCCTATGCTTTACATGCAATTCCAGTCTACCTCCTGAAATCGGTTTCCTGCAATTCTGCCCCGCTTTCAAGTCCTCTTGGCAGCCTTACTTCAATATATTTTTGGACGATAGCTGTCATTTATAACTCTGCAGGTTTGTGAATTACAGGGCCCCTGAGCTCCTTTCTTCAACTTGCTATCTTGTGAGCTGGCCGCAACACCGCAGGATTGCTTCAGGCCCTAGTGTGGTTCCGGCATGGCCCGCTGAGCCTTTGATTAATTCCTCTTCCTGGTGGGAAATGAGAGTTAAATTTGCCCGTCCAGACACCTCCAGCTAGTCTCTCATTGGTTCTCCCTATTCCTGTTCATTTTCCGCAGAAATTGCAAACTGGGCCAAACAGGAGGTTAAAGGCACTGACTCTCCAAGTGGGGAGAGTGTTAGTAAAGCGTCTGGAATGTTGCACCCGAGTACCAGGGGACGAAAACTGAGACACATTTGAACACGTTTCCCGATCACACGGTGGATCATAATCTGGGTTCCACATGCATGTTTTAGCTGAAGGAAGAATCCCTTAAACCTGGAGAGTTGAGAACCATGGAATGGGTACCATGCAATATGACTTCAAAGGGTCTGCATTTGCTCACCGAACCTCACCAATCCTATCACTGCTGCGTTTATGCCGCTGTACACACGCTTGATTCTCTTTCGGAGACATATAAATCCATAGGTTTTAAGATTCTTACTAGTCAGGTATATTCTTAGGCGTTTAATATGGGGTGTTGAGTCCACTTCATTGAGCAAGCAGTAGCTCTTGTCTATTACATATTTGGCTTATGGAAAGGTATCTGTGCTAATTTCAATCTCTGGTTTTATGCAGCACCCCAACTCACCTTTCCCCTTAAGCAAGCATAAGTTGGTTTTCTGCATTTGAGACCCTATTCTGTTTTGTAATTCAGTTCCTGTGTAGCCAAGTTTACATTCCGTGTAGTAGTGATATCTTATGATGTTTCTTTTTCTGTGTGACTTATTTCACTTAGAATCATCGTACCTGAATCCACTCATTATGCTGCTACTGGCCTGATGACATAGATTTCATTGCTGAGTGATATTGCATTGTACGTAAGTACCACAACTTCTTTATCCATTTTTCGCTTTCTGCGATATTGAACTTGTACCGTAAACGAGGTTCTTGTAAACAGAGCTGTCCCAAACTTTGGGGTGGCTATGTATTTTTGATTTTAATTTCCCTAATCTATAGGACCATAAGTGGAAGTGCCCTAGGCTCTGTTGCTTTGTTTTTTAGATGTTTCAGGAAACACCATACACTTCTCCAGAGTGGCTGTTGGCAATTTACATCCCGCCCATCAGCATAAGAAGGCTCCCAGTTCTCCATGGCCTGTCCTGCCTTTCTGGATTTTACACTTTTTTCAGATGGCCCTTTTGACCGGGGGGCAGTGAGACTTCATTGTAGTGCAGATTTCCTTTGCAAGCTTGCTTGGTTGGCCAAAAAGGGCGTATGCGTTTTTTCCTGAATATATTCAGGAAAAAACGCATACGCCCTTTTTGGCCAAGTGCATCATTGTGGACGTTCTGCCTCTTTTCCTATGCTTTACATGCAATTCCAGTCTACCTCCTGAAATCGGTTTCCTGCAATTCTGCCCCGCTTTCAAGTCCTCTTGGCAGCCTTACTTCAATATATTTTTGGACGATAGCTGTCATTTATAACTCTGCAGGTTTGTGAATTACAGGGCCCCTGAGCTCCTTTCTTCAACTCGCTTTCTTGTGAGCTGGCCGCAACACCGCAGGATTGCTTCAGGCCCTAGTGTGGTTCCGGCATTGCTCGTTGAGCCTTTGGTTAATTCCTCTTCTTGGTGGGAAATGAGAGTTAAATTTGCCCGTCCAGACACCTCCAGCTAGTCTCTCATTGGTTCTCCCTATTCCTGTTCATTTTCCGCAGAAATTGCAAACTGGGCCAAACAGGAGGTTAAAGGCACTGACTCTCCAAGTGGGGAGAGTGTTAGTAAAGCGTCTGGAATGTTGCACCCGAGTACCAGGGGACGAAAACTGAGACACATTTGAACACGTTTCCCGATCACACGGTGGATAATAATCTGGGTTCCACATGCATGTTTTAGCTGAAGGAAGAATCCCTTCAACCTGGAGAGTTGAGAACCATGGAATGGGTACCATGCAATATGACTTCAAAGGGTCTGCATTTGCTCACTGAACCTCACCAATCCTATCACTGCTGCGTTTATGCCGCTGTACACACGCTTGATTCTCTTTCGGAGACATACAAATCCATAGGTTTTAAGATTCTTACTAGTCAGGTATATTCTTAGGCGTTTAATATGGGGTGTTGAGTCCACTTCGTTGAGCAAGCAGTAGCTCTTGTCTGTTACATATTTGGCTTATGGAAAGGTATCTGTGCTAATTTCAATCTCTGGTTTTTTGCAGCACCCCAACTCACCTTTCCCCTTAAGCAAGCATAAGTTGGTTTTCTACATTTGAGACCCTATTCTGTTTTGTAATTCAGTTCCTGTGTAGCCAAGTTTACATTCCGTGTATTAGTGATATCTTATGATGTTTCTTTTTCTGTGTGACTTATTTCACTTAGAATCATCGTACCTGAATCCACTCATTATGCTGCTACTGGCCTGATGACATAGATTTCATTGCTGAGTGATATTGCATTGTACGTAAGTACCACAACTTCTTTATCCCTTTTTTGCTTTCTGCGATATTGAACTTGTACCGTAAACGAGGTTCTTGTAAACAGAGCCGTCCCAAACTTTGGGGTGGCTGTGTCTTTTTGATTTTAATTTCCCTAAGCTATAGGACCATAAGTGGAAGTGCCCTAGGCTCTGTTGCTTTGTTTTTTAGATGTTTCAGGAAACACCATACACTTCTCCAGAGTGGCTGTTTGCAATTTACATCCCGCCCATCAGCATAAGAAGGCTCCCAGTTCTCCATGGCCTGTCCTGCCTTTCTGGATTTTACACTTTTTTCAGATGGCCCTTTTGACCGTGGGGCAGTGAGACTTCATTGTAGTGCAGATTTCCTTTGCAAGCTTTCTTGGTTGGCCAAAAAGGGCGTATGCGTTTTTTCCTGAATATATTCAGGAAAAAACGCATGCGCCATTTTTGGCCAAGTGCATCATTGTGGACGTTCTGCCTCTTTTCCTATGCTTTACATGCAATTCCAGTCTACCTCCTGAAATCGGTTTCCTGCAATTCTGCCCCGCTTTCAAGTCCTCTTGGCAGCCTTACTTCAATATATTTTTGGACGATAGCTGTCATTTATAACTGTGCAGGTTTGTGAATTACAGGGCCCCTGAGCTCCTTTCTTCAACTCGCTTTCTTGTGAGCTGGCCGCAACAGCGCAGGATTGCTTCAGGCCCTAGTGTGTTTCCGGCATGGCACGCTGAGCCTTTGGTTAATTCCTCTTCCTGGTGGGAAATGAGAGTTGAATTTGCCCGTCCAGACACCTCCAGCTAGTCTCTCATTGGTTCTCCCTATTCCTGTTCATTTTCCGCAGAAATTGCAAACTGGGCCAAACAGGAGGTTAAAGGCACTGACTCTCCATGTGGGGAGAGTGTTAGTAAAGCGTCTGGAATGTTGCACCCGAGTACCAGGGGACGAAAACTGAGACACATTTGAACACGTTTCCCGATCACACGGTGGACCATACTGTGGGTTCCACATGCATGTTTTAGCTGAAGGAAGAATCCCTTAAACCTGGAGAGTTGAGAACCATGGAATGGGTACCATGCAATATGACTTCAAAGGGTCTGCATTTGCTCACCGAACCTCACCAATCCTATCACTGCTGCGTTTATGCCGCCGTACACACGCTTGATTCTCTTTCGGAGACATATAAATCCATAGGTTTTAAGATTCTTACTAGTCAGGTATATTCTTAGGCGTTTAATATGGGGTGTTGAGTCCACTTCGTTGAGCAAGGAGTAGCTCTTTTCTATTACATATTTGGCTTATGGAAAGGTATCTGTGCTAATTTCAATCTCTGGTTTTATGCAGCACCCCAACTCACCTTTCCCCTTAAGCAAGCATAAGTTGGTTTTCTACATTTGAGACCCTATTCTGTTTTGTAATTCAGTTCCTGTGTAGCCAAGTTTACATTCCGTGTATTAGTGATATCTTATGATGTTTCTTTTTCTGTGTGACTTATTTCACTTAGAATCATCGTACCTGAATCCACTCATTATGCTGCTACTGGCCTGATGACATAGATTTCACTGCTGAGTGATATTGCATTGTACGTAAGTACCACAACTTCTTTATCCATTTCTCGCTTTCTGCGATATTGAACTTGTACCATAAACGAGGTTCTTGTAAACAGAGCCGTCCCAAACTTTGGGGTGGCTGTGTCTTTTTGATTTTAATTTCCCTAAGCTATAGGACCATAAGTGGAAGTGCCCTAGGCTCTGTTGCTTTGTTTTTTAGATGTTTCAGGAAACACCATACACTTCTCCAGAGTGGCTGTTGGCAACTTACATCCCGCCCATCAGCATAAGAAGGCTCCCAGTTCTCCATGGCCTGTCATGCCTTTCTGGATTTTACACTTTTTTCAGATGGCCCTTTTGACCGGGGGGCAGTGAGACTTCATTGTAGTGCAGATTTCCTTTGCAAGCTTGCTTGCTTGGCCAAAAAGGGCGTATGCGTTTTTTCCTGAATATATTCAGGAAAAAACGCATACGCACTTTTTGGCCAAGTGCATAATTGTGGACGTTCTGCCTCTTTTCCTATGCTTTACATGCAATTCCAGTCTACCTCCTGAAATCGGTTTCCTGCAATTCTGCCCCGCTTTCAAGTCCTCCTGGCAGCCTTACTTCAATACATTTTTGGACGATAGCTGTCATTTAGAACTCTGCAGGTTTGTGAATTACAGGGCCCCTGAGCTCCTTTCTTCAACTCGCTTTCTTGTGAGCTGGCCGCAACACCGCAGGATTGCTTCAGGCCCTAGTGTGGTTCCGGCATGGCACGCTGAGCCTTTGGTTAATTCCTCTTCTTGGTGGGAAATGAGAGTTAAATTTGCCCGTCCAGACACCTCCAGCTAGTCTCTCATTGGTTCTCCCTATTCCTGTTCATTTTCCGCAGAAATTGCAAACTGGGCCAAACAGGAGGTTAAAGGCACTGACTCTCCAAGTGGGGAGAGTGTTAGTAAAGCGTCTGGAATGTTGCACCCGAGTACCAGGGGACGAAAACTGAGACACATTTGAACACGTTTCCCTATCACACGGTGGATCATACTGTGGGTTCCACATGCATGTTTTAGCTGAAGGAAGAATCCCTTAAACCTGGAGAGTTGAGAACCATGGAATGGGTACCATGCAATATGACTTCAAAGGGTCTGCATTTGCTCACCGAACCTCACCAATCCTATCACTGCTGCGTTTATGCCGCCGTACACACGCTTGATTCTCTTTCGGAGACATATAAATCCATAGGTTTTAAGATTCTTACTAGTCAGGTATATTCTTAGGCGTTTAATATGGGGTGTTGAGTCCACTTCGTTGAGCAAGCAGTAGCTCTTTTCTATTACATATTTGGCTTATGGTAAGGTATCTGTGCTAATTTCAATCTCTGGCTTTATGCAGCACCCCAACTCACCTTTCCCCTTAAGCAAGCATAAGTTGGTTTTCTACATTTGAGACCCTATTTTGTTTTGTAATTCAGTTCCTGTGTAGCCAAGTTTACATTCCGTGTATAGTGATATCTTATGATGTTTCTTTTTCTGTGTGACTTATTTCACTTAGAATCATCGTACCTGAATCCACTCATTATGCTGCTACTGGCCTGATGACATAGATTTCATTGCTGAGTGATATTGCCTTGTACGTAAGTACCACAACTTCTTTATCCATTTTTCGCTTTCTGCGATATTGACCTTGTACCGTAAACGAGGTTCTTGTAAACAGAGCCGTCCCAAACTTTGGGGTGGCTGTGTCTTTTTGATTTTAATTTCCCTAAGCTATAGGACCATAAGTGGAAGTGCCCTAGGCTCTGTTGCTTTGTTTTTTAGATGTTTCAGGAAACACCATACACTTCTCCAGAGTGGCTGTTGGCAATTTACATCCCGCCCATCAGCATAAGAAGGCTCCCAGTTCTCCATGGCCTGTCCTGCCTTTCTGGATTTTACACTTTTTTCAGATGGCCCTTTTGACCGGGGGGCAGTGAGACTTCATTGTAGTGCAGATTTCCTTTGCAAGCTTGCTTGGTTGGCCAAAAAGGGCGTATGCGTTTTTTCCTGAATATATTCAGGAAAAAACGCATACGCCCTTTTTGGCCAAGTGCATCATTGTGGACGTTCTGCCTCTTTTCCTATGCTTTACATGCAATTCCAGTCTACCTCCTGAAATCGGTTTCCTGCAATTCTGCCCCGCTTTCAAGTCCTCTTGGCAGCCTTACTTCAATATATTTTTGGACGATAGCTGTCATTTATAACTCTGCAGGTTTGTGAATTACAGGGCCCCTGAGCTCCTTTCTTCAACTCGCTTTCTTGTGAGCTGGCCGCAACACCGCAGGATTGCTTCAGGCCCTAGTGTGGTTCCGGCATGGCTCGTTGAGCCTTTGGTTAATTCCTCTTCTTGGTGGGAAATGAGAGTTAAATTTGCCCGTCCAGACACCTCCAGCTAGTCTCTCATTGGTTCTCCCTATTCCTGTTCATTTTCCGCAGAAATTGCAAACTGGGCCAAACAGGAGGTTAAAGGCACTGACTCTCCAAGTGGGGAGAGTGTTAGTAAAGCGTCTGGAATGTTGCACCCGAGTACCAGGGGACGAAAACTGAGACACATTTGAACACGTTTCCCGATCACACGGTGGATAATAATCTGGGTTCCACATGCATGTTTTAGCTGAAGGAAGAATCCCTTCAACCTGGAGAGTTGAGAACCATGGAATGGGTACCATGCAATATGACTTCAAAGGGTCTGCATTTGCTCACTGAACCTCACCAATCCTATCACTGCTGCGTTTATGCCGCTGTACACACGCTTGATTCTCTTTCGGAGACATATAAATCCATAGGTTTTAAGATTCTTACTAGTCAGGTATATTCTTAGGCGTTTAATATGGGGTGTTGAGTCCACTTCGTTGAGCAAGCAGTAGCTCTTGTCTGTTACATATTTGGCTTATGGAAAGGTATCTGTGCTAATTTCAATCTCTGGTTTTTTGCAGCACCCCAACTCACCTTTCCCCTTAAGCAAGCATAAGTTGGTTTTCTACATTTGAGACCCTATTCTGTTTTGTAATTCAGTTCCTGTGTAGCCAAGTTTACATTCCGTGTATTAGTGATATCTTGTGATGTTTCTTTTTCTGTGTGACTTATTTCACTTAGAATCATCGTACCTGAATCCACTCATTATGCTGCTACTGGCCTGATGACATAGATTTCATTGCTGAGTGATATTGCATTGTACGTAAGTACCACAACTTCTTTATCCCTTTTTTGCTTTCTGCGATATTGAACTTGTACCGTAAACGAGGTTCTTGTAAACAGAGCCGTCCCAAACTTTGGGGTGGCTGTGTCTTTTTGATTTTAATTTCCCTAAGCTATAGGACCATAAGTGGAAGTGCCCTAGGCTCTGTTGCTTTGTTTTTTAGATGTTTCAGGAAACACCATACACTTCTCCAGAGTGGCTGTTTGCAATTTACATCCCGCCCATCAGCATAAGAAGGCTCCCAGTTCTCCATGGCCTGTCCTGCCTTTCTGGATTTTACACTTTTTTCAGATGGCCCTTTTGACCGTGGGGCAGTGAGACTTCATTGTAGTGCAGATTTCCTTTGCAAGCTTTCTTGGTTGGCCAAAAAGGGCGTATGCGTTTTTTCCTGAATATATTCAGGAAAAAACGCATGCGCCATTTTTGGCCAAGTGCATCATTGTGGACGTTCTGCCTCTTTTCCTATGCTTTACATGCAATTCCAGTCTACCTCCTGAAATCGGTTTCCTGCAATTCTGCCCCGCTTTCAAGTCCTCTTGGCAGCCTTACTTCAATATATTTTTGGACGATAGCTGTCATTTATAACTCTGCAGGTTTGTGAATTACAGGGCCCCTGAGCTCCTTTCTTCAACTCGCTTTCTTGTGAGCTGGCCGCAACAGCGCAGGATTGCTTCAGGCCCTAGTGTGTTTCCGGCATGGCACGCTGAGCCTTTGGTTAATTCCTCTTCCTGGTGGGAAATGAGAGTTGAATTTGCCCGTCCAGACACCTCCAGCTAGTCTCTCATTGGTTCTCCCTATTCCTGTTCATTTTCCGCAGAAATTGCAAACTGGGCCAAACAGGAGGTTAAAGGCACTGACTCTCCATGTGGGGAGAGTGTTAGTAAAGCGTCTGGAATGTTGCACCCGAGTACCAGGGGACGAAAACTGAGACACATTTGAACACGTTTCCCGATCACACGGTGGATCATACTCTGGGTTCCACATGCATGTTTTAGCTGAAGGAAGAATCCCTTAAACCTGGAGAGTTGAGAACCATGGAATGGGTACCATGCAATATGACTTCAAAGGGTCTGCATTTGCTCACCGAACCTCACCAATCCTATCACTGCTGCGTTTAGGCCGCTGTACACACGCTTGATTCTCTTTCGGAGACATATAAATCCATAGGTTTTAAGATTCTTACTAGTCAGGTATATTCTTAGGCGTTTAATATGGGGTGTTGAGTCCACTTCGTTGAGCAAGCAGTAGCTCTTGTCTATTACATATTTGGCTTATGGAAAGGCATCTGTGCTAATTTCAATCTCTGGCTTTATGCAGCACCCCAACTCACCTTTCCCCTTAAGCAAGCATAAGTTGGTTTTGTACATTTGAGACCCTATTCTGTTTTGTAATTCAGTTCCTGTGTAGCCAAGTTTACATTCCGTGTATTAGTGATACCTTATGATGTTTCTTTTTCTGTGTGACTTATTTCACTTAGAATCATCGTACCTGAATCCACTCATTATGCTGCTACTGGCCTGATGACATAGATTTCATTGCTGAGTGATATTGCCTTGTACGTAAGTACCACAACTTCTTTATCCATTTTTCGCTTTCTGCGATATTGACCTTGTACCATAAACGAGGTTCTTGTAAACAGAGCCGTCCCAAACTTTGGGGTGGCTGTGTCTTTTTGATTTTAATTTCCCTAAGCTATAGGACCATAAGTGGAAGTGCCCTAGGCTCTGTTGCTTTGTTTTTTAGATGTTTCAGGAAACACCATACACTTCTCCAGAGTGGCTGTTTGCAATTTACATCCCGCCCATCAGCATAAGAAGGCTCCCAGTTCTCCATGGCCTGTCCTGCCTTTCTGGATTTTACACTTTTTTCAGATGGCCCTTTTGACCGGGGGGCAGTGAGACTTCATTGTAGTGCAGATTTCCTTTGCAAGCTTGCTTGGTTGGCCAAAAAGGGCGTATGCGTTTTTTCCTGAATATATTCAGGAAAAAACGCATACGCCCTTTTTGGCCAAGTGCATCATTGTGGACGTTCTGCCTCTTTTCCTATGCTTTACATGCAATTCCAGTCTACCTCCTGAAATCGGTTTCCTGCAATTCTGCCCCGCTTTCAATTCCTCTTGGCAGCCTTACTTCAATATATTTTTGGACGATAGCTGTCATTTATAACTCTGCAGGTTTGTGAATTACAGGGCCCCTGAGCTCCTTTCTTCAACTCGCTTTCTTGTGAGCTGGCCGCAACACCGCAGGATTGCTTCAGGCCCTAGTGTGGTTCCGGCATGGCACGCTGAGCCTTTGGTTAATTCCTCTTCCTGGTGGGAAATGAGAGTTGAATTTGCCCGTCCAGACACCTCCAGCTAGTCTCTCATTGGTTCTCCCTATTCCTGTTCATTTTCCGCAGAAATTGCAAACTGGGCCAAACAGGAGGTTAAAGGCACTGACTCTCCAAGTGGGGAGAGTGTTAGTAAAGAGTCTGGAATGTTGCACCCGAGTACCAGGGGACGAAAACTGAGACACATTTGAACACGTTTCCCGATCACACGGTGGATCATGCTCTGGGTTCCACATACATGTTTTAGCTGAAGGAAGAATCCCTTAAACCTGGAGAGTTGAGAACCATGGAATGGGTACCATGCGATATGACTTCAAAGGGTCTGCATTTGCTCACCGAACCTCACCAATCCTATCACTGCTGCGTTTATGCCGCTGTACACACGCTTGATTCTCTTTCGGAGACATATAAATCCATAGGTTTTAAGATTCTTACTAGTCAGGTATATTCTTAGGCGTTTAATATGGGGTGTTGAGTCCACTTCGTTGAGCAAGCAGTAGCTCTTGTCTATTACATATTTGGCTTATGGAAAGGTGTCTGTGCTAATTTCAATCTCTGGTTTTATGCAGCACCCCATCTCACCTTTCCCCTTAAGCAAGCATAAGTTGGTTTTCTACATTTGAGACCCTATTCTGCTTTGTAATTCAGTTCCTGTGTAGCCAAGTTTACATTCCGTGTATTAGTGATATCTTATGATGTTTCTTTTTCTGTGTGACTTATTTCACTTAGAATCATCGTACCTGAATCCACTCATTATGCTGCTACTGGCCTGATGACATAGATTTCATTGGTGAGTGATATTGCATTGTACGTAAGTACCACAACTTCTTTATCCCTTTTTTGCTCTCTGCGATATTGAACTTGTACCGTAAACGAGGTTCTTGTAAACAGAGCCGTCCCAAACTTTGGGGTGGCTGTGTCTTTTTGATTTTAATTTCCCTAAGCTATAGGACCATAAGTGGAAGTGCCCTAGGCTCTGTTGCTTTGTTTTTTAGATGTTTCAGGAAACACCATACACTTCTCCAGAGTGGCTGTTGGCAATTTACATCCCGCCCATCAGCATAAGAAGGCTCCCAGTTCTCCATGGCCTGTCCTGCCTTTCTGGATTTTACACTTTTTTCAGATGGCCCTTTTGACCGGGGGGCAGTGAGACTTCATTGTAGTGCAGATTTCCTTTGCAAGCTTGCTTGGTTGGCCAAAAAGGGCGTATGCGTTTTTTCCTGAATATATTCAGGAAAAAACGCATACGCCCTTTTTGGCCAAGTGCATCATTGTGGACGTTCTGCCTCTTTTCCTATGCTTTACATGCAATTCCAGTCTACCTCCTGAAATCGGTTTCCTGCAATTCTGCCCCGCTTTCAAGTCCTTTTGGCAACCTTACTTCAATATATTTTTGGATGATAGCTGTCATTTATAACTCTGCAGGTTTGTGAATTACAGGGCCCCTGAGCTCCTTTCTTCAACTCGCTTTCTTGTGAGCTGCCCGCAACACCGCAGGATTGCTTCAGGCCCTAGTGTGGTTCCGGCGTGGCACGCTGAGCCTTTGGTTAATTCCTCTTCCTGGTGGGAAATGAGAGTTGAATTTGCCCGTCCAGACACCTCCAGCTAGTCTCTCATTGGTTCTCCCTATTCCTGTTCATTTTCCGCAGAAATTGCAAACTGGGCCAAACAGGAGGTTAAAGGCACTGACTCTCCAAGTGGGGAGAGTGTTAGTAAAGCGTCTGGAATGTTGCACCCGAGTACCAGGGGACGAAAACTGAGATGCATTTGAACACGTTTCCCGATCACACGGTGGATCATACTCTGGGTTCCACATACATGTTTTAGCTGAAGGAAGAATCCCTTAAACCTGGAGAGTTGAGACCCATGGAATGGGTACCATGCAATATGACTTCAAAGGGTCTGCATTTGCTCACCGAACCTCACCAATCCTATCACTTCTGCATTTATGCCGCTGTACACATGCTTGATTCTCTTTCGGAGACATATAAATCCATAGGTTTTAAGATTCTTACTAGTCAGGTATATTCTTAGGCGTTTAATATGGGGTGTTGAGTCCACTTCGTTGAGCAAGCAGTAGCTCTTGTCTATTACATATTTGGCTTATGGAAAGGTATCTGTGCTAATTTCAATCTCTGGCTTTATGCAGCACCCCAACTCACCTTTCCCCTTAAGCAAGCATAAGTTGGTTTTCTACATTTGAGACCCTATTCTGTTTTGTAATTCAGTTCCTGTGTAGCCAAGTTTACATTCCGTGTATTAGTGATATCTAATGATGTTTCTTTTTCTGTGTGACTTATTTCACTTAGAATCATCGTACCTGAATCCACTCATTATGCTGCTACTGGCCTGATTACATAGATTTCATTGCTGAGTGATATTGCATTGTACGTAAGTACCACAACTTCTTTATCCATTTTTCGCTTTCTGCGATATTGACCTTGTACCGTAAACGAGGTTCTTGTAAACAGAGCCGTCCCAAACTTTGGGGTGGCTGTGTCTTTTTGATTTTAATTTCCCTAAGCTATAGGACCATAAGTGGAAGTGCCCTAGGCTCTGTTGCTTTGTTTTTTAGATGTTTCAGGAAACACCATACACTTCTCCAGAGTGGCTGTTGGCAATTTACATCCCGCCCATCAGCATAAGAAGGCTCCCAGTTCTCCATGGCCTGTCCTGCCTTTCTGGATTTTACACTTTTTTCAGATGGCCCTTTTGACCGGGGGGCAGTGAGACTTCATTGTAGTGCAGATTTCCTTTGCAAGCTTGCTTGGTTGGCCAAAAAGGGCGTATGCGTTTTTTCCTGAATATATTCAGGAAAAAACGAATACGCCCTTTTTGGCCAAGTGCATCATTGTGGACGTTCTGCCTCTTTTCCTATGCTTTACATGCAATTCCAGTCTACCTCCTGAAATCGGTTTCCTGCAATTCTGCCCCGCTTTCAAGTCCTCTTGGCAGCCTTACTTCAATATATTTTTGGACGATAGCTGTCATTTATAACTCTGCAGGTTTGTGAATTACAGGGCCCCTGAGCTCCTTTCTTCAACTCGCTTTCTTGTGAGCTGGCCGCAACACCGCGGGATTGCTTCAGGCCCTAGTGTGGTTCCGGCATGGCTCGCTGAGCCTTTGGTTAATTCCTCTTCCTGGTGGGAAATGAGAGTTAAATTTGCCCGTCCAGACACCTCCAGCTAGTCTCTCATTGGTTCTCCCTGTTCCTGTTTATTTTCCGCAGAAATTGCAAACTGGGCCAAACAGGAGGTTAAAGGCACTGACTCTCCAAGTGGGGAGAGTGTTAGTAAAGCGTCTGGAATGTTGCACCCGAGTACCAGGGGACGAAAACTGAGACACATTTGAACACGTTTCCCGATCACACGGTGGATCATACTCTGGGTTCCACATGCATGTTTTAGCTGAAGGAAGAATCCCTTAAACCTGGAGAGTTGAGAACCATGGAATGGGTACCATGCAATATGACTTCAAAGGGTCTGCATTTGCTCACCGAACCTCACCAATCCTATCACTGCTGCGTTTATGCCGCTGTACACACGCTTGATTCTCTTTCGGAGACATATAAATCCATAGGTTTTAAGATTCTTACTAGTCAGGTATATTCTTAGGCGTTTAATATGGGGTGTTGAGTCCACTTCGTTGAGCAAGCAGTAGCTCTTGTCTATTACATATTTGGCTTATGGAAAGGTGTCTGTGCTAATTTCAATCTCTGGTTTTATGCAGCACCCCAACTCACCTTTCCCCTTAAGCAAGCATAAGTTGGTTTTCTACATTTGAGACCGTATTCTGTTTTGTAATTCAGTTCCTGTGTAGCCAAGTTTACATTCCGTGTATTAGTGATACCTTATGATGTTTCTTTTTTTGTGTGACTTATTTCACTTAGAATCATCGTACCTGAATCCACTCATTATGCTGCTACTGGCCTGATGATATAGATTTCACTGCTGAGGGATATTGCATTGTACGTAAGTACCACAACTTCTTTATCCATTTTTCGCTTTCTGCGATATTGAACTTGTACCATGAACGAGGTTCTTGTAAACAGAGCCGTCCCATACTTTGGGGTGGCTGTGTCTTTTTGATTTTAATTTCCCTAAGCTATAGGACCATAAGTGGAAGTGCCCTAGGCTCTGTTGCTTTGTTTTTTAGATGTTTCAGGAAACACCATACATTTCTCCAGAGTGGCTGTTTGCAATTTACATCCCGCCCATCAGCATAAGAAGGCTCCCAGTTCTCCATGGCCTGTCCTGCCTTTCTGGATTTTACACTTTTTTCAGATGGCCCTTTTGACCGGGGGGCAGTGAGACTTCATTGTAGTGCAGATTTCCTTTGCAAGCTTGCTTGGTTGGCCAAAAAGGGCGTATGCGTTTTTTCCTGAATATATTCAGGAAAAAACGCATACGCCCTTTTTGGCCAAGTGCATCATTGTGGACGTTCTGCCTCTTTTCCTATGCTTTACATGCAATTCCAGTCTACCTCCTGAAATCGGTTTCCTGCAATTCTGCCCCGCTTTCAAGTCCTCTTGGCAGCCTTACTTCAATATATTTTTGGACGATAGCTGTCATTTATAACTCTGCAGGTTTGTGAATTACAGGGCCCCTGAGCTCCTTTCTTCAACTCGCTTTCTTGTGAGCTGGCCGCAACACCGCAGGATTGCTTCAGGCCCTAGTGTGGTTCCGGCATGGCACGCTGAGCCTTTGGTTAATTCCTCTTCCTGGTGGGAAATGAGAGTTGAATTTGCCCGTCCAGACACCTCCAGCTAGTCTCTCATTGGTTCTCCCTATTCCTGTTCATTTTCCGCAGAAATTGCAAACTGGGCCAAACAGGAGGTTAAAGGCACTGACTCTCCAAGTGGGGAGAGTGTTAGTAAAGCGTCTGGAATGTTGCACCCGAGTACCAGGGGACGAAAACTGAGACGCATTTGAACACGTTTCCCGATCACACGGTGGATCATACTCTGGGTTCCACATACATATTTTAGCTGAAGGAAGAATCCCTTAAACCTGGAGAGTTGAGAACCATGGAATGGGTACCATGCAATATGACTTCAAAGGGTCTGCATTTGCTCACCGAACCTCACCAATCCTATCACTGCTGCGTTTATGCCGCCGTACACACGCTTGATTCTCTTTCGGAGACATATAAATCCATAGGTTTTAAGATTCTTACTAGCCAGGTATATTCTTAGGCGTTTAATATGGGGTGTTGAGTCCACTTCGTTGAGCAAGCAGTAGCTCTTGTCTATTACATATTTGGCTTATGGAAAGGTATCTGTGCTAATTTCAATCTCTGGCTTTATGCAGCACCCCAACTCACCTTTCCCCTTAAGCAAGCATAAGTTGGTTTTCTACATTTGAGACCCTATTCTGTTTTGTAATTCAGTTCCTGTGTAGCCAAGTTTACATTCCGTGTATTAGTGATATCTTATGATGTTTCTTTTTCTGTGTGACTTATTTCACTTAGAATCATCGTACCTGAATCCACTCATTATGCTGCTACTGGCCTGGTGACATAGATTTCATTGCTGAGTGATATTGCCTTGTACGTAAGTACCACAACTTCTTTATCCATTTTTCGCTTTCTGCGATATTGACCTTGTACCGTAAACGAGGTTCTTGTAAACAGAGCCGTCCCAAACTTTGGGGTGGCTGTGTCTTTTTGATTTTAATTTCCCTAAGCTATAGGACCATAAGTGGAAGTGCCCCAGGCTCTGTTGCTTTGTTTTTTAGATGTTTCAGGAAACACCATACACTTCTCCAGAGTGGCTGTTTGCAATTTACATTCCCCCCATCAGCGTAAGAAGGCTCCCAGTTCTCCATGGCCTGTCCTGCCTTTCTGGATTTTACACTTTTTTCAGATGGCCCTTTTGACCGGGGGGCAGTGAGACTTCATTGTAGTGCAGATTTCCTTTGCAAACTTGCTTGGTTGGCCAAAAAGGGCGTATGCGTTTTTTCCTGAATATATTCAGGAAAAAACGCATACGCCCTTTTTGGCCAAGTGCATCATTGTGGACGTTCTGCCTCTTTTCCTATGCTTTACATGCAATTCCAGTCTACCTCCTGAAATCGGTTTCCTGCAATTCTGCCCCGCTTTCAAGTCCTCTTGGCAGCCTTACTTCAATATATTTTTGGACGATAGCTGTCATTTAGAACTCTGCAGGTTTGTGAATTACAGGGCCCCTGAGCTCCTTTCTTCAACTCGCTTTCTTGTGAGCTGGCCGCAACACCGCGGGATTGCTTCAGGCCCTAGTGTGGTTCCGGCATGGCTCGCTGAGCCTTTGGTTAATTCCTCTTCCTGGTGTGAAATGAGAGTTAAATTTGCCCGTCCAGACACCTCCAGCTAGTCTCTCATTGGTTCTCCCTATTCCTGTTCATTTTCCGCAGAAATTGCAAACTGGGCCAAACAGGTTAAAGGCACTGACTCTCCATGTGGGGAGAGTGTTAGTAAAGCGTCTGGAATGTTGCACCCGAGTACCAGGGGACGAAAACTGAGACACATTTGAACACGTTTCCCGATCACACGGTGGATCATACTCTGGGTTCCACATGCATGTTTTAGCTGAAGGAAGAATCCCTTAAACCTGGAGAGTTGAGAGCCATGGAATGGGTACCATGCAATATGACTTCAAAGGGTCTGCATTTGCTCACCGAACCTCACCAATCCTATCACTGCTGCGTTTAGGCCGCTGTACACACGCTTGATTCTCTTTCGGAGACATATAAATCCATAGGTTTTAAGATTTTTACTAGTCAGGTATATTCTTAGGCGTTTAATATGGGGTGTTGAGTCCGCTTCGTTGAGCAAGCAGTAGCTCTTGTCTATTACATATTTGGCTTATGGAAAGGTATCTGTGCTAATTTCAATCTCTGGCTTTATGCAGCACCCCAACTCACCTTTCCCCTTAAGCAAGCATAAGTTGGTTTTCTACATTTGAGACCCTATTCTGTTTTGTAATTCAGTTCCTGTGTAGCCAAGTTTACATTCCGTGTATTAGTGATACCTTATGATGTTTCTTTTTCTGTGTGACTTATTTCACTTAGAATCATCGTACCTGAATCCACTCATTATGCTGCTACTGGCCTGATGACATAGATTTCATTGCTGAGTGATATTGCCTTGTACGTAAGTACCACAACTTCTTTATCCATTTTTCGCTTTCTGCGATATTGACCTTGTACCGTAAACGAGGTTCTTGTAAACAGAGCCGTTCCAAATTTTTGGGTGGCTGTGTCTTTTTGATTTTAATTTCCCTAAGCTATAGGACCATAAGTGGAAGTGCCCTAGGCTCTGTTGCTTTGTTTTTTAGATGTTTCAGGAAACACCATACACTTCTCCAGAGTGGCTGTTTGCAATTTACATCCCGCCCATCAGCATAAGAAGGCTCCCAGTTCTCCATGGCCTGTCCTGCCTTTCTGGATTTTACACTTTTTTCAGATGGCCCTTTTGACCGGGGGGCAGTGAGACTTCATTGTAGTGCAGATTTCCTTTGCAAGCTTGCTTGGTTGGCCAAAAAGGGCGTATGCGTTTTTTCCTGAATATATTCAGGAAAAAACGCATACGCCCTTTTTGGCCAAGTGCATCATTGTGGACGTTCTGCCTCTTTTCCTATGCTTTACATGCAATTCCAGTCTACCTCCTGAAATCGGTTTCCTGCAATTCTGCCCCGCTTTCAAGTCCTCTTGGCAGCCTTACTTCAATATATTTTTGGACGATAGCTGTCATTTAGAACTCTGCAGGTTTGTGAATTACAGGGCCCCTGAGCTCCTTTCTTCAACTCGCTTTCTTGTGAGCTGGCCGCAACACCGCAGGATTGCTTCAGGCCCTAGTGTGGTTCCGGCATGGCACGCTGAGCCTTTGGTTAATTCCTCTTCCTGGTGGGAAATGAGAGTTAAATTTGCCCGTCCAGACACCTCCAGCTAGTCTCTCATTGGTTCTCCCTATTCCTGTTCATTTTCCGCAGAAATTGCAAACTGGGCCAAACAGGAGGTTAAAGGCACTGACTCTCCAAGTGGGGAGAGTGTTAGTAAAGCGTCTGGAATGTTGCACCCGAGTACCAGGGGACGAAAACTGAGACACATTTGAACACGTTTCCCGATCACACGGTGGATCATACTCTGGGTTCCACATGCATGTTTTAGCTGCAGGAAGAATCCCTTAAACCTGGAGAGTTGAGAACCATGGAATGGGTACCATGCAATATGACTTCAAAGGGTCTGCATTTGCTCACCGAACCTCACCAATCCTATCACTGCTGCGTTTATGCCGCTGTACACACGCTTGATTCTCTTTCGGAGACATATAAATCCATAGGTTTTAAGATTCTTACTAGTCAGGTATATTCTTAGGCGTTTATTATGGGGTGTTGAGTCCACTTCGTTGAGCAAGCAGTAGCTCTTGTCTATTACATATTTGGCTTATGGAAAGGTATCTGTGCTAATTTCAATCTCTGGTTTTATGCAGCACCCCAACTCACCTTTCCCCTTAAGCAAGCATAAGTTGGTTTTCTACATTTGAGACCCTGTTCTGTTTTGTAATTCAGTTCCTGTGTAGCCAAGGTTACATTCCGTATATTAGTGATATCTAATGATGTTTCTTTTTCTGTGTGACTTATTTCACTTAGAATCATCGTACCTGAATCTGCTCATTATGCTGCTACTGGCCTGATGACATAGATTTCATTGCTGAGTGATATTGCCTTGTACGTAAGTACCACAACTTCTTTATCCATTTTTTGCTTTCTGCGATATTGACCTTGTACCGTAAACGAGGTTCTTGTAAACAGAGCCGTCCCAAACTTTGGGGTGGCTGTGTTTTTGATTTTAATTTCCCTAAGCTATAGGACCATAAGTGGAAGTGCCCTAGGCTCTGTTGCTTTGTTTTTTAGATGTTTCAGGAAACACCATACACTTCTCCAGAGTGGCTGTTGGCAATTTACATCCCCACCATCAGCATAAGAAGGCTCCCAGTTCTCCATGGCCTGTCCTGCCTTTCTGGATTTTACACTTTTTTCAGATGGCCCTTTTGACCGGGGGGGGGGGGGCAGTGAGACTTCATTGTAGTGCAGATTTCCTTTGCAAGCTTGCTTGGTTGGCCAAAAAGGGCGTATGCGTTTTTTCCTGAATATATTCAGGAAAAAACGCATGCACCCTTTTTGGCCAAGTGCATCATTGTGGATGTTCTGCCTCTTTTCCTATGCTTTACATGCAATTCCAGTCTAACTCCTGAAATCGGTTTCCTGCAATTCTGCCCCGCTTTCAAGTCCTCTTGGCAGCCTTACTTCAATATATTTTTGGACGATAGCTGTCATTTATACCTCTGCAGGTTTGTGAATTACAGGGCCCCTGAGCTCCTTTCTTCAACTCGCTTTCTTGTGAGCTGGCCGCAATACCGCAGGATTGCTTCAGGCCCTAGTGTGGTTCCGGCATGGCACGCTGAGCCTTTGGTTAATTCCTCTTCCTGGTGGGAAATGAGAGTTAAATTTGCCCGTCCAGACACCTCCAGCTAGTCTCTCATTGGTTCTCCCTATTCCTGTTCATTTTCCGCAGAAATTGCAAACTGGGCCAAACAGGAGGTTAAAGGCACTGACTCTCCAAGTGGGGAGAGTGTTAGTAAAGCGTCTGGAATGTTGCACCCGAGTACCAGGGGACGAAAACTGATACACATTTGAACACGTTTCCCGATCACACGGTGGATCATACTCTGGGTTCCACATGCATGTTTTAGCTGCAGGAAGAATCCCTTAAACCTGGAGAGTTGAGAACCATGGAATGGGTACCATGCAATATGACTTCAAAGGGTCTGCATTTGCTCACCGAACCTCACCAATCCTATCACTGCTGCGTTTATGCCGCTGTACACACGCTTGATTCTCTTTCGGAGACATATAAATCCATAGGTTTTAAGATTCTTACTAGTCAGGTATATTCTTAGGCGTTTAATATGGGGTGTTGAGTCCACTTCATTGAGCAAGCAGTAGCTCTTGTCTATTACATATTTGGCTTATGGAAAGGTATCTGTGCTAATTTCAATCTCTGGTTTTATGCAGCACCCCAACTCATCTTTCCCCTTAAGCAAGCATAAGTTGGTTTTCTACATTTGAGACCCTGTTCTGTTTTGTAATTCAGTTCCTGTGTAGCCAAGTTTACATTCCGTATATTAGTGATATCTAATGATGTTTCTTTTTCTGTGTGACTTATTTCACTTAGAATCATCGTACCTGAATCCGCTCATTATGCTGCTACTGGCCTGATGACATAGATTTCATTGCTGAGTGATATTGCCTTGTACGTAAGTACCACAACTTCTTTATCCATTTTTTGCTTTCTGCGATATTGACCTTGTACCGTAAACGAGGTTCTTGTAAACAGAGCCGTCCCAAACTTTGGGGTGGCTGTGTCTTTTTGATTTTAATTTCCCTGATCTATAGGACCATAAGTGGAAGTGCCCTAGGCTCTGTTGCTTTGTTTTTTAGATGTTTCAGGAAACACCATACACTTCTCCAGAGTGGCTGTTGGCAATTTACATCCCGCCCATCAGCATAAGAAGGCTCCCAGTTCTCCATGGCCTGTCCTGCCTTTCTGGATTTTACACTTTTTTCAGATGGCCCTTTTGACCGGGTGGCAGTGAGACTTCATTGTAGTGCAGATTTCCTTTGCAAGCTTGCTTGGTTGGCCAAAAAGGGCGTATGCGTTTTTTCCTGAATATATTCAGGAAAAAACGCATACGCCCTTTTTGGCCAAGTGCATCATTGTGGACGTTCTGCCTCTTTTCCCATGCTTTACATGCAATTCCAGTCTACCTCCTGAAATCGGTTTCCTGCAATTCTGCCCCGCTTTCAAGTCCTCTTGGCAGCCTTACTTCAATATATTTTTGGACGATAGCTGTCATTTATAACTCTGCAGGTTTGTGAATTACAGGGCCCCTGAGCTCCTTTCTTCAACTCGCTTTCTTGTGAGCTGGCCGCAACACCGCAGGATTGCTTCAGGCCCTAGTGTGGTTACGGCATGGCTCGCTGAGCCTTTGGTTAATTCCTCTTCCTGGTGGGAAATGAGAGTTAAATTTGCCCGTCCAGACACCTCCAGCTAGTCTCTCATTGGTTCTCCCTATTCCTGTTCATTTTCCGCAGAAATTGCAAACTGGGCCAAACAGGAGGTTAAAGGCACTGACTCTCCAAGTGGGGAGAGTGTTAGTAAAGCGTCTGGAATGTTGCACCCGAGTACCAGGGGACGAAAACTGAGACACATTTGAACACGTTTCCCGATCACACGGTGGATCATACTCTGGGTTCCACATGCATGTTTTAGCTGCAGGAAGAATCCCTTAAACCTCGAGAGTTGAGAACCATGGAATGGGTACCATGCAATATGACTTCAAAGGGTCTGCATTTGCTCACCGAACCTCACCAATCCTATCACTGCTGCGTTTATGCCGCTGTACACACGCTTGATTCTCTTTCGGAGACATATAAATCCATAGGTTTTAAGATTCTTACTAGTCAGGTATATTCTTAGGCGTTTATTATGGGGTGTTGAGTCCACTTCGTTGAGCAAGCAGTAGCTCTTGTCTATTACATATTTGGCTTATGGAAAGGTATCTGTGCTAATTTCAATCTCTGGTTTTATGCAGCACCCCAACTCACCTTTCCCCTTAAGCAAGCATAAGTTGGTTTTCTACATTTGAGACCCTGTTCTGTTTTGTAATTCAGTTCCTGTGTAGCCAAGTTTACATTCCGTATATTAGTGATATCTAATGATGTTTCTTTTTCTGTGTGACTTATTTCACTTAGAATCATCGTACCTGAATCTGCTCATTATGCTGCTACTGGCCTGATGACATAGATTTCATTGCTGAGTGATATTGCCTTGTACGTAAGTACCACAACTTCTTTATCCATTTTTTGCTTTCTGCGATATTGACCTTGTACCGTAAACGAGGTTCTTGTAAACAGAGCCGTCCGAAACTTCGGGGTGGCTGTGTTTTTGATTTTAATTTCCCTAAGCTATAGGACCATAAGTGGAAGTGCCCTAGGCTCTGTTGCTTTGTTTTTTAGATGTTTCAGGAAACACCATACACTTCTCCAGAGTGGCTGTTGGCAATTTACATCCCGACCATCAGCATAAGAAGGCTCCCAGTTCTCCATGGCCTGTCCTGCCTTTCTGGATTTTACACTTTTTTCAGATGGCCCTTTTGACCGGGGGGCAGTGAGACTTCATTGTAGTGCAGATTTCCTTTGCAAGCTTGCTTGGTTGGCCAAAAAGGGCGTATGCGTTTTTTCCTGAATATATTCAGGAAAAAACGCATACGCCCTTTTTGGCCAAGTGCATCATTGTGGACGTTCTGCCTCTTTTCCTATGCTTTACATGCAATTCCAGTCTACCTCCTGAAATCGGTTTCCTGCAATTCTGCCCCGCTTTCAAGTCCTCTTGGCAGCCTTACTTCAATATATTTTTGGACGATAGCTGTCATTTATAACTCTGCAGGTTTGTGAATTACAGGGCCCCTGAGCTCCTTTCTTCAACTCGCTTTCTTGTGAGCTGGCCGCAACACCGCAGGATTGCTTCAGGCCCTAGTGTGGTTCCGGCATGGCTCGCTGAGCCTTTGGTTAATTCCTCTTCCTGGTGGGAAATGAGAGTTAAATTTGCCCATCCAGACACCTCCAGCTAGTCTCTCATTGGTTCTCCCTATTCCTGTTCATTTTCCACAGAAATTGCAAACTGGGCCAAACAGGAGGTTAAAGGCACTGACTCTCCAAGTGGGGAGAGTGTTAGTAAAGCGTCTAGAATGTTGCACCCGAGTACCAGGGGACGAAAACTGAGACACATTTGAACACGTTTCCCGATCACACGGTGGATCATACTCTGGGTTCCACATGCATGTTTTAGCTGAAGGAAGAATCCCTTAAACCTGGGGAGTTGAGAACCATGGAATGGGTACCATGCAATATGACTTCAAAGGGTCTGCATTTGCTCACCGCACCTCACCAATCCTATCACTGCTGCGTTTATGCCGCTGTACACACGCTTGATTCTCTTTCGGAGACATATAAATCCATAGGTTTTAAGATTCTTACTAGTCAGGTATATTCTTAGGCGTTTAATATGGGGTGTTGAGTCCACTTCATTGAGCAAGCAGTAGCTCTTGTCTATTACATATTTGCCTTATGGAAAGGTATCTGTGTTAATTTCAATCTCTGTTTTTATGCAGCACCCCAACTCACCTTTCCCCTTAAGCAAGCATAAGTTGGTTTTCTACATTTGAGACACTGTTCTGTTTTGTAATTCAGTTCCTGTGTAGCCAAGTTTACATTCCGTATATTAGTGATATCTAATGATGTTTCTTTTTCTGTGTGACTTATTTCACTTAAAATCATCGTACCTGAATCCGCTCATTATGCTGCTACTGGCCTGATGACATAGATTTCATTGCTGAGTGATATTGCCTTGTATGTAAGTACCACAACTTCTTTATCCATTTTTCGCTTTCTGCGATATTGACCTTGTACCGTAAACGAGGTTCTTGTAAACAGAGCCGTCCCAAACTTTGGGGTGGCTGTGTCTTTTTGATTTTAATTTCCCTGATCTATAGGACCATAAGTGGAAGTGCCCTAGGCTCTGTTGCTTTGTTTTTTAGATGTTTCAGGAAACACCATACACTTCTCCAGAGTGGCTGTTGGCAATTTACATCCCGCCCATCAGCATAAGAAGGCTCCCAGTTCTCCATGGCCTGTCCTGCCTTTCTGGATTTTACACTTTTTTCAGATGGCCCTTTTGACCGGGGGGCAGTGCGACTTCATTGTAGTGCAGATTTCCTTTGCAAGCTTGCTTGGTTGGCCAAAAAGGGCGTATGCGTTTTTTCCTGAATATATTCAGGAAAAAACGCAAACGCCCTTTTTGGCCAAGTGCATCATTGTGGACGTTCTGCCTCTTTTCCTATGCTTTACATGCAATTCCAGTCTACCTCCTGAAATCGGTTTCCTGCAATTCTGCCCCGCTTTCAAGTCCTCTTGGAAGCCTTACTTCAATATATTTTTGGACGATAACTGTCATTTATAACTCTGCAGGTTTGTGAATTACAGTGCCCCTGAGCTCCTTTCTTCAACTCGCTTTCTTGTGAGCTGGCCGCAACAGCGCAGGATTGCTTCAGGCCCTAGTGTGGTTCCGGCATGGCTCGCTGAGCCTTTGGTTAATTCCTCTTCCTGGTGGGAAATGAGAGTTAAATTTGCCCATCCAGACACCTCCCGCTAGTCTCTCATTGGTTCTCCCTATTCCTGTTCATTTTCCGCAGAAATTGCAAACTGGGCCAAACAGGAGGTTAAAGGCACTGACTCTCCAAGTGGGGAGAGTGTTAGTAAAGCGTCTGGAATGTTGCACCCGAGTACCAGGGGACGAAAACTGAGACACATTTGAACACGTTTCCCGATCACACGGTGGATCATACTCTGGGTTCCACATGCATGTTTTAGCTGAAGGAAGAATCCCTTAAACCTGGAGAGTTGAGAACCATGGAATGGGTACCATGCAATATGACTTCAAAGGGTCTGCATTTGCTCACCGAACCTCACCAATCCTATCACTGCTGCGTTTATGCCGCTGTACGCACGCTTGATTCTCTTTCGGAGACATATAAATCCATAGGTTTTAAGATTCTTACTAGTCAGGTATATTCTTAGGCGTTTAATATGGGGTGTTGAGTCCACTTCATTGAGAAAGCAGTAGCTCTTGTCTATTACATATTTGGCTTATGGAAAGGTATCTGTGTTAATTTCAATCTCTGGTTTTATGCAGCACCCCAACTCACCTTTCCCCTTAAGCAAGCAAAAGTTGGTTTTCTACATTTGAGACCCTGTTCTGTTTTGTAATTCAGTTCCTGTGTAGCCAAGTTTACATTCCGTATATTAGTGATATCTAATGATGTTTCTTTTTCTGTGTGACTTATTTCACTTAGAATCATCGTACCTGAATCCGCTCATTATGCTGCTACTGGCCTGATGACATAGATTTCATTGCTGAGTGATATTGCCTTGTACGTAAGTACCACAACTTCTTTATCCATTTTTCGCTTTCTGCGATATTGACCTTGTACCGTAAACGAGGTTCTTGTAAACAGAGCCGTCCCAAACTTTGGGGTGGCTGTGTCTTTTTGATTTTAATTTCCCTAATCTATAGGACCATAAGTGGAAGTGCCCTAGGCTCTGTTGCTTTGTTTTTTAGATGTTTCAGGAAACACCATACACTTCTCCAGAGTGGCTGTTGGCAATTTACATCCCGCCCATCAGCATAAGAAGGCTCCCAGTTCTCCATGGCCTGTCCTGCCTTTCTGGATTTTACACTTTTTTCAGATGGCCCTTTTGACCGGGGGGCAGTGAGACTTCATTGTAGTGCAGATTTCCTTTGCAAGCTTGCTTGGTTGGCCAAAAAGGGCGTATGCGTTTTTTCCTGAACATATTCAGGAAAAAACGCATGCACCCTTTTTGGCCAAGTGCATCATTGTGGATGTTCTGCCTCTTTTCCTATGCTTTACATGCAATTCCAGTCTACCTCCTGAAATCGGTTTCCTGCAATTGTGCCCCGCTTTCAAGTCCTCTTCGCAGCCTTACTTCAATATATTTTTGGACGATAGCTGTCATTTATAACTCTGCAGGTTTGTGAATTACAGGGCCCCTGAGCTCCTTTCTTCAACTCGCTTTCTTGTGAGCTGGCCGCAATACCGCAGGATTGCTTCAGGCCCTAGTGTGGTTCCGGCATGGCACGCTGAGCCTTTGGTTAATTCCTCTTCCTGGTGGGAAATGAGAGTTAAATTTGCCCGTCCAGACACCTCCAGCTAGTCTCTCATTGGTTCTCCCTATTCCTGTTCATTTTCCGCAGAAATTGCAAACTGGGCCAAACAGGAGGTTAAAGGCACTGACTCTCCAAGTGGGGAGAGTGTTAGTAAAGCGTCTGGAATGTTGCACCCGAGTACCAGGGGACGAAAACTGATACACATTTGAACACGTTTCCCGATCACACGGTGGATCATACTCTGGGTTCCACATGCATGTTTTAGCTGAAGGAAGAATCCCTTAAACCTGGAGAGTTGAGAACCATGGAATGGGTACCATGCAATATGACTTCAAAGGGTCTGCATTTGCTCACCGCACCTCACCAATCCTATCACTGCTGCGTTTATGCCGCTGTACACACGCTTGATTCTCTTTCGGAGACATATAAATCCATAGGTTTTAAGATTCTTACTAGTCAGGTATATTCTTAGGCGTTTAATATGGGGTGTTGAGTCCACTTCATTGAGCAAGCAGTAGCTCTTGTCTATTACATATTTGGCTTATGGAAAGGTATCTGTGTTAATTTCAATCTCTGGTTTTATGCAGCACCCCAACTCACCTTTCCCCTTAAGCAAGCATAAGTTGGTTTTCTACATTTGAGACCCTGTTCTGTTTTGTAATTCAGTTCCTGTGTAGCCAAGTTTACATTCCGTATATTAGTGATATCTAATGATGTTTCTTTTTCTGTGTGACTTATTTCACTTAAAATCATCGTACCTGAATCCGCTCATTATGCTGCTCCTGGCCTGATGACATAGATTTCATTGCTGAGTGATATTGCCTTGTACGTAAGTACCACAACTTCTTTATCCATTTTTCGCTTTCTGCGATATTGACCTTGTACCGTAAACGAGGTTCTTGTAAACAGAGCCGTCCCAAACTTTGGGGTGGCTGTGTCTTTTTGATTTTAATTTCCCTGATCTATAGGACCATAAGTGGAAGTGCCCTAGGCTCTGTTGCTTTGTTTTTTAGATGTTTCAGGAAACACCATACACTTCTCCAGAGTGGCTGTTGGCAATTTACATCCCGCCCATCAGCATAAGAAGGCTCCCAGTTCTCCATGGCCTGTCCTGCCTTTCTGGATTTTACACTTTTTTCAGATGGCCCTTTTGACCGGGGGGCAGTGAGACTTCATTGTAGTGCAGATTTCCTTTGCAAGCTTGCTTGGTTGGCCAAAAAGGGCGTATGCGTTTTTTCCTGAATATATTCAGGAAAAAACGCAAACGCCCTTTTTGGCCAAGTGCATCATTGTGGACGTTCTGCCTCTTTTCCTATGCTTTACATGCAATTCCAGTCTACCTCCTGAAATCGGTTTCCTGCAATTCTGCCCCGCTTTCAAGTCCTCTTGGCAGCCTTACTTCAATATATTTTTGGACGATAGCTGTCATTTATAACTCTGCAGGTTTGTGAATTACAGTGCCCCTGAGCTCCTTTCTTCAACTCGCTTTCTTGTGAGCTGGCCGCAACACCGCAGGATTGCTTCAGGCCCTAGTGTGGTTCCGGCATGGCTCGCTGAGCCTTTGGTTAATTCCTCTTCCTGGTGGGAAATGAGAGTTAAATTTGCCCTTCCAGACACCTCCAGCTAGTCTCTCATTGGTTCTCCCTATTCCTGTTCATTTTCCGCAGAAATTGCAAACTGGGCCAAACAGGAGGTTAAAGGCACTGACTCTCCAAGTGGGGAGAGTGTTAGTAAAGCGTCTGGAATGTTGCACCCGAGTACCAGGGGACGAAAACTGAGACACATTTGAACACGTTTCCCGATCACACGGTGGATCATACTCTGGGTTCCACATGCATGTTTTAGCTGCAGGAAGAATCCCTTAAACCTGGAGAGTTGAGAACCATGGAATGGGTACCATGCAATATGACTTCAAAGGGTCTGCATTTGCTCACCGAACCTCACCAATCCTATCACTGCTGCGTTTATGCCGCTGTACACACGCTTGATTCTCTTTCGGAGACATATAAATCCATAGGTTTTAAGATTCTTACTAGTCAGGTATATTCTTAGGCGTTTAATATGGGGTGTTGAGTCCACTTCATTGAGAAAGCAGTAGCTCTTGTCTATTACATATTTGGCTTATGGAAAGGTATCTGTGTTAATTTCAATCTCTGGTTTTATGCAGCACCCCAACTCACTTTTCCCCTTAAGCAAGCAAAAGTTGGTTTTCTACATTTGAGACCCTGTTCTGTTTTGTAATTCAGTTCCTGTGTAGCCAAGTTTACATTCCGTATATTAGTGATATCTAATGATGTTTCTTTTTCTGTGTGACTTATTTCACTTAGAATCATCGTACCTGAATCCGCTCATTATGCTGCTACTGGCCTGATGACATAGATTTCATTGCTGAGTGATATTGCCTTGTACGTAAGTACCACAACTTCTTTATCCATTTTTCGCTTTCTGCGATATTGACCTTGTACCGTAAACGAGGTTCTTGTAAACAGAGCTGTCCCAAACTTTGGGGTGGCTGTGTCTTTTTGATTTTAATTTCCCTAATCTATAGGACCATAAGTGGAAGTGCCCTAGGCTCTGTTGCTTTGTTTTTTAGATGTTTCAGGAAACACCATACACTTCTCCAGAGTGGCTGTTGGCAATTTACATCCCGCCCATCAGCATAAGAAGGCTCCCAGTTCTCCATGGCCTGTCCTGCCTTTCTGGATTTTACACTTTTTTCAGATGGCCCTTTTGACCGGGGGGCAGTGAGACTTCATTGTAGTGCAGATTTCCTTTGCAAGCTTGCTTGGTTGGCCAAAAAGGGCGTATGCGTTTTTTCCTGAATATATTCAGGAAAAAACGCATGCACCCTTTTTGGCCAAGTGCATCATTGTGGATGTTCTGCCTCTTTTCCTATGCTTTACATGCAATTCCAGTCTACCTCCTGAAATCGGTTTCCTGCAATTCTGCCCCGCTTTCAAGTCCTCTTCGCAGCCTTACTTCAATATATTTTTGGACGATAGCTGTCATTTATACCTCTGCAGGTTTGTGAATTACAGGGGCCCTGAGCTCCTTTCTTCAACTCGCTTTCTTGTGAGCTGGCCGCAATACCGCAGGATTGCTTCAGGCCCTAGTGTGGTTCCGGCATGGCACGCTGAGCCTTTGGTTAATTCCTCTTCCTGGTGGGAAATGAGAGTTAAATTTGCCCGTCCAGACACCTCCAGCTAGTCTCTCATTGGTTCTCCCTATTCCTGTTCATTTTCCGCAGAAATTGCAAACTGGGCCAAACAGGAGGTTAAAGGCACTGACTCTCCAAGTGGGGAGAGTGTTAGTAAAGCGTCTGGAATGTTGCACCCGAGTACCAGGGGACGAAGACTGAGACACATTTGAACACGTTTCCCGATCACACGGTGGATCATACTGTGGGTTCCACATGCATGTTTTAGCTGCAGGAAGAATCCCTTAAACCTGGAGAGTTGAGAACCATGGAATGGGTACCATGCAATATGACTTCAAAGGGTCTGCATTTGCTCACCGAACCTCACCAATCCTATCACTGCTGCGTTTATGCCGCTGTACACACGCTTGATTCTCTTTCGGAGACATATAAATCCATAGGTTTTAAGATTCTTACTAGTCAGGTATATTCTTAGGCGTTTAATATGGGGTGTTGAGTCCACTTCATTGAGAAAGCAGTAGCTCTTGTCTATTACATATTTGGCTTATGGAAAGGTATCTGTGTTAATTTCAATCTCTGGTTTTATGCAGCACCCCAACTCACTTTTCCCCTTAAGCAAGCAAAAGTTGGTTTTCTACATTTGAGACCCTGTTCTGTTTTGTAATTCAGTTCCTGTGTAGCCAAGTTTACATTCCGTATATTAGTGATATCTAATGATGTTTCTTTTTCTGTGTGACTTATTTCACTTAGAATCATCGTACCTGAATCCGCTCATTATGCTGCTACTGGCCTGATGACATAGATTTCATTGCTGAGTGATATTGCCTTGTACGTAAGTACCACAACTTCTTTATCCATTTTTCGCTTTCTGCGATATTGACCTTGTACCGTAAACGAGGTTCTTGTAAACAGAGCTGTCCCAAACTTTGGGGTGGCTGTGTCTTTTTGATTTTAATTTCCCTAATCTATAGGACCATAAGTGGAAGTGCCCTAGGCTCTGTTGCTTTGTTTTTTAGATGTTTCAGGAAACACCATACACTTCTCCAGAGTGGCTGTTGGCAATTTACATCCCGCCCATCAGCATAAGAAGGCTCCCAGTTCTCCATGGCCTGTCCTGCCTTTCTGGATTTTACACTTTTTTCAGATGGCCCTTTTGACCGGGGGGCAGTGAGACTTCATTGTAGTGCAGATTTCCTTTGCAAGCTTGCTTGGTTGGCCAAAAAGGGCGTATGCGTTTTTTCCTGAATATATTCAGGAAAAAACGCATGCACCCTTTTTGGCCAAGTGCATCATTGTGGATGTTCTGCCTCTTTTCCTATGCTTTACATGCAATTCCAGTCTACCTCCTGAAATCGGTTTCCTGCAATTCTGCCCCGCTTTCAAGTCCTCTTCGCAGCCTTACTTCAATATATTTTTGGACGATAGCTGTCATTTATACCTCTGCAGGTTTGTGAATTACAGGGCCCCTGAGCTCCTTTCTTCAACTCGCTTTCTTGTGAGCTGGCCGCAATACCGCAGGATTGCTTCAGGCCCTAGTGTGGTTCCGGCATGGCACGCTGAGCCTTTGGTTAATTCCTCTTCCTGGTGGGAAATGAGAGTTAAATTTGCCCGTCCAGACACCTCCAGCTAGTCTCTCATTGGTTCTCCCTATTCCTGTTCATTTTCCGCAGAAATTGCAAACTGGGCCAAACAGGAGGTTAAAGGCACTGACTCTCCAAGTGGGGAGAGTGTTAGTAAAGCGTCTGGAATGTTGCACCCGAGTACCAGGGGACGAAGACTGAGACACATTTGAACACGTTTCCCGATCACACGGTGGATCATACTGTGGGTTCCACATGCATGTTTTAGCTGAAGGAAGAATCCCTTAAACCTGGAGAGTTGAGAACCATGGAATGGGTACCATGCAATATGACTTCAAAGGGTCTGCATTTGCTCACCGAACCTCACCAATCCTATCACTGCTGCGTTTATGCCGCTGTACACACGCTTGATTCTCTTTCAGAGACATATAAATCCATAGGTTTTAAGATTCTTACTAGTCAGGTATATTCTTAGGCGTTTAATATGGGGTGTTGAGTCCACTTCATTGAGAAAGCAGTAGCTCTTGTCTATTACATATTTGGCTTATGGAAAGGTATCTGTGTTAATTTCAATCTCTGGTTTTATGCAGCACCCCAACTCACCTTTCCCCTTAAGCAAGCATAAGTTGGTTTTCTACATTTGAGACCCTGTTCTGTTTTGTAATTCAGTTCCTGTGTAGCCAAGTTTACATTCCGTATATTAGTGATATCTAATGATGTTTCTTTTTCTGTGTGACTTATTTCACTTAGAATCATCGTACCTGAATCCACTCATTATGCTGCTACTGGCCTGATGACATAGATTTCATTGCTGAGTGATATTGCCTTGTACGTAAGTACCACAACTTCTTTATCCATTTTTCGCTTTCTGCGATATTGACCTTGTACCGTAAACGAGGTTCTTGTAAACAGAGCCGTCCCAAACTTTGGGGTGGCTGTGTCTTTTTGATTTTAATTTCCCTAATCTATAGGACCATAAGTGGAAGTGCCCTAGGCTCTGTTGCTTTGTTTTTTAGATGTTTCAGGAAACACCATACACTTCTCCAGAGTGGCTGTTGGCAATTTACATCCCGCCCATCAGCATAAGAAGGCTCCCAGTTCTCCATGGCCTGTCCTGCCTTTCTGGATTTTACACTTTTTTCAGATGGCCCTTTTGACCGGGGGGCAGTGAGACTTCATTGTAGTGCAGATTTCCTTTGCAAGCTTGCTTGGTTGGCCAAAAAGGGCGTATGCGTTTTTTCCTGAATATATTCAGGAAAAAACGCATACGCCCTTTTTGGCCAAGTGCATCACTGTGGACGTTCTGCCTCTTTTCCTATGCTTTACATGCAATTCCAGTCTACCTCCTGAAATCGGTTTCCTGCAATTCTGCCCCGCTTTCAAGTCCTCTTGGCAGCCTTACTTCAATATATTTTTGGACGATAGCTGTCATTTATAACTCTGCAGGTTTGTGAATTACAGTGCCCCTGAGCTCCTTTCTTCAACTCGCTTTCTTGTGAGCTGGCCGCAACACCGCAGGATTGCTTCAGGCCCTAGTGTGGTTCCGGCATGGCTCGCTGAGCCTTTGGTTAATTCCTCTTCCTGGTGGGAAATGAGAGTTAAATTTGCCCATCCAGACACCTCCAGCTAGTCTCTCATTGGTTCTCCCTATTCCTGTTCATTTTCCGCAGAAATTGCAAACTGGGCCAAACAGGAGGTTAAAGGCACTGACTCTCCAAGTGGGGAGAGTGTTAGTAAAGAGTCTGGAATGTTGCACCCGAGTACCAGGGGACGAAAACTGAGACACATTTGAACACGTTTCCCGATCACACGGTGGATCATACTGTGGGTTCCACATGCATGTTTTAGCTGAAGGAAGAATCCCTTAAACCTGGAGAGTTGAGAACCATGGAATGGGTACCATGCAATATGACTTCAAAGGGTCTGCATTTGCTCACCGAACCTCACCAATCCTATCACTGCTGCGTTTATGCCGCTGTACACACGCTTGATTCTCTTTCGGAGACATATAAATCCATAGGTTTTAAGATTCTTACTAGTCAGGTATATTCTTAGGCGTTTAATATGGGGTGTTGCGTCCACTTCATTGAGCAAGCAGTAGCTCTTGTCTATTACATATTTGGCTTATGGAAAGGTATCTGTGTTAATTTCAATCTCTGGTTTTATGCAGCACCCCAACTCACCTTTCCCCTTAAGCAAGCATAAGTTGGTTTTCTACATTTGAGACACTGTTCTGTTTTGTAATTCAGTTCCTGTGTAGCCAAGTTTACATTCCGTATATTAGTGATATCTAATGATGTTTCTTTTTCTGTGTGACTTATTTCACTTAGAATCATCGTACCTGAATCCACTCATTATGCTGCTACTGGCCTGATGACATGGATTTCATTGCTGAGTGATATTGCCTTGTACGTAAGTACCACAACTTCTTTATCCATTTTTTGCTTTCTGCGATATTGACCTTGTACCGTAAACGAGGTTCTTGTAAACAGAGCCGTCCCAAACTTTGGGGTGGCTGTGTCTTTTTGATTTTAATTTCCCTAATCTATAGGACCATAAGTGGAAGTGCCCTAGGCTCTGTTGCTTTGTTTTTTAGATGTTTCAGGAAACACCATACACTTCTCCAGAGTGGCTGTTGGCAATTTACATCCCGCCCATCAGCATAAGAAGGCTCCCAGTTCTCCATGGCCTGTCCTGCCTTTCTGGATTTTACACTTTTTTCAGATGGCCCTTTTGACCGGGGGGCAGTGAGACTTCATTGTAGTGCAGATTTCCTTTGCAAGCTTGCTTGGTTGGCCAAAAAGGGCGCATGCGTTTTTTCCTGAATATATTCAGTAAAAAACGCATGCGCCCTTTTTGGCCAAGTGCATCATTGTGGACGTTCTGCCTCTTTTCCTATGCTTTACATGCAATTCCAGTCTACCTCCTGAAATCGGTTTCCTGCAATTCTGCCCCGCTTTCAAGTCCTCTTGGCAGCCTTACTTCAATATATTTTTGGACGATAGCTGTCATTTATAACTCTGCAGGTTTGTGAATTACAGGGCCCCTGAGCTCCTTTCTTCAACTCGCTATCTTGTGAGCTGGCCGCAACAGCGCAGGATTGCTTCAGGCCCTAGTGTGGTTCCGGCATGGCACGCTGAGCCTTTGGTTAATTCCTCTTCCTGGTGGGAAATGAGAGTTAAATTTGCCCGTCCAGACACCTCCAGCTTGTCTCTCATTGGTTCTCCCTATTCCTGTTCATTTTCCGCAGAAATTGCAAACTGGGCCAAACAGGAGGTTAAAGGCACTGACTCTCCAAGTGGGGAGAGTGTTAGTAAAGCGTGTGGAATGTTGCACCCGAGTACCAGGGGACGAAAACTGAGACACATTTGAACACGTTTCCCGATCACACGGTGGATCATACTGTGGGTTCCACATGCATGTTTTAGCTGAAGGAAGAATCCCTTAAACCTGGAGAGTTGAGAACCATGGAATGGGTACCATGCAATATGACTTCAAAGGGTCTGCATTTGCTCACCGAACCTCACCAATCCTATCACTGCTGCGTTTATGCCGCTGTACACACGCTTGATTCTCTTTCGGAGACATATAAATCCATAGGTTTTAAGATTCTTACTAGTCAGGTATATTCTTAGGCGTTTAATATGGGGTGTTGAGTCCACTTCGTTGAGCAAGCAGTAGCTCTTGTCTATTACATATTTGGCTTATGGAAAGGTATCTGTGCTAATTTCAATCTCTGGTTTTATGCAGCACCCCACTCACCTTTCCCCTTAAGCAAGCATAAGTTGGTTTTCTACATTTGAGACCCTATTCTGTTTTGTAATTCAGTTCCTGTGTAGCCAAGTTTACATTCCGTGTATTAGTGATACCTTAAGATGTTTCTTTTTCTGTGTGACTTATTTCACTTAGAATCATCGTACCTGAATCCACTCATTATGCTGCTACTGGCCTGATGACATAGATTTCATTGCTGAGTGATATTGCATTGTACGTAAGTACCACAACTGCTTTATCCATTTTTCGCTTTCTGCGATTTTGAACTTGTACAGTAAACGAGGTTCTTGTAAACAGAGCCGTCCCAAATTTTGGGGTGGCTGTGTCTTTTTGATTTTAATTTCCCTAAACTATAGGACCATAAGTGGAGGTGCCCTAGGCTCAGTTTCTTTGTTTTTTAGATGTTTCAGGAAACACCATACACGTCTCCAGAGTGGCTGTTGGCAATTTACATCCCGCCCATCAGCATAAGAAGGCTCCCAGTTCTCCATGGCCTGTCCTGCCTTTCTGGATTTTACACTTTTTTCAGATGGCCCTTTTGGCCGGGGGGCAGTGAGACTTCATTGTAGTGCAGATTTCCTTTGCAAGCTTGCTTGGTTGGCCAAAAAGGGCGTATGCGTTTTTTCCTGAATATATTCAGGAAAAAACGCATACGCCCTTTTTGGCCAAGTGCATCATTGTGGACGTTCTGCCTCTTTTCCTATGCTTTACATGCAATTCCAGTCTACCTCCTGAAATCGGTTTCCTGCAATTCTGCCCCGCTTTCAAGTCCTCTTGGCAGCCTTACTTCAATATATTTTTGGACGATAGCTGTCATTTATAACTCTGCAGGTTTGTGAATTACAGGGCCCCTGAGCTCCTTTCTTCAACTCGCTATCTTGTGAGCTGGCCGCAACACCGCAGGATTGCTTCAGGCCCTAGTGTGGTTCCGGCATGGCACGCTGAGCCTTTGATTAATTCCTCTTCCTGGTGGGAAATGAGAGTTAAATTTGCCCGTCCAGACACCTCCAGCTAGTCTCTCATTGGTTCTCCCTATTCCTGTTCCTTTTCCGCAGAAATTGCAAACTGGGCCAAACAGGAGGTTAAAGGCACTGACTCTCCAAGTGGGGAGAGTGTTAGTAAAGCGTCTGGAATGTTGCACCCGAGTACCAGGGGACGAAAACTGAGACACATTTGAACACGTTTCCCGATCACACGGTGGATCATACTCTGGGTTCCACATGCATGTTTTAGCTGAAGGAAGAATCCCTTAAACCTGGAGAGTTGAGAACCATGGAATGGGTACCATGCAATATGACTTCAAAGGGTCTGCATTTGCTCACCGAACCTCACCAATCCTATCACTGCTGCGTTTATGCCGCTGTACACATGCTTGATTCTCTTTCGGAGACATATAAATCCATAAGTTTTAAGATTCTTACTAGTCAAGTATATTCTTAGGCGTTTAATATGGGGTGTTGAGTCCACTTCGTTGAGGAAGCAGTAGCTCTTGTCTATTACATATTTGGCTTATGGAAAGGTATCTGTGCTAATTTCAATCTCTGGTTTTATGCAGCACCCCAACTCACCTTTCCCCTTAAGCAAGCATAAGTTGGTTTTCTACATTTGAGACCCTGTTCTGTTTTGTAATTCAGTTCCTGTGTAGCCAAGTTTACATTCCGTGTATTAGTGATATCTAATGATGTTTCTTTTTCTGTGTGACTTATTTCACTTAGAATCATCGTACCTGAATCCACTCATTATGCTGCTACTGGCCTGATGACATAGATTTCATTGCTGAGTGATATTGCCTTGTACGTAAGTACCACAACTTCTTTATCCATTTTTCGCTTTCTGCGATATTGACCTTGTACCGTAAACGAGGTTCTTGTAAACAGAGCCGTCCCAAACTTTGGGGTGGCTGTGTCTTTTTGATTTTAATTTCCCTAATCTATAGGACCATAAGTGGAAGTGCCCTAGGCTCTGTTGCTTTGTTTTTTAGATGTTTCAGGAAACACCATACACTTCTCCAGAGTGGCTGTTGGCAATTTACATCCCGCCCATCAGCATAAGAAGGCTCCCAGTTCTCCATGGCCTGTCCTGCCTTTCTGGATTTTACACTTTTTTCAGATGGCCCTTTTGACCGGGGGGCAGTGAGACTTCATTGTAGTGCAGATTTCCTTTGCAAGCTTGCTTGGTTGGCCAAAAAGGGCGTATGCGTTTTTTCCTGAATATATTCAGGAAAAAACGCATACGCCCTTTTTGGCCAAGTGCATCATTGTGGACGTTCTGCCTCTTTTCCTATGCTTTACATGCAATTCCAGTCTACCTCCTGAAATCGGTTTCCTGCAATTCTGCCCCGCTTTCAAGTCCTCTTGGCAGCCTTACTTCAATATATTTTTGGACGATAGCTGTCATTTATAACTCTGCAGGTTTGTGAATTACAGTGCCCCTGAGCTCCTTTCTTCAACTCGCTTTCTTGTGAGCTGGCCGCAACACCGCAGGATTGCTTCAGGCCCTAGTGTGGTTCCGGCATGGCTCGCTGAGCCTTTGGTTAATTCCTCTTCCTGGTGGGAAATGAGAGTTAAATTTGCCCATCCAGACACCTCCAGTTAGTCTCTCATTGGTTCTCCCTATTCCTGTTCATTTTCCGCAGAAATTGCAAACTGGGCCAAACAGGAGGTTAAAGGCACTGACTCTCCAAGTGGGGAGAGTGTTAGTAAAGCGTCTGGAATGTTGCACCCGAGTACCAGGGGACGAAAACTGAGACACATTTGAACACGTTTCCCGATCACACGGTGGATCATACTGTGGGTTCCACATGCATGTTTTAGCTGAAGGAAGAATCCCTTAAACCTGGAGAGTTGAGAACCATGGAATGGGTACCATGCAATATGACTTCAAAGGGTCTGCATTTGCTCACCGAACCTCACCAATCCTATCACTGCTGCGTTTATGCCGCTGTACACACGCTTGATTCTCTTTCGGAGACATATAAATCCATAGGTTTTAAGATTCTTACTAGTCAGGTATATTCTTAGGCGTTTAATATGGGGTGTTGAGTCCACTTCGTTGAGCAAGCAGTAGCTCTTGTCTATTACATATTTGGCTTATGGAAAGGTATCTGTGCAAATTTCAATCTCTGGTTTTATGCAGCACCCCACTCACCTTTCCCCTTAAGCAAGCATAAGTTGGTTTTCTACATTTGAGACCCTATTCTGTTTTGTAATTCAGTTCCTGTGTAGCCAAGTTTACATTCCGTGTATTAGTGATACCTTATGATGTTTGTTTTTCTGTGTGACTTATTTCACTTAGAATCATCGTACCTGAATCCACTCATTATGCTGCTACTGGCCTGATGACATAGATTTCATTGCTGAGTGATATTGCATTGTACGTAAGTACCACAACTTCTTTATCCATTTTTCGCTTTCTGCGATTTTGAACTTGTACAGCAAACGAGGTTCTTGTAAACAGAGCCGTCCCAAATTTTTGGGTGGCTGTGTCTTTTTGATTTTAATTTCCCTAAGCTATAGGACCATAAGTGGAGGTGCCCTAGGCTCTGTTGCTTTGTTTTTTAGATGTTTCAGGAAACACCATACACTTCTCCAGAGTGGCTGTTGGCAATTTACATCCCGCCCATCAGCATAAGAAGGCTCCCAGTTCTCCATGGCCTGTCCTGCCTTTCTGGATTTTACACTTTTTTCAGATGGCCCTTTTGACCGGGGGCAGTGAGACTTCATTGTAGTGCAGATTTCCTTTGCAAGCTTGCTTGGTTGGCCAAAAAGGGTGTATGCGTTTTTTCCTGAATATATTCAGGAAAAAACGCATGCGCCCTTTTTGGCCAAGTGCATCATTGTGGACGTTCTGCCGCTTTTCCTATGCTTTGCATGCAATTCCAGTCTGCCTCCTGAAATCGGTTTCCTGCAATTCTGCCCCGCTTTCAAGTCCTCTTGGCAGCCTTACTTCAATATATTTTTGGACGATAGCTGTCATTTATAACTCTGCAGGTTTGTGAATTACAGGGCCCCTGAGCTCCTTTCTTCAACTCGCTTTCTTGTGAGCTGGCCACAACACCGCAGGATTGCTTCAGGCCCTAGTGTGGTTCCGGCATTGCTCGTTGAGGCTTTGGTTAATTCCTCTTCTTGGTGGGAAATGAGAGTTAAATTTGCCCGTCCAGACACCTCCAGCTAGTCTCTCATTGGTTCTCCCTATTCCTGTTCCTTTTCCGCAGAAATTGCAAACTGGGCCAAACAGGAGGTTAAAGGCACTGACTCTCCAAGTGGGGAGAGTGTTAGTAAAGCGTCTGGAATGTTGCACCCGAGTACCAGGGGACGAAAACTGAGACACATTTGAACACGTTTCCCGATCACACGGTGGATCATACTCTGGGTTCCACATGCATGTTTTAGCTGCAGGAAGAATCCCTTAAACCTGGAGAGTTGAGAACCATGGAATGGGTACCATGCAATATGACTTCAAAGGGTCTGCATTTGCTCACCGAACCTCACCAATCCTATCACTGCTGCGTATATGCCGCTGTACACACGCTTGATTCTCTTTCGGAGACATATAAATCCATAGGTTTTAAGATTCTTACTAGTCAGGTATATTCTTAGGCGTTTAATATGGGGTGTTGAGTCCACTTCGTTGAGCAAGCAGTAGCTCTTGTCTATTACATATTTGGCTTATGGAAAGGTATCTGTGCTAATTTCAATCTCTGGTTTTATGCAGCACCCCACTCACCTTTCCCCTTAAGCAAGCATAAGTTGGTTTTCTACATTTGAGACCCTATTCTGTTTTGTAATTCAGTTCCTGTGTAGCCAAGTTTACATTCCGTGTATTAGTGATATCTTATGATGTTTCTTTTTCTGTGTGACTTATTTCACTTAGAATCATCGTACCTGAATCCACTCATTATGCTGCTACTGGCCTGATGACATAGATTTCATTGCTGAGTGATATTGCATTGTACGTAAGTACCACAACTTCTTTATCCATTTTTCGCTTTCTGCGATTTTGAACTTGTACAGTAAACGAGGTTCTTGTAAACAGAGCCGTCCCAAATTTTTGGGTGGCTGTGTCTTTTTGATTTTAATTTCCCTAAGCTATAGGACCATAAGTGGAGGTGCCCTAGGCTCTGTTGCTTTGTTTTTTAGATGTTTCAGGAAACACCATACACTTCTCCATAGTGGCTGTTGGCAATTTACATCCCGCCCGTCAGCATAACAAGGCTACCAGTTCTCCATGGCCTGTCCTGCTTTTCTGGATTTTACACTTTTTTCAGATGGCCCTTTTGACCGGGGGCAGTGAGACTTCATTGTAGTGCAGATTACCTTTGCAAGCTTGCTTGGTTGGCCAAAAATGGCGTATGCGTTTTTTCCTGAATATATTCAGGAAAAAACGCATGCGCCCTTTTTGGCCAAGTGTATCATTGTGGACGTTCTGCCGCTTTTCCTATGCTTTGCATGCAATTCCAGTCTACCTCCTGAAATCGGTTTCCTGCAATTCTGCCCCGCTTTCAAGTCCTCTTGGCAGCCTTACTTCAATATATTTTTGGACGATAGCTGTCATTTATAACTCTGCAGGTTTGTGAATTACAGTGCCCCTGAGGTCCTTTCTTCAACTCGCTTTCTTGTGAGCTGGCCGCAACACCGCAGGATTGCTTCAGGCCCTAGTGTGGTTCCGGCATTGCTCGTTGAGCCTTTGGTTAATTCCTCTTCTTGGTGGGAAATGAGAGTTAAATTTGCCCGTCCAGACACCTCCAGCTAGTCTCTCATTGGTTCTCCCTATTCCTGTTCCTTTTCCGCAGAAATTGCAAACTGGGCCAAACAGGAGGTTAAAGGCACTGACTCTCCAAGTGGGGAGAGTGTTAGTAAAGCATCTGGAATGTTGCACCCGAGTACCAGGGGACGAAAACTGAGACACATTTGAACACGTTTCCCGATCGCACTGTGGATCATACTCTGGGTTCCACATGCATGTTTTAGCTGAAGGAAGAATCCCTTAAACCTGGAGAGTTGAGAACCATGGAATGGGTACCATGCAATATGACTTCAAAGGGTCTGCATTTGCTCACCGAAGCTCACCAATCCTATCACTGCTGCGTTTATGCCGCTGTACACACGCTTGATTCTCTTTCGGAGACATATAAATCCATAGGTTTTAAGATTCTTACTAGTCAGGTATATTCTTAGGCGTTTAATATGGGGTGTTGAGTCCACTTCGTTGAGCAAGCAGTAGCTCTTGTCTATTACATATTTGGCTTATGGAAAGGTATCTGTGCAAATTTCAATCTCTGGTTTTATGCAGCACCCCACTCACCTTTCCCCTTAAGCAAGCATAAGTTGGTTTTCTACATTTGAGACCCTATTCTGTTTTGTAATTCAGTTCCTGTGTAGCCAAGTTTACATTCCGTGTATTAGTGATACCTTATGATGTTTCTTTTTCTGTGTGACTTATTTCACTTAGAATCATCGTACCTGAATCCACTCATTATGCTGCTACTGGCCTGATGACATAGATTTCATTGCTGAGTGATATTGCATTGTACGTAAGTACCACAACTTCTTTATCCATTTTTCGCTTTCTGCGATTTTGAACTTGTACAGTAAACGAGGTTCTTGTAAACAGAGCCGTCCCAAATTTTTAGGTGCCTGTGTCTTTTTGATTTTAATTTCCCTAAGCTATAGGACCATAAGTGGAGGTGCCCTAGGCTCTGTTGCTTTGTTTTTTAGATGTTTCAGGAAACACCATACACTTCTCCATAGTGGCTGTTAGCAATTTACATCCCGCCCATCAGCATAACAAGGCTACCAGTTCCTCATGGCCTGTCCTGCTTTTCTGGATTTTACACTTTTTTCAGATGGCCCTTTTGACCGGGGGCAGTGAGACTTCATTGTAGTGCAGATTTCCTTTGCAAGCTTGCTTGGTTGGCCAAAAATGGCGTATGCGTTTTTTCCTGAATATATTCAGGAAAAAACGCATGCGCCCTTTTTGGCCAAGTGTATCATTGTGGACGTTCTGCCGCTTTTCCTATGCTTTGCATGCAATTCCAGTCTACCTCCTGAAATCGGTTTCCTGCAATTCTGCCCCGCTTTCAAGTCCTCTTGGCAGCCTTACTTCAATATATTTTTGGACGATAGCTGTCATTTATAACTCTGCAGGTTTGTGAATTACAGTGCCCCTGAGGTCCTTTCTTCAACTCGCTTTCTTGTGAGCTGGCCGCAACACCGCAGGATTGCTTCAGGCCCTAGTGTGGTTCCGGCATTGCTCGTTGAGCCTTTGGTTAATTCCTCTTCTTGGTGGGAAATGAGAGTTAAATTTGCCCGTCCAGACACCTCCAGCTAGTCTCTCATTGGTTCTCCCTATTCCTGTTCCTTTTCCGCAGAAATTGCAAACTGGGCCAAACAGGAGGTTAAAGGCACTGACTCTCCAAGTGGGGAGAGTGTTAGTAAAGCATCTGGAATGTTGCACCCGAGTACCAGGGGACGAAAACTGAGACACATTTGAACACGTTTCCCGATCACACGGTGGATCATACTCTGGGTTCCACATGCATGTTTTAGCTGAAGGAAGAATCCCTTAAACCTGGAGAGTTGAGAACCATGGAATGGGTACCATGCAATATGACTTCAAAGGGTCTGCATTTGCTCACCGAAGCTCACCAATCCTATCACTGCTGCGTTTATGCCGCTGTACACACGCTTGATTCTCTTTCGGAGACATATAAATCCATAGGTTTTAAGATTCTTACTAGTCAGGTATATTCTTAGGCGTTTAATATGGGGTGTTGAGTCCACTTCGTTGAGCAAGCAGTAGCTCTTGTCTATTACATATTTGGCTTATGGAAAGGTATCTGTGCAAATTTCAATCTCTGGTTTTATGCAGCACCCCACTCACCTTTCCCCTTAAGCAAGCATAAGTTGGTTTTCTACATTTGAGACCCTATTCTGTTTTGTAATTCAGTTCCTGTGTAGCCAAGTTTACATTCCGTGTATTAGTGATACCTTATGATGTTTCTTTTTCTGTGTGACTTATTTCACTTAGAATCATCGTACCTGAATCCACTCATTATGCTGCTACTGGCCTGATGACATAGATTTCATTGCTGAGTGATATTGCATTGTACGTAAGTACCACAACTTCTTTACCCATTTTTCGCTTTCTGCGATTTTGAACTTGTGCAGCAAACGAGGTTCTTGTAAACAGAGCCGTCCCAAATTTTTGGGTGGCTGTGTCTTTTTGATTTTAATTTCCCTAAGCTATAGGACCATAAGTGGAGGTGCCCTAGGCTCTGTTGCTTTGTTTTTTAGATGTTTCAGGAAACACCATACACTTCTCCAGAGTGGCTGTTGGCAATTTACATCCCGCCCATCAGCATAAGAAGGCTCCCAGTTCTCCATGGCCTGTCCTGCCTTTCTGGATTTTACACTTTTTTCAGATGGCCCTTTTGACCGGGGGCAGTGAGACTTCATTGTAGTGCAGATTTCCTTTGCAAGCTTGCTTGGTTGGCCAAAAAGGGTGTATGCGTTTTTTCCTGAATATATTCAGGAAAAACGCATGCGCCCTTTTTGGCCAAGTGTATCATTGTGGACGTTCTGCCGCTTTTCCTATGCTTTGCATGCAATTCCAGTCTACCTCCTGAAATCGGTTTCCTGCAATTCTGCCCCGCTTTCAAGTCCTCTTGGCAGCCTTACTTCAATATATTTTTGGACGATAGCTGTCATTTATAACTCTGCAGGTTTGTGAATTACAGTGCCCCTGAGGTCCTTTCTTCAACTCGCTTTCTTGTGAGCTGGCCGCAACACCGCAGGATTGCTTCAGGCCCTAGTGTGGTTCCGGCATTGCTCGTTGAGCCTTTGGTTAATTCCTCTTCTTGGTGGGAAATGAGAGTTAAATTTGCCCGTCCAGACACCTCCAGCTAGTCTCTCATTGGTTCTCCCTATTCCTGTTCCTTTTCCGCAGAAATTGCAAACTGGGCCAAACAGGAGGTTAAAGGCACTGACTCTCCAAGTGGGGAGAGTGTTAGTAAAGCATCTGGAATGTTGCACCCGAGTACCAGGGGACGAAAACTGAGACACATTTGAACACGTTTCCCGATCACACGGTGGATCATACTCTGGGTTCCACATGCATGTTTTAGCTGAAGGAAGAATCCCTTAAACCTGGAGAGTTGAGAACCATGGAATGGGTACCATGCAATATGACTTCAAAGGGTCTGCATTTGCTCACCGAAGCTCACCAATCCTATCACTGCTGCGTTTATGCCGCTGTACACACGCTTGATTCTCTTTCGGAGACATATAAATCCATAGGTTTTAAGATTCTTACTAGTCAGGTATATTCTTAGGCGTTTAATATGGGGTGTTGAGTCCACTTCGTTGAGCAAGCAGTAGCTCTTGTCTATTACATATTTGGCTTATGGAAAGGTATCTGTGCAAATTTCAATCTCTGGTTTTATGCAGCACCCCAACTCACCTTTCCCCTTAAGCAAGCATAAGTTGGTTTTCTACATTTGAGACCCTATTATGTTTTGTAATTCAGTTCCTGTGTAGCCAAGTTTACATTCCGTGTATTAGTGATACCTTATGATGTTTCTTTTTCTGTGTGACTTATTTCACTTAGAATCATCGTACCTGAATCCACTCATTATGCTGCTACTGGCCTGATGACATAGATTTCATTGCTGAGTGATATTGCATTGTACGTAAGTACCACAACTTCTTTACCCATTTTTCGCTTTCTGCGATTTTGAACTTGTGCAGCAAACGAGGTTCTTGTAAACAGAGCCGTCCCAAATTTTTGGGTGGCTGTGTCTTTTTGATTTTAATTTCCCTAAGCTATAGGACCATAAGTGGAGGTGCCCTAGGCTCTGTTGCTTTGTTTTTTAGATGTTTCAGGAAACACCATACACTTCTCCAGAGTGGCTGTTGGCAATTTACATCCCGCCCATCAGCATAAGAAGGCTCCCAGTTCTCCATGGCCTGTCCTGCCTTTCTGGATTTTACACTTTTTTCAGATGGCCCTTTTGACTGGGGGCAGTGAGACTTCATTGTAGTGCAGATTTCCTTTGCAAGCTTGCTTGGTTGGCCAAAAAGGGTGTATGCGTTTTTTCCTGAATATATTCAGGAAAAACGCATGCGCCCTTTTTGGCCAAGTGCATCATTGTGGACGTTCTGCCGCTTTTCCTATGCTTTGCATGCAATTCCAGTCTACCTCCTGAAATCGGTTTCCTGCAATTCTGCCCCGCTTTCAAGTCCTCTTGGCAGCCTTACTTCAATATATTTTTGGACGATAGCTGTCATTTATAACTCTGCAGGTTTGTGAATTACAGGGCCCCTGAGCTCCTTTCTTCAACTCGCTTTCTTGTGAGCTGGCCACAACACCGCAGGATTGCTTCAGGCCCTAGTGTGGTTCCGGCATTGCTCGTTGAGCCTTTGGTTAATTCCTCTTCTTGGTGGGAAATGAGAGTTAAATTTGCCCGTCCAGACACCTCCAGCTAGTCTCTCATTGGTTCTCCCTATTCCTGTTCCTTTTCCGCAGAAATTGCAAACTGGGCCAAACAGGAGGTTAAAGGCACTGACTCTCCAAGTGGGGAGAGTGTTAGTAAAGCATCTGGAATGTTGCACCCGAGTACCAGGGGACGAAAACTGAGACACATTTGAACACGTTTCCCGATCACACGGTGGATCATACTCTGGGTTCCACATGCATGTTTTAGCTGAAGGAAGAATCCCTTAAACCTGGAGAGTTGAGAACCATGGAATGGGTACCATGCAATATGACTTCAAAGGGTCTGCATTTGCTCACCGAAGCTCACCAATCCTATCACTGCTGCGTTTATGCCGCCGTACACACGCTTGATTCTCTTTCGGAGACATATAAATCCATAGGTTTTAAGATTCTTACTAGTCAGGTATATTCTTAGGCGTTTAATATGGGGTGTTGAGTCCACTTCGTTGAGCAAGCAGTAGCTCTTGTCTATTACATATTTGGCTTATGGAAAGGTATCTGTGCAAATTTCAATCTCTGGTTTTATGCAGCACCCCACTCACCTTTCCCCTTAAGCAAGCATAAGTTGGTTTTCTACATTTGAGACCCTATTCTGTTTTGTAATTCAGTTCCTGTGTAGCCAAGTTTACATTCCGTGTATTAGTGATACCTTATGATGTTTCTTTTTCTGTGTGACTTATTTCACTTAGAATCATCGTACCTGAATCCACTCATTATGCTGCTACTGGCCTGATGACATAGATTTCATTGCTGAGTGATATTGCATTGTACGTAAGTACCACAACTTCTTTACCCATTTTTCGCTTTCTGCGATTTTGAACTTGTGCAGCAAACGAGGTTCTTGTAAACAGAGCCGTCCCAAATTTTTGGGTGGCTGTGTCTTTTTGATTTTAATTTCCCTAAGCTATAGGACCATAAGTGGAGGTGCCCTAGGCTCTGTTGCTTTGTTTTTTAGATGTTTCAGGAAACACCATACACTTCTCCAGAGTGGCTGTTGGCAATTTACATCCCGCCCATCAGCATAAGAAGGCTCCCAGTTCTCCATGGCCTGTCCTGCCTTTCTGGATTTTACACTTTTTTCAGATGGCCCTTTTGACCGGGGGCAGTGAGACTTCATTGTAGTGCAGATTTCCTTTGCAAGCTTGCTTGGTTGGCCAAAAAGGGTGTATCCGTTTTTTCCTGAATATATTCAGGAAAAACGCATGCGCCCTTTTTGGCCAAGTGTATCATTGTGGACGTTCTGCCGCTTTTCCTATGCTTTGCATGCAATTCCAGTCTACCTCCTGAAATCGGTTTCCTGCAATTCTGCCCCGCTTTCAAGTCCTCTTGGCAGCCTTACTTCAATATATTTTTGGACGATAGCTGTCATTTATAACTCTGCAGGTTTGTGAATTACAGTGCCCCTGAGGTCCTTTCTTCAACTCGCTTTCTTGTGAGCTGGCCGCAACACCGCAGGATTGCTTCAGGCCCTAGTGTGGTTCCGGCATTGCTCGTTGAGCCTTTGGTTAATTCCTCTTCTTGGTGGGAAATGAGAGTTAAATTTGCCCGTCCAGACACCTCCAGCTAGTCTCTCATTGGTTCTCCCTATTCCTGTTCCTTTTCCGCAGAAATTGCAAACTGGGCCAAACAGGAGGTTAAAGGCACTGACTCTCCAAGTGGGGAGAGTGTTAGTAAAGCATCTGGAATGTTGCACCCGAGTACCAGGGGACGAAAACTGAGACACATTTGAACACGTTTCCCGATCACACGGTGGATCATACTCTGGGTTCCACATGCATGTTTTAGCTGAAGGAAGAATCCCTTAAACCTGGAGAGTTGAGAACCATGGAATGGGTACCATGCAATATGACTTCAAAGGGTCTGCATTTGCTCACCGAAGCTCACCAATCCTATCACTGCTGCGTTTATGCCGCTGTACACACGCTTGATTCTCTTTCGGAGACATATAAATCCATAGGTTTTAAGATTCTTACTAGTCAGGTATATTCTTAGGCGTTTAATATGGGGTGTTGAGTCCACTTCGTTGAGCAAGCAGTAGCTCTTGTCTATTACATATTTGGCTTATGGAAAGGTATCTGTGCAAATTTCAATCTCTGGTTTTATGCAGCACCCCAACTCACCTTTCCCCTTAAGCAAGCATAAGTTGGTTTTCTACATTTGAGACCCTATTATGTTTTGTAATTCAGTTCCTGTGTAGCCAAGTTTACATTCCGTGTATTAGTGATACCTTATGATGTTTCTTTTTCTGTGTGACTTATTTCACTTAGAATCATCGTACCTGAATCCACTCATTATGCTGCTACTGGCCTGATGACATAGATTTCATTGCTGAGTGATATTGCATTGTACGTAAGTACCACAACTTCTTTACCCATTTTTCGCTTTCTGCGATTTTGAACTTGTGCAGCAAACGAGGTTCTTGTAAACAGAGCCGTCCCAAATTTTTGGGTGGCTGTGTCTTTTTGATTTTAATTTCCCTAAGCTATAGGACCATAAGTGGAGGTGCCCTAGGCTCTGTTGCTTTGTTTTTTAGATGTTTCAGGAAACACCATACACTTCTCCAGAGTGGCTGTTGGCAATTTACATCCCGCCCATCAGCATAAGAAGGCTCCCAGTTCTCCATGGCCTGTCCTGCCTTTCTGGATTTTACACTTTTTTCAGATGGCCCTTTTGACTGGGGGCAGTGAGACTTCATTGTAGTGCAGATTTCCTTTGCAAGCTTGCTTGGTTGGCCAAAAAGGGCGTATGCGTTTTTTCCTGAATATATTCAGGAAAAACGCATGCGCCCTTTTTGGCCAAGTGCATCATTGTGGACGTTCTGCCGCTTTTCCTATGCTTTGCATGCAATTCCAGTCTACCTCCTGAAATCGGTTTCCTGCAATTCTGCCCCGCTTTCAAGTCCTCTTGGCAGCCTTACTTCAATATATTTTTGGACGATAGCTGTCATTTATAACTCTGCAGGTTTGTGAATTACAGGGCCCCTGAGCTCCTTTCTTCAACTCGCTTTCTTGTGAGCTGGCCACAACACCGCAGGATTGCTTCAGGCCCTAGTGTGGTTCCGGCATTGCTCGTTGAGCCTTTGGTTAATTCCTCTTCTTGGTGGGAAATGAGAGTTAAATTTGCCCGTCCAGACACCTCCAGCTAGTCTCTCATTGGTTCTCCCTATTCCTGTTCCTTTTCCGCAGAAATTGCAAACTGGGCCAAACAGGAGGTTAAAGGCACTGACTCTCCAAGTGGGGAGAGTGTTAGTAAAGCGTCTGGAATGTTGCCCCCGAGTACCAGGGGACGAAAACTGAGACGCATTTGAACACGTTTCCCGATCACACGGTCGATCATACTCTGGGTTCCACATACATGTTTTAGCTGAAGGAAGAATCCCTTAAACCTGGAGAGTTGAGAACCATGGAATGGGTACCATGCAATATGACTTCAAAGGGTCTGCATTTGTTCACCGAACCTCAACAATCCTATCACTGCTGCGTTTATGCCGCCGTACACACGCTTGATTCTCTTTCGGAGACATATAAATCCATAGGTTTTAAGATTCTTACTAGTCAGGTATATTCTTAGGCGTTTAATATGAGGTGTTGAGTCCACTTCGTTGAGCAAGCAGTAGCTCTTGTCTATTACATATTTGGCTTATGGAAAGGTATCTGTGCTAATTTCAATCTCTGGTTTTATGCAGCACCCCAACTCACCTTTCCCCTTAAGCAAGCATAAGTTGGTTTTCTACATTTGAGACCCTATTCTGTTTTGTAATTCAGTTCCTGTGTAGCCAAGTTTACATTCCGTGTATTAGTGATATCTTATGATGTTTCTTTTTCTGTGTGACTTATTTCACTTAGAATCATCATACCTGAATCCACTCATTATGCTGCTACTGGCCTGATGACATAGATTTCATTGCTGAGTGATATTGCATTGTACGTAAGTACCACAACTTCTTTATCCCTTTTTTGCTTTCTGCGATATTGAACTTGTACCGTAAACGAGGTTCTTGTAAACAGAGCCGTCCCAAACTTTGGGGTGGCTGTGTCTTTTTGATTTTAATTTCCCTAAGCTATAGGACCATAAGTGGAAGTGCCCTAGGCTCTGTTGCTTTGTTTTTTAGATGTTTCAGGAAACACCATACACTTCTCCAGAGTGGCTGTTTGCAATTTACATCCCGCCCATCAGCATAAGAAGGCTCCCAGTTCTCCATGGCCTGTCCTGCCTTTCTGGATTTTACACTTTTTTCAGATGGCCCTTTTGACCGGGGGGCAGTGAGACTTCATTGTACTGCAGATTTCCTTTGCAAGCTTGCTTGGTTGGCCAAAAAGGGCGCATGCGTTTTTTCCTGAATATATTCAGGAAAAAACGCATGCGCCCTTTTTGGCCAAGTGCATCATTGTGGACGTTCTGCCTCTTTTCCTATGCTTTACATGCAATTCCAGTCTACCTCCTGAAATCGGTTTCCTGCAATTCTGCCCCGCTTTCAAGTCCTCTTGGCAGCCTTACTTCAATATATTTTTGGACGATAGCTGTCATTTAGAACTCTGCAGGTTTGTGAATTACAGGGCCCCTGAGCTCCTTTCTTCAACTCGCTTTCTTGTGAGCTGGCCGCAACAGCGCAGGATTGCTTCAGGCCCTAGTGTGTTTCCGGCATGGCACGCTGAGCCTTTGGTTAATTCCTCTTCCTGGTGGGAAATGAGAGTTGAATTTGCCCGTCCAGACACCTCCAGCTAGTCTCTCATTGGTTCTCCCTATTCCTGTTCATTTTCCGCAGAAATTGCAAACTGGGCCAAACAGGAGGTTAAAGGCACTGACTCTCCAAGTGGGGAGAGTGTTAGTAAAGCGTCTGGAATGTTGCACCCGAGTACCAGGGGACGAAAACTGAGACACATTTGAACACGTTTCCCGATCACACGGTGGATCATACTCTGGGTTCCACATGCATGTTTTAGCTGAAGGAAGAATCCCTTAAACCTGGAGAGTTGAGACCCATGGAATGGGTACCATGCAATATGATTTCAGAGGGTCTGCATTTGCTCACCGAACCTCACCAATCCTATCACTGCTGCGTTTATGCCGCCGTACGCACGCTTGATTCTCTTTCGGAGACATATAAATCCATAGGTTTTAAGATTCTTACTAGTCAGGTATATTCTTAGGCGTTTAATATGGGGTGTTGAGTCCACTTCGTTGAGCAAGCAGTAGCTCTTGTCTATTACATATTTGGCTTATGGAAAGGTATCTGTGCTAATTTCAATCTCTGGCTTTATGCAGCACCCCAACTCACCTTTCCCCTTAAGCAAGCATAAGTTGGTTTTCTACATTTGAGACCCTATTCTGTTTTGTAATTCACTTCCTGTGTAGCCAAGTTTACATTCCGTGTATTAGTGATACCTTATGATTTTTCTTTTTCTGTGTGACTTATTTCACTTAGAATCATCGTACCTGAATCCACTCATTATGCTGCTACTGGCCTGATGACATAGATTTCATTGCTGAGTGATATTGCCTTGTACGTAAGTACCACAACTTCTTTATCCATTTTTCGCTTTCTGCGATATTGACCTTGTACCGTAAACGAGGTTCTTGTAAACAGAGCCGTCCCAAACTTTGGGGTGGCTGTGTCTTTTTGATATTAATTTCCCTAAGCTATAGGACCATAAGTGGAAGTGCCCTAGGCTCTGTTGCTTTGTTTTTTAGATGTTTCAGGAAACACCATACACTTCTCCAGAGTGGCTGTTGGCAATTTACATCCCGCCCATCAGCATAAGAAGGCTCCCAGTTCTCCATGGCCTGTCCTGCCTTTCTGGATTTTACACTTTTTTCAGATGGCCCTTTTGACCGGGGGGCAGTGAGACTTCATTGTAGTGCAGATTTCCTTTGCAAGCTTGCTTGGTTGGCCAAAAAGGGCGTATGCGTTTTTTCCTGAATATATTCAGGAAAAAACGCATACGCCCTTTTTGGCCAAGTGCATCATTGTGGACGTTCTGCCTCTTTTCCTATGCTTTACATGCAATTCCAGTCTACCTCCTGAAATCGGTTTCCTGCAATTCTGCCCCGCTTTCAAGTCCTCTTGGCAGCCTTACTTCAATATATTTTTGGACGATAGCTGTCATTTATAACTCTGCAGGTTTGTGAATTACAGTGCCCCTGAGCTCCTTTCTTCAACTCGCTTTCTTGTGAGCTGGCCGCAACACCGCGGGATTGCTTCAGGCCCTAGTGTGGTTCCGGCATGGCTCGCTGAGCCTTTGGTTAATTCCTCTTCCTGGTGTGAAATGAGAGTTAAATTTGCCCGTCCAGACACCTCCAGCTAGTCTCTCATTGGTTCTCCCTATTCCTGTTCATTTTCCGCAGAAATTGCAAACTGGGCCAAACAGGAGGTTAAAGGCACTGACTCTCCATGTGGGGAGAGTGTTAGTAAAGCGTCTGGAATGTTGCACCCGAGTACCAGGGGACGAAAACTGAGACGCATTTGAACACGTTTCCCGATCACACGGTGGATCATACTCTGGGTTCCACATGCATGTTTTAGCTGAAGGAAGAATCCCTTAAACCTGGAGAGTTGAGAACCATGGAATGGGTACCATGCAATATGACTTCAAAGGGTCTGCATTTGCTCACCGAACCTCACCAATCCTATCACTGCTGCGTTTATGCCGCTGTACACACGCTTGATTCTCTTTCGGAGACATATAAATCCATAGGTTTTAAGATTCTTACTAGTCAGGTATATTCTTAGGCGTTTAATATGGGGTGTTGAGTCCACTTCGTTGAGCAAGCAGTAGCTCTTGTCTATTACATATTTGGCTTTTGGAAAGGTGTCTGTGCTAATTTCAATCTCTGGTTTTATGCAGCACCCCATCTCACCTTTCCCCTTAAGCAGGCATAAGTTGGTTTTCTACATTTGAGACCCTATTCTGTTTTGTAATTCAGTTCCTGTGTAGCCAAGTTTACATTCCGTGTATTAGTGATACCTTATGATGTTTCTTTTTCTGTGTGACTTATTTCACTTAGAATCATCGTACCTGAATCCACTCATTATGCTGCTACTGGCCTGATGACATAGATTTCACTGCTGAGTGATATTGCATTGTACGTAAGTACCACAACTTCTTTATCCATTTTTCGCTTTCTGCGATATTGAACTTGTACCATAAACGAGGTTCTTGTAAACAGAGCCGTCCCAAACTTTGGGGTGGCTGTGTCTTTTTGATTTTAATTTCCCTGATCTATAGGACCATAAGTGGAAATGCCCTAGGCTCTGTTGCTTTGTTTTTTAGATGTTTCAGGAAACACCATACACTTCTCCAGAGTGGCTGTTTGCAATTTACATCCCGCCCGTCAGCATAAGAAGGCTCCCAGTTCTCCATGGCCTGTCCTGCCTTTCTGGATTTTACACTTTTTTCAGATGGCCCTTTTGACCGGGGGGCAGTGAGACTTCATTGTAGTGCAGATTTCCTTTGCAAGCTTGCTTGGTTGGCCAAAAAGGGCGTATGCGTTTTTTCCTGAATATATTCAGGAAAAAACGCATACGCCCTTTTTGGCCAAGTGCATCATTGTGGACGTTCTGCCTCTTTTCCTATGCTTTACATGCAATTCCAGTCTACCTCCTGAAATCGGTTTCCTGCAATTCTGCCCCGCTTTCAAGTCCTCTTGGCAGCCTTACTTCAATATATTTTTGGACGATAGCTGTCATTTAGAACTCTGCAGGTTTGTGAATTACAGGGCCCCTGAGCTCCTTTCTTCAACTCGCTTTCTTGTGAGCTGGCCGCAACACCGCAGGATTGCTTCAGGACCTAGTGTGGTTCCGGCATGGCACGCTGAGCCTTTGGTTAATTCCTCTTCCTGGTGGGAAATGAGAGTTGAATTTGCCCGTCCAGACACCTCCAGCTAGTCTCTCTTTGGTTCTCCCTATTCCTGTTCATTTTCCGCAGAAATTGCAAACTGGGCCAAACAGGAGGTTAAAGGCACTGACTCTCCAAGTGGGGAGAGTGTTAGTAAAGAGTCTGGAATGTTGCACCCGAGTACCAGGGGACGAAAACTGAGACACATTTGAACACGTTTCCCGATCACACGGTGGATCATGCTCTGGGTTCCACATACATGTTTTAGCTGAAGGAAGAATCCCTTAAACCTGGAGAGTTGAGAACCATGGAATGGGTAACATGCGATATGACTTCAAAGGGTCTGCATTTGCTCACCGAACCTCACCAATCCTATCACTGCTGCGTTTATGCCGCTGTACACACGCTTGATTCTCTTTCGGAGACATATAAATCCATAGGTTTTAAGATTCTTACTAGTCAGGTATATTCTTAGGCGTTTAATATGGGGTGTTGAGTCCACTTCGTTGAGCAAGCAGTAGCTCTTGTCTATTACATATTTGGCTTATGGAAAGGTGTCTGTGCTAATTTCAATCTCTGGTTTTATGCAGCACCCCATCTCACCTTTCCCCTTAAGCAGGCATAAGTTGGTTTTCTACATTTGAGACCCTATTCTGTTTTGTAATTCAGTTCCTGTGTAGCCAAGTTTACATTCCGTATATTAGTGATATCTAATGATGTTTCTTTTTCTGTGTGACTTATTTCACTTAGAATCATCGTACCTGAATCCGCTCATTATGCTGCTACTGGCCTGATGACATAGATTTCATTGCTGAGTGATATTGCCTTGTACGTAAGTACCACAACTTCTTTATCCATTTTTCGCTTTCTGCGATATTGACCTTGTACCGTAAACGAGGTTCTTGTAAACAGAGCCGTCCCAAACTTTGGGGTGGCTGTGTCTTTTTGATTTTAATTTCCCTAAGCTATAGGACCATAAGTGGAAGTGCCCTAGGCTCTGTTGCTTTGTTTTTTAGATGTTTCAGGAAACACCATACACTTCTCCAGAGTGGCTGTTTGCAATTTACATTCCGCCCATCAGCATAAGAAGGCTCCCAGTTCTCCATGGCCTGTCCTGCCTTTCTGGATTTTACACTTTTTTCAGATGGCCCTTTTGACCGGGGGGCAGTGAGACTTCATTGTAGTGCAGATTTCCTTTGCAAACTTGCTTGGTTGGCCAAAAAGGGCGTATGCGTTTTTTCCTGAATATATTCAGGAAAAAACGCATACGCCCTTTTTTGCCAAGTGCATCATTGTGGACGTTCTGCCTCTTTTCCTATGCTTTACATGCAATTCCAGTCTACCTCCTGAAATCGGTTTCCTGCAATTCTGCCCCGCTTTCAAGTCCTCTTGGCAGCCTTACTTCAATATATTTTTGGACGATAGCTGTCATTTATAACTCTGCAGGTTTGTGAATTACAGGGCCCCTGAGCTCCTTTCTTCAACTCGCTTTCTTGTGAGCTGGCCGCAACACCGCGGGATTGCTTCAGGCCCTAGTGTGGTTCCGGCATGGCACGCTGAGCCTTTGGTTAATTCCTCTTCCTGGTGGGAAATGAGAGTTGAATTTGCCCGTCCAGACACCTCCAGCTAGTCTCTCATTGGTTCTCCCTATTCCTGTTCATTTTCCGCAGAAATTGCAAACTGGGCCAAACAGGAGGTTAAAGGCACTGACTCTCCAAGTGGGGAGAGTGTTAGTAAAGAGTCTGGAATGTTGCACCCGAGTACCAGGGGACGAAAACTGAGACACATTTGAACACGTTTCCCGATCACACGGTGGATCATACTCTGGGTTCCACATGCATGTTTTAGCTGAAGGAAGAATCCCTTAAACCTGGAGAGTTGAGAACCATGGAATGTGTACCATGCAATATGACTTCAAAGGGTCTGCATTTGCTCACCGAACCTCACCAATCCTATCACTGCTGCGTTTAGGCCGCTGTACACACGCTTGATTCTCTTTCGGAGACATATAAATCCATAGGTTTTAAGATTCTTACTAGTCAGGTATATTCTTAGGCGTTTAATATGGGGTGTTGAGTCCACTTCGTTGAGCAAGCAGTAGCTCTTGTCTATTACATATTTGGCTTATGGAAAGGTATCTGTGCTAATTTCAATCTCTGGCTTTATGCAGCACCCCAACTCACCTTTCCCCTTAAGCAAGCATAAGTTGGTTTTCTACATTTGAGACCCTATTCTGTTTTGTAATTCAGTTCCTGTGTAGCCAAGTTTACATTCCGTGTATTAGTGATACCTTATGATGTTTCTTTTTCTGTGTGACTTATTTCACTTAGAATCATCGTACCTGAATCCACTCATTATGCTGCTACTGGCCTGATGACATAGATTTCATTGCTGAGTGATATTGCCTTGTACGTAAGTACCACAACTTCTTTATCCATTTTTCGCTTTCTGCGATATTGACCTTGTACCGTAAACGAGGTTCTTGTAAACAGAGCCGTCCCAAACTTTGGGGTGGCTGTGTTTTTGATTTTAATTTCCCTAAGCTATAGGACCATAAGTGGAAGTGCCCTAGGCTCTGTTGCTTTGTTTTTTAGATGTTTCAGGAAACACCATACACTTCTCCAGAGTGGCTGTTGGCAATTTACATCCCGCCCATCAGCATAAGAAGGCTCCCAGTTCTCCATGGCCTGTCCTGCCTTTCTGGATTTTACACTTTTTTCAGATGGCCCTTTTGACCGGGGGGGGCAGTGAGACTTCATTTTAGTGCAGATTTCCTTTGCAAGCTTGCTTGGTTGGCCAAAAAGGGCGTATGCGTTTTTTCCTGAATATATTCAGGAAAAAACGCATGCACCCTTTTTGGCCAAGTGCATCATTGTGGACGTTCTGCCTCTTTTCCTATGCTTTACATGCAATTCCAGTCTACCTCCTGAAATCGGTTTCCTGCAATTGTGCCCCGCTTTCAAGTCCTCTTGGCAGCCTTACTTCAATATATTTTTGGACGATAGCTGTCATTTATACCTCTGCAGGTTTGTGAATTACAGGGCCCCTGAGCTCCTTTCTTCAACTCGCTTTCTTGTGAGCTGGCCGCAATACCGCAGGATTGCTTCAGGCCCTAGTGTGGTTCCGGCATGGCACGCTGAGCCTTTGGTTAATTCCTCTTCCTGGTGGGAAATGAGAGTTAAATTTGCCCGTCCAGACACCTCCAGCTAGTCTCTCATTGGTTCTCCCTATTCCTGTTCATTTTCCGCAGAAATTGCAAACTGGGCCAAACAGGAGGTTAAAGGCACTGACTCTCCAAGTGGGGAGAGTGTTAGTAAAGCGTCTGGAATGTTGCACCCGAGTACCAGGGGACGAAAACTGATACACATTTGAACACGTTTCCCGATCACACGGTGGATCATACTCTGGGTTCCACATGCATGTTTTAGCTGCAGGAAGAATCCCTTAAACCTGGAGAGTTGAGAACCATGGAATGGGTACCATGCAATATGACTTCAAAGGGTCTGCATTTGCTCACCGAACCTCACCAATCCTATCACTGCTGCGTTTATGCCGCTGTACACACGCTTGATTCTCTTTCGGAGACATATAAATCCATAGGTTTTAAGATTCTTACTAGTCAGGTATATTCTTAGGCGTTTAATATGGGGTGTTGAGTCCACTTCATTGAGCAAGCAGTAGCTCTTGTCTATTACATATTTGGCTTATGGAAAGGTATCTGTGCTAATTTCAATCTCTGGTTTTATGCAGCACCCCAACTCATCTTTCCCCTTAAGCAAGCATAAGTTGGTTTTCTACATTTGAGACCCTGTTCTGTTTTGTAATTCAGTTCCTGTGTAGCCAAGTTTACATTCCGTATATTAGTGATATCTAATGATGTTTCTTTTTCTGTGTGACTTATTTCACTTAGAATCATCGTACCTGAATCCGCTCATTATGCTGCTACTGGCCTGATGACATAGATTTCATTGCTGAGTGATATTGCCTTGTACGTAAGTACCACAACTTCTTTATCCATTTTTCGCTTTCTGCGATATTGACCTTGTACCGTAAACGAGGTTCTTGTAAACAGAGCCGTCCCAAACTTTGGGGTGGCTGTGTCTTTTTGATTTTAATTTCCCTGATCTATAGGACCATAAGTGGAAGTGCCCTAGGCTCTGTTGCTTTGTTTTTTAGATGTTTCAGGAAACACCATACACTTCTCCAGAGTGGCTGTTGGCAATTTACATCCCGCCCATCAGCATAAGAAGGCTCCCAGTTCTCCATGGCCTGTCCTGCCTTTCTGGATTTTACACTTTTTTCAGATGGCCCTTTTGACCGGGGGGCAGTGAGACTTCATTGTAGTGCAGATTTCCTTTGCAAGCTTGCTTGGTTGGCCAAAAAGGGCGTATGCGTTTTTTCCTGAATATATTCAGGAAAAAACGCATACGCCCTTTTTGGCCAAGTGCATCATTGTGGACGTTCTGCCTCTTTTCCTATGCTTTACATGCAATTCCAGTCTACCTCCTGAAATCGGTTTCCTGCAATTCTGCCCCGCTTTCAAGTCTTCTTGGCAGCCTTACTTCAATATATTTTTGGACGATAGCTGTCATTTAGAACTCTGCAGGTTTGTGAATTACAGGGCCCCTGAGCTCCTTTCTTCAACTCGCTTTCTTGTGAGCTGGCCGCAACACCGCAGGATTGCTTCAGGCCCTAGTGTGGTTCCGGCGTGGCTCGCTGAGCCTTTGGTTAATTCCTCTTCCTGGTGGGAAATGAGAGTTAAATTTGCCCGTCCAGACACCTCCAGCTAGTCTCTCATTGGTTCTCCCTATTCCTGTTCATTTTCCGCAGAAATTGCAAACTGGGCCAAACAGGAGGTTAAAGGCACTGACTCTCCAAGTGGGGAGAGTGTTAGTAAAGCGTCTGGAATGTTGCACCCGAGTACCAGGGGACGAAAACTGAGACACATTTGAACACGTTTCCCGATCACACGGTGGATCATACTGTGGGTTCCACATGCATGTTTTAGCTGAAGGAAGAATCCCTTAAACCTGGAGAGTTGAGAACCATGGAATGGGTACCATGCAATATGACTTCAAAGGGTCTGCATTTGCTCACCGAACCTCACCAATCCTATCACTGCTGCGTTTATGCCGCCGTACACACGCTTGATTCTCTTTCGGAGACATATAAATCCATAGGTTTTAAGATTCTTACCAGTCAGGTATATTCTTAGGCGTTTAATATGGGGTGTTGAGTCCACTTCGTTGAGCAAGCAGTAGCTCTTGTGTATTACATATTTGGCTTATGGAAAGGTATGTGTGCTAATTTCAATCTCTGGTTTTATGCAGCACCCCAACTCACCTTTCCCCTTAAGCAAGCATAAGTTGGTTTTCTACATTTGAGACCCTATTCTGTTTTGTAATTCAGTTCCTGTGTAGCGAAATTTACATTCCGTTTATTAGTGATATCTAATGATGTTTCTTTTTCTGTGTGACTTATTTCACTTAGAATCATCGTACCTGAATCCACTCATTATGCTGCTACTGGCCTGATGACATAGATTTCATTGCTGAGTGATATTGCATTGTACGTAAGTACCACAACTTCTTTATCCATTTTTCGCTTTCTGCGATATTGACCTTGTACCGTAAACGAGGTTCTTGTAAACAGAGCCGTCCCAAACTTTGGGGTGGCTGTGTCTTTTTGATTTTAATTTCCCTAAGCTATAGGACCATAAGTGGAAGTGCCCTAGGCTCTGTTGCTTTGTTTTTTAGATGTTTCAGGAAACACCATACACTTCTCCAGAGTGGCTGTTGGCAATTTACATCCCGCCCATCAGCATAAGAAGGCTCCCAGTTCTCCATGGCCTGTCCTGCCTTTCTGGATTTTACACTTTTTTCAGATGGCCCTTTTGACCGGGGGGCAGTGAGACTTCATTGTAGTGCAGATTTCCTTTGCAAGCTTGCTTGGTTGGCCAAAAAGGGCGTATGCGTTTTTTCCTATTCAGGAAAAAACGCATACGCCCTTTTTGGCCAAGTGCATCATTGTGGACGTTCTGCCTCTTTTCCTATGCTTTACATGCAATTCCAGTCTACCTCCTGAAATCGGTTTCCTGCAATTCTGCCCCGCTTTCAAGTCCTCTTGGCAGCCTTACTTCAATATATTTTTGGACGATAGCTGTCATTTATAACTCTGCAGGTTTGTGAATTACAGGGCCCCTGAGCTCCTTTCTTCAACTCGCTTTCTTGTGAGCTGGCCGCAACACCGCGGGATTGCTTCAGGCCCTAGTGTGGTTCCGGCATGGCACGCTGAGCCTTTGGTTAATTCCTCTTCCTGGTGGGAAATGAGAGTTAAATTTGCCCGTCCAGACACCTCCAGCTAGTCTCTCATTGGTTCTCCCTATTCCTGTTCATTTTCCGCAGAAATTGCAAACTGGGCCAAACAGGAGGTTAAAGGCACTGACTCTCTAAGTGGGGAGAGTGTTAGTAAAGCGTATGGAATGTTGCACCCGAGTACCAGGGGACGAAATCTGAGACACATTTGAACACGTTTCCCGATCACACGGTGGATCATACTCTGGGTTCCACATGCATGTTTTAGCTGAAGGAAGAATCCCTTAAACCTGGAGAGTTGAGAACCATGGAATGGGTACCATGCAATATGACTTCAAAGGGTCTGCATTTGCTCACCGAACCTCACCAATCCTATCACTGCTGCGTTTATGCCGCTGTACACACGCTTGATTCTCTTTCGGAGACATATAAATCCATAGGTTTTAAGATTCTTACCAGTCAGGTATATTCTTAGGCGTTTAATATGGGATGTTGAGTCCACTTCGTTGAGCAAGCAGTAGCTCTTGTGTATTACATATTTGGCTTATGGAAAGGTATCTGTGCTAATTTCAATCTCTGGTTTTATGCAGCACCCCAACTCACCTTTCCCCTTAAGCAAGCATAAGTTGGTTTTCTACATTTGAGACCCTATTCTGTTTTGTAATTCAGTTCCTGTGTAGCCAAGTTTACATTCCGTGTATTAGTGATATCTAATGATGTTTCTTTTTCTGTGTGACTTATTTCACTTAGAATCATCGTACCTGAATCCACTCATTATGCTGCTACTGGCCTGATGACATAGATTTCATTGCTGAGTGATATTGCATTGTACGTAAGTACCACAACTTCTTTATCCATTTTTCGCTTTCTGCGATATTGACCTTGTACCGTAAACGAGGTTCTTGTAAACAGAGCCGTCCCAAACTTTGGGGTGGCTGTGTTTTTTTATTTTAATTTCCCTAAGCTATAGGACCATAAGTGGAAGTGCCCTAGGCTCTGTTGCTTTGTTTTTTAGATGTTTCAGGAAACACCATACACTTCTCCAGAGTGGCTGTTGGCAATTTACATCCCGCCCATCAGCATAAGAAGGCTCCCAGTTCTCCATGGCCTGTCCTGCCTTTCTGGATTTTACACTTTTTTCAGATGGCCCTTTTGACCGGGGGGCAGTGAGACTTCATTGTAGTGCAGATTTCCTTTGCAAGCTTGCTTGGTTGGCCAAAAAGGGCGTATGCGTTTTTTCCTGAATATATTCAGGAAAAAACGCATACGCCCTTTTTGGCCAAGTGCATCATTGTGGACATTCTGCCTCTTTTCCTATGCTTTACATGCAATTCCAGTCTACCTCCTGAAATCGGTTTTCTGCAATTCTGCCCCACTTTCAAGTCCTCTTGGCAGCCTTACTTCAATATATTTTTGGACGATAGCTGTCATTTATAACTCTGCAGGTTTGTGAATTACAGGGCCCCTGAGCTCCTTTCTTCAACTCGCTTTCTTGTGAGCTGGCCGCAACACCGCAGGATTGCTTCAGGCCCTAGTGTGGTTCCGGCGTGGCTCGCTGAGCCTTTGGTTAATTCCTCTTCCTGGTGGGAAATGAGAGTTAAATTTCCCCGTCCAGACACCTCCAGCAAGTCTCTCATTGGTTCTCCCTATTCCTGTTCATTTTCTGCAGAAATTGCAAACTGGGCCAAACAGGAGGTTAAAGGCACTGACTCTCCAAGTGGGGAGAGTGTTAGTAAAGCGTCTGGAATGTTGCACCCGAGTACCAGGGGACGAAAACTGAGACACATTTGAACACGTTTCCCGATCACACGGTGGATCATACTGTGGGTTCCACATGCATGTTTTAGCTGAAGGAAGAATCCCTTAAACCTGGAGAGTTGAGAACCATGGAATGGGTACCATGTAATATGACTTCAAAGGGTCTGCATTTGCTCACCGAACCTCGCCAATCCTATCACTGCTGCGTTTAGGCCGCCGTACACACGCTTGATTCTGTTTCGGAGACATATAAATCCATAGGTTTTAAGATTCTTACCAGTCAGGTATATTCTTAGGCGTTTAATATGGGGTGTTGAGTCCACTTCGTTGAGCAAGCAGTAGCTCTTGTCTATTACATATTTGGCTTATGGAAAGGTATCTGTGCTAATTTCAATCTCTGGTTTTATGCAGCACCCCAACTCACCTTTCCCCTTAAGCAAGCATAAGTTGGTTTTCTACATTTGAGACCCTATTCTGTTTTGTAATTCAGTTCCTGTGTAGCCAAGTTTACATTCCGTGTATTAGTGATATCTAATGATGTTTCTTTTTCTGTGTGACTTATTTCACTTAGAATCATCGTACCTGAATCCACTCATTATGCTGCTACTGGCCTGATGACATAGATTTCATTGCTGAGTGATATTGCATTGTACGTAAGTACCACAACTTCTTTATCCATTTTTCGCTTTCTGCGATATTGACCTTGTACCGTAAACGAGGTTCTTGTAAACAGAGCCGTCCCAAACTTTGGGGTGGCTGTGTCTTTTTGATTTTAATTTCCCTAATCTATAGGACCATAAGTGGAAGTGCCCTGGGCTCTGTTGCTTTGTTTTTTAGATGTTTCAGGAAACACCATACACTTCTCCAGAGTGGCTGTTGGCAATTTACATCCCGCCCATCAGCATAAGAAGGCTCCCAGTTCTCCATGGCCTGTCCTGCCTTTCTGGATTTTACACTTTTTTCAGATGGCCCTTTTGACCGGGGGGCAGTGAGACTTCATTGTAGTGCAGATTTCCTTTGCAAGCTTGCTTGGTTGGCCAAAAAGGGCGTATGCGTTTTTTCCTGAATATATTCAGGAAAAAACGCATACGCCCTTTTTGGCCAAGTGCATCATTGTGGACGTTCTGCCTCTTTTCCTATGCTTTACATGCAATTCCAGTCTACCTCCTGAAATCGGTTTCCTGCAATTCTGCCCCGCTTTCAAGTCCTCTTGGCAGCCTTACTTCAATATATTTTTGGACGATAGCTGTCATTTAGAACTCTGCAGGTTTGTGAATTACAGGGCCCCTGAGCTACTTTCTTCAACTCGCTTTCTTGTGAGCTGGCCGCAACACCGCAGGATTGCTTCAGGCCCTAGTGTGGTTCCGGCGTGGCTCGCTGAGCCTTTGGTTAATTCCTCTTCCTGGTGGGAAATGAGAGTTAAATTTGCCCGTCCAGACACCTCCAGCTAGTCTCTCATTGGTTCTCCCTATTCCTGTTCATTTTACGCAGAAATTGCAAACTGGGCCAAACAGGAGGTTAAAGGCACTGACTCTCCAAGTGGGGAGAGTGTTAGTAAAGCGTCTGGAATGTTGCACCCGAGTACCAGGGGACGAAAACTGAGACACATTTGAACACGTTTCCCGATCACACGGTGGATCATACTGTGGGTTCCACATGCATGTTTTAGCTGAAGGAAGAATCCCTTAAACCTGGAGAGTTGAGAACCATGGAATGGGTACCATGCAATATGACTTCAAAGGGTCTGCATTTGCTCACCGAACCTCACCAATCCTATCACTGCTGCGTTTAGGCCGCTGTACACACGCTTGATTCTCTTTCGGAGACATATAAATCCATAGGTTTTAAGATTCTTTCTAGTCAGGTATATTCTTAGGCGTTTAATATGGGGTGTTGAGTCCACTTCGTTGAGCAAGCAGTAGCTCTTGTCTGTTACATATTTGGCTTATGGAAAGGTATCTGTGCTAATTTCAATCTCTGGTTTTATGCAGCACCCCAACTCACCTTTCCCCTTAAGCAAGCATAAGTTGGTTTTCTACATTTGAGACCCTATTCTGTTTTGTAATTCAGTTCCTGTGTAGCCAAGTTTACATTCCGTGTATTAGTGATATCTAATGATGTTTCTTTTTCTGTGTGACTTATTTCACTTAGAATCATCGTACCTGAATCCACTCATTATGCTGCTACTGGCCTGATGACATAGATTTCATTACTGAGTTATATTGCATTGTACGTAAGTACCACAACTTCTTTATCCATTTTTCGCTTTCTGCGATATTGAACTTGTACCATAAACGAGGTTCTTGTAAACAGAGCCGTCCCAAACTTTGGGGTGGCTGTGTCTTTTTTATTTTAATTTCCCTAAGCTATAGGACCATAAGTGGAAGTGCCCTAGGCTCTGTTGCTTTGTTTTTTAGATGTTTCAGGAAACACCATACACTTCTCCAGAGTGGCTGTTGGCAATTTACATCCCGCCCATCAGCATAAGAAGGCTCCCAGTTCTCCATGGCCTGTCCTGCCTTTCTGGATTTTACACTTTTTTCAGATGGCCCTTTTGACCGGGGGGCAGTGAGACTTCATTGTAGTGCAGATTTCCTTTGCAAGCTTGCTTGGTTGGCCAAAAAGGGCGTATGCGTTTTTTCCTGAATATATTCAGGAAAAAACGCATACGCCCTTTTTGGCCAAGTGCATCATTGTGGACATTCTGCCTCTTTTCCTATGCTTTACATGCAATTCCAATCTACCTCCTGAAATCGGTTTCCTGCAATTCTGCCCCACTTTCAAGTCCTCTTGGCAGCCTTACTTCAATATATTTTTGGACGATAGCTGTCATTTAGAACTCTGCAGGTTTGTGAATTACAGGGCCCCTGAGCTCCTTTCTTCAACTCGCTTTCTTGTGAGCTGGCCGCAACACCGCAGGATTGCTTCAGGCCCTAGTGTGGTTCCAGCGTGGCTCGCTGAGCCTTTGGTTAATTCCTCTTCCTGGTGGGAAATGAGAGTTAAATTTCCCCGTCCAGACACCTCCAGCTAGTCTCTCATTGGTTCTCCCTATTCCTGTTCATTTTCCGCAGAAATTGCAAACTGGGCCAAACAGGAGGTTAAAGGCACTGACTCTCCAAGTGGGGAGAGTGTTAGTAAAGCGTCTGGAATGTTGCACCCGAGTACCAGGGAACGAAAACTGAGACACATTTGAACACGTTTCCCGATCACACGGTGGATCATACTCTGGGTTCCACATGCATGTTTTAGCTGAAGGAAGAATCCCTTAAACCTGGAGAGTTGAGAACCATGGAATGGGTACCATGCAATATGACTTCAAAGGGTCTGCATTTGCTCACCGAACCTCACCAATCCTATCACTGCTGCGTTTAGGCCGCCGTACACACGCTTGATTCTGTTTCGGAGACATATAAATCCATAACTTTTAAGATTCTTACTAGTCAGGTATATTCTTAGGCGTTTAATATGGGGTGTTGAGTCCACTTCGTTGAGCAAGCAGTAGCTCTTGTCTATTACATATTTGGCTTATGGAAAGGTATCTGTGCTAATTTCAATCTCTGGTTTTATGCAGCACCCCAACTCACCTTTCCCCTTAAGCAAGCATAAGTTGGTTTTCTACATTTGAGACCCTATTCTGTTTTGTAATTCAGTTCCTGTGTAGCCAAGTTTACATTCCGTGTATTAGTGATATCTAATGATGTTTCTTTTTCTGTGTGACTTATTTCACTTAGAATCATCGAACCTGAATCCACTCATTATGCTGCTACTGGCCTGATGACATAGATTTCATTGCTGAGTGATATTGCATTGTACGTAAGTACCACAACTTCTTTATCCATTTTTCGCTTTCTGCGATATTGACCTTGTACCGTAAACGAGGTTCTTGTAAACAGAGCCGTCCCAAACTTTGGGGTGGCTGTGTCTTTTTGATTTTAATTTCCCTAATCTATAGGACCATAAGTGGAAGTGCCTTAGGCTCTGTTCCTTTGTTTTTTAGATGTTTCAGGAAACACCATACACTTCTCCAGAGTGGCTGTTTGCAATTTACATCCCGCCCATCAGCATAAGAAGGCTCCCAGTTCTCCATGGCCTGTCCTGCCTTTCTGGATTTTACACTTTTTTCAGATGGCCCTTTTGACCGGGGGGCAGTGAGACTTCATTGTAGTGCAGATTTCCTTTGCAAGCTTGCTTGGTTGGCCAAAAAGGGCGTATGCGTTTTTTCCTGAATATATTCAGGAAAAAACGCATACGCCCTTTTTGGCCAAGTGCATCATTGTGGACGTTCTGCCTCTTTTCCTATGCTTTACATGCAATTCCAGTCTACCTCCTGAAATCGGTTTCCTGCAATTCTGCCCCGCTTTCAAGTCCTCTTGGCAGCCTTACTTCAATATATTTTTGGACGATAGCTGTCATTTATAACTCTGCAGGTTTGTGAATTACAGGGCCCCTGAGCTCCTTTCTTCAACTCGCTTTCTTGTGAGCTGGCCGCAACACCGCGGGATTGCTTCAGGCCCTAGTGTGGTTCCGGCATGGCTCGTTGAGCCTTTGGTTAATTCCTCTTCCTGGTGGGAAATGAGAGTTAAATTTGTCCGTCCAGACACCTCCAGCTAGTCTCTCATTGGTTCTCCCTATTCCTGTTCATTTTCCGCAGAAATTGCAAACTGGGCCAAACAGGAGGTTAAAGGCACTGACTCTCCAAGTGGGGAGAGTGTTAGTAAAGCGTCTGGAATGTTGCACCCGAGTACCAGGGGATGAAAACTGAGACACATTTGAACACGTTTCCCGATCACACGGTGGATCATACTGTGGGTTCCACATGCATGTTTTAGCTGAAGGAAGAATCCCTTAAACCTGGAGAGTTGAGAACCATGGAATGGGTACCATGCAATATGACTTCAAAGGGTCTGCATTTGCTCACCGAACCTCACCAATCCTATCACTGCTGTGTTTATGCCGCTGTACACACGCTTGATTCTCTTTCGGAGACATATAAATCCATAGGTTTTAAGATTCTTACCAGTCAGGTATATTCTTAGGCGTTTAATATGGGGTGTTGAGTCCACTTCGTTGAGCAAGCAGTAGCTGTTGTCTATTACATATTTGGCTTATGGAAAGGTATCTGTGCTAATTTCTATCTCTGGTTTTATGCAGCACCCCAACTCACCTTTCCCCTTAAGCAAGCATAAGTTGGTTTTCTACATTTGAGACCCTATTGTGTTTTGTAATTCAGTTCCTGTGTAGCCAAGTTTACATTCCGTGTATTAGTGATACCTTATGATGTTGCTTTTTCTGTGTGACTTATTTCACTTAGAATCAACGTACCTGAATCCACTCACTATGCTGCTACTGGCCTGATGACATAGATTTCATTGCTGAGTGATATTGCATTGTACGTAAGTACCACAACTTCTTTATCCATTTTTCGCTTTCTGCGATATTGACCTTGTACCGTAAACGAGGTTCTTGTAAACAGAGCCGTCCCAAACTTTGGGGTGGCTGTGTCTTTTTGATTTTAATTTCCCTCATCTATAGGACCATAGGTGGAAGTGCCCTAGGCTCTGTTGCTTTGTTTTTTAGATGTTTCAGGAAACACCATACACTTCTCCAGAGTGGCTGTTGGCAATTTACATCCCGCCCATCAGCATAAGAAGGCTCCCAGTTCTCCATGGCCTGTCCTGCCTTTCTGGATTTTACACTTTTTTCAGATGGCCCTTTTGACCGGGGGGCAGTGAGACTTCATTGTATTGCAGATTTCCTTTGCAAGCTTGCTTGGTTGGCCAAAAAGGGCGTATGCGTTTTTTCCTGAATATATTCAGGAAAAAACGCATACGCCCTTTTTGGCCAAGTGCATCATTGTGGACGTTCTGCCTCTTTTCCTATGCTTTACATGCAATTCCAGTCTACCTCCTGAAATCGGTTTCCTGCAATTCTGCCCCGCTTTCAAGTCCTCTTGGCAGCCTTACTTCAATATATTTTTGGACGATAGCTGTCATTTATAACTCTGCAGGTTTGTGAATTACAGGGCCCCTGAGCTCCTTTCTTCAACTCGCTTTCTTGTGAGCTGGCCGCAACACCGCGGGATTGCTTCAGGCCCTAGTGTGGTTCCGGCATGGCTCGCTGAGCCTTTGGTTAATTCCTCTTCCTGGTGTGAAATGAGAGTTAAATTTGCCCGTCCAGACACCTCCAGCTAGTCTCTCATTGGTTCTCCCTATTCCTGTTCATTTTCCGCAGAAATTGCAAACTGGGCCAAACAGGAGGTTAAAGGCACTGACTCTCCATGTGGGGAGAGTGTTAGTAAAGCGTCTGGAATGTTGCACCCGAGTACCAGGGGACGAAAACTGAGACACATTTGAACACGTTTCCCGATCACACGGTGGATCATACTCTGGGTTCCACATGCATGTTTTAGCTGAAGGAAGAATCCCTTAAACCTGGAGAGTTGAGAACCATGGAATGGGTACCATGCAATATGACTTCAAAGGGTCTGCATTTGCTCACCGAACCTCACCAATTCTATCACTGCTGCGTTTATGCCGCTGTATACACGCTTGATTCTCTTTCGGAGACATATAAATCCATAGGTTTTAAGATTCTTACTAGTCAGGTATATTCTTAGGCGTTTAATATGGGGTGTTGAGTCCACTTCGTTGAGCAAGCAGTAGCTCTTGTCTATTACATATTTGGCTTATGGAAAGGTATCTGTGCTAATTTCAATCTCTGGCTTTATGCAGCACCCCAACTCACCTTTCCCCTTAAGCAAGCATAAGTTGGTTTTCTACATTTGAGACCCTATTCTGTTTTGTAATTCAGTTCCTGTGTAGCCAAGTTTACATTCCGTGTATTAGTGATACCTTATGATGTTTCTTTTTCTGTGTGACTTATTTCACTTAGAATCATCGTACCTGAATCCACTCATTATGCTGCTACTGGCCTGATGACATAGATTTCATTGCTGAGTGATATTGCCTTGTACGAAAGTACCACAACTTCTTTATCCATTTTTCGCTTTCTGCGATATTGACCTTGTACCGTAAACGAGGTTCTTGTAAACAGAGCCGTCCCAAACTTTGGGGTGGCTGTGTCTTTTTGATTTTAATTTCCCTAAGCTATAGGACCATAAGTGGAAGTGCCCTAGGCTCTGTTGCTTTGTTTTTTAGATGTTTCAGGAAACACCATACACTTCTCCAGAGTGGCTGTTTGCAATTTACATCCCGCCCATCAGCATAAGAAGGCTCCCAGTTCTCCATGGCCTGTCCTGCCTTTCTGGATTTTACACTTTTTTCAGATGGCCCTTTTGACCGGGGGGCAGTGAGACTTCATTGTAGTGCAGATTTCCTTTGCAAGGTTGCTTGGTTGGCCAAAAAGTGCGTATGCGTTTTTTCCTGAATATATTCAGGAAAAAACGCATACGCCCTTTTTGGCCAAGTGCATCATTGTGGACGTTCTGCCTCTTTTCCTATGCTTTACATGCAATTCCAGTCTACCTCCTGAAATCGGTTTCCTGCAATTCTGCCCCGCTTTCAAGTCCTCTTGGCAGCCTTACTTCAATATATTTTTGGACGATAGCTGTTATTTATAACTCTGCAGGTTTGTGAATTACAGGGCCCCTGAGCTCCTTTCTTCAACTCGCTTTCTTGTGAGCTGGCCGCAACACCGCAGGATTGCTTCAGGCCCTATTGTGGTTCCGGCATGGCACGCTGAGCCTTTGGTTAATTCCTCTTCCTGGTGGGAAATGAGAGTTGAATTTGCCCGTCCAGACACCTCCAGCTAGTCTCTCATTGGTTCTCCCTATTCCTGTTCATTTTCCGCAGAAATTGCAAACTGGGCCAAACAGGAGGTTAAAGGCACTGACTCTCCAAGTGGGGAGAGTGTTAGTAAAGCGTCTGGAATGTTGCATCCGAGTACCAGGGGACGAAAACTGAGATGAATTTGAACACGTTTCCCGATCACACGGTGGATCATACTCTGGGTTCCACATACATGTTTTAGCTGAAGGAAGAATCCCTTAAACCTGGAGAGTTGAGAACCATGGAATGGGTACCATGCAATATGACTTCAAAGGGTCTGCATTTGCTCACCGAACCTCACCAATTCTATCACTGCTGCGTTTATGCCGCTGTACACACGCTTGATTCTCTTTCGGAGACATATAAATCCATAGGTTTTAAGATTCTTACTAGTCAGGTATATTCTTAGGCGTTTAATATGGGGTGTTGAGTCCACTTCGTTGAGCAAGCAGTAGCTCTTGTCTATTACATATTTGGCTTATGGAAAGGTATCTGTGCTAATTTCAATCTCTGGCTTTATGCAGCACCCCAACTCACCTTTCCCCTTAAGCAAGCATAAGTTGGTTTTCTACATTTGAGACCCTATTCTGTTTTGTAATTCAGTTCCTGTGTAGCCAAGTTTACATTCCGTGTATTAGTGATACCTTATGATGTTTCTTTTTCTGTGTGACTTATTTCACTTAGAATCATCGTACCTGAATCCACTCATTATGCTGCTACTGGCCTGATGACATAGATTTCATTGCTGAGTGATATTGCCTTGTACGAAAGTACCACAACTTCTTTATCCATTTTTCGCTTTCTGCGATATTGACCTTGTACCGTAAACGAGGTTCTTGTAAACAGAGCCGTCCCAAACTTTGGGGTGGCTGTGTCTTTTTGATTTTAATTTCCCTAAGCTATAGGACCATAAGTGGAAGTGCCCTAGGCTCTGTTGCTTTGTTTTTTAGATGTTTCAGGAAACACCATACACTTCTCCAGAGTGGCTGTTTGCAATTTACATCCCGCCCATCAGCATAAGAAGGCTCCCAGTTCTCCATGGCCTGTCCTGCCTTTCTGGATTTTACACTTTTTTCAGATGGCCCTTTTGACCGGGGGGCAGTGAGACTTCATTGTAGTGCAGATTTCCTTTGCAAGCTTGCTTGGTTGGCCAAAAAGGGCGTATGCGTTTTTTCCTGAATATATTCAGGAAAAAACGCATACGCCCTTTTTGGCCAAGTGCATCATTGTGGACGTTCTGCCTCTTTTCCTATGCTTTACATGCAATTCCAGTCTACCTCCTGAAATCGGTTTCCTGCAATTCTGCCCCGCTTTCAAGTCCTCTTGGCAGCCTTACTTCAATATATTTTTGGACGATAGCTGTCATTTATAACTCTGCAGGTTTGTGAATTACAGGGCCCCTGAGCTCCTTTCTTCAACTCGCTTTCTTGTGAGCTGGCCGCAACACCGCAGGATTGCTTCAGGCCCTATTGTGGTTCCGGCATGGCACGCTGAGCCTTTGGTTAATTCCTCTTCCTGGTGGGAAATGAGAGTTGAATTTGCCCGTCCAGACACCTCCAGCTAGTCTCTCATTGGTTCTCCCTATTCCTGTTCATTTTCCGCAGAAATTGCAAACTGGGCCAAACAGGAGGTTAAAGGCACTGACTCTCCAAGTGGGGAGAGTGTTAGTAAAGCGTCTGGAATGTTGCATCCGAGTACCAGGGGACGAAAACTGAGATGAATTTGAACACGTTTCCCGATCACACGGTGGATCATACTCTGGGTTCCACATACATGTTTTAGCTGAAGGAAGAATCCCTTAAACCTGGAGAGTTGAGACCCATGGAATGGGTACCATGCGATATGACTTCAAAGGGTCTGCATTTGCTCACCGAACCTCACCAATCCTATCACTGCTGCGTTTATGCCGCTGTACACACGCTTGATTCTCTTTCGGAGACATATAAATCCATAGGTTTTAAGATTCTTACTAGTCAGGTATATTCTTAGGCGATTAATATGGGGTGTTGAGTCCACTTCGTTGAGCAAGCAGTAGCTCTTGTCTATTACATATTTGGCTTATGGAAAGGTATCTGTGCTAATTTCAATCTCTGGTTTTATGCAGCACCCCAACTCACCTTTCCCCTTAAGCAAGCATAAGTTGGTTTTCTACATTTGAGACCCTATTCTGTTTTGTAATTCAGTTCCTGTGTAGCCAAGTTTACATTCCGTGTATTAGTGATACCTTATGATGTTTCTTTTTCTGTGTGACTTATTTCACTTAGAATCATCGTACCTGAATCCGCTCATTATGCTGCTACTGGCCTGATGACATAGATTTCATTGCTGAGTGATATTGCCTTGTACGTAAGTACCACAACTTCTTTATCCATTTTTTGCTTTCTGCGATATTGACCTTGTACCGTAAACGAGGTTCTTGTAAAGAGAGCCGTCCCAAACTTTGGGGTGGCTGTGTCTTTTTGATTTTAATTTCCCTAAGCTATAGGACCATAAGTGGAAGTGCCCTAGGCTCTGTTGCTTTGTTTTTTAGATGTTTCAGGAAACACCATACACTTCTCCAGAGTGGCTGTTGGCAATTTACATCCCGCCCATCAGCATAAGAAGGCTTCCAGTTCTCCATGGCCTGTCCTGCCTTTCTGGATTTTACACTTTTTTCAGATGGCCCTTTTGACCGGGGGGGCAGTGAGACTTCATTGTAGTGCAGATTTCCTTTGCAAGCTTGCTTGGTTGGCCAAAAAGGGCGCATGCGTTTTTTCCTGAATATATTCAGGAAAAAACGCATGCGCCCTTTTTGGCCAAGTGCATCATTGTGGATGTTCTGCCTCTTTTCCTATTCTTTACATGCAATTCCAGTCTACCTCCTGAAATCGGTTTCCTGCAATTCTGCCCCGCTTTCAAGTCCTCTTGGCAGCCTTACTTCAATATATTTTTGGACGATAGCTGTCATTTATACCTCTGCAGGTTTGTGAATTACAGGGCCCCTGAGCTCCTTTCTTCAACTCGCTTTCTTGTGAGCTGGCCGCAACACCGCAGGATTGCTTCAGGCCCTAGTGTGGTTCCGGCATGGCACGCTGAGCCTTTGGTTAATTCCTCTTCCTGGTGGGAAATGAGAGTTAAATATGCCCGTCCAGACACCTCCAGCTAGTCTCTCATTGGTTCTCCCTATTCCTGTTTATTTTCCGCAGAAATTGCAAACTGGGCCAAACAGGAGGTTAAAGGCACTGACTCTCCAAGTGGGGAGAGTGTTAGTAAAGCGTCTGGAATGTTGCACCCGAGTACCAGGGGACGAAAACTGAGACACATTTGAACACGTTTCCCGATCACACGGTGGATCATACTCTGGGTTCCACATGCATGTTTTAGCTGAAGGAAGAATCCCTTAAACCTGGAGAGTTGAGAACCATGGAATGGGTACCATGCAATATGACTTCAAAGGGTCTGCATTTGCTCACCGAACCTCACCAATCCTATCACTGCTGCATTTATGCCGCTGTACACACGCTTGATTCTCTTTCGGAGACATATAAATCCATAGGTTTTAAGATTCTTACTAGTCAAGTATATTCTTAGGCGTTTAATATGGGGTGTTGAGTCCACTTCATTGAGCAAGCAGTAGCTCTTGTCTATTACATATTTGGCTTATGGAAAGGTATCTGTGTTAATTTCAATCTCTGGTTTTATGCAGCACCCCACTCACCTTTCCCCTTAAGCAAGCATAAGTTGGTTTTCTACATTTGAGACCCTGTTCTGTTTTGTAATTCAGTTCCTGTGTAGCCAAGTTTACATTCCGTATATTAGTGATATCTAATGATGTTTCTTTTTCTGTGTGACTTATTTCACTTAGAATCATCGTACCTGAATCCACTCATTATGCTGCTACTGGCCTGATGACATAGATTTCATTGCTGAGTGATATTGCCTTGTACGTAAGTACCACAACTTCTTTATCCATTTTTCGCTTTCTGCGATATTGACCTTGTACCGTAAACGAGGTTCTTGTAAACAGAGCCGTCCCAAACTTTGGGGTGGCTGTGTCTTTTTGATTTTAATTTCCCTGATCTATAGGACCATAAGTGGAAGTGCCCTAGGCTCTGTTGCTTTGTTTTTTAGATGTTTCAGGAAACACCATACACTTCTCCAGAGTGGCTGTTGGCAATTTACATCCCGCCCATCAGCATAAGAAGGCTCCCAGTTCTCCATGGCCTGTCCTGCCTTTCTGGATTTTACACTTTTTTCAGATGGCCCTTTTGACCGTGGGGCAGTGAGACTTCATTGTAGTGCAGATTTCCTTTGCAAGCTTGCTTGGTTGGCCAAAAAGGGCGTATGCGTTTTTTCCTGAATATATTCAGGAAAAAACGCATGCGCCCTTTTTGGCCAAGTGCATCATTGTGGACGTTCTGCCTCTTTTCCTATGCTTTACATGCAATTCCAGTCTACCTCCTGAAATCGGTTTCCTGCAATTCTGCCCCGCTTTCAAGTCCTCTTGGCAGCCTTACTTCAATATATTTTTGGACGATAGCTGTCATTTATAATTCTGCAGGTTTGTGAATTACAGGGCCCCTGAGCTCCTTTCTTCAACTCGCTTTCTTGTGAGCTGGCCGCAACACCGCAGGATTGCTTCAGGCCCTAGTGTGGTTCTGGCGTGGCTCGCTGAGCCTTTGGTTAATTCCTCTTCCTGGTGGGAAATGAGAGTTAAATTTGCCCATCCAGACACCTCCAGCTAGTCTCTCATTGGTTCTCCGTATTCCTGTTCATTTTCCGCAGAAATTGCAAACTGGGCCAAACAGGAGGTTAAAGGCACTGACTCTCCAAGTGGGGAGAGTGTTAGTAAAGCGTCTGGAATGTTGCACCCGAGTACCAGGGGACGAAAACTGAGACACATTTGAACACGTTTCCCGATCACACGGTGGATCATACTCTGGGTTCCACATGCATGTTTTAGCTGAAGGAAGAATCCCTTAAACCTGGAGAGTTGAGAACCATGGAATGGGTACCATGCAATATGACTTCAAAGGGTCTGCATTTGCTCACCGAACCTCACCAATCCTATCACTGCTGCGTTTAGGCCGCCGTACACACGCTTGATTCTGTTTCGGAGACATATAAATCCATAAGTTTTAAGATTCTTACCAGTCAGGTATATTCTTAGGCGTTTAATATGGGGTGTTGAGTCCACTTCGTTGAGCAAGCAGTAGCTCTTGGCTATTACATATTTGGCTTATGGAAAGGTATCTGTGCTAATTTCAATCTCTGGCTTTATGCAGCACCCCAACTCATCTTTCCCCTTAAGCAAGCATAAGTTGGTTTTCTACATTTGAGACCCTGTTCTGTTTTGTAATTCAGTTCCTGTGTAGCCAAGTTTACATTCCGTATATTAGTGATATCTAATGATGTTTCTTTTTCTGTGTGACTTATTTCACTTAGAATCATCGTACCTGAATCCGCTCATTATGCTGCTACTGGCCTGATGACATAGATTTCATTGCTGAGTGATATTGCCTTGTACGTAAGTACCACAACTTCTTTATCCATTTTTTGCTTTCTTCGATATTGACCTTGTACCGTAAACGAGGTTCTTGTAAACAGAGCCGTCCCAAACTTTGGGGTGGCTGTGTCTTTTTGATTTTAATTTCCCTAAGCTATAGGACCATAAGTGGAAGTGCCCTAGGCTCTGTTGCTTTGTTTTTTAGATGTTTCAGGAAACACCATACACTTCTCCAGAGTGGCTGTTGGCAATTTACATCCCGCCCATCAGCATAAGAAGGCTTCCAGTTCTCCATGGCCTGTCCTGCCTTTCTGGATTTTACACTTTTTTCAGATGGCCCTTTTGACCGGGGGGGCAGTGAGACTTCATTGTAGTGCAGATTTCCTTTGCAAGCTTGCTTGGTTGGCCAAAAAGTGCTCATGCGTTTTTTCCTGAATATATTCAGGAAAAAACGCATGCGCCCTTTTTGGCCAAGTGCATCATTGTGGATGTTCTGCCTCTTTTCCTATTCTTTACATGCAATTCCAGTCTACCTCCTGAAATCGGTTTCCTGCAATTCTGCCCCGCTTTCAAGTCCTCTTGGCAGCCTTACTTCAATATATTTTTGGACGATAGCTGTCATTTATACCTCTGCAGGTTTGTGAATTACAGGGCCCCTGAGCTCCTTTCTTCAACTCGCTTTCTTGTGAGCTGGCCGCAACACCGCAGGATTGCTTCAGGCCCTAGTGTGGTTCCGGCATGGCACGCTGAGCCTTTGGTTAATTCCTCTTCCTGGTGGGAAATGAGAGTTGAATTTGCCCGTCCAGACACCTCCAGCTAGTCTCTCATTGGTTCTCCCTATTCCTGTTCATTTTCCGCAGAAATTGCAAACTGGGCCAAACAGGAGGTTAAAGGCACTGACTCTCCAAGTGGGGAGAGTGTTAGTAAAGCGTCTGGAATGTTGCACCCGAGTACCAGGGGACGAAAACTGAGACACATTTGAACACGTTTCCCGATCACACGGTGGATCATGCTCTGGGTTCCACATACATGTTTTAGCTGAAGGAAGAATCCCTTAAACCTGGAGAGTTGAGAACCATGGAATGGGTACCATGCGATATGACTTCAAAGGGTCTGCATTTGCTCACCGAACCTCACCAATCCTATCACTGCTGCGTTTATGCCGCTGTACACACGCTTGATTCTCTTTCGGAGACATATAAATCCATAGGTTTTAAGATTCTTACTAGTCAGGTATATTCTTAGGCGTTTAATATGGGGTGTTGAGTCCACTTCGTTGAGCAAGCAGTAGCTCTTGTCTATTACATATTTGGCTTATGGAAAGGTGTCTGTGCTAATTTTAATCTCTGGTTTTATGCAGCACCCCATCTCACCTTTCCCCTTAAGCAGGCATAAGTTGGTTTTCTACATTTGAGACCCTATTCTGTTTTGTAATTCAGTTCCTGTGTAGCCAAGTTTACATTCCGTATATTAGTGATATCTAATGATGTTTCTTTTTCTGTGTGACTTATTTCACTTAGAATCATCGTACCTGAATCCACTCATTATGCTGCTACTGGCCTGATGACATAGATTTCATTGCTGAGTGATATTGCCTTCTACGTAAGTACCACAACTTCTTTATCCATTTTTCGCTTTCTGCGTTATTGACCTTGTACCGTAAACGAGGTTCTTGTAAACAGAGCCGTCCCAAACTTTGGGGTGGCTGTGTCTTTTTGATTTTAATTTCCCTAAGCTATAGGACCATAAGTGGAAGTGCCCTAGGCTCTGTTGCTTTGTTTTTTAGATGTTTCAGGAAACACCATACACTTCTCCAGAGTGGCTGTTTGCAATTTACATCCCGCCCATCAGCATAAGAAGGCTCCCAGTTCTCCATGGCCTGTCCTGCCTTTCTGGATTTTACACTTTTTTCAGCTGGCCCTTTTGACTGGGGGGCAGTGAGACTTCATTGTAGTGCAGATTTCCTTTGCAAGCTTGCTTGGTTGGCCAAAAAGGGCGTATGCGTTTTTTCCTGAATATATTCAGGAAAAAACGCATACGCCCTTTTTGGCCAAGTGCATCATTGTGGACGTTCTGCCTCTTTTCCTATGCTTTACATGCAATTCCAGTCTACCTCCTGAAATCGGTTTCCTGCAATTCTGCCCCGCTTTCAAGTCCTCTTGGCAGCCTTACTTCAATATATTTTTGGACGATAGCTGTCATTTATAACTCTGCAGGTTTGTGAATTACAGGGCCCCTGAGCTCCTTTCTTCAACTCGCTTTCTTGTGAGCTGGCCGCAACACCGCAGGATTGCTTCAGGACCTAGTGTGGTTCCGGCATGGCACGCTGAGCCTTTGGTTAATTCCTCTTCCTGGTGGGAAATGAGAGTTGAATTTGCCCGTCCAGACACCTCCAGCTAGTCTCTCTTTGGTTCTCCCTATTCCTGTTCATTTTCCGCAGAAATTGCAAACTGGGCCAAACAGGAGGTTAAAGGCACTGACTCTCCAAGTGGGGAGAGTGTTAGTAAAGCGTCTGGAATGTTGCACCCGAGTACCAGGGGACGAAAACTGAGACACATTTGAACACGTTTCCCGATCACACGGTGGATCATACTCTGGGTTCCACATGCATGTTTTAGCTGAAGGAAGAATCCCTTAAACCTGGAGAGTTGAGACCCATGGAATGGGTACCATGCAATATGACTTCAAAGGGTCTGCATTTGCTCACCGAACCTCACCAATCCTATCACTGCTGCGTTTATGCCGCCGTACACACGCTTGATTCTCTTTCGGAGACATATAAATCCATAGGTTTTAAGATTCTTACTAGTCAGGTATATTCTTAGGCGTTTAATATGGGGTGTTGAGTCCACTTCGTTGAGCAAGCAGTAGCTCTTGTCTATTACATATTTGGCTTATGGAAAGGTATCTGTGCTAATTTCAATCTCTGGCTTTATGCAGCACCCCAACTCACCTTTCCCCTTAAGCAAGCATAAGTTGGTTTTCTACATTTGAGACCCTATTCTGTTTTGTAATTCAGTTCCTGTGTAGCCAAGTTTACATTCCGTGTATTAGTGATACCTTATGATGTTTCTTTTTCTGTGTGACTTATTTCACTTAAAATCATCGTACCTGAATCCACTCATTATGCTGCTAGTGGCCTGATGACATAGATTTCATTGCTGAGTGATATTGCCTTGTACGTAAGTACCACAACTTCTTTATCCATTTTTCGCTTTCTGCGATATTGACCTTGTACCGTAAACGAGGTTCTTGTAAACAGAGCCATCCCAAATTTTTGGGTGGCTGTGTCTTTTTGATTTTAATTTCCCTAAGCTATAGGACCATAAGTGGAAGTGCCATAGGCTCTGTTGCTTTGTTTTTTAGATGTTTCAGGAAACACCATACACTTCTCCAGAGTGGCTGTTTGCAATTTACATCCCGCCCATCAGCATAAGAAGGCTCCCAGTTCTCCATGGCCTGTCCTGCCTTTCTGGATTTTACACTTTTTTCAGCTGGCCCTTTTGACCGGGGGGCAGTGAGACTTCATTGTAGTGCAGATTTCCTTTGCAAGCTTGCTTGGTTGTCCAAAAAGGGCGTATGCGTTTTTTCCTGAATATATTCAGGAAAAAACGCATACGCCCTTTTTGGCCAAGTGCATCATTGTGGACGTTCTGCCTCTTTTCCTATGCTTTACATGCAATTCCAGTCTACCTCCTGAAATCGGTTTCCTGCAATTCTGCCCCGCTTTCAAGTCCTCTTGGCAGCCTTACTTCAATATATTTTTGGACGATAGCTGTCATTTATAACTCTGCAGGTTTGTGAATTACAGGGCCCCTGAGCTCCTTTCTTCAACTCGCTTTCTTGTGAGCTGGCCGCAACACCGCAGGATTGCTTCAGGCCCTAGTGTGGTTCCGGCATGGCACGCTGAGCCTTTGGTTAATTCCTCTTCCTGGTGGGAAATGAGAGTTGAATTTGCCCGTCCAGACACCTCCAGCTAGTCTCTCATTGGTTCTCCCTATTCCTGTTCATTTTCCGCAGAAATTGCAAACTGGGCCAAACAGGAGGTTAAAGGCACTGACTCTCCAAGTGGGGAGAGTGTTAGTAAAGCGTCTGGAATGTTGCATCCGAGTACCAGGGGACGAAAACTGAGATGAATTTGAACACGTTTCCCGATCACACGGTGGATCATACTCTGGGTTCCACATACATGTTTTAGCTGAAGGAAGAATCCCTTAAACCTGGAGAGTTGAGAACCATGGAATGGGTACCATGCGATATGACTTCAAAGGGTCTGCATTTGCTCTCCGAACCTCACCAATCCTATCACTGCTGCGTTTATGCCGCTGTACACACGCTTGATTCTCTTTCGGAGACATATAAATCCATAGGTTTTAAGATTCTTACTAGTCAGGTATATTCTTAGGCGATTAATATGGGGTGTTGAGTCCACTTCGTTGAGCAAGCAGTAGCTCTTGTCTATTACATATTTGGCTTATGGAAAGGTATCTGTGCTAATTTCAATCTCTGGTTTTATGCAGCACCCCAACTCACCTTTCCCCTTAAGCAAGCATAAGTTGGTTTTCTACATTTGAGACCCTATTCTGTTTTGTAATTCAGTTCCTGTGTAGCCAAGTTTACATTCCGTGTATTAGTGATACCTTATGATGTTTCTTTTTCTGTGTGACTTATTTCACTTAGAATCATCGTACCTGAATCCGCTCATTATGCTGCTACTGGCCTGATGACATAGATTTCATTGCTGAGTGATATTGCCTTGTACGTAAGTACCACAACTTCTTTATCCATTTTTTGCTTTCTGCGATATTGACCTTGTACCGTAAACGAGGTTCTTGTAAAGAGAGCCGTCCCAAACTTTGGGGTGGCTGTGTCTTTTTGATTTTAATTTCCCTAAGCTATAGGACCATAAGTGGAAGTGCCCTAGGCTCTGTTGCTTTGTTTTTTAGATGTTTCAGGAAACACCATACACTTCTCCAGAGTGGCTGTTGGCAATTTACATCCCGCCCATCAGCATAAGAAGGCTTCCAGTTCTCCATGGCCTGTCCTGCCTTTCTGGATTTTACACTTTTTTCAGATGGCCCTTTTGACCGGGGGGGCAGTGAGACTTCATTGTAGTGCAGATTTCCTTTGCAAGCTTGCTTGGTTGGCCAAAAAGGGCGCATGCGTTTTTTCCTGAATATATTCAGGAAAAAACGCATGCGCCCTTTTTGGCCAAGTGCATCATTGTGGATGTTCTGCCTCTTTTCCTATTCTTTACATGCAATTCCAGTCTACCTCCTGAAATCGGTTTCCTGCAATTCTGCCCCGCTTTCAAGTCCTCTTGGCAGCCTTACTTCAATATATTTTTGGACGATAGCTGTCATTTATACCTCTGCAGGTTTGTGAATTACAGGGCCCCTGAGCTCCTTTCTTCAACTCGCTTTCTTGTGAGCTGGCCGCAACACCGCAGGATTGCTTCAGGCCCTAGTGTGGTTCCGGCATGGCACGCTGAGCCTTTGGTTAATTCCTCTTCCTGGTGGGAAATGAGAGTTAAATATGCCCGTCCAGACACCTCCAGCTAGTCTCTCATTGGTTCTCCCTATTCCTGTTTATTTTCCGCAGAAATTGCAAACTGGGCCAAACAGGAGGTTAAAGGCACTGACTCTCCAAGTGGGGAGAGTGTTAGTAAAGCGTCTGGAATGTTGCACCCGAGTACCAGGGGACGAAAACTGAGACACATTTGAACACGTTTCCCGATCACACGGTGGATCATACTCTGGGTTCCACATGCATGTTTTAGCTGAAGGAAGAATCCCTTAAACCTGGAGAGTTGAGAACCATGGAATGGGTACCATGCAATATGACTTCAAAGGGTCTGCATTTGCTCACCGAACCTCACCAATCCTATCACTGCTGCATTTATGCCGCTGTACACACGCTTGATTCTCTTTCGGAGACATATAAATCCATAGGTTTTAAGATTCTTACTAGTCAAGTATATTCTTAGGCGTTTAATATGGGGTGTTGAGTCCACTTCATTGAGCAAGCAGTAGCTCTTGTCTATTACATATTTGGCTTATGGAAAGGTATCTGTGTTAATTTCAATCTCTGGTTTTATGCAGCACCCCACTCACCTTTCCCCTTAAGCAAGCATAAGTTGGTTTTCTACATTTGAGACCCTGTTCTGTTTTGTAATTCAGTTCCTGTGTAGCCAAGTTTACATTCCGTATATTAGTGATATCTAATGATGTTTCTTTTTCTGTGTGACTTATTTCACTTAGAATCATCGTACCTGAATCCACTCATTATGCTGCTACTGGCCTGATGACATAGATTTCATTGCTGAGTGATATTGCCTTGTACGTAAGTACCACAACTTCTTTATCCATTTTTCGCTTTCTGCGATATTGACCTTGTACCGTAAACGAGGTTCTTGTAAACAGAGCCGTCCCAAACTTTGGGGTGGCTGTGTCTTTTTGATTTTAATTTCCCTGATCTATAGGACCATAAGTGGAAGTGCCCTAGGCTCTGTTGCTTTGTTTTTTAGATGTTTCAGGAAACACCATACACTTCTCCAGAGTGGCTGTTGGCAATTTACATCCCGCCCATCAGCATAAGAAGGCTCCCAGTTCTCCATGGCCTGTCCTGCCTTTCTGGATTTTACACTTTTTTCAGATGGCCCTTTTGACCGGGGGGCAGTGAGACTTCATTGTAGTGCAGATTTCCTTTGCAAGCTTGCTTGGTTGGCCAAAAAGGGCGTATGCGTTTTTTCCTGAATATATTCAGGAAAAAACGCATGCGCCCTTTTTGGCCAAGTGCATCATTGTGGACGTTCTGCCTCTTTTCCTATGCTTTACATGCAATTCCAGTCTACCTCCTGAAATCGGTTTCCTGCAATTCTGCCCCGCTTTCAAGTCCTCTTGGCAGCCTTACTTCAATATATTTTTGGACGATAGCTGTCATTTATAACTCTGCAGGTTTGTGAATTACAGGGCCCCTGAGCTCCTTTCTTCAACTCGCTTTCTTGTGAGCTGGCCGCAACACCGCAGGATTGCTTCAGGCCCTAGTGTGGTTCTGGCGTGGCTCGCTGAGCCTTTGGTTAATTCCTCTTCCTGGTGGGAAATGAGAGTTAAATTTGCCCATCCAGACACCTCCAGCTAGTCTCTCATTGGTTCTCCGTATTCCTGTTCATTTTCCGCAGAAATTGCAAACTGGGCCAAACAGGAGGTTAAAGGCACTGACTCTCCAAGTGGGGAGAGTGTTAGTAAAGCGTCTGGAATGTTGCACCCGAGTACCAGGGGACGAAAACTGAGACACATTTGAACACGTTTCCCGATCACACGGTGGATCATACTCTGGGTTCCACATGCATGTTTTAGCTGAAGGAAGAATCCCTTAAACCTGGAGAGTTGAGAACCATGGAATGGGTACCATGCAATATGACTTCAAAGGGTCTGCATTTGCTCACCGAACCTCACCAATCCTATCACTGCTGCGTTTAGGCCGCCGTACACACGCTTGATTCTGTTTCGGAGACATATAAATCCATAAGTTTTAAGATTCTTACCAGTCAGGTATATTCTTAGGCGTTTAATATGGGGTGTTGAGTCCACTTCGTTGAGCAAGCAGTAGCTCTTGGCTATTACATATTTGGCTTATGGAAAGGTATCTGTGCTAATTTCAATCTCTGGTTTTATGCAGCACCCCAACTCATCTTTCCCCTTAAGCAAGCATAAGTTGGTTTTCTACATTTGAGACCCTGTTCTGTTTTGTAATTCAGTTCCTGTGTAGCCAAGTTTACATTCCGTATATTAGTGATATCTAATGATGTTTCTTTTTCTGTGTGACTTATTTCACTTAGAATCATCGTACCTGAATCCGCTCATTATGCTGCTACTGGCCTGATGACATAGATTTCATTGCTGAGTGATATTGCCTTGTACGTAAGTACCACAACTTCTTTATCCATTTTTTGCTTTCTGCGATATTGACCTTGTACCGTAAACGAGGTTCTTGTAAACAGAGCCGTCCCAAACTTTGGGGTGGCTGTGTCTTTTTGATTTTAATTTCCCTAAGCTATAGGACCATAAGTGGAAGTGCCCTAGGCTCTGTTGCTTTGTTTTTTAGATGTTTCAGGAAACACCATACACTTCTCCAGAGTGGCTGTTGGCAATTTACATCCCGCCCATCAGCATAAGAAGGCTTCCAGTTCTCCATGGCCTGTCCTGCCTTTCTGGATTTTACACTTTTTTCAGATGGCCCTTTTGACCGGGGGGGCAGTGAGACTTCATTGTAGTGCAGATTTCCTTTGCAAGCTTGCTTGGTTGGCCAAAAAGTGCTCATGCGTTTTTTCCTGAATATATTCAGGAAAAAACGCATGCGCCCTTTTTGGCCAAGTGCATCATTGTGGATGTTCTGCCTCTTTTCCTATTCTTTACATGCAATTCCAGTCTACCTCCTGAAATCGGTTTCCTGCAATTCTGCCCCGCTTTCAAGTCCTCTTGGCAGCCTTACTTCAATATATTTTTGGACGATAGCTGTCATTTATACCTCTGCAGGTTTGTGAATTACAGGGCCCCTGAGCTCCTTTCTTCAACTCGCTTTCTTGTGAGCTGGCCGCAACACCGCAGGATTGCTTCAGGCCCTAGTGTGGTTCCGGCATGGCACGCTGAGCCTTTGGTTAATTCCTCTTCCTGGTGGGAAATGAGAGTTGAATTTGCCCGTCCAGACACCTCCAGCTAGTCTCTCATTGGTTCTCCCTATTCCTGTTCATTTTCCGCAGAAATTGCAAACTGGGCCAAACAGGAGGTTAAAGGCACTGACTCTCCAAGTGGGGAGAGTGTTAGTAAAGCGTCTGGAATGTTGCACCCGAGTACCAGGGGACGAAAACTGAGACACATTTGAACACGTTTCCCGATCACACGGTGGATCATGCTCTGGGTTCCACATACATGTTTTAGCTGAAGGAAGAATCCCTTAAACCTGGAGAGTTGAGAACCATGGAATGGGTACCATGCGATATGACTTCAAAGGGTCTGCATTTGCTCACCGAACCTCACCAATCCTATCACTGCTGCGTTTATGCCGCTGTACACACGCTTGATTCTCTTTCGGAGACATATAAATCCATAGGTTTTAAGATTCTTACTAGTCAGGTATATTCTTAGGCGTTTAATATGGGGTGTTGAGTCCACTTCGTTGAGCAAGCAGTAGCTCTTGTCTATTACATATTTGGCTTATGGAAAGGTGTCTGTGCTAATTTTAATCTCTGGTTTTATGCAGCACCCCATCTCACCTTTCCCCTTAAGCAGGCATAAGTTGGTTTTCTACATTTGAGACCCTATTCTGTTTTGTAATTCAGTTCCTGTGTAGCCAAGTTTACATTCCGTATATTAGTGATATCTAATGATGTTTCTTTTTCTGTGTGACTTATTTCACTTAGAATCATCGTACCTGAATCCACTCATTATGCTGCTACTGGCCTGATGACATAGATTTCATTGCTGAGTGATATTGCCTTCTACGTAAGTACCACAACTTCTTTATCCATTTTTCGCTTTCTGCGTTATTGACCTTGTACCGTAAACGAGGTTCTTGTAAACAGAGCCGTCCCAAACTTTGGGGTGGCTGTGTCTTTTTGATTTTAATTTCCCTAAGCTATAGGACCATAAGTGGAAGTGCCCTAGGCTCTGTTGCTTTGTTTTTTAGATGTTTCAGGAAACACCATACACTTCTCCAGAGTGGCTGTTTGCAATTTACATCCCGCCCATCAGCATAAGAAGGCTCCCAGTTCTCCATGGCCTGTCCTGCCTTTCTGGATTTTACACTTTTTTCAGATGGCCCTTTTGACCGGGGGGCAGTGAGACTTCATTGTAGTGCAGATTTCCTTTGCAAGCTTGCTTGGTTGGCCAAAAAGGGCGTATGCGTTTTTTCCTGAATATATTCAGGAAAAAACGCATACGCACTTTTTGGCCAAGTGCATCATTGTGGACGTTCTGCCTCTTTTCCTATGCTTTACATGCAATTCCAGTCTACCTCCTGAAATCGGTTTCCTGCAATTCTGCCCCGCTTTCAAGTCCTCTTGGCAGCCTTACTTCAATATATTTTTGGACGATAGCTGTCATTTATAACTCTGCAGGTTTGTGAATTACAGGGCCCCTGAGCTCCTTTCTTCAACTCGCTTTCTTGTGAGCTGGCCGCAACACCGCAGGATTGCTTCAGGCCCTAGTGTGGTTCCGGCATGGCACGCTGAGCCTTTGGTTAATTCCTCTTCCTGGTGGGAAATGAGAGTTGAATTTGCCCGTCCAGACACCTCCAGCTAGTCTCTCATTGGTTCTCCCTATTCCTGTTCATTTTCCGCAGAAATTGCAAACTGGGCCAAACAGGAGGTTAAAGGCACTGACTCTCCAAGTGGGGAGAGTGTTAGTAAAGAGTCTGGAATGTTGCACCCGAGTACCAGGGGACGAAAACTGAGACACATTTGAACACGTTTCCCGATCACACGGTGGATCATGCTCTGGGTTCCACATACATGTTTTAGCTGAAGGAAGAATCCCTTAAACCTGGAGAGTTGAGAACCATGGAATGGGTACCATGCAATATGACTTCAAAGGGTCTGCATTTGCTCACCGAACCTCACCAATCCTATCACTGCTGCATTTATGCCGCCGTACACACGCTTGATTCTCTTTCGGAGACATATAAATCCATAGGTTTTAAGATTCTTACTAGTCAAGTATATTCTTAGGCGTTTAATATGGGGTGTTGAGTCCACTTCATTGAGCAAGCAGTAGCTCTTGTCTATTACATATTTGGCTTATGGAAAGGTATCTGTGTTAATTTCAATCTCTGGTTTTATGCAGCACCCCAACTCACGTTTCCCCTTAAGCAAGCATAAGTTGGTTTTCTACATTTGAGACCCTGTTCTGTTTTGTAATTCAGTTCCTGTGTAGCCAAGTTTACATTCCGTATATTAGTGATATCTCATGATGTTTCTTTTTCTGTGTGACTTATTTCACTTAGAATCATCGTACCTGAATCCGCTCATTATGCTGCTACTGGCCTGATGACATAGATTTCATTGCTGAGTGATATTGCCTTGTACGTAAGTACCACAACTTCTTTATCCATTTTTCGCTTTCTGCGATATTGACCTTGTACTGTAAACGAGGTTCTTGTAAACAGAGCCGTCCCAAACTTTGGGGTGGCTGTGTCTTTTTGATTTTAATTTCCCTGATCTATAGGACCATAAGTGGAAGTGCCCTAGGCTCTGTTGCTTTGTTTTTTAGATGTTTCAGGAAACACCATACACTTCTCCAGAGTGGCTGTTGGCAATTTACATCCCGCCCATCAGCATAAGAAGGCTCCCAGTTCTCCATGGCCTGTCCTGCCTTTCTGGATTTTACACTTTTTTCAGATGGCCCTTTTGACCGGGGGGCAGTGAGACTTCATTGTAGTGCAGATTTCCTTTGCAAGCTTGCTTGGTTGGCCAAAAAGGGCGTATGCGTTTTTTCCTGAATATATTCAGGAAAAAACGCATACGCCCATTTTGGCCAAGTGCATCATTGTGGACGTTCTGCCTCTTTTCCCATGCTTTACATGCAATTCCAGTCTACCTCCTGAAATCGGTTTCCTGCAATTCTGCCCCGCTTTCAAGTCCTCTTGGCAGCCTTACTTCAATATATTTTTGGACGATAGCTGTCATTTATAACTCTGCAGGTTTGTGAATTACAGGGCCCCTGAGCTCCTTTCTTCAACTCGCTTTCTTGTGAGCTGGCCGCAATACCGCAGGATTGCTTCAGGCCCTAGTGTGGTTCCGGCATGGCACGCTGAGCCTTTGGTTAATTCCTCTTCCTGGTGGGAAATGAGAGTTAAATTTGCCCGTCCAGACACCTCCAGCTAGTCTCTCATTGGTTCTCCCTATTCCTGTTCATTTTCCGCAGAAATTGCAAACTGGGCCAAACAGGAGGTTAAAGGCACTGACTCTCCAAGTGGGGAGAGTGTTAGTAAAGCGTCTGGAATGTTGCACCCGAGTACCAGGGGACGAAAACTGATACACATTTGAACACGTTTCCCGATCACACGGTGGATCATACTCTGGGTTCCACATGCATGTTTTAGCTGCAGGAAGAATCCCTTAAACCTGGAGAGTTGAGAACCATGGAATGGGTACCATGCAATATGACTTCAAAGGGTCTGCATTTGCTCACCGAACCTCACCAATCCTATCACTGCTGCGTTTATGCCGCTGTACACACGCTTGATTCTCTTTCGGAGACATATAAATCCATAGGTTTTAAGATTCTTACTAGTCAGGTATATTCTTAGGCGTTTAATATGGGGTGTTGAGTCCACTTCATTGAGCAAGCAGTAGCTCTTGTCTATTACATATTTGGCTTATGGAAAGGTATCTGTGCTAATTTCAATCTCTGGTTTTATGCAGCACCCCAACTCATCTTTCCCCTTAAGCAAGCATAAGTTGGTTTTCTACATTTGAGACCCTGTTCTGTTTTGTAATTCAGTTCCTGTGTAGCCAAGTTTACATTCCGTATATTAGTGATATCTAATGATGTTTCTTTTTCTGTGTGACTTATTTCACTTAGAATCATCGTACCTGAATCCGCTCATTATGCTGCTACTGGCCTGATGACATAGATTTCATTGCTGAGTGATATTGCCTTGTACGTAAGTACCACAACTTCTTTATCCATTTTTCGCTTTCTGCGATATTGACCTTGTACCGTAAACGAGGTTCTTGTAAACAGAGCCGTCCCAAACTTTGGGGTGGCTGTGTCTTTTTGATTTTAATTTCCCTGATCTATAGGACCATAAGTGGAAGTGCCCTAGGCTCTGTTGCTTTGTTTTTTAGATGTTTCAGGAAACACCATACACTTCTCCAGAGTGGCTGTTGGCAATTTACATCCCGCCCATCAGCATAAGAAGGCTCCCAGTTCTCCATGGCCTGTCCTGCCTTTCTGGATTTTACACTTTTTTCAGATGGCCCTTTTGACCGGGGGGCAGTGAGACTTCATTGTAGTGCAGATTTCCTTTGCAAGCTTGCTTGGTTGGCCAAAAAGGGCGTATGCGTTTTTTCCTGAATATATTCAGGAAAAAACGCATACGCCCTTTTTGGCCAAGTGCATCATTGTGGACGTTCTGCCTCTTTTCCCATGCTTTACATGCAATTCCAGTCTACCTCCTGAAATCGGTTTCCTGCAATTCTGCCCCGCTTTCAAGTCCTCTTGGCAGCCTTACTTCAATATATTTTTGGACGATAGCTGTCATTTATAACTCTGCAGGTTTGTGAATTACAGGGCCCCTGAGCTCCTTTCTTCAACTCGCTTTCTTGTGAGCTGGCCGCAACACCGCAGGATTGCTTCAGGCCCTAGTGTGGTTCCGGCATGGCTCGTTGAGCCTTTGGTTAATTCCTCTTCCTGGTGGGAAATGAGAGTTAAATTTGCCCGTCCAGACACCTCCAGCTAGTCTCTCATTGGTTCTCCCTATTCCTGTTCATTTTCCGCAGAAATTGCAAACTGGGCCAAACAGGAGGTTAAAGGCACTGACTCTCCAAGTGGGGAGAGTGTTAGTAAAGCGTCTGGAATGTTGCACCCGAGGACCAGGGGACGAAAACTGATACACATTTGAACACGTTTCCCGATCACACGGTGGATCATACTCTGGGTTCCACATGCATGTTTTAGCTGCAGGAAGAATCCCTTAAACCTGGAGAGTTGAGAACCATGGAATGGGTACCATGCAATATGACTTCAAAGGGTCTGCATTTGCTCACCGAACCTCACCAATCCTATCACTGCTGCGTTTATGCCGCTGTACACACGCTTGATTCTCTTTCGGAGACATATAAATCCATAGGTTTTAAGATTCTTACTAGTCAGGTATATTCTTAGGCGTTTATTATGGGGTGTTGAGTCCACTTCGTTGAGCAAGCAGTAGCTCTTGTCTATTACATATTTGGCTTATGGAAAGGTATCTGTGCTAATTTCAATCTCTGGTTTTATGCAGCACCCCAACTCAGCTTTCCCCTTAAGCAAGCATAAGTTGGTTTTCTACATTTGAGACCCTGTTCTGTTTTGTAACTCAGTTCCTGTGTAGCCAAGTTTACATTCCGTATATTAGTGATATCTAATGATGTTTCTTTTTCTGTGTGACTTATTTCACTTAGAATCATCGTACCTGAATCCGCTCATTATGCTGCTACTGGCCTGATGACATAGATTTCATTGCTGAGTGATATTGCCTTGTACGTAAGTACCACAACTTCTTTATCCATTTTTTGCTTTCTGCGATATTGACCTTGTACCGTAAACGAGGTTCTTGTAAACAGAGCCGTCCCAAACTTTGGGGTGGCTGTGTTTTTTATTTTAATTTCCCTAAGCTATAGGACCATAAGTGGAAGTGCCCTAGGCTCTGTTGCTTTGTTTTTTAGATGTTTCAGGAAACACCATACACTTCTCCAGAGTGGCTGTTGGCAATTTACATCCCGCCCATCAGCATAAGAAGGCTCCCAGTTCTCCATGGCCTGTCCTGCCTTTCTGGATTTTACACTTTTTTCAGATGGCCCTTTTGACCGGGGGGGGCAGTGAGACTTCATTGTAGTGCATATTTCCTTTGCAAGCTTGCTTGGTTGGCCAAAAAGGGCGTATGCGTTTTTTCCTGAATATATTCAGGAAAAAACGCATACGCCCTTTTTGGCCAAGTGCATCATTGTGGACGTTCTGCCTCTTTTCCTATGCTTTACATGCAATTCCAGTCTACCTCCTGAAATCGGTTTCCTGCAATTCTGCCCCGCTTTCAAGTCCTCTTGGCAGCCTTACTTCAATATATTTTTGGACGATAGCTGTCATTTAGAACTCTGCAGGTTTGTGAATTACAGGGCCCCTGAGCTCCTTTCTTCAACTCGCTTTCTTGTGAGCTGGCCGCAACACCGCAGGATTGCTTCAGGCCCTAGTGTGGTTCCGGCATGGCTCGCTGAGCCTTTGGTTAATTCCTCTTCCTGGTGGGAAATGAGAGTTAAATTTGCCCATCCAGACACCTCCAGCTAGTCTCTCATTGGTTCTCCCTATTCCTGTTCATTTTCCGCAGAAATTGCAAACTGGGCCAAACAGGAGGTTAAAGGCACTGACTCTCCAAGTGGGGAGAGTGTTAGTAAAGCGTCTGGAATGTTGCACCCGAGTACCAGGGGACGAAAACTGAGACACATTTGAACACGTTTCCCTATCACACGGTGGATCATACTGTGGGTTCCACATGCATGTTTTAGCTGAAGGAAGCATCCCTTAAACCTGGAGAGTTGAGAACCATGGAATGGGTACCATGCAATATGACTTCAAAGGGTCTGCATTTGCTCACCGAACCTCACCAATCCTATCACTGCTGCGTTTATGCCGCCGTACACACGCTTGATTCTCTTTCGGAGACATATAAATCCATAGGTTTTAAGATTCATACTAGTCAGGTATATTCTTAGGCGTTTAATATGGGGTGTTGAGTCCACTTCGTTGAGCAAGCAGTAGCTCTTTTCTATTACATATTTGGCTTATGGAAAGGTATCTGTGCTAATTTCAATCTCTGGCTTTATGCAGCACCCCAACTCACCTTTCCCCTTAAGCAAGCATAAGTTGGTTTTCTACATTTGAGACCCTATTCTGTTTTCTAATTCAGTTCCTGTGTAGCCAAGTTTACATTCCGTGTATTAGTGATATCTTATGATGTTTCTTTTTCTGTGTGACTTATTTCACTTAGAATCATCGTACCTGAATCCACTCATTATGCTGCTACTGGCCTGATGACATAGATTTAATTGCTGAGTGATATTGCATTGTACGTAAGTACCACAACTTCTTTATCAATTTCTCGCTTTCTGCGATATTGAACTTGAATCCTAAATGAGATTCTTGTAAACAGAGCCGTCCCAAACTTTGGGGTTGCTGTGTCTTTTTGATTTTAATTTCCCTAAGCTATAGGACCATAAGTGGAAGTGCCCTAGGCTCTGTTGCTTTGTTTTTTACATGTTTCAGGAAACACCATACACTTCTCCAGAGTGGCTGTTGGCAATTTACATCCCACCCATCAGCATAACAAGGCTCCCAGTTCTCCATGGCCTGTCCTGCCTTTCTGGATTTTACACTTTTTTCAGATGGCCCTTTTGACCGGGGGGCAGTGAGACTTCATTGTAGTGCAGATTTCCTTTGCAAGCTTGCTTGGTTGGCCAAAAAGTGCGTATGCGTTTTTTCCTGAATATATTCAGGACAAAACGCATACGCCCTTTTTGGCCAAGTGCATCATTGTGGACGTTCTGCCTCTTTTCCTATGCTTTACATGCAATTCCAGTCTACCTCCTGAAATCGGTTTCCTGCAATTCTGCCCAACTTTCAAGTCCTCATGGCTGCCTTACTTCAATATATTTTTGGACGATAGCTGTCATTTATAACTCTGCAGGTTTGTGAATTACAGTGCCCCTGAGCTCCTTTCTTCAACTCGCTTTCTTGTGAGCTGGCCTCAACACCGCAGGACTGCTTCAGGCCCTAGTGTGGTTCCGGAATGGCACGCTGAGCCTTTGTTTAATTCCACTTCCTGCTGGGAAATGAGAGTTAAATTTGCCCGTCCAGACACCTCCAGCTACTCTCTCATTGGTTCTCCCTATTCCTGTTCCTTTTCTGCAGAAATTGCAAACTAGGCCAAACAGGAGGTTAAAGGCACTGACTCTCCAAGTGGGGAGAGTGTTAGTAAAGCGTCTGGAATGTTGCACCCGAGTACCAGGGGACGAAAACTGAGACACATTTGAACACGTTTCCCGATCACACGGTGGATCATACTCTGGGTTCCACATGCATGTTTTAGCTGAAGGAAGAATCCCTTAAACCTGGAGAGTTGAGACCCATGGAATGGGTACCATGCAATATGACTTCAAAGGGTCTGCATTTGCTCACCGAACCTCACCAATCCTATCACTGCTGCGTTTATGCCGCTGTACACACGCTTGATTCTCTTTTGGAGACATATAAATCCATAGGTTTTAAGATTCTTACTAGTCAGGTATATTCTTAGGCGTTTAATGTGGGCTGTTGAGTCCACTTCGTTGAGCAAGGAGTAGCTCTTGTGTATTACATATTTGGCTTATGGAAAGGTATCTGTGCTAATTTCAATCTCTGGTTTTATGCAGCACCCCAACTCACCTTTCCCCTTAAGCAAGCATAAGTTGGTTTTCTACATTTGAGACCCTATTCTGTTTTGTAATTCAGTTCCTGTGTAGCCAAGTTTACATTCCGTGTATTAGTGATATCTTATGATGTTTCTTTTTCTGTGTGACTTATTTCACTTATAATCATCGTACCTGAATCCACTCATTATGCTGCTACTGGCCTGATGACATAGATTTAATTGCTGAGTGATATTGCATTGTACGTAAGTACCACAACTTCTTTATCAATTTCTCGCTTTCTGCGATATTGAACTTGAATCGTAAATGAGATTCTTGTAAACAGAGCCGTCCCAAACTTTGGGTTTGCTGTGTCTTTTTGATTTTAATTTCCCTAAGCTATAGGACCATAAGTGGAAGTGCCCTAGGCTCTGTTGCTTTGTTTTTTACATGTTTCAGGAAACACCATACACTTCTCCAGAGTGGCTGTTGGCAATTTACATCCCACCCATCAGCATAAGAAGGCTCCCAGTTCTCCATGGCCTGTCCTGCCTTTCTGGATTTTACACTTTTTTCAGATGGCCCTTTTGACCGGGGGGCAGTGAGACTTCATTGTAGTGCAGATTTCCTTTGCAAGCTTGCTTGGTTGGCCAAGAAGTGCGTATGCGTTTTTTCCTGAATATATTCAGGACAAAATGCATACACACTTTTTGGCCAAGTGCATCATTGTGGACGTTCTGCCTCTTTTCCTATGCTTTACATGCAATTCCAGTCTACCTCCTGAAATCGGTTTCCTGCAATTCTGCCCAACTTTCAAGTCCTCATGGCTGCCTTACTTCAATATATTTTTGGACGATAGCTGTCATTTATAACTCTGCAGGTTTGTGAATTACAGTGCCCCTGAGCTCCTTTCTTCAACTCGCTTTCTTGTGAGCTGGCCTCAACACCGCAGGACTGCTTCAGGCCCTAGTGTGGTTCCGGAATGGCACGCTGAGCCTTTGTTTAATTCCACTTCCTGCTGGGAAATGAGAGTTAAATTTGCCCGTCCAGACACCTCCAGCTACTCTCTCATTGGTTCTCCCTATTCCTGTTCCTTTTCTGCAGAAATTGCAAACTAGGCCAAACAGGAGGTTAAAGGCACTGACTCTCCAAGTGGGGAGAGTGTTAGTAAAGCGTCTGGAATCTTGCACCCGAGTACCAGGGGACGAAAACTGAGACACATTTGAACACGTTTCCCGATCACACGGTGGATCATAATCTGGGTTCCACATGCATGTTTTAGCTGAAGGAAGAATCCCTTAAACCTGGAGAGTTGAGACCCATGGAATGGGTACCATGCAATATGACTTCAAAGGGTCTGCATTTGCTCACCGAACCTCACCAATCCTATCACTGCTGCGTTTATGCCGCTGTACACACGCTTGATTCTCTTTCGGAGACATATAAATCCATAGGTTTTAAGATTCTTACTAGTCAGGTATATTCTTAGGCGTTTAATGTGGGGTGTTGAGTCCACTTCGTTGAGCAAGGAGTAGCTCTTGTGTATTACATATTTGGCTTATGGAAAGGTATCTGTGCTAATTTCAATCTCTGGTTTTATGCAGCACCCCAACTCACCTTTCCCCTTAAGCAAGCATAAGTTGGTTTTCTACATTTGAGACCCTATTCTGTTTTGTAATTCAGTTCCTGTGTAGCCAAGTTTACATTCCGTGTATTAGTGATACCTTATGATGTTTCTTTTTCTGTGTGACTTATTTCACTTAGAATCATCGTACCTGAATCCGCTCATTATGCTGCTACTGGCCTGATGACATAGATTTCACTGCTGAGTGATATTGCATTGTACGTAAGTACCACAACTTCTTTATCCATTTTTCGCTTTCTGCGATATTGAACTTGTACCATAAACGAGGTTCTTGTAAACAGAGCCGTCCCAAACTTTGGGGTGGCTGTGTCTTTTTGATTTTAATTTCCCTAAGCTATAGGACCATAAGTGGAAGTGCCCTAGGCTCTGTTGCTTTGTTTTTTAGATGTTTCAGGAAACACCATACACTTTTCCAGAGTGGCTGTTGGCAACTTACATCCCGCCCATCAGTATAAGAAGGCTCCCAGTTCTCCATGGCCTGTCCTGCCTTTCTGGATTTTACACTTTTTTCAGATGGCCCTTTTGACCGGGGGGCAGTGAGACTTCATTGTAGTGCAGATTTCCTTTGCAAGCTTGCTTGCTTGGCCAAAAAGGGCGTATGCGTTTTTTCCTGAATATATTCAGGAAAAAACGCATACGCACTTTTTGGCCAAGTGCATCATTGTGGACGTTCTGCCTCTTTTCCTATGCTTTACATGCAATTCCAGTCTACCTCCTGAAATCGGTTTCCTGCAATTCTGCCCCGCTTTCAATTCCTCTTGGCAGCCTTACTTCAATACATTTTTGGACGATAGCTGTCATTTAGAACTCTGCAGGTTTGTGAATTACAGGGCCCCTGAGCTCCTTTCTTCAACTCGCTTTCTTGTGAGCTGGCCGCAACACCGCAGGATTGCTTCAGGCCCTAGTGTGGTTCCGGCATGGCACGCTGAGCCTTTGGTTAATTCCTCTTCTTGGTGGGAAATGAGAGTTAAATTTGCCCGTCCAGACACCTCCAGCTAGTCTCTCATTGGTTCTCCCTATTCCTGTTCATTTTCCGCAGAAATTGCAAACTGGGCCAAACAGGAGGTTAAAGGCACTGACTCTCCAAGTGGGGAGAGTGTTAGTAAAGCGTCTGGAATGTTGCACCCGAGTACCAGGGGACGAAAACTGAGACACATTTGAACACGTTTCCCTATCACACGGTGGATCATACTGTGGGTTCCACATGCATGTTTTAGCTGAAGGAAGAATCCCTTAAACCTGGAGAGTTGAGAACCATGGAATGGGTACCATGCAATATGACTTCAAAGGGTCTGCATTTGCTCACCGAACCTCACCAATCCTATCACTGCTGCGTTTATGCCGCCGTACACACGCTTGATTCTCTTTCGGAGACATATAAATCCATAGGTTTTAAGATTCTTACTAGTCAGGTATATTCTTAGGCGTTTAATATGGGGTGTTGAGTCCACTTCGTTGAGCAAGCAGTAGCTCTTTTCTATTACATATTTGGCTTATGGAAAGGTATCTGTGCTAATTTCAATCTCTGGCTTTATGCAGCACCCCAACTCACCTTTCCCCTTAAGCAAGCATAAGTTGGTTTTCTACATTTGAGACCCTATTTTGTTTTGTAATTCAGTTCCTGTGTAGCCAAGTTTACATTCCGTGTATAGTGATATCTTATGATGTTTCTTTTTCTGTGTGACTTATTTCACTTAGAATCATCGTACCTGAATCCACTCATTATGCTGCTACTGGCCTGATGACATAGATTTCATTGCTGAGTGATATTGCCTTGTACGTAAGTACCACAACTTCTTTATCCATTTTTCGCTTTCTGCGATATTGACCTTGTACCGTAAACGAGGTTCTTGTAAACAGAGCCGTCCCAAACTTTGGGGTGGCTGTGTCTTTTTGATTTTAATTTCCCTAAGCTATAGGACCATAAGTGGAAGTGCCCTAGGCTCTGTTGCTTTGTTTTTTAGATGTTTCAGGAAACACCATACACTTCTCCAGAGTGGCTGTTGGCAATTTACATCCCGCCCATCAGCATAAGAAGGCTCCCAGTTCTCCATGGCCTGTCCTGCCTTTCTGGATTTTACACTTTTTTCAGATGGCCCTTTTGACCGGGGGGCAGTGAGACTTCATTGTAGTGCAGATTTCCTTTGCAAGCTTGCTTGGTTGGCCAAAAAGGGCGTATGCGTTTTTTCCTGAATATATTCAGGAAAAAACGCATACGCCCTTTTTGGCCAAGTGCATCATTGTGGACGTTCTGCCTCTTTTCCTATGCTTTACATGCAATTCCAGTCTACCTCCTGAAATCGGTTTCCTGCAATTCTGCCCCGCTTTCAAGTCCTCTTGGCAGCCTTACTTCAATATATTTTTGGACGATAGCTGTCATTTAGAACTCTGCAGGTTTGTGAATTACAGGGCCCCTGAGCTCCTTTCTTCAACTCGCTTTCTTGTGAGCTGGCCGCAACACCGCAGGATTGCTTCAGGCCCTAGTGTGGTTCCGGCGTGGCACGCTGAGCCTTTGGTTAATTCCACTTCCTGCTGGGAAATGAGAGTTAAATTTGCCCGTCCAGACACCTCCAGCTAGTCTCTCATTGGTTCTCCCTATTCCTGTTCATTTTCCGCAGAAATTGCAAACTGGGCCAAACAGGAGGTTAAAGGCACTGACTCTCCAAGTGGGGAGAGTGTTAGTAAAGCGTCTGGAATGTTGCACCCGAGTACCAGGGGACGAAAACTGAGACACATTTGAACACGTTTCCCGATCACACGGTGGACCATACTGTGGGTTCCACATGCATGTTTTAGCTGAAGGAAGAATCCCTTAAACCTGGAGAGTTGAGAACCATGGAATGGGTACCATGCAATATGACTTCAAAGGGTCTGCATTTGCTCACCGAACCTCACCAATCCTATCACTGCTGCGTTTATGCCGCCGTACACACGCTTGATTCTCTTTCGGAGACATATAAATCCATAGGTTTTAAGATTCTTACTAGTCAGGTATATTCTTAGGCGTTTAATATGGGGTGTTGAGTCCACTTCGTTGAGCAAGGAGTAGCTCTTTTCTATTACATATTTGGCTTATGGAAAGGTATCTGTGCTAATTTCAATCTCTGGTTTTATGCAGCACCCCAACTCACCTTTCCCCTTAAGCAAGCATAAGTTGGTTTTCTACATTTGAGACCCTATTCTGTTTTGTAATTCAGTTCCTGTGTAGCCAAGTTTACATTCCGTGTATTAGTGATATCTTATGATGTTTCTTTTTCTGTGTGACTTATTTCACTTAGAATCATCGTACCTGAATCCACTCATTATGCTGCTACTGGCCTGATGACATAGATTTCACTGCTGAGTGATATTGCATTGTACGTAAGTACCACAACTTCTTTATCCATTTCTCGCTTTCTGCGATATTGAACTTGTACCATAAACGAGGTTCTTGTAAACAGAGCCGTCCCAAACTTTGGGGTGGCTGTGTCTTTTTGATTTTAATTTCCCTAAGCTATAGGACCATAAGTGGAAGTGCCCTAGGCTCTGTTGCTTTGTTTTTTAGATGTTTCAGGAAACACCATACACTTCTCCAGAGTGGCTGTTGGCAACTTACATCCCGCCCATCAGCATAAGAAGGCTCCCAGTTCTCCATGGCCTGTCCTGCCTTTCTGGATTTTACACTTTTTTCAGATGGCCCTTTTGACCGGGGGGCAGTGAGACTTCATTGTAGTGCAGATTTCCTTTGCAAGCTTGCTTGCTTGGCCAAAAAGGGCGTATGCGTTTTTTCCTGAATATATTCAGGAAAAAACGCATACGCACTTTTTGGCCAAGTGCATAATTGTGGACGTTCTGCCTCTTTTCCTATGCTTTACATGCAATTCCAGTCTACCTCCTGAAATCGGTTTCCTGCAATTCTGCCCCGCTTTCAAGTCCTCCTGGCAGCCTTACTTCAATACATTTTTGGACGATAGCTGTCATTTAGAACTCTGCAGGTTTGTGAATTACAGGGCCCCTGAGCTCCTTTCTTCAACTCGCTTTCTTGTGAGCTGGCCGCAACACCGCAGGATTGCTTCAGGCCCTAGTGTGGTTCCGGCATGGCACGCTGAGCCTTTGGTTAATTCCTCTTCTTGGTGGGAAATGAGAGTTAAATTTGCCCGTCCAGACACCTCCAGCTAGTCTCTCATTGGTTCTCCCTATTCCTGTTCATTTTCCGCAGAAATTGCAAACTGGGCCAAACAGGAGGTTAAAGGCACTGACTCTCCAAGTGGGGAGAGTGTTAGTAAAGCGTCTGGAATGTTGCACCCGAGTACCAGGGGACGAAAACTGAGACACATTTGAACACGTTTCCCTATCACACGGTGGATCATACTGTGGGTTCCACATGCATGTTTTAGCTGAAGGAAGAATCCCTTAAACCTGGAGAGTTGAGAACCATGGAATGGGTACCATGCAATATGACTTCAAAGGGTCTGCATTTGCTCACCGAACCTCACCAATCCTATCACTGCTGCGTTTATGCCGCCGTACACACGCTTGATTCTCTTTCGGAGACATATAAATCCATAGGTTTTAAGATTCTTACTAGTCAGGTATATTCTTAGGCGTTTAATATGGGGTGTTGAGTCCACTTCGTTGAGCAAGCAGTAGCTCTTTTCTATTACATATTTGGCTTATGGTAAGGTATCTGTGCTAATTTCAATCTCTGGCTTTATGCAGCACCCCAACTCACCTTTCCCCTTAAGCAAGCATAAGTTGGTTTTCTACATTTGAGACCCTATTTTGTTTTGTAATTCAGTTCCTGTGTAGCCAAGTTTACATTCCGTGTATAGTGATATCTTATGATGTTTCTTTTTCTGTGTGACTTATTTCACTTAGAATCATCGTACCTGAATCCACTCATTATGGTGCTACTGGCCTGATGACATAGATTTCATTGCTGAGTGATATTGCCTTGTACGTAAGTACCACAACTTCTTTATCCATTTTTCGCTTTCTGCGATATTGACCTTGTACCGTAAACGAGGTTCTTGTAAACAGAGCCGTCCCAAACTTTGGGGTGGCTGTGTCTTTTTGATTTTAATTTCCCTAAGCTATAGGACCATAAGTGGAAGTGCCCTAGGCTCTGTTGCTTTGTTTTTTAGATGTTTCAGGAAACACCATACACTTCTCCAGAGTGGCTGTTGGCAATTTACATCCCGCCCATCAGCATAAGAAGGCTCCCAGTTCTCCATGGCCTGTCCTGCCTTTCTGGATTTTACACTTTTTTCAGATGGCCCTTTTGACCGGGGGGCAGTGAGACTTCATTGTAGTGCAGATTTCCTTTGCAAGCTTGCTTGGTTGGCCAAAAAGGGCGTATGCGTTTTTTCCTGAATATATTCAGGAAAAAACGCATACGCCCTTTTTGGCCAAGTGCATCATTGTGGACGTTCTGCCTCTTTTCCTATGCTTTACATGCAATTCCAGTCTACCTCCTGAAATCGGTTTCCTGCAATTCTGCCCCGCTTTCAAGTCCTCTTGGCAGCCTTACTTCAATATATTTTTGGACGATAGCTGTCATTTATAACTCTGCAGGTTTGTGAATTACAGGGCCCCTGAGCTCCTTTCTTCAACTCGCTTTCTTGTGAGCTGGCCGCAACACCGCAGGATTGCTTCAGGCCCTAGTGTGGTTCCGGCGTGGCACGCTGAGCCTTTGGTTAATTCCACTTCCTGCTGGGAAATGAGAGTTAAATTTGCCCGTCCAGACACCTCCAGCTAGTCTCTCATTGGTTCTCCGTATTCCTGTTCATTTTCCGCAGAAATTGCAAACTGGGCCAAACAGGAGGTTAAAGGCACTGACTCTCCAAGTGGGGAGAGTGTTAGTAAAGCGTCTGGAATGTTGCACCCGAGTACCAGGGGACGAAAACTGAGACACATTTGAACACGTTTCCCGATCACACGGTGGACCATACTGTGGGTTCCACATGCATGTTTTAGCTGAAGGAAGAATCCCTTAAACCTGGAGAGTTGAGAACCATGGAATGGGTACCATGCAATATGACTTCAAAGGGTCTGCATTTGCTCACCGAACCTCACCAATCCTATCACTGCTGCGTTTATGCCGCCGTACACACGCTTGATTCTCTTTCGGAGACATATAAATCCATAGGTTTTAAGATTCTTACTAGTCAGGTATATTCTTAGGCGTTTAATATGGGGTGTTGAGTCCACTTCGTTGAGCAAGGAGTAGCTCTTTTCTATTACATATTTGGCTTATGGAAAGGTATCTGTGCTAATTTCAATCTCTGGTTTTATGCAGCACCCCAACTCACCTTTCCCCTTAAGCAAGCATAAGTTGGTTTTCTACATTTGAGACCCTATTCTGTTTTGTAATTCAGTTCCTGTGTAGCCAAGTTTACATTCCGTGTATTAGTGATATCTTATGATGTTTCTTTTTCTGTGTGACTTATTTCACTTAGAATCATCGTACCTGAATCCACTCATTATGCTGCTACTGGCCTGATGACATAGATTTCACTGCTGAGTGATATTGCATTGTACGTAAGTACCACAACTTCTTTATCCATTTCTCGCTTTCTGCGATATTGAACTTGTACCATAAACGAGGTTCTTGTAAACAGAGCCGTCCCAAACTTTGGGGTGGCTGTGTCTTTTTGATTTTAATTTCCCTAAGCTATAGGACCATAAGTGGAAGTGCCCTAGGCTCTGTTGCTTTGTTTTTTAGATGTTTCAGGAAACACCATACACTTCTCCAGAGTGGCTGTTGGCAATTTACATCCCGCCCATCAGCATAAGAAGGCTCCCAGTTCTCCATGGCCTGTCCTGCCTTTCTGGATTTTACACTTTTTTCAGATGGCCCTTTTGACCGGGGGGCAGTGAGACTTCATTGTAGTGCAGATTTCCTTTGCAAGCTTGCTTGCTTGGCCAAAAAGTGCGTATGCGTTTTTTCCTGAATATATTCAGGAAAAAACGCATACGCACTTTTTGGCCAAGTGCATAATTGTGGACGTTCTGCCTCTTTTCCTATGCTTTACATGCAATTCCAGTCTACCTCCTGAAATCGGTTTCCTGCAATTCTGCCCCGCTTTCAAGTCCTCCTGGCAGCCTTACTTCAATACATTTTTGGACGATAGCTGTCATTTAGAACTCTGCAGGTTTGTGAATTACAGGGCCCCTGAGCTCCTTTCTTCAACTCGCTTTCTTGTGAGCTGGCCGCAACACCGCAGGATTGCTTCAGGCCCTAGTGTGGTTCCGGCATGGCACGCTGAGCCTTTGGTTAATTCCTCTTCTTGGTGGGAAATGAGAGTTAAATTTGCCCGTCCAGACACCTCCAGCTAGTCTCTCATTGGTTCTCCCTATTCCTGTTCATTTTCCGCAGAAATTGCAAACTGGGCCAAACAGGAGGTTAAAGGCACTGACTCTCCAAGTGGGGAGAGTGTTAGTAAAGCGTCTGGAATGTTGCACCCGAGTACCAGGGGACGAAAACTGAGACACATTTGAACACGTTTCCCTATCACACGGTGGATCATACTGTGGGTTCCACATGCATGTTTTAGCTGAAGGAAGAATCCCTTAAACCTGGAGAGTTGAGAACCATGGAATGGGTACCATGCAATATGACTTCAAAGGGTCTGCATTTGCTCACCGAACCTCACCAATCCTATCACTGCTGCGTTTATGCCGCCGTACACACGCTTGATTCTCTTTCGGAGACATATAAATCCATAGGTTTTAAGATTCTTACTAGTCAGGTATATTCTTAGGCGTTTAATATGGGGTGTTGAGTCCACTTCGTTGAGCAAGCAGTAGCTCTTTTCTATTACATATTTGGCTTATGGTAAGGTATCTGTGCTAATTTCAATCTCTGGCTTTATGCAGCACCCCAACTCACCTTTCCCCTTAAGCAAGCATAAGTTGGTTTTCTACATTTGAGACCCTATTCTGTTTTGTAATTCAGTTCCTGTGTAGCCAAGTTTACATTCCGTATATTAGTGATATCTAATGATGTTTCTTTTTCTGTGTGACTTATTTCACTTAGAATCATCGTACCTGAATCCACTCATTATGGTGCTACTGGCCTGATGACATAGATTTCATTGCTGAGTGATATTGCCTTGTACGTAAGTACCACAACTTCTTTATCCATTTTTCGCTTTCTGCGATATTGACCTTGTACCGTAAACGAGGTTCTTGTAAACAGAGCCGTCCCAAACTTTGGGGTGGCTGTGTCTTTTTGATTTTAATTTCCCTAAGCTATAGGACCATAAGTGGAAGTGCCCTAGGCTCTGTTGCTTTGTTTTTTAGATGTTTCAGGAAACACCATACACTTCTCCAGAGTGGCTGTTGGCAATTTACATCCCGCCCATCAGCATAAGAAGGCTCCCAGTTCTCCATGGCCTGTCCTGCCTTTCTGGATTTTACACTTTTTTCAGATGGCCCTTTTGACCGGGGGGCAGTGAGACTTCATTGTAGTGCAGATTTCCTTTGCAAGCTTGCTTGGTTGGCCAAAAAGGGCGTATGCGTTTTTTCCTGAATATATTCAGGAAAAAACGCATACGCCCTTTTTGGCCAAGTGCATCATTGTGGACGTTCTGCCTCTTTTCCTATGCTTTACATGCAATTCCAGTCTACCTCCTGAAATCGGTTTCCTGCAATTCTGCCCCGCTTTCAAGTCCTCTTGGCAGCCTTACTTCAATATATTTTTGGACGATAGCTGTCATTTAGAACTCTGCAGGTTTGTGAATTACAGGGCCCCTGAGCTCCTTTCTTCAACTCGCTTTCTTGTGAGCTGGCCGCAACACCGCAGGATTGCTTCAGGCCCTAGTGTGGTTCCGGCGTGGCACGCTGAGCCTTTGGTTAATTCCACTTCCTGCTGGGAAATGAGAGTTAAATTTGCCCGTCCAGACACCTCCAGCTAGTCTCTCATTGGTTCTCCGTATTCCTGTTCATTTTCCGCAGAAATTGCAAACTGGGCCAAACAGGAGGTTAAAGGCACTGACTCTCCAAGTGGGGAGAGTGTTAGTAAAGCGTCTGGAATGTTGCACCCGAGTACCAGGGGACGAAAACTGAGACACATTTGAACACGTTTCCCGATCACACGGTGGATCATACTCTGGGTTCCACATGCATGTTTTAGCTGAAGGAAGAATCCCTTAAACCTGGAGAGTTGAGAACCATGGAATGGGTACCATGCAATATGACTTCAAAGGGTCTGCATTTGCTCACCGAACCTCACCAATCCTATCACTGCTGCGTTTATGCCGCCGTACACACGCTTGATTCTCTTTCGGAGACATATAAATCCATAGGTTTTAAGATTCTTACTAGTCAGGTATATTCTTAGGCGTTTAATATGGGGTGTTGAGTCCACTTCGTTGAGCAAGGAGTAGCTCTTTTCTATTACATATTTGGCTTATGGAAAGGTATCTGTGCTAATTTCAATCTCTGGTTTTATGCAGCACCCCAACTCACCTTTCCCCTTAAGCAAGCATAAGTTGGTTTTCTACATTTGAGACCCTATTCTGTTTTGTAATTCAGTTCCTGTGTAGCCAAGTTTACATTCCGTGTATTAGTGATATCTTATGATGTTTCTTTTTCTGTGTGACTTATTTCACTTAGAATCATCGTACCTGAATCCACTCATTATGCTGCTACTGGCCTGATGACATAGATTTAATTGCTGAGTGATATTGCATTGTACGTAAGTACCACAACTTCTTTATCCATTTCTCGCTTTCTGCGATATTGAACTTGTACCATAAACGAGGTTCTTGTAAACAGAGCCGTCCCAAACTTTGGGGTGGCTGTGTCTTTTTGATTTTAATTTCCCTAAGCTATAGGACCATAAGTGGAAGTGCCCTAGGCTCTGTTGCTTTGTTTTTTAGATGTTTCAGGAAACACCATACACTTCTCCAGAGTGGCTGTTGGCAACTTACATCCCGCCCATCAGCATAAGAAGGCTCCCAGTTCTCCATGGCCTGTCCTGCCTTTCTGGATTTTACACTTTTTTCAGATGGCCCTTTTGACCGGGGGGCAGTGAGACTTCATTGTAGTGCAGATTTCCTTTGCAAGCTTGCTTGCTTGGCCAAAAAGGGCGTATGCGTTTTTTCCTGAATATATTCAGGAAAAAACGCATACGCACTTTTTGGCCAAGTGCATAATTGTGGACGTTCTGCCTCTTTTCCTATGCTTTACATGCAATTCCAGTCTACCTCCTGAAATCGGTTTCCTGCAATTCTGCCCCGCTTTCAAGTCCTCCTGGCAGCCTTACTTCAATACATTTTTGGACGATAGCTGTCATTTAGAACTCTGCAGGTTTGTGAATTACAGGGCCCCTGAGCTCCTTTCTTCAACTCGCTTTCTTGTGAGCTGGCCGCAACACCGCAGGATTGCTTCAGGCCCTAGTGTGGTTCCGGCATGGCACGCTGAGCCTTTGGTTAATTCCTCTTCTTGGTGGGAAATGAGAGTTAAATTTGCCCGTCCAGACACCTCCAGCTAGTCTCTCATTGGTTCTCCCTATTCCTGTTCATTTTCCGCAGAAATTGCAAACTGGGCCAAACAGGAGGTTAAAGGCACTGACTCTCCAAGTGGGGAGAGTGTTAGTAAAGCGTCTGGAATGTTGCACCCGAGTACCAGGGGACGAAAACTGAGACACATTTGAACACGTTTCCCTATCACACGGTGGATCATACTGTGGGTTCCACATGCATGTTTTAGCTGAAGGAAGAATCCCTTAAACCTGGAGAGTTGAGAACCATGGAATGGGTACCATGCAATATGACTTCAAAGGGTCTGCATTTGCTCACCGAACCTCACCAATCCTATCACTGCTGCGTTTATGCCGCCGTACACACGCTTGATTCTCTTTCGGAGACATATAAATCCATAGGTTTTAAGATTCTTACTAGTCAGGTATATTCTTAGGCGTTTAATATGGGGTGTTGAGTCCACTTCGTTGAGCAAGCAGTAGCTCTTTTCTATTACATATTTGGCTTATGGTAAGGTATCTGTGCTAATTTCAATCTCTGGCTTTATGCAGCACCCCAACTCACCTTTCCCCTTAAGCAAGCATAAGTTGGTTTTCTACATTTGAGACCCTATTTTGTTTTGTAATTCAGTTCCTGTGTAGCCAAGTTTACATTCCGTGTATAGTGATATCTTATGATGTTTCTTTTTCTGTGTGACTTATTTCACTTAGAATCATCGTACCTGAATCCACTCATTATGCTGCTACTGGCCTGATGACATAGATTTCATTGCTGAGTGATATTGCCTTGTACGTAAGTACCACAACTTCTTTATCCATTTTTCGCTTTCTGCGATATTGACCTTGTACCGTAAACGAGGTTCTTGTAAACAGAGCCGTCCCAAACTTTGGGGTGGCTGTGTCTTTTTGATTTTAATTTCCCTAAGCTATAGGACCATAAGTGGAAGTGCCCTAGGCTCTGTTGCTTTGTTTTTTAGATGTTTCAGGAAACACCATACACTTCTCCAGAGTGGCTGTTGGCAATTTACATCCCGCCCATCAGCATAAGAAGGCTCCCAGTTCTCCATGGCCTGTCCTGCCTTTCTGGATTTTACACTTTTTTCAGATGGCCCTTTTGACCGGGGGGCAGTGAGACTTCATTGTAGTGCAGATTTCCTTTGCAAGCTTGCTTGGTTGGCCAAAAAGGGCGTATGCGTTTTTTCCTGAATATATTCAGGAAAAAACGCATACGCCCTTTTTGGCCAAGTGCATCATTGTGGACGTTCTGCCTCTTTTCCTATGCTTTACATGCAATTCCAGTCTACCTCCTGAAATCGGTTTCCTGCAATTCTGCCCCGCTTTCAAGTCCTCTTGGCAGCCTTACTTCAATATATTTTTGGACGATAGCTGTCATTTAGAACTCTGCAGGTTTGTGAATTACAGGGCCCCTGAGCTCCTTTCTTCAACTCGCTTTCTTGTGAGCTGGCCGCAACACCGCAGGATTGCTTCAGGCCCTAGTGTGGTTCCGGCGTGGCACGCTGAGCCTTTGGTTAATTCCACTTCCTGCTGGGAAATGAGAGTTAAATTTGCCCGTCCAGACACCTCCAGCTAGTCTCTCATTGGTTCTCCGTATTCCTGTTCATTTTCCGCAGAAATTGCAAACTGGGCCAAACAGGAGGTTAAAGGCACTGACTCTCCAAGTGGGGAGAGTGTTAGTAAAGCGTCTGGAATGTTGCACCCGAGTACCAGGGGACGAAAACTGAGACACATTTGAACACGTTTCCCGATCACACGGTGGACCATACTGTGGGTTCCACATGCATGTTTTAGCTGAAGGAAGAATCCCTTAAACCTGGAGAGTTGAGAACCATGGAATGGGTACCATGCAATATGACTTCAAAGGGTCTGCATTTGCTCACCGAACCTCACCAATCCTATCACTGCTGCGTTTATGCCGCCGTACACACGCTTGATTCTCTTTCGGAGACATATAAATCCATAGGTTTTAAGATTCTTACTAGTCAGGTATATTCTTAGGCGTTTAATATGGGGTGTTGAGTCCACTTCGTTGAGCAAGGAGTAGCTCTTTTCTATTACATATTTGGCTTATGGAAAGGTATCTGTGCTAATTTCAATCTCTGGTTTTATGCAGCACCCCAACTCACCTTTCCCCTTAAGCAAGCATAAGTTGGTTTTCTACATTTGAGACCCTATTCTGTTTTGTAATTCAGTTCCTGTGTAGCCAAGTTTACATTCCGTGTATTAGTGATATCTTATGATGTTTCTTTTTCTGTGTGACTTATTTCACTTAGAATCATCGTACCTGAATCCACTCATTATGCTGCTACTGGCCTGATGACATAGATTTCACTGCTGAGTGATATTGCATTGTACGTAAGTACCACAACTTCTTTATCCATTTCTCGCTTTCTGCGATATTGAACTTGTACCATAAACGAGGTTCTTGTAAACAGAGCCGTCCCAAACTTTGGGGTGGCTGTGTCTTTTTGATTTTAATTTCCCTAAGCTATAGGACCATAAGTGGAAGTGCCCTAGGCTCTGTTGCTTTGTTTTTTAGATGTTTCAGGAAACACCATACACTTCTCCAGAGTGGCTGTTGGCAACTTACATCCCGCCCATCAGCATAAGAAGGCTCCCAGTTCTCCATGGCCTGTCATGCCTTTCTGGATTTTACACTTTTTTCAGATGGCCCTTTTGACCGGGGGGCAGTGAGACTTCATTGTAGTGCAGATTTCCTTTGCAAGCTTGCTTGCTTGGCCAAAAAGGGCGTATGCGTTTTTTCCTGAATATATTCAGGAAAAAACGCATACGCACTTTTTGGCCAAGTGCATAATTGTGGACGTTCTGCCTCTTTTCCTATGCTTTACATGCAATTCCAGTCTACCTCCTGAAATCGGTTTCCTGCAATTCTGCCCCGCTTTCAAGTCCTCCTGGCAGCCTTACTTCAATACATTTTTGGACGATAGCTGTCATTTAGAACTCTGCAGGTTTGTGAATTACAGGGCCCCTGAGCTCCTTTCTTCAACTCGCTTTCTTGTGAGCTGGCCGCAACACCGCAGGATTGCTTCAGGCCCTAGTGTGGTTCCGGCATGGCACGCTGAGCCTTTGGTTAATTCCTCTTCTTGGTGGGAAATGAGAGTTAAATTTGCCCGTCCAGACACCTCCAGCTAGTCTCTCATTGGTTCTCCCTATTCCTGTTCATTTTCCGCAGAAATTGCAAACTGGGCCAAACAGGAGGTTAAAGGCACTGACTCTCCAAGTGGGGAGAGTGTTAGTAAAGCGTCTGGAATGTTGCACCCGAGTACCAGGGGACGAAAACTGAGACACATTTGAACACGTTTCCCTATCACACGGTGGATCATACTGTGGGTTCCACATGCATGTTTTAGCTGAAGGAAGAATCCCTTAAACCTGGAGAGTTGAGAACCATGGAATGGGTACCATGCAATATGACTTCAAAGGGTCTGCATTTGCTCACCGAACCTCACCAATCCTATCACTGCTGCGTTTATGCCGCCGTACACACGCTTGATTCTCTTTCGGAGACATATAAATCCATAGGTTTTAAGATTCTTACTAGTCAGGTATATTCTTAGGCGTTTAATATGGGGTGTTGAGTCCACTTCGTTGAGCAAGCAGTAGCTCTTTTCTATTACATATTTGGCTTATGGTAAGGTATCTGTGCTAATTTCAATCTCTGGCTTTATGCAGCACCCCAACTCACCTTTCCCCTTAAGCAAGCATAAGTTGGTTTTCTACATTTGAGACCCTATTTTGTTTTGTAATTCAGTTCCTGTGTAGCCAAGTTTACATTCCGTGTATAGTGATATCTTATGATGTTTCTTTTTCTGTGTGACTTATTTCACTTAGAATCATCGTACCTGAATCCACTCATTATGCTGCTACTGGCCTGATGACATAGATTTCATTGCTGAGTGATATTGCCTTGTACGTAAGTACCACAACTTCTTTATCCATTTTTCGCTTTCTGCGATATTGACCTTGTACCGTAAACGAGGTTCTTGTAAACAGAGCCGTCCCAAACTTTGGGGTGGCTGTGTCTTTTTGATTTTAATTTCCCTAAGCTATAGGACCATAAGTGGAAGTGCCCTAGGCTCTGTTGCTTTGTTTTTTAGATGTTTCAGGAAACACCATACACTTCTCCAGAGTGGCTGTTGGCAATTTACATCCCGCCCATCAGCATAAGAAGGCTCCCAGTTCTCCATGGCCTGTCCTGCCTTTCTGGATTTTACACTTTTTTCAGATGGCCCTTTTGACCGGGGGGCAGTGAGACTTCATTGTAGTGCAGATTTCCTTTGCAAGCTTGCTTGGTTGGCCAAAAAGGGCGTATGCGTTTTTTCCTGAATATATTCAGGAAAAAACGCATACGCCCTTTTTGGCCAAGTGCATCATTGTGGACGTTCTGCCTCTTTTCCTATGCTTTACATGCAATTCCAGTCTACCTCCTGAAATCGGTTTCCTGCAATTCTGCCCCGCTTTCAAGTCCTCTTGGCAGCCTTACTTCAATATATTTTTGGACGATAGCTGTCATTTAGAACTCTGCAGGTTTGTGAATTACAGGGCCCCTGAGCTCCTTTCTTCAACTCGCTTTCTTGTGAGCTGGCCGCAACACCGCAGGATTGCTTCAGGCCCTAGTGTGGTTCCGGCGTGGCACGCTGAGCCTTTGGTTAATTCCACTTCCTGCTGGGAAATGAGAGTTAAATTTGCCCGTCCAGACACCTCCAGCTAGTCTCTCATTGGTTCTCCGTATTCCTGTTCATTTTCCGCAGAAATTGCAAACTGGGCCAAACAGGAGGTTAAAGGCACTGACTCTCCAAGTGGGGAGAGTGTTAGTAAAGCGTCTGGAATGTTGCACCCGAGTACCAGGGGACGAAAACTGAGACACATTTGAACACGTTTCCCGATCACACGGTGGATCATACTCTGGGTTCCACATGCATGTTTTAGCTGAAGGAAGAATCCCTTAAACCTGGAGAGTTGAGAACCATGGAATGGGTACCATGCAATATGACTTCAAAGGGTCTGCATTTGCTCACCGAACCTCACCAATCCTATCACTGCTGCGTTTATGCCGCCGTACACACGCTTGATTCTCTTTCGGAGACATATAAATCCATAGGTTTTAAGATTCTTACTAGTCAGGTATATTCTTAGGCGTTTAATATGGGGTGTTGAGTCCACTTCGTTGAGCAAGGAGTAGCTCTTTTCTATTACATATTTGGCTTATGGAAAGGTATCTGTGCTAATTTCAATCTCTGGTTTTATGCAGCACCCCAACTCACCTTTCCCCTTAAGCAAGCATAAGTTGGTTTTCTACATTTGAGACCCTATTCTGTTTTGTAATTCAGTTCCTGTGTAGCCAAGTTTACATTCCGTGTATTAGTGATATCTTATGATGTTTCTTTTTCTGTGTGACTTATTTCACTTAGAATCATCGTACCTGAATCCACTCATTATGCTGCTACTGGCCTGATGACATAGATTTAATTGCTGAGTGATATTGCATTGTACGTAAGTACCACAACTTCTTTATCAATTTCTCGCTTTCTGCGATATTGAACTTGAATCGTAAACGAGATTCTTGTAAACAGAGCCGTCCCAAACTTTGGGTTTGCTGTGTCTTTTTGATTTTAATTTCCCTAAGCTATAGGACCATAAGTGGAAGTGCCCTAGGCTCTGTTGCTTTGTTTTTTAGATGTTTCAGGAAACACCATACACTTCTCCAGAGTGGCTGTTGGCAATTTACATCCCACCCATCAGCATAACAAGGTTCCCAGTTCTCCATGGCCTGTCCTGCCTTTCTGGATTTTACACTTTTTTCAGATGGCCCTTTTGACCGGGGGGCAGTGAGACTTCATTGTAGTGCAGATTTCCTTTGCAAGCTTGCTTGGTTGGCCAAAAAGGGCGTATGCGTTTTTTCCTGAATATATTCAGGACAAAACGCATACGCACTTTTTGGCCAAGTGCATCATTGTGGACGTTCTGCCTCTTTTCCTATGCTTTACATGCAATTCCAGTCTACCTCCTGAAATCGGTTTCCTGCAATTCTGCCCAACTTTCAAGTCCTCATGGCTGCCTTACTTCAATATATTTTTGGACGATAGCTGTCATTTATAACTCTGCAGGTTTGTGAATTACAGTGCCCCTGAGCTCCTTTCTTCAACTCGCTTTCTTGTGAGCTGGCCTCAACACCGCAGGACTGCTTCAGGCCCTAGTGTGGTTCCGGAATGGCACGCTGAGCCTTTGTTTAATTCCACTTCCTGCTGGGAAATGAGAGTTAAATTTGCCCGTCCAGACACCTCCAGCTACTCTCTCATTGGTTCTCCCTATTCCTGTTCCTTTTCCGCAGAAATTGCAAACTAGGCCAAACAGGAGGTTAAAGGCACTGACTCTCCAAGTGGGGAGAGTGTTAGTAAAGCGTCTGGAATCTTGCACCCGAGTACCAGGGGACGAAAACTGAGACACATTTGAACACGTTTCCCGATCACACGGTGGATCATACTGTGGGTTCCACATGCATGTTTTAGCTGAAAGAAGAATCCCTTAAACCTGGAGAGTTGAGACCCATGGAATGGGTACCATGCAATATGACTTCAAAGGGTCTGCATTTGCTCACCGAACCTCACCAATCCTATCACTGCTGCGTTTATGCCGCTGTACACACGCTTGATTCTCTTTCGGAGACATATAAATCCATAGGTTTTAAGATTCTTACTAGTCAGGTATATTCGTAGGCGTTTAATGTGGGGTGTTGAGTCCACTTCGTTGAGCAAGGAGTAGCTCTTGTATATTACATATTTGGCTTATGGTAAGGTATCTGTGCTAATTTCAATCTCTGGTTTTATGCAGCACCCCAACTCACCTTTCCCCTTAAGCAAGCATAAGTTGGTTTTCTACATTTGAGACCCTATTCTGTTTTGTAATTCAGTTCCTGTGTAGCCAAGTTTACATTCCGTGTATTAGTGATACCTTATGATGTTTCTTTTTCTGTGTGACTTATTTCACTTAGAATCATCGTACCTGAATCCGCTCATTATGCTGCTACTGGCCTGATGACATAGATTTCACTGCTGAGTGATATTGCATTGTACGTAAGTACCACAACTTCTTTATCCATTTCTCGCTTTCTGCGATATTGAACTTGTACCATAAACGAGGTTCTTGTAAACAGAGCCGTCCCAAACTTTGGGGTGGCTGTGTCTTTTTGATTTTAATTTCCCTAAGCTATAGGACCATACGTGGAAGTGCCCTAGGCTCTGTTGCTTTGTTTTTTAGATGTTTCAGGAAACACCATACACTTCTCCAGAGTGGCTGTTGGCAACTTACATCCCGCCCATCAGCATAAGAAGGCTCCCAGTTCTCCATGGCCTGTCCTGCCTTTCTGGATTTTACACTTTTTTCAGATGGCCCTTTTGACCGGGGGGCAGTGAGACTTCATTGTAGTGCAGATTTCCTTTGCAAGCTTGCTTGCTTGGCCAAAAAGGGCGTATGCGTTTTTTCCTGAATATATTCAGGAAAAAACGCATACGCACTTTTTGGCCAAGTGCATCATTGTGGACGTTCTGCCTCTTTTCCTATGCTTTACATGCAATTGCAGTCTACTTCCTGAAATCGGTTTCCTGCAATTCTGCCCCGCTTTCAAGTCCTCTTGGCAGCCTTACTTCAATACATTTTTGGACGATAGCTGTCATTTAGAACTCTGCAGGTTTGTGAATTACAGGGCCCCTGAGCTCCTTTCTTCAACTCGCTTTCTTGTGAGCTGGCCGCAACACCGCAGGATTGCTTCAGGCCCTAGTGTGGTTCCGGCATGGCACGCTGAGCCTTTGGTTAATTCCTCTTCTTGGTGGGAAATGAGAGTTAAATTTGCCCGTCCAGACACCTCCAGCTAGTCTCTCATTGGTTCTCCCTATTCCTGTTCATTTTCCGCAGAAATTGCAAACTGGGCCAAACAGGAGGTTAAAGGCACTGACTCTCCAAGTGGGGAGAGTGTTAGTAAAGCGTCTGGAATGTTGCACCCGAGTACCAGGCGACGAAAACTGAGACACATTTGAACACGTTTCCCGATCACACGGTGGATCATACTGTGGGTTCCACATGCATGTTTTAGCTGAAGGAAGAATCCCTTAAACCTGGAGAGTTGAGAACCATGGAATGGGTACCATGCAATATGACTTCAAAGGGTCTGCATTTGCTCACCGAACCTCACCAATCCTATCACTGCTGCGTTTATGCCGCCGTACACACGCTTGATTCTCTTTCGGAGACATATAAATCCATAGGTTTTAAGATTCTTACTAGTCAGGTATATTCCTAGGCGTTTAATATGGGGTGTTGAGTCCACTTCGTTGAGCAAGCAGTAGCTCTTTTCTATTACATATTTGGCTTATGGAAAGGTATCTGTGCTAATTTCAATCTCTGGCTTTATGCAGCACCCCAACTCACCTTTCCCCTTAAGCAAGCGTAAGTTGGTTTTCTACATTTGAGACCCTATTTTGTTTTGTAATTCAGTTCCTGTGTAGCCAAGTTTACATTCCGTGTATAGTGATATCTTATGATGTTTCTTTTTCTGTGTGACTTATTTCACTTAGAATCATCGTACCTGAATCCACTCATTATGCTGCTACTGGCCTGATGACATAGATTTCATTGCTGAGTGATATTGCCTTGTACGTAAGTACCACAACTTCTTTATCCATTTTTCGCTTTCTGCGATATTGACCTTGTACCGTAAACGAGGTTCTTGTAAACAGAGCCGTCCCAAACTTTGGGGTGGCTGTGTCTTTTTGATTTTAATTTCCCTAAGCTATAGGACCATAAGTGGAAGTGCCCTAGGCTCTGTTGCTTTGTTTTTTAGATATTTCAGGAAACACCATACACTTCTCCAGAGTGGCTGTTGGCAATTTACATCCCGCCCATCAGCATAAGAAGGCTCCCAGTTCTCTATGGCCTGTCCTGCCTTTCTGGATTTTACACTTTTTTCAGATGGCCCTTTTGACCGGGGGGCAGTGAGACTTCATTGTAGTGCAGATTTCCTTTGCAAGCTTGCTTGGTTGGCCAAAAAGGGCGTATGCGTTTTTTCCTGAATATATTCAGGAAAAAACGCATACGCCCTTTTTGGCCAAGTGCATCATTGTGGACGTTCTGCCTCTTTTCCTACGCTTTACATGCAATTCCAGTCTACCTGCTGAAATCGGTTTCCTGCAATTCTGCCCCGCTTTCAAGTCCTCTTGGCAGCCTTACTTCAATATATTTTTGGACGATAGCTGTCATTTAGAACTCTGCAGGTTTGTGAATTACAGGGCCCCTGAGCTCCTTTCTTCAACTCGCTTTCTTGTGAGCTGGCCGCAACACCGCAGGATTGCTTCAGGCCCTAGTGTGGTTCCGGCGTGGCTCGCTGAGCCTTTGGTTAATTCCTCTTCCTGGTGGGAAATGAGAGTTGAATTTGCCCGTCCAGACACCTCCAGCTAGTCTCTCATTGGTTCTCCCTATTCCTGTTCATTTTCCGCAGAAATTGCAAACTGGGCCAAACAGGAGGTTAAAGGCACTGACTCTCCAAGTGGGGAGAGTGTTAGTAAAGCGTCTGGAATGTTGCACCCGAGTACCAGGGGACGAAAACTGAGACACATTTGAACACGTTTCCCGATCACACGGTGGATCATACTCTGGGTTCCACATACATGTTTTAGCTGAAGGAAGAATCCCTTAAACCTGGAGAGTTGAGAACCATGGAATGGGTACCATGCAATATGACTTCAAAGGGTCTGCATTTGCTCACCAAACCTCACCAATCCTATCACTGCTGCGTTTATGCAGCTGTACACACGCTTGATTCTCTTTCGGAGACATATAAATCCATAGGTTTTAAGATTCTTACTAGTCAGGTATATTCTTAGGCGTTTAATATGGGGTGTTGAGTCCACTTCGTTGAGCAAGCAGTAGCTCTTGTCTATTACATATTTGGCTTATGGAAAGGTATCTGTGCTAATTTCAATCTCTGGTTTTATGCAGCACCCCAACTCACCTTTCCCCTTAAGCAAGCATAAGTTGGTTTTCTACATTTGAGACCCTATTCTGTTTTGTAATTCAGTTCCTGTGTAGCCAAGTTTACATTCCGTGTATTAGTGATACCTTATGATGTTTCTTTTTCTGTGTGACTTATTTCACTTAGAATCATCGTACCTGAATCCACTCATTATGCTGCTACTGGCCTGATGACATAGATTTCACTGCTGAGTGATATTGCATTGTACGTAAGTACCACAACTTCTTTATCCATTTTTCGCTTTCTGCGATATTGAACTTGTACCATAAACGAGGTTCTTGTAAACAGAGCCGTCCCAAACTTTGGGGTGGCTGTGTCTTTTTGATTTTAATTTCCCTAAGCTATAGGACCATAAGTGGAAGTGCCCTAGGCTCTGTTGCTTTGTTTTTTAGATGTTTCAGGAAACACCATACACTTCTCCAGAGTGGCTGTTGGCAACTTACATCCCGCCCATCAGTATAAGAAGGCTCCCAGTTCTCCATGGCCTGTCCTGCCTTTCTGGATTTTACACTTTTTTCAGATGGCCCTTTAGACCGGGGGGGCAGTGAGACTTCATTGTAGTGCAGATTTCCTTTGCAAGCTTGCTTGGTTGGCCAAAAAGGGCGCATGCGTTTTTTCCTGAATATATTCAGGAAAAAACGCATGCGCCCTTTTTGGCCAAGTGCATCATTGTGGACGTTCTGCCTCTTTTCCTACGCTTTACATGCAATTCCAGTCTACCTCCTGAAATCGGTTTCCTGCAATTCTGCCCCGCTTTCAAGTCCTCTTGGCAGCCTTACTTCAATACATTTTTGGACGATAGCTGTCATTTAGAACTCTGCAGGTTTGTGAATTACAGGGCCCCTGAGCTCCTTTCTTCAACTCGCTTTCTTGTGAGCTGGCCGCAACACCGCAGGATTGCTTCAGGCCGTAGTGTGGTTCCGGCGTGGCTCGCTGAGCCTTTGGTTAATTCCTCTTCTTGGTGGGAAATGAGAGTTGAATTTGCCCGTCCAGACACCTCCAGCTAGTCTCTCATTGGTTCTCCCTATTCCTGTTCATTTTCCGCAGAAATTGCAAACTGGGCCAAACAGGAGGTTAAAGGCACTGACTCTCCAAGTGGGGAGAGTGTTAGTAAAGCGTCTGGAATGTTGCACCCGAGTACCAGGGGACGAAAACTGAGACACATTTGAACACGTTTCCCGATCACACGGTGGATCATACTCTGGGTTCCACATACATGTTTTAGCTGAAGGAAGAATCCCTTAAACCTGGAGAGTTGAGAACCATGGAATGGGTACCATGCAATATGACTTCAAAGGGTCTGCATTTGCTCACCGAACCTCACCAATCCTATCACTGCTGCGTTTATGCAGCTGTACACACGCTTGATTCTCTTTCGGAGACATATAAATCCATAGGTTTTAAGATTCTTACTAGTCAGGTATATTCTTAGGCGTTTAATATGGGGTGTTGAGTCCACTTCGTTGAGCAAGCAGTAGCTCTTGTCTATTACATATTTGGCTTATGGAAAGGTATCTGTGCTAATTTCAATCTCTGGTTTTATGCAGCACCCCCACTCACCTTTCCCCTTAAGCAAGCATAAGTTGGTTTTCTACATTTGAGACCCTATTCTGTTTTGTAATTCAGTTCCTGTGTAGCCAAGTTTACATTCCGTGTATTAGTGATACCTTATGATGTTTCTTTTTCTGTGTGACTTATTTCACTTAGAATCATCGTACCTGAATCCACTCATTATGCTGCTACTGGCCTGATGACATAGATTTCACTGCTGAGTGATATTGCATTGTACGTAAGTACCACAACTTCTTTATCCATTTTTCGCTTTCTGCGATATTGAACTTGTACCATAAACGAGGTTCTTGTAAACAGAGCCGTCCCAAACTTTGGGGTGGCTGTGTCTTTTTGATTTTAATTTCCCTAAGCTATAGGACCATAAGTGGAAGTGCCCTAGGCTCTGTTGCTTTGTTTTTTAGATGTTTCAGGAAACACCATACACTTCTCCAGAGTGGCTGTTGGCAACTTACATCCCGCCCATCAGTATAAGAAGGCTCCCAGTTCTCCATGGCCTGTCCTGCCTTTCTGGATTTTACACTTTTTTCAGATGGCCCTTTAGACCGGGGGGGCAGTGAGACTTCATTGTAGTGCAGATTTCCTTTGCAAGCTTGCTTGGTTGGCCAAAAAGGGCGCATGCGTTTTTTCCTGAATATATTCAGGAAAAAACGCATGGGCCCTTTTTGGCCAAGTGCATCATTGTGGACGTTCTGCCTCTTTTCCTACGCTTTACATGCAATTCCAGTCTACCTCCTGAAATCGGTTTCCTGCAATTCTGCCCCGCTTTCAAGTCCTCTTGGCAGCCTTACTTCAATACATTTTTGGACGATAGCTGTCATTTAGAACTCTGCAGGTTTGTGAATTACAGGGCCCCTGAGCTCCTTTCTTCAACTCGCTTTCTTGTGAGCTGGCCGCAACACCGCAGGATTGCTTCAGGCCCTAGTGTGGTTCCGGCGTGGCTCGCTGAGCCTTTGGTTAATTCCTCTTCTTGGTGGGAAATGTGAGTTGAATTTGCCCGTCCAGACACCTCCAGCTAGTCTCTCATTGGTTCTCCCTATTCCTGTTCATTTTCCGCAGAAATTGCAAACTGGGCCAAACAGGAGGTTAAAGGCACTGACTCTCCAAGTGGGGAGAGTGTTAGTAAAGCGTCTGGAATGTTGCACCCGAGTACCAGGGGACGAAAACTGAGACACATTTGAACACGTTTCCCGATCACACGGTGGATCATACTCTGGGTTCCACATACATGTTTTAGCTGAAGGAAGAATCCCTTAAACCTGGAGAGTTGAGACCCATGGAATGGGTACCATGCAATATGACTTCAAAGGGTCTGCATTTGCTCACCGAACCTCACCAATCCTATCACTGCTGCGTTTATGCCGCTGTACACACGCTTGATTCTCTTTGGGAGACATATAAATCCATAGGTTTTAAGATTCTTACTAGTCAGGTATATTCTTAGGCGTTTAATATGGGGTGTGGAGTCCACTTCGTTGAGCAAGCAGTAGCTCTTGTCTATTACATATTTGGCTTATGGAAAGGTATCTGTGCTAATTTCAATCTCTGGTTTTATGAAGCACCCCAACTCACCTTTCCCCTTAAGCAAGCATAAGTTGGTTTTCTACATTTGAGACCCTATTCTGTTTTGTAATTCAGTTCCTGTGTAGCCAAGTTTACATTCCGTGTATTAGTGATACCTTATGATGTTTCTTTTTCTGTGTGACTTATTTCACTTAGAATCATCGTACCTGAATCCACTCATTATGCTGCTACTGGCCTGATGACATAGATTTCATTGCTGAGTGATATTGCATTGTACGTAAGTACCACAACTTCTTTATCCATTTTTTGCTTTCTGCGATATTGAACTTGTACCGTAAACGAGGTTCTTGTAAACAGAGCCGTCCCAAACTTTGGGGTGGCTGTGTCTTTTTGATTTTAATTTCCCTAATCTATAGGACCATAAGTGGAAGTGCCCTAGGCTCTGTTGCTTTGTTTTTTAGATGTTTCAGGAAACACCATACACTTCTCCAGAGTGGCTGTTGGCAATTTACATCCCGCCCATCAGCATAAGAATGCTCCCAGTTCTCCATGGCCTGTCCTGCCTTTCTGGATTTTACACTTTTTTCAGAATGGCCCTTTTGACCGGGGGGCAGTGAGACTTCATTGTAGTGCAGATTTCCTTTGAAAGCTTGCTTGGTTGGCCAAAAAGGGCGTATGCGTTTTTTCCTGAATATATTCAGGAAAAAACGCATACGCCCTTTTTGGCCAAGTGCATCATTGTGGACGTTCTGCCTCTTTTCCTATGCTTTACATGCAATTCCAGTCTACCTCCTGAAATCGGTTTCCTGCAATTCTGCCCCGCTTTCAAGTCCTCTTGGCAGCCTTACTTCAATATATTTTTGGACGATAGCTGTCATTTATAACTCTGCAGGTTTGTGAATTACAGGGCCCCTGAGCTCCTTTCTTCAACTCGCTTTCTTGTGAGCTGGCCGCAACACCGCAGGATTGCTTCAGGCCCTAGTGTGGTTCCGGCATGGCTCGCTGAGCCTTTGGTTAATTCCTCTTCCTGGTGAGAAATGAGAGTTAAATTTGCCCGTCCAGACACCTCCAGCTAGTCTCTCATTGGTTCTCCCTATTCCTGTTCATTTTCCGCAGAAATTGCAAACTGGGCCAAACAGGAGGTTAAAGGCACTGACTCTCCAAGTGGGGAGAGTGTTAGTAAAGCGTCTGGAATGTTGCACCCGAGTACCAGGGGACGAAAACTGAGACACATTTGAACACGTTTCCCGATCACATGGTGGATCATACTCTGGGTTCCACATGCATGTTTTAGCTGAAGGAAGAATCCCTTAAACCTGGAGAGTTGAGAACCATGGAATGGGTACCATGCAATATGACTTCAAAGGGTCTGCATTTGCTCACCGAAGCTCACCAATACTATCACTGCTGCGTTTATGCCGCTGTACACACGCTTGATTCTCTTTCGGAGACATATAAATCCATAGGTTTTAAGATTCTTACTAGTCAGGTATATTCTTAGGCGTTTAATATGGGGTGTTGAGTCCACTTCGTTGAGCAAGCAGTAGCTCTTGTCTATTACATATTTGGCTTATGGAAAAGTATCTGTGCTAATTTCAATCTCTGGTTTTATGCAGCACCCCAACTCACCTTTCCCCTTAAGCAAGCATAAGTTGGTTTTCTACATTTGAGACCCTATTCTGTTTTGTAATTCAGTTCCTGTGTAGCCAAGTTTACATTCCGTGTATTAGTGATATCTAATGATGTTTCTTTTTCTGTGTGACTTATTTCACTTAGAATCATCGTACCTGAATCCACTCATTATGCTGCTACTGGCCTGATGACATAGATTTCATTGCTGAGTGATATTGCATTGTACGTAAGTACCACAACTTCTTTATCCATTTTTCGCTTTCTGCGATATTGAACTTGTACCATAAACGAGGTTCTTGTAAACAGAGCCGTCCCAAACTTTGGGGTGGCTGTGTCTTTTTGATTTTAATTTCCCTAAGCTATAGGACCATAAGTGGAAGTGCCCTAGGCTCTGTTGCTTTGTTTTTTAGATGTTTCAGGAAACACCATACACTTCTCCAGAGTGGCTGTTGGCAACTTACATCCCGCCCATCAGTATAAGAAGGCTCCCAGTTCTCCATGGCCTGTCCTGCCTTTCTGGATTTTACACTTTTTTCAGATGGCCCTTTAGACCGGGGGGGCAGTGAGACTTCATTGTAGTGCAGATTTCCTTTGCAAGCTTGCTTGGTTGGCCAAAAAGGGCGCATGCGTTTTTTCCTGAATATATTCAGGAAAAAACGCATGCGCCCTTTTTGGCCAAGTGCATCATTGTGGACGTTCTGCCTCTTTTCCTACGCTTTACATGCAATTCCAGTCTACCTCCTGAAATCGGTTTCCTGCAATTCTGCCCCGCTTTCAAGTCCTCTTGGCAGCCTTACTTCAATACATTTTTGGACGATAGCTGTCATTTAGAACTCTGCAGGTTTGTGAATTACAGGGCCCCTGAGCTCCTTTCTTCAACTCGCTTTCTTGTGAGCTGGCCGCAACACCGCAGGATTGCTTCAGGCCCTAGTGTGGTTCCGGCGTGGCTCGCTGAGCCTTTGGTTAATTCCTCTTCTTGGTGGGAAATGAGAGTTGAATTTGCCCGTCCAGACACCTCCAGCTAGTCTCTCATTGGTTCTCCCTATTCCTGTTCATTTTCCGCAGAAATTGCAAACTGGGCCAAACAGGAGGTTAAAGGCACTGACTCTCCAAGTGGGGAGAGTGTTAGTAAAGCGTCTGGAATGTTGCACCCGAGTACCAGGGGACGAAAACTGAGACACATTTGAACACGTTTCCCGATCACACGGTGGATCATACTCTGGGTTCCACATACATGTTTTAGCTGAAGGAAGAATCCCTTAAACCTGGAGAGTTGAGAACCATGGAATGGGTACCATGCAATATGACTTCAAAGGGTCTGCATTTGCTCACCGAACCTCACCAATCCTATCACTGCTGCGTTTATGCAGCTGTACACACGCTTGATTCTCTTTCGGAGACATATAAATCCATAGGTTTTAAGATTCTTACTAGTCAGGTATATTCTTAGGCGTTTAATATGGGGTGTTGAGTCCACTTCGTTGAGCAAGCAGTAGCTCTTGTCTATTACATATTTGGCTTATGGAAAGGTATCTGTGCTAATTTCAATCTCTGGTTTTATGCAGCACCCCAACTCACCTTTCCCCTTAAGCAAGCATAAGTTGGTTTTCTACATTTGAGACCCTATTCTGTTTTGTAATTCAGTTCCTGTGTAGCCAAGTTTACATTCCGTGTATTAGTGATACCTTATGATGTTTCTTTTTCTGTGTGACTTATTTCACTTAGAATCATCGTACCTGAATCCACTCATTATGCTGCTACTGGCCTGATGACATAGATTTCACTGCTGAGTGATATTGCATTGTACGTAAGTACCACAACTTCTTTATCCATTTTTCGCTTTCTGCGATATTGAACTTGTACCATAAACGAGGTTCTTGTAAACAGAGCCGTCCCAAACTTTGGGGTGGCTGTGTCTTTTTGATTTTAATTTCCCTAAGCTATAGGACCATAAGTGGAAGTGCCCTAGGCTCTGTTGCTTTGTTTTTTAGATGTTTCAGGAAACACCATACACTTCTCCAGAGTGGCTGTTGGCAACTTACATCCCGCCCATCAGTATAAGAAGGCTCCCAGTTCTCCATGGCCTGTCCTGCCTTTCTGGATTTTACACTTTTTTCAGATGGCCCTTTAGACCGGGGGGGCAGTGAGACTTCATTGTAGTGCAGATTTCCTTTGCAAGCTTGCTTGGTTGGCCAAAAAGGGCGCATGCGTTTTTTCCTGAATATATTCAGGAAAAAACGCATGGGCCCTTTTTGGCCAAGTGCATCATTGTGGACGTTCTGCCTCTTTTCCTACGCTTTACATGCAATTCCAGTCTACCTCCTGAAATCGGTTTCCTGCAATTCTGCCCCGCTTTCAAGTCCTCTTGGCAGCCTTACTTCAATACATTTTTGGACGATAGCTGTCATTTAGAACTCTGCAGGTTTGTGAATTACAGGGCCCCTGAGCTCCTTTCTTCAACTCGCTTTCTTGTGAGCTGGCCGCAACACCGCAGGATTGCTTCAGGCCCTAGTGTGGTTCCGGCGTGGCTCGCTGAGCCTTTGGTTAATTCCTCTTCTTGGTGGGAAATGTGAGTTGAATTTGCCCGTCCAGACACCTCCAGCTAGTCTCTCATTGGTTCTCCCTATTCCTGTTCATTTTCCGCAGAAATTGCAAACTGGGCCAAACAGGAGGTTAAAGGCACTGACTCTCCAAGTGGGGAGAGTGTTAGTAAAGTGTCTGGAATGTTGCACCCGAGTACCAGGGGACGAAAACTGAGACACATTTGAACACGTTTCCCGATCACACGGTGGATCATACTCTGGGTTCCACATACATGTTTTAGCTGAAGGAAGAATCCCTTAAACCTGGAGAGTTGAGACCCATGGAATGGGTACCATGCAATATGACTTCAAAGGGTCTGCATTTGCTCACCGAACCTCACCAATCCTATCACTGCTGCGTTTATGCCGCTGTACACACGCTTGATTCTCTTTGGGAGACATATAAATCCATAGGTTTTAAGATTCTTACTAGTCAGGTATATTCTTAGGCGTTTAATATGGGGTGTGGAGTCCACTTCGTTGAGCAAGCAGTAGCTCTTGTCTATTACATATTTGGCTTATGGAAAGGTATCTGTGCTAATTTCAATCTCTGGTTTTATGAAGCACCCCAACTCACCTTTCCCCTTAAGCAAGCATAAGTTGGTTTTCTACATTTGAGACCCTATTCTGTTTTGTAATTCAGTTCCTGTGTAGCCAAGTTTACATTCCGTGTATTAGTGATACCTTATGATGTTTCTTTTTCTGTGTGACTTATTTCACTTAGAATCATCGTACCTGAATCCACTCATTATGCTGCTACTGGCCTGATGACATAGATTTCATTGCTGAGTGATATTGCATTGTACGTAAGTACCACAACTTCTTTATCCATTTTTTGCTTTCTGCGATATTGAACTTGTACCGTAAACGAGGTTCTTGTAAACAGAGCCGTCCCAAACTTTGGGGTGGCTGTGTCTTTTTGATTTTAATTTCCCTAATCTATAGGACCATAAGTGGAAGTGCCCTAGGCTCTGTTGCTTTGTTTTTTAGATGTTTCAGGAAACACCATACACTTCTCCAGAGTGGCTGTTGGCAATTTACATCCCGCCCATCAGCATAAGAAGGCTCCCAGTTCTCCATGGCCTGTCCTGCCTTTCTGGATTTTACACTTTTTTCAGAATGGCCCTTTTGACCGGGGGGCAGTGAGACTTCATTGTAGTGCAGATTTCCTTTGCAAGCTTGCTTGGTTGGCCAAAAAGGGCGTATGCGTTTTTTCCTGAATATATTCAGGAAAAAACGCATACGCCCTTTTTGGCCAAGTGCATCATTGTGGACGTTCTGCCTCTTTTCCTATGCTTTACATGCAATTCCAGTCTACCTCCTGAAATCGGTTTCCTGCAATTCTGCCCCGCTTTCAAGTCCTCTTGGCAGCCTTACTTCAATATATTTTTGGACGATAGCTGTCATTTATAACTCTGCAGGTTTGTGAATTACAGGGCCCCTGAGCTCCTTTCTTCAACTCGCTTTCTTGTGAGCTGGCCGCAACACCGCAGGATTGCTTCAGGCCCTAGTGTGGTTCCGGCATGGCTCGCTGAGCCTTTGGTTAATTCCTCTTCCTGGTGAGAAATGAGAGTTAAATTTGCCCGTCCAGACACCTCCAGCTAGTCTCTCATTGGTTCTCCCTATTCCTGTTCATTTTCCGCAGAAATTGCAAACTGGGCCAAACAGGAGGTTAAAGGCACTGACTCTCCAAGTGGGGAGAGTGTTAGTAAAGCGTCTGGAATGTTGCACCCGAGTACCAGGGGACGAAAACTGAGACACATTTGAACACGTTTCCCGATCACATGGTGGATCATACTCTGGGTTCCACATGCATGTTTTAGCTGAAGGAAGAATCCCTTAAACCTGGAGAGTTGAGAACCATGGAATGGGTACCATGCAATATGACTTCAAAGGGTCTGCATTTGCTCACCGAAGCTCACCAATCCTATCACTGCTGCGTTTATGCCGCTGTACACACGCTTGATTCTCTTTCGGAGACATATAAATCCATAGGTTTTAAGATTCTTACTAGTCAGGTATATTCTTAGGCGTTTAATATGGGGTGTTGAGTCCACTTCGTTGAGCAAGCAGTAGCTCTTGTCTATTACATATTTGGCTTATGGAAAAGTATCTGTGCTAATTTCAATCTCTGGTTTTATGCAGCACCCCAACTCACCTTTCCCCTTAAGCAAGCATAAGTTGGTTTTCTACATTTGAGACCCTATTCTGTTTTGTAATTCAGTTCCTGTGTAGCCAAGTTTACATTCCGTGTATTAGTGATATCTAATGATGTTTCTTTTCTGTGTGACTTATTTCACTTAGAATCATCGTACCTGAATCCACTCATTATGCTGCTACTGGCCTGATGACATAGATTTCATTGCTGAGTGATATTGCATTGTACGTAAGTATCACAACTTCTTTATCCATTTTTCGCTTTCTGCGATATTGACCTTGTACCGTAAACGAGGTTCTTGTAAACAGAGCCGTCCCAAACTTTGGGGTGGCTGTGTCTTTTTGATTTTAATTTCCCTAAGCTATAGGACCATAAGTGGAAGTGCCCTAGGCTCTGTTGCTTTGTTTTTTAGATGTTTCAGGAAACACCATACACTTCTCCAGAGTGGCTGTTGGCAATTTACATCCCGCCCATCAGCATAAGAAGGCTCCCAGTTCTCCATGGCCTGTCCTGCCTTTCTGGATTTTACACTTTTTTCAGATGGCCCTTTTGACCGGGGGGCAGTGAGACTTCATTGTAGTGCAGATTTCCTTTGCAAGCTTGCTTGGTTGGCCAAAAAGGGCGTATGCGTTTTTTCCTGAATATATTCAGGAAAAAACGCATACGCCCTTTTTGGCCAAGTGCATCATTGTGGACGTTCTGCCTCTTTTCCTATGCTTTACATGCAATTCCAGTCTACCTCCTGAAATCGGTTTCCTGCAATTCTGCCCCGCTTTCAAGTCCTCTTGGCAGCCTTACTTCAATATATTTTTGGACGATAGCTGTCATTTATAACTCTGCAGGTTTGTGAATTACAGGGCCCCTGAGCTCCTTTCTTCAACTCGCTTTCTTGTGAGCTGGCCGCAACACCGCAGGATTGCTTCAGGCCCTAGTGTGGTTCCGGCGTGGCTCGCTGAGCCTTTGGTTAATTCCTCTTCCTGGTGAGAAATGAGAGTTAAATTTCCCCGTCCAGACACCTCCAGCTAGTCTCTCATTGGTTCTCCCTATTCCTGTTCATTTTCCGCAGAAATTGCAAACTGGGCCAAACAGTAGGTTAAAGGCACTGACTCTCCAAGTGGGGAGAGTGTTAGTAAAGCGTCTGGAATGTTGCACCCGAGTACCAGGGGACGAAAACTGAGACACATTTGAACACGTTTCCCGATCACACGGTGGATCATACTCTGGGTTCCACATGCATGTTTTAGCTGAAGGAAGAATCCCTTAAACCTGGAGAGTTGAGACCCATGGAATGGGTACCATGCAATATGACTTCAAAGGGTCTGCATTTGCTCACCGAACCTCACCAATCCTATCACTGCTGCGTTTATGCCGCTGTACACACGCTTGTTTCTCTTTCGGAGACATATAAATCCATAGGTTTTAAGATTCTTACCAGTCAGGTATATTCTTAGGCGTTTAATATGGGGTGTTGAGTCCACTTCGTTGAGCAAGCAGTAGCTCTTGTCTATTACATATTTGGCTTATGGAAAGGTATCTGTGCTAATTTCAATCTCTGGTTTTATGCAGCACCCCAACTCACCTTTCCCCTTAAGCAAGCATAAGTTGGTTTTCTACATTTGAGACCCTATTCTGTTTTGTAATTCAGTTCCTGTGTAGCCAAGTTTACATTCCGTGTATTAGTGATATCTAATGATGTTTCTTTTTCTGTGTGACTTATTTCACTTAGAATCATCGTACCTGAATCCACTCATTATGCTGCTACTGGCCTGATGACATAGATTTCATTGCTGAGTGATATTGCATTGTACGTAAGTATCACAACTTCTTTATCCATTTTTCGCTTTCTGCGATATTGAACTTGTACCGTAAACGAGGTTCTTGTAAACAGAGCCGTCCCAAACTTTGGGGTGGCTGTGTCTTTTTGATTTTAATTTCCCTAAGCTATAGGACCATAAGTGGAAGTGCCCTAGGCTCTGTTGCTTTGTTTTTTAGATGTTTCAGGAAACACCATACACTTCTCCAGAGTGGCTGTTGGCAATTTACATCCCGCCCATCAGCATAAGAAGGCTCCCAGTTCTCCATGGCCTGTCCTGCCTTTCTGGATTTTACACTTGTTTCAGATGGCCCTTTTGACCGGGGGGCAGTGAGACTTCATTGTAGTGCAGATTTCCTTTGCAAGGTTGCTTGGTTGGCCAAAAAGGGCGTATGCGTTTTTTCCTGAATATATTCAGGAAAAAACGCATACGCCCTTTTTGGCCAAGTGCATCATTGTGGACGTTCTGCCTCTTTTCCTATGCTTTACATGCAATTCCAGTCTACCTCCTGAAATCGGTTTCCTGCAATTCTGCCCCGCTTTCAAGTCCTCTTGGCAGCCTTACTTCAATATATTTTTGGACGATAGCTGTCATTTATAACTCTGCAGGTTTGTGAATTACAGGGCCCCTGAGCTCCTTTCTTCAACTCGCTTTCTTGTGAGCTGGCCGCAACACCGCAGGATTGCTTCAGGCCCTAGTGTGGTTCCGGCGTGGCTCGCTGAGCCTTTGGTTAATTCCTCTTCCTGGTGAGAAATGAGAGTTAAATTTCCCCGTCCAGACACCTCCAGCTAGTCTCTCATTGGTTCTCCCTATTCCTGTTCATTTTCCGCAGAAATTGCAAACTGGGCCAAACAGGAGGTTAAAGGCACTGACTCTCCAAGTGGGGATAGTGTTAGTAAAGCGTCTGGAATGTTGCACCCGAGTACCAGGGGACGAAAACTGAGACACATTTGAACACGTTTCCCGATCACACGGTGGATCATACTCTGGGTTCCACATGCATGTTTTAGCTGAAGGAAGAATCCCTTAAACCTGGAGAGTTGAGACCCATGGAATGGGTACCATGCAATATGACTTCAAAGGGTCTGCATTTGCTCACCGAACCTCACCAATCCTATCACTGCTGCGTTTATGCCGCTGTACACACGCTTGATTCTCTTTCGGAGACATATAAATCCATAGGTTTTAAGATTCTTACCAGTCAGGTATATTCTTAGGCGTTTAATATGGGGTGTTGAGTCCACTTCGTTGAGCAAGCAGTAGCTCTTGTCTATTACATATTTGGCTTATGGAAAGGTATCTGTGCTAATTTCAATCTCTGGTTTTATGCAGCACCCCAACTCACCTTTCCCCTTAAGCAAGCATAAGTTGGTTTTCTACATTTGAGACCCTATTCTGTTTTGTAATTCAGTTCCTGTGTAGCCAAGTTTACATTCCGTGTATTAGTGATATCTAATGATGTTTCTTTTTCTGTGTGACTTATTTCACTTAGAATCATCGTACCTGAATCCACTCATTATGCTGCTACTGGCCTGATGACATAGATTTCATTGCTGAGTGATATTGCATTGTACGTAAGTACCACAACTTCTTTATCCATTTTTCGCTTTCTGCGATATTGACCTTGTACCGTAAACGAGGTTCTTGTAAACAGAGCCATCCCAAACTTTGGGGTGGCTGTGTCTTTTTGATTTTAATTTCCCTAAGCTATAGGACCATAAGTGGAAGTGCCCTAGGCTCTGTTGCTTTGTTTTTTAGATGTTTCAGGAAACACCATACACTTCTCCAGAGTGGCTGTTGGCAACTTACATCCCGCCCATCAGTATAAGAAGGCTCCCAGTTCTCCATGGCCTGTCCTGCCTTTCTGGATTTTACACTTTTTTCAGATGGCCCTTTAGACCGGGGGGGCTGTGAGACTTCATTGTAGTGCAGATTTCCTTTGCAAGCTTGCTTGGTTGGCCAAAAAGGGCGCATGCGTTTTTTCCTGAATATATTCAGGAAAAAACGCATGGGCCCTTTTTGGCCAAGTGCATCATTGTGGACGTTCTGCCTCTTTTCCTACGCTTTACATGCAATTCCAGTCTACCTCCTGAAATCGGTTTCCTGCAATTCTGCCCCGCTTTCAAGTCCTCTTGGCAGCCTTACTTCAATACATTTTTGGACGATAGCTGTCATTTAGAACTCTGCAGGTTTGTGAATTACAGGGCCCCTGAGCTCCTTTCTTCAACTCGCTTTCTTGTGAGCTGGCCGCAACACCGCAGGATTGCTTCAGGCCCTAGTGTGGTTCCGGCGTGGCTCGCTGAGCCTTTGGTTAATTCCTCTTCCTGGTGAGAAATGAGAGTTAAATTTCCCCGTCCAGACACCTCCAGCTAGTCTCTCATTGGTTCTCCCTATTCCTGTTCATTTTCCGCAGAAATTGCAAACTGGGCCAAACAGGAGGTTAAAGGCACTGACTCTCCAAGTGGGGAGAGTGTTAGTAAAGCGTCTGGAATGTTGCACCCGAGTACCAGGGGATGAAAACTGAGACACATTTGAACACGTTTCCCGATCACACGGTGGATCATACTCTGGGTTCCACATGCATGTTTTAGCTGAAGGAAGAATCCCTTAAACCTGGAGAGTTGAGACCCATGGAATGGGTACCATGCAATATGACTTCAAAGGGTCTGCATTTGCTCACCGAACCTCACCAATCCTATCACTGCTGCGTTTATGCCGCTGTACACACGCTTGATTCTCTTTCGGAGACATATAAATCCATAGGTTTTAAGATTCTTACCAGTCAGGTATATTCTTAGGCGTTTAATATGGGGTGTTGAGTCCACTTCGTTGAGCAAGCAGTAGCTCTTGTCTATTACATATTTGGCTTATGGAAAGGTATCTGTGCTAATTTCAATCTCTGGTTTTATGCAGCACCCCAACTCACCTTTCCCCTTAAGCAAGCATAAGTTGGTTTTCTACATTTGAGACCCTATTCTGTTTTGTAATTCAGTTCCTGTGTAGCCAAGTTTACATTCCGTGTATTAGTGATATCTAATGATGTTTCTTTTTCTGTGTGACTTATTTCACTTAGAATCATCGTACCTGAATCCACTCATTATGCTGCTACTGGCCTGATGACATAGATTTCATTGCTGAGTGATATTGCATTGTACGTAAGTACCACAACTTCTTTATCCATTTTTCGCTTTCTGCGATATTGACCTTGTACCGTAAACGAGGTTCTTGTAAACAGAGCCGTCCCAAACTTTGGGGTGGCTGTGTCTTTTTGATTTTAATTTCCCTAAGCTATAGGACCATAAGTGGAAGTGCCCTAGGCTCTGTTGCTTTGTTTTTTAGATGTTTCAGGAAACACCATACACTTCTCCAGAGTGGCTGTTGGCAATTTACATCCCGCCCATCAGCATAAGAAGGCTCCCAGTTCTCCATGGCCTGTCCTGCCTTTCTGGATTTTACACTTGTTTCAGATGGCCCTTTTGACCGGGGGGCAGTGAGACTTCATTGTAGTGCAGATTTCCTTTGCAAGCTTGCTTGGTTGGCCAAAAAGGGCGTATGCGTTTTTTCCTGAATATATTCAGGAAAAAACGCATACGCCCTTTTTGGCCAAGTGCATCATTGTGGACGTTCTGCCTCTTTTCCTATGCTTTACATGCAATTCCAGTCTACCTCCTGAAATCGGTTTCCTGCAATTCTGCCCCGCTTTCAAGTCCTCTTGGCAGCCTTACTTCAATACATTTTTGGACGATAGCTGTCATTTATAACTCTGCAGGTTTGTGAATTACAGGGCCCCTGAGCTCCTTTCTTCAACTCGCTTTCTTGTGAGCTGGCCGCAACACCGCAGGATTGCTTCAGGCCCTAGTGTGGTTCCGGCGTGGCACGCTGAGCCTTTGGTTAATTCCTCTTCCTGGTGGGAAATGAGAGTTGAATTTGCCCGTCCAGACACCTCCAGCTAGTCTCTCATTGGTTCTCCCTATTCCTGTTCATTTTCCGCAGAAATTGCAAACTGGGCCAAACAGGAGGTTAAAGGCACTGACTCTCCAAGTGGGGAGAGTGTTAGTAAAGCGTCTGGAATGTTGCACCCGAGTACCAGGGGACGAAAACTGAGACACATTTGAACACGTTTCCCGATCACACGGTGGATCATACTCTGGGTTCCACATGCATGTTTTAGCTGAAGGAAGAATCCCTTAAACCTGGAGAGTTGAGAACCATGGAATGGGTACCATGCAATATGACTTCAAAGGGTCTGCATTTGCTCACCGAACCTCACCAATCCTATCACTGCTGCGTTTATGCCGCTGTACACACGCTTGATTCTCTTTCGGAGACATATAAATCCATAGGTTTTAAGATTCTTACTAGTCAGGTATATTCTTAGGCGTTTAATATGGGGTGTTGAGTCCACTTCGTTGAGCAAGCAGTAGCTCTTGTCTATTACATATTTGGCTTATGGAAAGGTATCTGTGCTAATTTCAATCTCTGGTTTTATGCAGCACCCCAACTCACCTTTCCCCTTAAGCAAGCATAAGTTGGTTTTCTACATTTGAGACCCTATTCTGTTTTGTAATTCAGTTCCTGTGTAGCCAAGTTTACATTCCGTGTATTAGTGATATCTAATGATGTTTCTTTTTCTGTGTGACTTATTTCACTAGAATCATCGTACCTGAATCCACTCATTATGCTGCTACTGGCCTGATGACATAGATTTCATTGCTGAGTGATATTGCATTGTACGTAAGTATCACAACTTCTTTATCCATTTTTCGCTTTCTGCGATATTGACCTTGTACCGTAAACGAGGTTCTTGTAAACAGAGCCGTCCCAAACTTTGGGGTGGCTGTGTCTTTTTGATTTTAATTTCCCTAAGCTATAGGACCATAAGTTGAAGTGCCCTAGGCTCTGTTGCTTTGTTTTTTAGATGTTTCAGGAAACACCATACACTTCTCCAGAGTGGCTGTTGGCAATTTACATCCCGCCCATCAGCATAAGAAGGCTCCCAGTTCTCCATGGCCTGTCCTGCCTTTCTGGATTTTACACTTGTTTCAGATGGCCCTTTTGACCGGGGGGCAGTGAGACTTCATTGTAGTGCAGATTTCCTTTGCAAGCTTGCTTGGTTGGCCAAAAAGGGCGTATGCGTTTTTTCCTGAATATATTCAGGAAAAAACGCATACGCCCTTTTTGGCCAAGTGCATCATTGTGGACGTTCTGCCTCTTTTCCTATGCTTTACATGCAATTCCAGTCTACCTCCTGAAATCGGTTTCCTGCAATTCTGCCCCGCTTTCAAGTCCTCTTGGCAGCCTTACTTCAATATATTTTTGGACGATAGCTGTCATTTATAACTCTGCAGTTTTGTGAATTACAGGGCCCCTGAGCTCCTTTCTTCAACTCGCTTTCTTGTGAGCTGGCCGCAACACCGCAGGATTGCTTCAGGCCCTAGTGTGGTTCCGGCGTGGCTCGCTGAGCCTTTGGTTAATTCCTCTTCCTGGTGAGAAATGAGAGTTAAATTTCCCCGTCCAGACACCTCCAGCTAGTCTCTCATTGGTTCTCCCTATTCCTGTTCATTTTCCGCAGAAATTGCAAACTGGGCCAAACAGGAGGTTAAAGGCACTGACTCTCCAAGTGGGGAGAGTGTTAGTAAAGCGTCTGGAATGTTGCACCCGAGTACCAGGGGACGAAAACTGAGACACATTTGAACACGTTTCCCGATCACACGGTGGATCATACTGTGGGTTCCACATGCATGTTTTAGCTGAAGGAAGAATCCCTTAAACCTGGAGAGTTGAGACCCATGGAATGGGTACCATGCAATATGACTTCAAAGGGTCTGCATTTGCTCACCGAACCTCACCAATCCTATCACTGCTGCGTTTATGCCGCTGTACACACGCTTGATTCTCTTTCGGAGACATATAAATCCATAGGTTTTAAGATTCTTACCAGTCAGGTATATTCTTAGGCGTTTAATATGGGGTGTTGAGTCCACTTCGTTGAGCAAGCAGTAGCTCTTGTCTATTACATATTTGGCTTATGGAAAGGTATCTGTGCTAATTTCAATCCCTGGTTTTATGCAGCACCCCAACTCACCTTTCCCCTTAAGCAAGCATAAGTTGGTTTTCTACATTTGAGACCCTATTCTGTTTTGTAATTCAGTTCCTGTGTAGCCAAGTTTACATTCCGTGTATTAGTGATATCTAATGATGTTTCTTTTTCTGTGTGACTTATTTCACTTAGAATCATCGTACCTGAATCCACTCATTATGCTGCTACTGGCCTGATGACATAGATTTCATTGCTGAGTGATATTGCATTGTACGTAAGTATCACAACTTCTTTATCCATTTTTCGCTTTCTGCGATATTGACCTTGTACCGTAAACGAGGTTCTTGTAAACAGAGCCGTCCCAAACTTTGGGGTGGCTGTGTCTTTTTGATTTTAATTTCCCTAAGCTATAGGACCATAAGTGGAAGTGCCCTAGGCTCTGTTGCTTTGTTTTTTAGATGTTTCAGGAAACACCATACACTTCTCCAGAGTGGCTGTTGGCAATTTACATCCCGCCCATCAGCATAAGAAGGCTCCCAGTTCTCCATGGCCTGTCCTGCCTTTCTGGATTTTACACTTTTTTCAGATGGCCCTTTTGACCGGGGGGCAGTGAGACTTCATTGTAGTGCAGATTTCCTTTGCAAGCTTGCTTGGTTGGCCAAAAAGGGCGTATGCGTTTTTTCCTGAATATATTCAGGAAAAAACGCATACGCCCTTTTTGGCCAAGTGCATCATTGTGGACGTTCTGCCTCTTTTCCTATGCTTTACATGCAATTCCAGTCTACCTCCTGAAATCGGTTTCCTGCAATTCTGCCCCGCTTTCAAGTCCTCTTGGCAGCCTTACTTCAATATATTTTTGGACGATAGCTGTCATTTATAACTCTGCAGGTTTGTGAATTACAGGGCCCCTGAGCTCCTTTCTTCAACTCGCTTTCTTGTGAGCTGGCCGCAACACCGCAGGATTGCTTCAGGCCCTAGTGTGGTTCCGGCGTGGCTCGCTGAGCCTTTGGTTAATTCCTCTTCCTGGTGAGAAATGAGAGTTAAATTTCCCCGTCCAGACACCTCCAGCTAGTCTCTCATTGGTTCTCCCTATTCCTGTTCATTTTCCGCAGAAATTGCAAACTGGGCCAAACAGGAGGTTAAAGGCACTGACTCTCCAAGTGGGGAGAGTGTTAGTAAAGCGTCTGGAATGTTGCACCCGAGTACCAGGGGACGAAAACTGAGACACATTTGAACACGTTTCCCGATCACACGGTGGATCATACTCTGGGTTCCACATGCATGTTTTAGCTGAAGGAAGAATCCCTTAAACCTGGAGAGTTGAGACCCATGGAATGGGTACCATGCAATATGACTTCAAAGGGTCTGCATTTGCTCACCGAACCTCACCAATCCTATCACTGCTGCGTTTATGCCGCTGTACACACGCTTGATTCTCTTTCGGAGACATATAAATCCATAGGTTTTAAGATTCTTACCAGTCAGGTATATTCTTAGGCGTTTAATATGGGGTGTTGAGTCCACTTCGTTGAGCAAGCAGTAGCTCTTGTCTATTACATATTTGGCTTATGGAAAGGTATCTGTGCTAATTTCAATCTCTGGTTTTATGCAGCACCCCAACTCACCTTTCCCCTTAAGCAAGCATAAGTTGGTTTTCTACATTTGAGACCCTATTCTGTTTTGTAATTCAGTTCCTGTGTAGCCAAGTTTACATTCCGTGTATTAGTGATATCTAATGATGTTTCTTTTTCTGTGTGACTTATTTCACTTAGAATCATCGTACCTGAATCCACTCATTATGCTGCTACTGGCCTGATGACATAGATTTCATTGCTGAGTGATATTGCATTGTACGTAAGTATCACAACTTCTTTATCCATTTTTCGCTTTCTGCGATATTGACCTTGTACCGTAAACGAGGTTCTTGTAAACAGAGCCGTCCCAAACTTTGGGGTGGCTGTGTCTTTTTGATTTTAATTTCCCTAAGCTATAGGACCATAAGTGGAAGTGCCCTAGGCTCTGTTGCTTTGTTTTTTAGATGTTTCAGGAAACACCATACACTTCTCCAGAGTGGCTGTTGGCAATTTACATCCCGCCCATCAGCATAAGAAGGCTCCCAGTTCTCCATGGCCTGTCCTGCCTTTCTGGATTTTACACTTTTTTCAGATGGCCCTTTTGACCGGGGGGCAGTGAGACTTCATTGTAGTGCAGATTTCCTTTGCAAGCTTGCTTGGTTGGCCAAAAAGGGCGTATGCGTTTTTTCCTGAATATATTCAGGAAAAAACGCATACGCCCTTTTTGGCCAAGTGCATCATTGTGGACGTTCTGCCTCTTTTCCTATGCTTTACATGCAATTCCAGTCTACCTCCTGAAATCGGTTTCCTGCAATTCTGCCCCGCTTTCAAGTCCTCTTGGCAGCCTTACTTCAATACATTTTTGGACGATAGCTGTCATTTATAACTCTGCAGGTTTGTGAATTACAGGGCCCCTGAGCTCCTTTCTTCAACTCGCTTTCTTGTGAGCTGGCCGCAACACCGCAGGATTGCTTCAGGCCCTAGTGTGGTTCCGGCGTGGCTCGCTGAGCCTTTGGTTAATTCCTCTTCCTGGTGAGAAATGAGAGTTAAATTTCCCCGTCCAGACACCTCCAGCTAGTCTCTCATTGGTTCTCCCTATTCCTGTTCATTTTCCGCAGAAATTGCAAACTGGGCCAAACAGGAGGTTAAAGGCACTGACTCTCCAAGTGGGGAGAGTGTTAGTAAAGCGTCTGGAATGTTGCACCCGAGTACCAGGGGATGAAAACTGAGACACATTTGAACACGTTTCCCGATCACACGGTGGATCATACTCTGGGTTCCACATGCATGTTTTAGCTGAAGGAAGAATCCCTTAAACCTGGAGAGTTGAGACCCATGGAATGGGTACCATGCAATATGACTTCAAAGGGTCTGCATTTGCTCACCGAACCTCACCAATCCTATCACTGCTGCGTTTATGCCGCTGTACACACGCTTGATTCTCTTTCGGAGACATATAAATCCATAGGTTTTAAGATTCTTACCAGTCAGGTATATTCTTAGGCGTTTAATATGGGGTGTTGAGTCCACTTCGTTGAGCAAGCAGTAGCTCTTGTCTATTACATATTTGGCTTATGGAAAGGTATCTGTGCTAATTTCAATCTCTGGTTTTATGCAGCACCCCAACTCACCTTTCCCCTTAAGCAAGCATAAGTTGGTTTTCTACATTTGAGACCCTATTCTGTTTTGTAATTCAGTTCCTGTGTAGCCAAGTTTACATTCCGTGTATTAGTGATATCTAATGATGTTTCTTTTTCTGTGTGACTTATTTCACTTAGAATCATCGTACCTGAATCCACTCATTATGCTGCTACTGGCCTGATGACATAGATTTCATTGCTGAGTGATATTGCATTGTACGTAAGTACCACAACTTCTTTATCCATTTTTCGCTTTCTGCGATATTGACCTTGTACCGTAAACGAGGTTCTTGTAAACAGAGCCGTCCCAAACTTTGGGGTGGCTGTGTCTTTTTGATTTTAATTTCCCTAAGCTATAGGACCATAAGTGGAAGTGCCCTAGGCTCTGTTGCTTTGTTTTTTAGATGTTTCAGGAAACACCATACACTTCTCCAGAGTGGCTGTTGGCAATTTACATCCCGCCCATCAGCATAAGAAGGCTCCCAGTTCTCCATGGCCTGTCCTGCCTTTCTGGATTTTACACTTGTTTCAGATGGCCCTTTTGACCGGGGGGCAGTGAGACTTCATTGTAGTGCAGATTTCCTTTGCAAGCTTGCTTGGTTGGCCAAAAAGGGCGTATGCGTTTTTTCCTGAATATATTCAGGAAAAAACGCATACGCCCTTTTTGGCCAAGTGCATCATTGTGGACGTTCTGCCTCTTTTCCTATGCTTTACATGCAATTCCAGTCTACCTCCTGAAATCGGTTTCCTGCAATTCTGCCCCGCTTTCAAGTCCTCTTGGCAGCCTTACTTCAATATATTTTTGGACGATAGCTGTCATTTATAACTCTGCAGGTTTGTGAATTACAGGGCCCCTGAGCTCCTTTCTTCAACTCGCTTTCTTGTGAGCTGGCCGCAACACCGCAGGATTGCTTCAGGCCCTAGTGTGGTTCCGGCATGGCTCGCTGAGCCTTTGGTTAATTCCTCTTCCTGGTGAGAAATGAGAGTTAAATTTCCCCGTCCAGACACCTCCAGCTAGTCTCTCATTGGTTCTCCCTATTCCTGTTCATTTTCCGCAGAAATTGCAAACTGGGCCAAACAGGAGGTTAAAGGCACTGACTCTCCAAGTGGGGAGAGTGTTAGTAAAGCGTCTGGAATGTTGCACCCGAGTACCAGGGGACGAAAACTGAGACACATTTGAACACGTTTCCCGATCACACGGTGGATCATACTCTGGGTTCCACATGCATGTTTTAGCTGAAGGAAGAATCCCTTAAACCTGGAGAGTTGAGACCCATGGAATGGGTACCATGCAATATGACTTCAAAGGGTCTGCATTTGCTCACCGAACCTCACCAATCCTATCACTGCTGCGTTTATGCCGCTGTACACACGCTTGATTCTCTTTCGGAGACATATAAATCCATAGGTTTTAAGATTCTTACTAGTCAGGTATATTCTTAGGCGTTTAATATGGGGTGTTGAGTCCACTTCGTTGAGCAAGCAGTAGCTCTTGTCTATTACATATTTGGCTTATGGAAAGGTATCTGTGCTAATTTCAATCTCTGGTTTTATGCAGCACCCCAACTCACCTTTCCCCTTAAGCAAGCATAAGTTGGTTTTCTACATTTGAGACCCTATTCTGTTTTGTAATTCAGTTCCTGTGTAGCCAAGTTTACATTCCGTGTATTAGTGATATCTAATGATGTTTCTTTTTCTGTGTGACTTATTTCACTTAGAATCATCGTACCTGAATCCACTCATTATGCTGCTACTGGCCTGATGACATAGATTTCATTGCTGAGTGATATTGCATTGTACGTAAGTATCACAACTTCTTTATCCATTTTTCGCTTTCTGCGATATTGAACTTGTACCGTAAACGAGGTTCTTGTAAACAGAGCCGTCCCAAACTTTGGGGTGGCTGTGTCTTTTTGATTTTAATTTCCCTAAGCTATAGGACCATAAGTGGAAGTGCCCTAGGCTCTGTTGCTTTGTTTTTTAGATGTTTCAGGAAACACCATACACTTCTCCAGAGTGGCTGTTGGCAATTTACATCCCGCCCATCAGCATAAGAAGGCTCCCAGTTCTCCATGGCCTGTCCTGCCTTTCTGGATTTTACACTTTTTTCAGATGGCCCTTTTGACCGGGGGGCAGTGAGACTTCATTGTAGTGCAGATTTCCTTTGCAAGCTTGCTTGGTTGGCCAAAAAGGGCGTATGCGTTTTTTCCTGAATATATTCAGGAAAAAACGCATACGCCCTTTTTGGCCAAGTGCATCATTGTGGACGTTCTGCCTCTTTTCCTATGCTTTACATGCAATTCCAGTCTACCTCCTGAAATCGGTTTCCTGCAATTCTGCCCCGCTTTCAAGTCCTCTTGGCAGCCTTACTTCAATATATTTTTGGACGATAGCTGTCATTTATAACTCTGCAGGTTTGTGAATTACAGGGCCCCTGAGCTCCTTTCTTCAACTCGCTTTCTTGTGAGCTGGCCGCAACACCGCAGGATTGCTTCAGGCCCTAGTGTGGTTCCGGCGTGGCTCGCTGAGCCTTTGGTTAATTCCTCTTCCTGGTGAGAAATGAGAGTTAAATTTCCCCGTCCAGACACCTCCAGCTAGTCTCTCATTGGTTCTCCCTATTCCTGTTCATTTTCCGCAGAAATTGCAAACTGGGCCAAACAGGAGGTTAAAGGCACTGACTCTCCAAGTGGGGAGAGTGTTAGTAAAGCGTCTGGAATGTTGCACCCGAGTACCAGGGGACGAAAACTGAGACACATTTGAACACGTTTCCCGATCACACGGTGGATCATACTCTGGGTTCCACATGCATGTTTTAGCTGAAGGAAGAATCCCTTAAACCTGGAGAGTTGAGACCCATGGAATGGGTACCATGCAATATGACTTCAAAGGGTCTGCATTTGCTCACCGAACCTCACCAATCCTATCACTGCTGCGTTTATGCCGCTGTACACACGCTTGATTCTCTTTCGGAGACATATAAATCCATAGGTTTTAAGATTCTTACCAGTCAGGTATATTCTTAGGCGTTTAATATGGGGTGTTGAGTCCACTTCGTTGAGCAAGCAGTAGCTCTTGTCTATTACATATTTGGCTTATGGAAAGGTATCTGTGCTAATTTCAATCTCTGGTTTTATGCAGCACCCCAACTCACCTTTCCCCTTAAGCAAGCATAAGTTGGTTTTCTACATTTGAGACCCTATTCTGTTTTGTAATTCAGTTCCTGTGTAGCCAAGTTTACATTCCGTGTATTAGTGATATCTAATGATGTTTCTTTTTCTGTGTGACTTATTTCACTTAGAATCATCGTACCTGAATCCACTCATTATGCTGCTACTGGCCTGATGACATAGATTTCATTGCTGAGTGATATTGCATTGTACGTAAGTACCACAACTTCTTTATCCATTTTTCGCTTTCTGCGATATTGACCTTGTACCGTAAACGAGGTTCTTGTAAACAGAGCCGTCCCAAACTTTGGGGTGGCTGTGTCTTTTTGATTTTAATTTCCCTAAGCTATAGGACCATAAGTGGAAGTGCCCTAGGCTCTGTTGCTTTGTTTTTTAGATGTTTCAGGAAACACCATACACTTCTCCAGAGTGGCTGTTGGCAATTTACATCCCGCCCATCAGCATAAGAAGGCTCCCAGTTCTCCATGGCCTGTCCTGCCTTTCTGGATTTTACACTTTTTTCAGATGGCCCTTTTGACCGGGGGGCAGTGAGACTTCATTGTAGTGCAGATTTCCTTTGCAAGCTTGCTTGGTTGGCCAAAAAGGGCGTATGCGTTTTTTCCTGAATATATTCAGGAAAAAACGCATACGCCCTTTTTGGCCAAGTGCATCATTGTGGACGTTCTGCCTCTTTTCCTATGCTTTACATGCAATTCCAGTCTACCTCCTGAAATCGGTTTCCTGCAATTCTGCCCCGCTTTCAAGTCCTCTTGGCAGCCTTACTTCAATATATTTTTGGACGATAGCTGTCATTTATAACTCTGCAGGTTTGTGAATTACAGGGCCCCTGAGCTCCTTTCTTCAACTCGCTTTCTTGTGAGCTGGCCGCAACACCGCAGGATTGCTTCAGGCCCTAGTGTGGTTCCGGCGTGGCTCGCTGAGCCTTTGGTTAATTCCTCTTCCTGGTGAGAAATGAGAGTTAAATTTCCCCGTCCAGACACCTCCAGCTAGTCTCTCATTGGTTCTCCCTATTCCTGTTCATTTTCCGCAGAAATTGCAAACTGGGCCAAACAGGAGGTTAAAGGCACTGACTCTCCAAGTGGGGAGAGTGTTAGTAAAGCGTCTGGAATGTTGCACCCGAGTACCAGGGGACGAAAACTGAGACACATTTGAACACGTTTCCCGATCACACGGTGGATCATACTCTGGGTTCCACATGCATGTTTTAGCTGAAGGAAGAATCCCTTAAACCTGGAGAGTTGAGACCCATGGAATGGGTACCATGCAATATGACTTCAAAGGGTCTGCATTTGCTCACCGAACCTCACCAATCCTATCACTGCTGCGTTTATGCCGCTGTACACACGCTTGATTCTCTTTCGGAGACATATAAATCCATAGGTTTTAAGATTCTTACCAGTCAGGTATATTCTTAGGCGTTTAATATGGGGTGTTGAGTCCACTTCGTTGAGCAAGCAGTAGCTCTTGTCTATTACATATTTGGCTTATGGAAAGGTATCTGTGCTAATTTCAATCTCTGGTTTTATGCAGCACCCCAACTCACCTTTCCTCTTAAGCAAGCATAAGTTGGTTTTCTACATTTGAGACCCTATTCTGTTTTGTAATTCAGTTCCTGTGTAGCCAAGTTTACATTCCGTGTATTAGTGATATCTAATGATGTTTCTTTTTCTGTGTGACTTATTTCACTTAGAATCATCGTACCTGAATCCACTCATTATGCTGCTACTGGCCTGATGACATAGATTTCATTGCTGAGTGATATTGCATTGTACGTAAGTATCACAACTTCTTTATCCATTTTTCGCTTTCTGCGATATTGAACTTGTACCGTAAACGAGGTTCTTGTAAACAGAGCCGTCCCAAACTTTGGGGTGGCTGTGTCTTTTTGATTTTAATTTCCCTAAGCTATAGGACCATAAGTGGAAGTGCCCTAGGCTCTGTTGCTTTGTTTTTTAGATGTTTCAGGAAACACCATACACTTCTCCAGAGTGGCTGTTGGCAATTTACATCCCGCCCATCAGCATAAGAAGGCTCCCAGTTCTCCATGGCCTGTCCTGCCTTTCTGGATTTTACACTTTTTTCAGATGGCCCTTTTGACCGGGGGGCAGTGAGACTTCATTGTAGTGCAGATTTCCTTTGCAAGCTTGCTTGGTTGGCCAAAAAGGGCGTATGCGTTTTTTCCTGAATATATTCAGGAAAAAACGCATACGCCCTTTTTGGCCAAGTGCATCATTGTGGACGTTCTGCCTCTTTTCCTATGCTTTACATGCAATTCCAGTCTACCTCCTGAAATCGGTTTCCTGCAATTCTGCCCCGCTTTCAAGTCCTCTTGGCAGCCTTACTTCAATATATTTTTGGACGATAGCTGTCATTTATAACTCTGCAGGTTTGTGAATTACAGGGCCCCTGAGCTCCTTTCTTCAACTCGCTTTCTTGTGAGCTGGCCGCAACACCGCAGGATTGCTTCAGGCCCTAGTGTGGTTCCGGCGTGGCTCGCTGAGCCTTTGGTTAATTCCTCTTCCTGGTGAGAAATGAGAGTTAAATTTCCCCGTCCAGACACCTCCAGCTAGTCTCTCATTGGTTCTCCCTATTCCTGTTCATTTTCCGCAGAAATTGCAAACTGGGCCAAACAGGAGGTTAAAGGCACTGACTCTCCAAGTGGGGAGAGTGTTAGTAAAGCGTCTGGAATGTTGCACCCGAGTACCAGGGGACGAAAACTGAGACACATTTGAACACGTTTCCCGATCACACGGTGGATCATACTCTGGGTTCCACATGCATGTTTTAGCTGAAGGAAGAATCCCTTAAACCTGGAGAGTTGAGACCCATGGAATGGGTACCATGCAATATGACTTCAAAGGGTCTGCATTTGCTCACCGAACCTCACCAATCCTATCACTGCTGCGTTTATGCCGCTGTACACACGCTTGATTCTCTTTCGGAGACATATAAATCCATAGGTTTTAAGATTCTTACCAGTCAGGTATATTCTTAGGCGTTTAATATGGGGTGTTGAGTCCACTTCGTTGAGCAAGCAGTAGCTCTTGTCTATTACATATTTGGCTTATGGAAAGGTATCTGTGCTAATTTCAATCTCTGGTTTTATGCAGCACCCCAACTCACCTTTCCCCTTAAGCAAGCATAAGTTGGTTTTCTACATTTGAGACCCTATTCTGTTTTGTAATTCAGTTCCTGTGTAGCCAAGTTTACATTCCGTGTATTAGTGATATCTAATGATGTTTCTTTTTCTGTGTGACTTATTTCACTTAGAATCATCGTACCTGAATCCACTCATTATGCTGCTACTGGCCTGATGACATAGATTTCATTGCTGAGTGATATTGCATTGTACGTAAGTACCACAACTTCTTTATCCATTTTTCGCTTTCTGCGATATTGACCTTGTACCGTAAACGAGGTTCTTGTAAACAGAGCCATCCCAAACTTTGGGGTGGCTGTGTCTTTTTGATTTTAATTTCCCTAAGCTATAGGACCATAAGTGGAAGTGCCCTAGGTTCTGTTGCTTTGTTTTTTAGATGTTTCAGGAAACACCATACACTTCTCCAGAGTGGCTGTTGGCAATTTACATCCCGCCCATCAGCATAAGAAGGCTCCCAGTTCTCCATGGCCTGTCCTGCCTTTCTGGATTTTACACTTGTTTCAGATGGCCCTTTTGACCGGGGGGCAGTGAGACTTCATTGTAGTGCAGATTTCCTTTGCAAGCTTGCTTGGTTGGCCAAAAAGGGCGTATGCGTTTTTTCCTGAATATATTCAGGAAAAAACGCATACGCCCTTTTTGGCCAAGTGCATCATTGTGGACGTTCTGCCTCTTTTCCTATGCTTTACATGCAATTCCAGTCTACCTCCTGAAATCGGTTTCCTGCAATTCTGCCCCGCTTTCAAGTCCTCTTGGCAGCCTTACTTCAATACATTTTTGGACGATAGCTGTCATTTATAACTCTGCAGGTTTGTGAATTACAGGGCCCCTGAGCTCCTTTCTTCAACTCGCTTTCTTGTGAGCTGGCCGCAACACCGCAGGATTGCTTCAGGCCCTAGTGTGGTTCCGGCGTGGCTCGCTGAGCCTTTGGTTAATTCCTCTTCCTGGTGAGAAATGAGAGTTAAATTTCCCCGTCCAGACACCTCCAGCTAGTCTCTCATTGGTTCTCCCTATTCCTGTTCATTTTCCGCAGAAATTGCAAACTGGGCCAAACAGGAGGTTAAAGGCACTGACTCTCCAAGTGGGGAGAGTGTTAGTAAAGCGTCTGGAATGTTGCACCCGAGTACCAGGGGACGAAAACTGAGACACATTTGAACACGTTTCCCGATCACACGGTGGATCATACTCTGGGTTCCACATGCATGTTTTAGCTGAAGGAAGAATCCCTTAAACCTGGAGAGTTGAGACCCATGGAATGGGTACCATGCAATATGACTTCAAAGGGTCTGCATTTGCTCACCGAAACTCACCAATCCTATCACTGCTGCGTTTATGCCGCTGTACACACGCTTGATTCTCTTTCGGAGACATATAAATCCATAGGTTTTAAGATTCTTACCAGTCAGGTATATTCTTAGGCGTTTAATATGGGGTGTTGAGTCCACTTCGTTGAGCAAGCAGTAGCTCTTGTCTATTACATATTTGGCTTATGGAAAGGTATCTGTGCTAATTTCAATCTCTGGTTTTATGCAGCACCCCAACTCACCTTTCCCCTTAAGCAAGCATAAGTTGGTTTTCTACATTTGAGACCCTATTCTGTTTTGTAATTCAGTTCCTGTGTAGCCAAGTTTACATTCCGTGTATTAGTGATATCTAATGATGTTTCTTTTTCTGTGTGACTTATTTCACTTAGAATCATCGTACCTGAATCCACTCATTATGCTGCTACTGGCCTGATGACATAGATTTCATTGCTGAGTGATATTGCATTGTACGTAACTACCACAACTTCTTTATCCATTTTTCGCTTTCTGCGATATTGACCTTGTACCGTAAACGAGGTTCTTGTAAACAGAGCCATCCCAAACTTTGGGGTGGCTGTGTCTTTTTGATTTTAATTTCCCTAAGCTATAGGACCATAAGTGGAAGTGCCCTAGGCTCTGTTGCTTTGTTTTTTAGATGTTTCAGGAAACACCATACACTTCTCCAGAGTGGCTGTTGGCAATTTACATACCGCCCATCAGCATAAGAAGGCTCCCAGTTCTCCATGGCCTGTCCTGCCTTTCTGGATTTTACACTTGTTTCAGATGGCCCTTTTGACCGGGGGGCAGTGAGACTTCATTGTAGTGCAGATTTCCTTTGCAAGCTTGCTTGGTTGGCCAAAAAGGGCGTATGCGTTTTTTCCTGAATATATTCAGGAAAAAACGCATACGCCCTTTTTGGCCAAGTGCATCATTGTGGACGTTCTGCCTCTTTTCCTATGCTTTACATGCAATTCCAGTCTACCTCCTGAAATCGGTTTCCTGCAATTCTGCCCCGCTTTCAAGTCCTCTTGGCAGCCTTACTTCAATACATTTTTGGACGATAGCTGTCATTTATAACTCTGCAGGTTTGTGAATTACAGGGCCCCTGAGCTCCTTTCTTCAACTCGCTTTCTTGTGAGCTGGCCGCAACACCGCAGGATTGCTTCAGGCCCTAGTGTGGTTCCGGCGTGGCTCGCTGAGCCTTTGGTTAATTCCTCTTCCTGGTGAGAAATGAGAGTTAAATTTCCCCGTCCAGACACCTCCAGCTAGTCTCTCATTGGTTCTCCCTATTCCTGTTCATTTTCCGCAGAAATTGCAAACTGGGCCAAACAGGAGGTTAAAGGCACTGACTCTCCAAGTGGGGAGAGTGTTAGTAAAGCGTCTGGAATGTTGCACCCGAGTACCAGGGGACGAAAACTGAGACACATTTGAACACGTTTCCCGATCACACGGTGGATCATACTCTGGGTTCCACATGCATGTTTTAGCTGAAGGAAGAATCCCTTAAACCTGGAGAGTTGAGACCCATGGAATGGGTACCATGCAATATGACTTCAAAGGGTCTGCATTTGCTCACCGAACCTCACCAATCCTATCACTGCTGCGTTTATGCCGCTGTACACACGCTTGATTCTCTTTCGGAGACATATAAATCCATAGGTTTTAAGATTCTTACCAGTCAGGTATATTCTTAGGCGTTTAATATGGGGTGTTGAGTCCACTTCGTTGAGCAAGCAGTAGCTCTTGTCTATTACATATTTGGCTTATGGAAAGGTATCTGTGCTAATTTCAATCTCTGGTTTTATGCAGCACCCCAACTCACCTTTCCCCTTAAGCAAGCATAAGTTGGTTTTCTACATTTGAGACCCTATTCTGTTTTGTAATTCAGTTCCTGTGTAGCCAAGTTTACATTCCGTGTATTAGTGATATCTAATGATGTTTCTTTTTCTGTGTGACTTATTTCACTTAGAATCATCGTACCTGAATCCACTCATTATGCTGCTACTGGCCTGATGACATAGATTTCATTGCTGAGTGATATTGCATTGTACGTAAGTACCACAACTTCTTTATCCATTTTTCGCTTTCTGCGATATTGACCTTGTACCGTAAACGAGGTTCTTGTAAACAGAGCCGTCCCAAACTTTGGGGTGGCTGTGTCTTTTTGATTTTAATTTCCCTAAGCTATAGGACCATAAGTGGAAGTGCCCTAGGCTCTGTTGCTTTGTTTTTTAGATGTTTCAGGAAACACCATACACTTCTCCAGAGTGGCTGTTGGCAATTTACATCCCGCCCATCAGCATAAGAAGGCTCCCAGTTCTCCATGGCCTGTCCTGCCTTTCTGGATTTTACACTTGTTTCAGATGGCCCTTTTGACCGGGGGGCAGTGAGACTTCATTGTAGTGCAGATTTCCTTTGCAAGCTTGCTTGGTTGGCCAAAAAGGGCGTATGCGTTTTTTCCTGAATATATTCAGGAAAAAACGCATACGCCCTTTTTGGCCAAGTGCATCATTGTGGACGTTCTGCCTCTTTTCCTATGCTTTACATGCAATTCCAGTCTACCTCCTGAAATCGGTTTCCTGCAATTCTGCCCCGCTTTCAAGTCCTCTTGGCAGCCTTACTTCAATACATTTTTGGACGATAGCTGTCATTTATAACTCTGCAGGTTTGTGAATTACAGGGCCCCTGAGCTCCTTTCTTCAACTCGCTTTCTTGTGAGCTGGCCGCAACACCGCAGGATTGCTTCAGGCCCTAGTGTGGTTCCGGCGTGGCTCGCTGAGCCTTTGGTTAATTCCTCTTCCTGGTGAGAAATGAGAGTTAAATTTCCCCGTCCAGACACCTCCAGCTAGTCTCTCATTGGTTCTCCCTATTCCTGTTCATTTTCCGCAGAAATTGCAAACTGGGCCAAACAGGAGGTTAAAGGCACTGACTCTCCAAGTGGGGAGAGTGTTAGTAAAGCGTCTGGAATGTTGCACCCGAGTACCAGGGGACGAAAACTGAGACACATTTGAACACGTTTCCCGATCACACGGTGGATCATACTCTGGGTTCCACATGCATGTTTTAGCTGAAGGAAGAATCCCTTAAACCTGGAGAGTTGAGACCCATGGAATGGGTACCATGCAATATGACTTCAAAGGGTCTGCATTTGCTCACCGAACCTCACCAATCCTATCACTGCTGCGTTTATGCCGCTGTACACACGCTTGATTCTCTTTCGGAGACATATAAATCCATAGGTTTTAAGATTCTTACCAGTCAGGTATATTCTTAGGCGTTTAATATGGGGTGTTGAGTCCACTTCGTTGAGCAAGCAGTAGCTCTTGTCTATTACATATTTGGCTTATGGAAAGGTATCTGTGCTAATTTCAATCTCTGGTTTTATGCAGCACCCCAACTCACCTTTCCCCTTAAGCAAGCATAAGTTGGTTTTCTACATTTGAGACCCTATTCTGTTTTGTAATTCAGTTCCTGTGTAGCCAAGTTTACATTCCGTGTATTAGTGATATCTAATGATGTTTCTTTTTCTGTGTGACTTATTTCACTTAGAATCATCGTACCTGAATCCACTCATTATGCTGCTACTGGCCTGATGACATAGATTTCATTGCTGAGTGATATTGCATTGTACGTAAGTACCACAACTTCTTTATCCATTTTTCGCTTTCTGCGATATTGACCTTGTACCGTAAACGAGGTTCTTGTAAACAGAGCCGTCCCAAACTTTGGGGTGGCTGTGTCTTTTTGATTTTAATTTCCCTAAGCTATAGGACCATAAGTGGAAGTGCCCTAGGCTCTGTTGCTTTGTTTTTTAGATGTTTCAGGAAACACCATACACTTCTCCAGAGTGGCTGTTGGCAATTTACATCCCGCCCATCAGCATAAGAAGGCTCCCAGTTCTCCATGGCCTGTCCTGCCTTTCTGGATTTTACACTTGTTTCAGATGGCCCTTTTGACCGGGGGGCAGTGAGACTTCATTGTAGTGCAGATTTCCTTTGCAAGCTTGCTTGGTTGGCCAAAAAGGGCGTATGCGTTTTTTCCTGAATATATTCAGGAAAAAACGCATACGCCCTTTTTGGCCAAGTGCATCATTGTGGACGTTCTGCCTCTTTTCCTATGCTTTACATGCAATTCCAGTCTACCTCCTGAAATCGGTTTCCTGCAATTCTGCCCCGCTTTCAAGTCCTCTTGGCAGCCTTACTTCAATACATTTTTGGACGATAGCTGTCATTTATAACTCTGCAGGTTTGTGAATTACAGGGCCCCTGAGCTCCTTTCTTCAACTCACTTTCTTGTGAGCTGGCCGCAACACCGCAGGATTGCTTCAGGCCCTAGTGTGGTTCCGGCATGGCACGCTGAGCCTTTGGTTAATTCCTCTTCCTGGTGGGAAATGAGAGTTGAATTTGCCCGTCCAGACACCTCCAGCTAGTCTCTCATTGGTTCTCCCTATTCCTGTTCATTTTCCGCAGAAATTGCAAACTGGGCCAAACAGGAGGTTAAAGGCACTGACTCTCCAAGTGGGGAGAGTGTTAGTAAAGCGTCTGGAATGTTGCACCCGAGTACCAGGGGACGAAAACTGAGACACATTTGAACACGTTTCCCGATCACACGGTGGATCATACTGTGGGTTCCACATGCATGTTTTAGCTGAAGGAAGAATCCCTTAAACCTGGAGAGTTGAGAACCATGGAATGGGTACCATGCAATATGACTTCAAAGGGTCTGCATTTGCTCACCGAACCTCACCAATCCTATCACTGCTGCGTTTATGCCGCTGTACACACGCTTGATTCTCTTTCGGAGACATATAAATCCATAGGTTTTAAGATTCTTACCAGTCAGGTATATTCTTAGGCGTTTAATATGGGGTGTTGAGTCCACTTCGTTGAGCAAGCAGTAGCTCTTGTCTATTACATATTTGGCTTATGGAAAGGTATCTGTGCTAATTTCAATCTCTGGTTTTATGCAGCACCCCAACTCACCTTTCCCCTTAAGCAAGCATAAGTTGGTTTTCCACATTTGAGACCCTATTCTGTTTTGTAATTCAGTTCCTGTGTAGCCAAGTTTACATTCCGTGTATTAGTGATATCTAATGATGTTTCTTTTTCTGTGTGACTTATTTCACTTAGAATCATCGTACCTGAATCCACTCATTATGCTGCTACTGGCCTGATGACATAGATTTCATTGCTGAGTGATATTGCATTGTACGTAAGTATCACAACTTCTTTATCCATTTTTCGCTTTCTGCGATATTGACCTTGTACCGTAAACGAGGTTCTTGTAAACAGAGCCGTCCCAAACTTTGGGGTGGCTGTGTCTTTTTGATTTTAATTTCCCTAAGCTATAGGACCATAAGTGGAAGTGCCCTAGGCTCTGTTGCTTTGTTTTTTAGATGTTTCAGGAAACACCATACACTTCTCCAGAGTGGCTGTTGGCAATTTACATCCCGCCCATCAGCATAAGAAGGCTCCCAGTTCTCCATGGCCTGTCCTGCCTTTCTGGATTTTACACTTGTTTCAGATGGCCCTTTTGACCGGGGGGCAGTGAGACTTCATTGTAGTGCAGATTTCCTTTGCAAGCTTGCTTGGTTGGCCAAAAAGGGCGTATGCGTTTTTTCCTGAATATATTCAGGAAAAAACGCATACGCCCTTTTTGGCCAAGTGCATCATTGTGGACGTTCTGCCTCTTTTCCTATGCTTTACATGCAATTCCAGTCTACCTCCTGAAATCGGTTTCCTGCAATTCTGCCCCGCTTTCAAGTCCTCTTGGCAGCCTTACTTCAATATATTTTTGGACGATAGCTGTCATTTATAACTCTGCAGGTTTGTGAATTACAGGGCCCCTGAGCTCCTTTCTTCAACTCGCTTTCTTGTGAGCTGGCCGCAACACCGCAGGATTGCTTCAGGCCCTAGTGTGGTTCCGGCGTGGCTCGCTGAGCCTTTGCTTAATTCCTCTTCCTGGTGAGAAATGAGAGTTAAATTTCCCCGTCCAGACACCTCCAGCTAGTCTCTCATTGGTTCTCCCTATTCCTGTTCATTTTCCGCAGAAATTGCAAACTGGGCCAAACAGGAGGTTAAAGGCACTGACTCTCCAAGTGGGGAGAGTGTTAGTAAAGCGTCTGGAATGTTGCACCCGAGTACCAGGGGACGAAAACTGAGACACATTTGAACACGTTTCCCGATCACACGGTGGATCATACTCTGGGTTCCACATGCATGTTTTAGCTGAAGGAAGAATCCCTTAAACCTGGAGAGTTGAGACCCATGGAATGGGTACCATGCAATATGACTTCAAAGGGTCTGCATTTGCTCACCGAACCTCACCAATCCTATCACTGCTGCGTTTATGCCGCTGTACACACGCTTGATTCTCTTTCGGAGACATATAAATCCATAGGTTTTAAGATTCTTACCAGTCAGGTATATTCTTAGGCGTTTAATATGGGGTGTTGAGTCCACTTCGTTGAGCAAGCAGTAGCTCTTGTCTATTACATATTTGGCTTATGGAAAGGTATCTGTGCTAATTTCAATCTCTGGTTTTATGCAGCACCCCAACTCACCTTTCCCCTTAAGCAAGCATAAGTTGGTTTTCTACATTTGAGACCCTATTCTGTTTTGTAATTCAGTTCCTGTGTAGCCAAGTTTACATTCCGTGTATTAGTGATATCTAATGATGTTTCTTTTTCTGTGTGACTTATTTCACTTAGAATCATCGTACCTGAATCCACTCATTATGCTGCTACTGGCCTGATGACATAGATTTCATTGCTGAGTGATATTGCATTGTACGTAAGTATCACAACTTCTTTATCCATTTTTCGCTTTCTGCGATATTGAACTTGTACCGTAAACGAGGTTCTTGTAAACAGAGCCGTCCCAAACTTTGGGGTGGCTGTGTCTTTTTGATTTTAATTTCCCTAAGCTATAGGACCATAAGTGGAAGTGCCCTAGGCTCTGTTGCTTTGTTTTTTAGATGTTTCAGGAAACACCATACACTTCTCCAGAGTGGCTGTTGGCAATTTACATCCCGCCCATCAGCATAAGAAGGCTCCCAGTTCTCCATGGCCTGTCCTGCCTTTCTGGATTTTACACTTTTTTCAGATGGCCCTTTTGACCGGGGGGCAGTGAGACTTCATTGTAGTGCAGATTTCCTTTGCAAGCTTGCTTGGTTGGCCAAAAAGGGCGTATGCGTTTTTTCCTGAATATATTCAGGAAAAAACGCATACGCCCTTTTTGGCCAAGTGCATCATTGTGGACGTTCTGCCTCTTTTCCTATGCTTTACATGCAATTCCAGTCTACCTCCTGAAATCGGTTTCCTGCAATTCTGCCCCGCTTTCAAGTCCTCTTGGCAGCCTTACTTCAATACATTTTTGGACGATAGCTGTCATTTATAACTCTGCAGGTTTGTGAATTACAGGGCCCCTGAGCTCCTTTCTTCAACTCGCTTTCTTGTGAGCTGGCCGCAACACCGCAGGATTGCTTCAGGCCCTAGTGTGGTTCCGGCGTGGCTCGCTGAGCCTTTGGTTAATTCCTCTTCCTGGTGAGAAATGAGAGTTAAATTTCCCCGTCCAGACACCTCCAGCTAGTCTCTCATTGGTTCTCCCTATTCCTGTTCATTTTCCGCAGAAATTGCAAACTGGGCCAAACAGGAGGTTAAAGGCACTGACTCTCCAAGTGGGGAGAGTGTTAGTAAAGCGTCTGGAATGTTGCACCCGAGTACCAGGGGACGAAAACTGAGACACATTTGAACACGTTTCCCGATCACACGGTGGATCATACTGTGGGTTCCACATGCATGTTTTAGCTGAAGGAAGAATCCCTTAAACCTGGAGAGTTGAGAACCATGGAATGGGTACCATGCAATATGACTTCAAAGGGTCTGCATTTGCTCACCGAACCTCACCAATCCTATCACTGCTGCGTTTATGCCGCTGTACACACGCTTGATTCTCTTTCGGAGACATATAAATCCATAGGTTTTAAGATTCTTACTAGTCAGGTATATTCTTAGGCGTTTAATATGGGGTGTTGAGTCCACTTCATTGAGCAAGCAGTAGCTCTTGTCTATTACATATTTGGCTTATGGAAAGGTATCTGTGCTAATTTCAATCTCTGGTTTTATGCAGCACCCCAACTCACCTTTCCCCTTAAGCAAGCATAAGTTGGTTTTCTACATTTGAGACCCTATTCTGTTTTGTAATTCAGTTCCTGTGTAGCCAAGTTTACATTCTGTGTATTAGTGATATCTAATGATGTTTCTTTTTCTGTGTGACTTATTTCACTTAGAATCATCGTACCTGAATCCACTCATTATGCTGCTACTGGCCTGATGACATAGATTTCATTGCTGAGTGATATTGCATTGTACGTAAGTATCACAACTTCTTTATCCATTTTTCGCTTTCTGCGATATTGACCTTGTACCGTAAACGAGGTTCTTGTAAACAGAGCCGTCCCAAACTTTGGGGTGGCTGTGTCTTTTTGATTTTAATTTCCCTAAGCTATAGGACCATAAGTGGAAGTGCCCTAGGCTCTGTTGCTTTGTTTTTTAGATGTTTCAGGAAACACCATACACTTCTCCAGAGTGGCTGTTGGCAATTTACATCCCGCCCATCAGCATAAGAAGGCTCCCAGTTCTCCATGGCCTGTCCTGCCTTTCTGGATTTTACACTTTTTTCAGATGGCCCTTTTGACCGGGGGGCAGTGAGACTTCATTGTAGTGCAGATTTCCTTTGCAAGCTTGCTTGGTTGGCCAAAAAGGGCGTATGCGTTTTTTCCTGAATATATTCAGGAAAAAACGCATACGCCCTTTTTGGCCAAGTGCATCATTGTGGACGTTCTGCCTCTTTTCCTATGCTTTACATGCAATTCCAGTCTACCTCCTGAAATCGGTTTCCTGCAATTCTGCCCCGCTTTCAAGTCCTCTTGGCAGCCTTACTTCAATATATTTTTGGACGATAGCTGTCATTTATAACTCTGCAGGTTTGTGAATTACAGGGCCCCTGAGCTCCTTTCTTCAACTCGCTTTCTTGTGAGCTGGCCGCAACACCGCAGGATTGCTTCAGGCCCTAGTGTGGTTCCGGCGTGGCTCGCTGAGCCTTTGGTTAATTCCTCTTCCTGGTGAGAAATGAGAGTTAAATTTCCCCGTCCAGACACCTCCAGCTAGTCTCTCATTGGTTCTCCCTATTCCTGTTCATTTTCCGCAGAAATTGCAAACTGGGCCAAACAGGAGGTTAAAGGCACTGACTCTCCAAGTGGGGAGAGTGTTAGTAAAGCGTCTGGAATGTTGCACCCGAGTACCAGGGGACGAAAACTGAGACACATTTGAACACGTTTCCCGATCACACGGTGGATCATACTCTGGGTTCCACATGCATGTTTTAGCTGAAGGAAGAATCCCTTAAACCTGGAGAGTTGAGACCCATGGAATGGGTACCATGCAATATGACTTCAAAGGGTCTGCATTTGCTCACCGAACCTCACCAATCCTATCACTGCTGCGTTTATGCCGCTGTACACACGCTTGATTCTCTTTCGGAGACATATAAATCCATAGGTTTTAAGATTCTTACCAGTCAGGTATATTCTTAGGCGTTTAATATGGGGTGTTGAGTCCACTTCGTTGAGCAAGCAGTAGCTCTTGTCTATTACATATTTGGCTTATGGAAAGGTATCTGTGCTAATTTCAATCTCTGGTTTTATGCAGCACCCCAACTCACCTTTCCCCTTAAGCAAGCATAAGTTGGTTTTCTACATTTGAGACCCTATTCTGTTTTGTAATTCAGTTCCTGTGTAGCCAAGTTTACATTCCGTGTATTAGTGATATCTAATGATGTTTCTTTTTCTGTGTGACTTATTTCACTTAGAATCATCGTACCTGAATCCACTCATTATGCTGCTACTGGCCTGATGACATAGATTTCATTGCTGAGTGATATTGCATTGTACGTAAGTACCACAACTTCTTTATCCATTTTTCGCTTTCTGCGATATTGACCTTGTACCGTAAACGAGGTTCTTGTAAACAGAGCCGTCCCAAACTTTGGGGTGGCTGTGTCTTTTTGATTTTAATTTCCCTAAGCTATAGGACCATAAGTGGAAGTGCCCTAGGCTCTGTTGCTTTGTTTTTTAGATGTTTCAGGAAACACCATACACTTCTCCAGAGTGGCTGTTGGCAATTTACATCCCGCCCATCAGCATAAGAAGGCTCCCAGTTCTCCATGGCCTGTCCTGCCTTTCTGGATTTTACACTTTTTTCAGATGGCCCTTTTGACCGGGGGGCAGTGAGACTTCATTGTAGTGCAGATTTCCTTTGCAAGCTTGCTTGGTTGGCCAAAAAGGGCGTATGCGTTTTTTCCTGAATATATTCAGGAAAAAACGCATACGCCCTTTTTGGCCAAGTGCATCATTGTGGACGTTCTGCCTCTTTTCCTATGCTTTACATGCAATTCCAGTCTACCTCCTGAAATCGGTTTCCTGCAATTCTGCCCCGCTTTCAAGTCCTCTTGGCAGCCTTACTTCAATATATTTTTGGACGATAGCTGTCATTTAGAACTCTGCAGGTTTGTGAATTACAGGGCCCCTGAGCTCCTTTCTTCAACTCGCTTTCTTGTGAGCTGGCCGCAACACCGCAGGATTGCTTCAGGCCCTAGTGTGGTTCCGGCGTGGCTCGCTGAGCCTTTGGTTAATTCCTCTTCCTGGTGGGAAATGAGAGTTAAATTTGCCCGTCCAGACACCTCCAGCTAGTCACTCATTGGTTCTCCCTATTCCTGTTCATTTTCCGCAGAAATTGCAAACTGGGCCAAACAGGAGGTTAAAGGCACTGACTCTCCAAGTGGGGAGAGTGTTAGTAAAGCGTCTGGAATGTTGCACCCGAGTACCAGGGGACGAAAACTGAGACACATTTGAACACGTTTCCCGATCACACGGTGGATCATACTCTGGGTTCCACATGCATGTTTTAGCTGAAGGAAGAATCCCTTAAACCTGGAGAGTTGAGACCCATGGAATGGGTACCATGCAATATGACTTCAAAGGGTCTGCATTTGCTCACCGAACCTCACCAATCGTATCACTGCTGCGTTTAGGCCGCCGTACACACGCTTGATTCTGTTTCGGAGACATATAAATCCATAGGTTTTAAGATTCTTACCAGTCAGGTATATTCTTAGGCGTTTAATATGGGGTGTTGAGTCCACTTCGTTGAGCAAGCAGTAGCTGTTGTCTATTACATATTTGGCTTATGGAAAGGTATCTGTGCTAATTTCAATCTCTGGTTTTATGCAGCACCCCAACTCACCTTTCCCCTTAAGCAAGCATAAGTTGGTTTTCTACATTTGAGACCCTATTCTGTTTTGTAATTCAGTTCCTGTGTAGCCAAGTTTACATTCCGTGTATTAGTGATATCTAATGATGTTTCTTTTTCTGTGTGACTTATTTCACTTAGAATCATCGTACCTGAATCCACTCATTATGCTGCTACTGGCCTGATGACATAGATTTCATTGCTGAGTGATATTGCATTGTACGTAAGTACCACAACTTCTTTATCCATTTTTCGCTTTCTGCGATATTGACCTTGTACCGTAAACGAGGTTCTTGTAAACAGAGCCGTCCCAAACTTTGGGGTGGCTGTGTCTTTTTGATTTTAATTTCCCTAAGCTATAGGACCATAAGTGGAAGTGCCCTAGGCTCTGTTGCTTTGTTTTTTAGATGTTTCAGGAAACACCATACACTTCTCCAGAGTGGCTGTTGGCAATTTACATCCCGCCCATCAGCATAAGAAGGCTCCCAGTTCTCCATGGCCTGTCCTGCCTTTCTGGATTTTACACTTTTTTCAGATGGCCCTTTTGACCGGGGGGCAGTGAGACTTCATTGTAGTGCAGATTTCCTTTGCAAGCTTGCTTGGTTGGCCAAAAAGGGCGTATGCGTTTTTTCCTGAATATATTCAGGAAAAAACGCATACGCCCTTTTTGGCCAAGTGCATCATTGTGGACGTTCTGCCTCTTTTCCTATGCTTTACATGCAATTCCAGTCTACCTCCTGAAATCGGTTTCCTGCAATTCTGCCCCGCTTTCAAGTCCTCTTGGCAGCCTTACTTCAATATATTTTTGGACGATAGCTGTCATTTAGAACTCTGCAGGTTTGTGAATTACAGGGCCCCTGAGCTCCTTTCTTCAACTCGCTTTCTTGTGAGCTGGCCGCAACACCGCAGGATTGCTTCAGGCCCTAGTGTGGTTCCGGCGTGGCTCGCTGAGCCTTTGGTTAATTCCTCTTCCTGGTGGGAAATGAGAGTTAAATTTGCCCGTCCAGACACCTCCAGCTAGTCTCTCATTGGTTCTCCCTATTCCTGTTCATTTTCCGCAGAAATTGCAAACTGGGCCAAACAGGAGGTTAAAGGCACTGACTCTCCAAGTGGGGAGAGTGTTAGTAAAGCGTCTGGAATGTTGCACCCGAGTACCAGGGGACGAAAACTGAGACACATTTGAACACGTTTCCCGATCACACGGTGGATCATACTCTGGGTTCCACATGCATGTTTTAGCTGAAGGAAGAATCCCTTAAACCTGGAGAGTTGAGACCCATGGAATGGGTACCATGCAATATGACTTCAAAGGGTCTGCATTTGCTCACCGAACCTCACCAATCGTATCACTGCTGCGTTTAGGCCGCCGTACACACGCTTGATTCTGTTTCGGAGACATATAAATCCATAGGTTTTAAGATTCTTACCAGTCAGGTATATTCTTAGGCGTTTAATATGGGGTGTTGAGTCCACTTCGTTGAGCAAGCAGTAGCTGTTGTCTATTACATATTTGGCTTATGGAAAGGTATCTGTGCTAATTTCAATCTCTGGTTTTATGCAGCACCCCAACTCACCTTTCCCCTTAAGCAAGCATAAGTTGGTTTTCTACATTTGAGACCCTATTCTGTTTTGTAATTCAGTTCCTGTGTAGCCAAGTTTACATTCCGTGTATTAGTGATATCTAATGATGTTTCTTTTTCTGTGTGACTTATTTCACTTAGAATCATCGTACCTGAATCCACTCATTATGCTGCTACTGGCCTGATGACATAGATTTCATTCCTGAGTGATATTGCATTGTACGTAAGTATCACAACTTCTTTATCCATTTTTCGCTTTCTGCGATATTGACCTTGTACCGTAAACGAGGTTCTTGTAAACAGAGCCGTCCCAAACTTTGGGGTGGCTGTGTCTTTTTGATTTTAATTTCCCTAAGCTATAGGACCATAAGTGGAAGTGCCCTAGGCTCTGTTGCTTTGTTTTTTAGATGTTTCAGGAAACACCATACACTTCTCCAGAGTGGCTGTTGGCAATTTACATCCCGCCCATCAGCATAAGAAGGCTCCCAGTTCTCCATGGCCTGTCCTGCCTTTTTGGATTTTACACTTGTTTCAGATGGCCCTTTTGACCGGGGGGCAGTGAGACTTCATTGTAGTGCAGATTTCCTTTTCAAGCTTGCTTGGTTGGCCAAAAAGGGCGTATGCGTTTTTTCCTGAATATATTCAGGAAAAAACGCATACGCCCTTTTTGGCCAAGTGCATCATTGTGGACGTTCTGCCTCTTTTCCTATGCTTTACATGCAATTCCAGTCTACCTCCTGAAATCGGTTTCCTGCAATTCTGCCCCGCTTTCAAGTCCTCTTGGCAGTCTTACTTCAATACATTTTTGGACGATAGCTGTCATTTAGAACTCTGCAGGTTTGTGAATTACAGGGCCCCTGAGCTCCTTTCTTCAACTCGCTTTCTTGTGAGCTGGCCGCAACACCGCAGGATTGCTTCAGGCCCTAGTGTGGTTCCGGCGTGGCTCGCTGAGCCTTTGGTTAATTCCTCTTCCTGGTGGGAAATGAGAGTTAAATTTCCCCGTCCAGACACCTCCAGCTAGTCTCTCATTGGTTCTCCCTATTCCTGTTCATTTTCCGCAGAAATTGCAAACTGGGCCAAACAGGAGGTTAAAGGCACTGACTCTCCAAGTGGGGAGAGTGTTAGTAAAGCGTCTGGAATGTTGCACCCGAGTACCAGGGGACGAAAACTGAGACACATTTGAACACGTTTCCCGATCACACGGTGGATCATACTCTGGGTTCCACATGCATGTTTTAGCTGAAGGAAGAATCCCTTAAACCTGGAGAGTTGAGACCCATGGAATGGGTACCATGCAATATGACTTCAAAGGGTCTGCATTTGCTCACCGAACCTCACCAATCCTATCACTGCTGCGTTTATGCCGCTGTACACACGCTTGATTCTCTTTCGGAGACATATAAATCCATAGGTTTTAAGATTCTTACCAGTCAGGTATATTCTTAGGCGTTTAATATGGGGTGTTGAGTCCACTTCGTTGAGCAAGCAGTAGCTCTTGTCTATTACATATTTGGCTTATGGAAAGGTATCTGTGCTAATTTCAATCTCTGGTTTTATGCAGCACCCCAACTCACCTTTCCCCTTAAGCAAGCATAAGTTGGTTTTCTACATTTGAGACCCTATTCTGTTTTGTAATTCAGTTCCTGTGTAGCCAAGTTTACATTCCGTGTATTAGTGATATCTAATGATGTTTCTTTTTCTGTGTGACTTATTTCACTTAGAATCATCGTACCTGAATCCACTCATTATGCTGCTACTGGCCTGATGACATAGATTTCATTGCTGAGTGATATTGCATTGTACGTAAGTACCACAACTTCTTTATCCATTTTTCGCTTTCTGCGATATTGACCTTGTACCGTAAACGAGGTTCTTGTAAACAGAGCCGTCCCAAACTTTGGGGTGGCTGTGTCTTTTTGATTTTAATTTCCCTAAGCTATAGGACCATAAGTGGAAGTGCCCTAGGCTCTGTTGCTTTGTTTTTTAGATGTTTCAGGAAACACCATACACTTCTCCAGAGTGGCTGTTGGCAATTTACATCCCGCCCATCAGCATAAGAAGGCTCCCAGTTCTCCATGGCCTGTCCTGCCTTTCTGGATTTTACACTTGTTTCAGATGGCCCTTTTGACCGGGGGGCAGTGAGACTTCATTGTAGTGCAGATTTCCTTTGCAAGCTTGCTTGGTTGGCCAAAAAGGGCGTATGCGTTTTTTCCTGAATATATTCAGGAAAAAACGCATACGCCCTTTTTGGCCAAGTGCATCATTGTGGACGTTCTGCCTCTTTTCCTATGCTTTACATGCAATTCCAGTCTACCTCCTGAAATCGGTTTCCTGCAATTCTGCCCCGCTTTCAAGTCCTCTTGGCAGCCTTACTTCAATACATTTTTGGACGATAGCTGTCATTTATAACTCTGCAGGTTTGTGAATTACAGGGCCCCTGAGCTCCTTTCTTCAACTCGCTTTCTTGTGAGCTGGCCGCAACACCGCAGGATTGCTTCAGGCCCTAGTGTGGTTCCGGCGTGGCTCGCTGAGCCTTTGGTTAATTCCTCTTCCTGGTGAGAAATGAGAGTTAAATTTCCCCGTCCAGACACCTCCAGCTAGTCTCTCATTGGTTCTCCCTATTCCTGTTCATTTTCCGCAGAAATTGCAAACTGGGCCAAACAGGAGGTTAAAGGCACTGACTCTCCAAGTGGGGAGAGTGTTAGTAAAGCGTCTGGAATGTTGCACCCGAGTACCAGGGGACGAAAACTGAGACACATTTGAACACGTTTCCCGATCACACGGTGGATCATACTCTGGGTTCCACATGCATGTTTTAGCTGAAGGAAGAATCCCTTAAACCTGGAGAGTTGAGACCCATGGAATGGGTACCATGCAATATGACTTCAAAGGGTCTGCATTTGCTCACCGAACCTCACCAATCCTATCACTGCTGCGTTTATGCCACTGTACACACGCTTGATTCTCTTTCGGAGACATATAAATCCATAGGTTTTAAGATTCTTACCAGTCAGGTATATTCTTAGGCGTTTAATATGGGGTGTTGAGTCCACTTCGTTGAGCAAGCAGTAGCTCTTGTCTATTACATATTTGGCTTATGGAAAGGTATCTGTGCTAATTTCAATCTCTGGTTTTATGCAGCACCCCAACTCACCTTTCCCCTTAAGCAAGCATAAGTTGGTTTTCTACATTTGAGACCCTATTCTGTTTTGTAATTCAGTTCCTGTGTAGCCAAGTTTACATTCCGTGTATTAGTGATATCTAATGATGTTTCTTTTTCTGTGTGACTTATTTCACTTAGAATCATCGTACCTGAATCCACTCATTATGCTGCTACTGGCCTGATGACATAGATTTCATTGCTGAGTGATATTGCATTGTACGTAAGTACCACAACTTCTTTATCCATTTTTCGCTTTCTGCGATATTGACCTTGTACCGTAAACGAGGTTCTTGTAAACAGAGCCGTCCCAAACTTTGGGGTGGCTGTGTCTTTTTGATTTTAATTTCCCTAAGCTATAGGACCATAAGTGGAAGTGCCCTAGGCTCTGTTGCTTTGTTTTTTAGATGTTTCAGGAAACACCATACACTTCTCCAGAGTGGCTGTTGGCAATTTACATCCCGCCCATCAGCATAAGAAGGCTCCCAGTTCTCCATGGCCTGTCCTGCCTTTCTGGATTTTACACTTGTTTCAGATGGCCCTTTTGACCGGGGGGCAGTGAGACTTCATTGTAGTGCAGATTTCCTTTGCAAGCTTGCTTGGTTGGCCAAAAAGGGCGTATGCGTTTTTTCCTGAATATATTCAGGAAAAAACGCATACGCCCTTTTTGGCCAAGTGCATCATTGTGGACGTTCTGCCTCTTTTCCTATGCTTTACATGCAATTCCAGTCTACCTCCTGAAATCGGTTTCCTGCAATTCTGCCCCGCTTTCAAGTCCTCTTGGCAGCCTTACTTCAATACATTTTTGGACGATAGCTGTCATTTATAACTCTGCAGGTTTGTGAATTACAGGGCCCCTGAGCTCCTTTCTTCAACTCACTTTCTTGTGAGCTGGCCGCAACACCGCAGGATTGCTTCAGGCCCTAGTGTGGTTCCGGCATGGCACGCTGAGCCTTTGGTTAATTCCTCTTCCTGGTGGGAAATGAGAGTTGAATTTGCCCGTCCAGACACCTCCAGCTAGTCTCTCATTGGTTCTCCCTATTCCTGTTCATTTTCCGCAGAAATTGCAAACTGGGCCAAACAGGAGGTTAAAGGCACTGACTCTCCAAGTGGGGAGAGTGTTAGTAAAGCGTCTGGAATGTTGCACCCGAGTACCAGGGGACGAAAACTGAGACACATTTGAACACGTTTCCCGATCACACGGTGGATCATACTGTGGGTTCCACATGCATGTTTTAGCTGAAGGAAGAATCCCTTAAACCTGGAGAGTTGAGAACCATGGAATGGGTACCATGCAATATGACTTCAAAGGGTCTGCATTTGCTCACCGAACCTCACCAATCCTATCACTGCTGCGTTTATGCCGCTGTACACACGCTTGATTCTCTTTCGGAGACATATAAATCCATAGGTTTTAAGATTCTTACCAGTCAGGTATATTCTTAGGCGTTTAATATGGGGTGTTGAGTCCACTTCGTTGAGCAAGCAGTAGCTCTTGTCTATTACATATTTGGCTTATGGAAAGGTATCTGTGCTAATTTCAATCTCTGGTTTTATGCAGCACCCCAACTCACCTTTCCCCTTAAGCAAGCATAAGTTGGTTTTCCACATTTGAGACCCTATTCTGTTTTGTAATTCAGTTCCTGTGTAGCCAAGTTTACATTCCGTGTATTAGTGATATCTAATGATGTTTCTTTTTCTGTGTGACTTATTTCACTTAGAATCATCGTACCTGAATCCACTCATTATGCTGCTACTGGCCTGATGACATAGATTTCATTGCTGAGTGATATTGCATTGTACGTAAGTATCACAACTTCTTTATCCATTTTTCGCTTTCTGCGATATTGACCTTGTACCGTAAACGAGGTTCTTGTAAACAGAGCCGTCCCAAACTTTGGGGTGGCTGTGTCTTTTTGATTTTAATTTCCCTAAGCTATAGGACCATAAGTGGAAGTGCCCTAGGCTCTGTTGCTTTGTTTTTTAGATGTTTCAGGAAACACCATACACTTCTCCAGAGTGGCTGTTGGCAATTTACATCCCGCCCATCAGCATAAGAAGGCTCCCAGTTCTCCATGGCCTGTCCTGCCTTTCTGGATTTTACACTTGTTTCAGATGGCCCTTTTGACCGGGGGGCAGTGAGACTTCATTGTAGTGCAGATTTCCTTTGCAAGCTTGCTTGGTTGGCCAAAAAGGGCGTATGCGTTTTTTCCTGAATATATTCAGGAAAAAACGCATACGCCCTTTTTGGCCAAGTGCATCATTGTGGACGTTCTGCCTCTTTTCCTATGCTTTACATGCAATTCCAGTCTACCTCCTGAAATCGGTTTCCTGCAATTCTGCCCCGCTTTCAAGTCCTCTTGGCAGCCTTACTTCAATATATTTTTGGACGATAGCTGTCATTTATAACTCTGCAGGTTTGTGAATTACAGGGCCCCTGAGCTCCTTTCTTCAACTCGCTTTCTTGTGAGCTGGCCGCAACACCGCAGGATTGCTTCAGGCCCTAGTGTGGTTCCGGCGTGGCTCGCTGAGCCTTTGGTTAATTCCTCTTCCTGGTGAGAAATGAGAGTTAAATTTCCCCGTCCAGACACCTCCAGCTAGTCTCTCATTGGTTCTCCCTATTCCTGTTCATTTTCCGCAGAAATTGCAAACTGGGCCAAACAGGAGGTTAAAGGCACTGACTCTCCAAGTGGGGAGAGTGTTAGTAAAGCGTCTGGAATGTTGCACCCGAGTACCAGGGGACGAAAACTGAGACACATTTGAACACGTTTCCCGATCACACGGTGGATCATACTCTGGGTTCCACATGCATGTTTTAGCTGAAGGAAGAATCCCTTAAACCTGGAGAGTTGAGACCCATGGAATGGGTACCATGCAATATGACTTCAAAGGGTCTGCATTTGCTCACCGAACCTCACCAATCCTATCACTGCTGCGTTTATGCCGCTGTACACACGCTTGATTCTCTTTCGGAGACATATAAATCCATAGGTTTTAAGATTCTTACCAGTCAGGTATATTCTTAGGCGTTTAATATGGGGTGTTGAGTCCACTTCGTTGAGCAAGCAGTAGCTCTTGTCTATTACATATTTGGCTTATGGAAAGGTATCTGTGCTAATTTCAATCTCTGGTTTTATGCAGCACCCCAACTCACCTTTCCCCTTAAGCAAGCATAAGTTGGTTTTCTACATTTGAGACCCTATTCTGTTTTGTAATTCAGTTCCTGTGTAGCCAAGTTTACATTCCGTGTATTAGTGATATCTAATGATGTTTCTTTTTCTGTGTGACTTATTTCACTTAGAATCATCGTACCTGAATCCACTCATTATGCTGCTACTGGCCTGATGACATAGATTTCATTGCTGAGTGATATTGCATTGTACGTAAGTATCACAACTTCTTTATCCATTTTTCGCTTTCTGCGATATTGAACTTGTACCGTAAACGAGGTTCTTGTAAACAGAGCCGTCCCAAACTTTGGGGTGGCTGTGTCTTTTTGATTTTAATTTCCCTAAGCTATAGGACCATAAGTGGAAGTGCCCTAGGCTCTGTTGCTTTGTTTTTTAGATGTTTCAGGAAACACCATACACTTCTCCAGAGTGGCTGTTGGCAATTTACATCCTGCCCATCAGCATAAGAAGGCTCCCAGTTCTCCATGGCCTGTCCTGCCTTTCTGGATTTTACACTTTTTTCAGATGGCCCTTTTGACCGGGGGGCAGTGAGACTTCATTGTAGTGCAGATTTCCTTTGCAAGCTTGCTTGGTTGGCCAAAAAGGGCGTATGCGTTTTTTCCTGAATATATTCAGGAAAAAACGCATACGCCCTTTTTGGCCAAGTGCATCATTGTGGACGTTCTGCCTCTTTTCCTATGCTTTACATGCAATTCCAGTCTACCTCCTGAAATCGGTTTCCTGCAATTCTGCCCCGCTTTCAAGTCCTCTTGGCAGCCTTACTTCAATACATTTTTGGACGATAGCTGTCATTTATAACTCTGCAGGTTTGTGAATTACAGGGCCCCTGAGCTCCTTTCTTCAACTCGCTTTCTTGTGAGCTGGCCGCAACACCGCAGGATTGCTTCAGGCCCTAGTGTGGTTCCGGCGTGGCTCGCTGAGCCTTTGGTTAATTCCTCTTCCTGGTGAGAAATGAGAGTTAAATTTCCCCGTCCAGACACCTCCAGCTAGTCTCTCATTGGTTCTCCCTATTCCTGTTCATTTTCCGCAGAAATTGCAAACTGGGCCAAACAGGAGGTTAAAGGCACTGACTCTCCAAGTGGGGAGAGTGTTAGTAAAGCGTCTGGAATGTTGCACCCGAGTACCAGGGGACGAAAACTGAGACACATTTGAACACGTTTCCCGATCACACGGTGGATCATACTGTGGGTTCCACATGCATGTTTTAGCTGAAGGAAGAATCCCTTAAACCTGGAGAGTTGAGAACCATGGAATGGGTACCATGCAATATGACTTCAAAGGGTCTGCATTTGCTCACCGAACCTCACCAATCCTATCACTGCTGCGTTTATGCCGCTGTACACACGCTTGATTCTCTTTCGGAGACATATAAATCCATAGGTTTTAAGATTCTTACTAGTCAGGTATATTCTTAGGCGTTTAATATGGGGTGTTGAGTCCACTTCATTGAGCAAGCAGTAGCTCTTGTCTATTACATATTTGGCTTATGGAAAGGTATCTGTGCTAATTTCAATCTCTGGTTTTATGCAGCACCCCAACTCACCTTTCCCCTTAAGCAAGCATAAGTTGGTTTTCTACATTTGAGACCCTATTCTGTTTTGTAATTCAGTTCCTGTGTAGCCAAGTTTACATTCTGTGTATTAGTGATATCTAATGATGTTTCTTTTTCTGTGTGACTTATTTCACTTAGAATCATCGTACCTGAATCCACTCATTATGCTGCTACTGGCCTGATGACATAGATTTCATTGCTGAGTGATATTGCATTGTACGTAAGTATCACAACTTCTTTATCCATTTTTCGCTTTCTGCGATATTGACCTTGTACCGTAAACGAGGTTCTTGTAAACAGAGCCGTCCCAAACTTTGGGGTGGCTGTGTCTTTTTGATTTTAATTTCCCTAAGCTATAGGACCATAAGTGGAAGTGCCCTAGGCTCTGTTGCTTTGTTTTTTAGATGTTTCAGGAAACACCATACACTTCTCCAGAGTGGCTGTTGGCAATTTACATCCCACCCATCAGCATAACAAGGCTCCCAGTTCTCCATGGCCTGTCCTGCCTTTCTGGATTTTACACTTTTTTCAGATGGCCCTTTTGACCGGGGGGCAGTGAGACTTCATTGTAGTGCAGATTTCCTTTGCAAGCTTGCTTGGTTGGCCAAAAAGGGCGTATGCGTTTTTTCCTGAATATATTCAGGAAAAAACGCATACGCCCTTTTTGGCCAAGTGCATCATTGTGGACGTTCTGCCTCTTTTCCTATGCTTTACATGCAATTCCAGTCTACCTCCTGAAATCGGTTTCCTGCAATTCTGCCCCGCTTTCAAGTCCTCTTGGCAGCCTTACTTCAATATATTTTTGGACGATAGCTGTCATTTAGAACTCTGCAGGTTTGTGAATTACAGGGCCCCTGAGCTCCTTTCTTCAACTCGCTTTCTTGTGAGCTGGCCGCAACACCGCAGGATTGCTTCAGGCCCTAGTGTGGTTCCGGCGTGGCTCGCTGAGCCTTTGGTTAATTCCTCTTCCTGGTGAGAAATGAGAGTTAAATTTCCCCGTCCAGACACCTCCAGCTAGTCTCTCATTGGTTCTCCCTATTCCTGTTCATTTTCCGCAGAAATTGCAAACTGGGCCAAACAGGAGGTTAAAGGCACTGACTCTCCAAGTGGGGAGAGTGTTAGTAAAGCGTCTGGAATGTTGCACCCGAGTACCAGGGGACGAAAACTGAGACACATTTGAACACGTTTCCCGATCACACGGTGGATCATACTCTGGGTTCCACATGCATGTTTTAGCTGAAGGAAGAATCCCTTAAACCTGGAGAGTTGAGACCCATGGAATGGGTACCATGCAATATGACTTCAAAGGGTCTGCATTTGCTCACCGAACCTCACCAATCCTATCACTGCTGCGTTTATGCCGCTGTACACACGCTTGATTCTCTTTCGGAGACATATAAATCCATAGGTTTTAAGATTCTTACCAGTCAGGTATATTCTTAGGCGTTTAATATGGGGTGTTGAGTCCACTTCGTTGAGCAAGCAGTAGCTCTTGTCTATTACATATTTGGCTTATGGAAAGGTATCTGTGCTAATTTCAATCTCTGGTTTTATGCAGCACCCCAACTCACCTTTCCCCTTAAGCAAGCATAAGTTGGTTTTCTACATTTGAGACCCTATTCTGTTTTGTAATTCAGTTCCTGTGTAGCCAAGTTTACATTCCGTGTATTAGTGATATCTAATGATGTTTCTTTTTCTGTGTGACTTATTTCACTTAGAATCATCGTACCTGAATCCACTCATTATGCTGCTACTGGCCTGATGACATAGATTTCATTGCTGAGTGATATTGCATTGTACGTAAGTACCACAACTTCTTTATCCATTTTTCGCTTTCTGCGATATTGACCTTGTACCGTAAACGAGGTTCTTGTAAACAGAGCCGTCCCAAACTTTGGGGTGGCTGTGTCTTTTTGATTTTAATTTCCCTAAGCTATAGGACCATAAGTGGAAGTGCCCTAGGCTCTGTTGCTTTGTTTTTTAGATGTTTCAGGAAACACCATACACTTCTCCAGAGTGGCTGTTGGCAATTTACATCCCGCCCATCAGCATAAGAAGGCTCCCAGTTCTCCATGGCCTGTCCTGCCTTTCTGGATTTTACACTTTTTTCAGATGGCCCTTTTGACCGGGGGGCAGTGAGACTTCATTGTAGTGCAGATTTCCTTTGCAAGCTTGCTTGGTTGGCCAAAAAGGGCGTATGCGTTTTTTCCTGAATATATTCAGGAAAAAACGCATACGCCCTTTTTGGCCAAGTGCATCATTGTGGACGTTCTGCCTCTTTTCCTATGCTTTACATGCAATTCCAGTCTACCTCCTGAAATCGGTTTCCTGCAATTCTGCCCCGCTTTCAAGTCCTCTTGGCAGCCTTACTTCAATATATTTTTGGACGATAGCTGTCATTTATAACTCTGCAGGTTTGTGAATTACAGGGCCCCTGAGCTCCTTTCTTCAACTCGCTTTCTTGTGAGCTGGCCGCAACACCGCAGGATTGCTTCAGGCCCTAGTGTGGTTCCGGCGTGGCTCGCTGAGCCTTTGGTAAATTCCTCTTCCTGGTGAGAAATGAGAGTTAAATTTCCCCGTCCAGACACCTCCAGCTAGTCTCTCATTGGTTCTCCCTATTCCTGTTCATTTTCCGCAGAAATTGCAAACTGGGCCAAACAGGAGGTTAAAGGCACTGACTCTCCAAGTGGGGAGAGTGTTAGTAAAGCGTCTGGAATGTTGCACCCGAGTACCAGGGGACGAAAACTGAGACACATTTGAACACGTTTCCCGATCACACGGTGGATCATACTCTGGGTTCCACATGCATGTTTTAGCTGAAGGAAGAATCCCTTAAACCTGGAGAGTTGAGACCCATGGAATGGGTACCATGCAATATGACTTCAAAGGGTCTGCATTTGCTCACCGAACCTCACCAATCCTATCACTGCTGCGTTTATGCCGCTGTACACACGCTTGATTCTCTTTCGGAGACATATAAATCCATAGGTTTTAAGATTCTTACCAGTCAGGTATATTCTTAGGCGTTTAATATGGGGTGTTGAGTCCACTTCGTTGAGCAAGCAGTAGCTCTTGTCTATTACATATTTGGCTTATGGAAAGGTATCTGTGCTAATTTCAATCTCTGGTTTTATGCAGCACCCCAACTCACCTTTCCCCTTAAGCAAGCATAAGTTGGTTTTCTACATTTGAGACCCTATTCTGTTTTGTAATTCAGTTCCTGTGTAGCCAAGTTTACATTCCGTGTATTAGTGATATCTAATGATGTTTCTTTTTCTGTGTGACTTATTTCACTTAGAATCATCGTACCTGAATCCACTCATTATGCTGCTACTGGCCTGATGACATAGATTTCATTGCTGAGTGATATTGCATTGTACGTAAGTACCACAACTTCTTTATCCATTTTTCGCTTTCTGCGATATTGACCTTGTACCGTAAACGAGGTTCTTGTAAACAGAGCCATCCCAAACTTTGGGGTGGCTGTGTGTTTTTGATTTTAATTTCCCTAAGCTATAGGACCATAAGTGGAAGTGCCCTAGGCTCTGTTGCTTTGTTTTTTAGATGTTTCAGGAAACACCATACACTTCTCCAGAGTGGCTGTTGGCAATTTACATCCCGCCCATCAGCATAAGAAGGCTCCCAGTTCTCCATGGCCTGTCCTGCCTTTCTGGATTTTACACTTGTTTCAGATGGCCCTTTTGACCGTGGGGCAGTGAGACTTCATTGTAGTGCAGATTTCCTTTGCAAGCTTGCTTGGTTGGCCAAAAAGGGCGTATGCGTTTTTTCCTGAATATATTCAGGAAAAAACGCATACGCCCTTTTTGGCCAAGTGCATCATTGTGGACGTTCTGCCTCTTTTCTTATGCTTTACATGCAATTCCAGTCTACCTCCTGAAATCGGTTTCCTGCAATTCTGCCCCGCTTTCAAGTCCTCTTGGCAGCCTTACTTCAATATATTTTTGGACGATAGCTGTCATTTAGAACTCTGCAGGTTTGTGAATTACAGGGCCCCTGAGCTCCTTTCTTCAACTCGCTTTCTTGTGAGCTGGCCGCAACACCGCAGGATTGCTTCAGGCCCTAGTGTGGTTCCGGCGTGGCTCGCTGAGCCTTTGGTTAATTCCTCTTCCTGGTGGGAAATGAGAGTTAAATTTGCCCGTCCAGACACCTCCAGCTAGTCTCTCATTGGTTCTCCCTATTCCTGTTCATTTTCCGCAGAAATTGCAAACTGGGCCAAACAGGAGGTTAAAGGCACTGACTCTCCAAGTGGGGAGAGTGTTAGTAAAGCGTCTGGAATGTTGCACCCGAGTACCAGGGGACGAAAACTGAGACACATTTGAACACGTTTCCCGATCACACGGTGGATCATACTCTGGGTTCCACATGCATGTTTTAGCTGAAGGAAGAATCCCTTAAACCTGGAGAGTTGAGACCCATGGAATGGGTACCATGCAATATGACTTCAAAGGGTCTGCATTTGCTCACCGAACCTCACCAATCGTATCACTGCTGCGTTTAGGCCGCCGTACACACGCTTGATTCTGTTTCGGAGACATATAAATCCATAGGTTTTAAGATTCTTACCAGTCAGGTATATTCTTAGGCGTTTAATATGGGGTGTTGAGTCCACTTCGTTGAGCAAGCAGTAGCTGTTGTCTATTACATATTTGGCTTATGGAAAGGTATCTGTGCTAATTTCAATCTCTGGTTTTATGCAGCACCCCAACTCACCTTTCCCCTTAAGCAAGCATAAGTTGGTTTTCTACATTTGAGACCCTATTCTGTTTTGTAATTCAGTTCCTGTGTAGCCAAGTTTACATTCCGTGTATTAGTGATATCTAATGATGTTTCTTTTTCTGTGTGACTTATTTCACTTAGAATCATCGTACCTGAATCCACTCATTATGCTGCTACTGGCCTGATGACATAGATTTCATTGCTGAGTGATATTGCATTGTACGTAAGTACCACAACTTCTTTATCCATTTCTCGCTTTCTGCGATATTGACCTTGTACCGTAAACGAGGTTCTTGTAAACAGAGCCGTCCCAAACTTTGGGGTGGCTGTGTCTTTTTGATTTTAATTTCCCTAAGCTATAGGACCATAAGTGGAAGTGCCCTAGGCTCTGTTGCTTTGTTTTTTAGATGTTTCAGGAAACACCATACACTTCTCCAGAGTGGCTGTTGGCAATTTACATCCCGCCCATCAGCATAAGAAGGCTCCCAGTTCTCCATGGCCTGTCCTGCCTTTCTGGATTTTACACTTTTTTCAGATGGCCCTTTTGACCGGGGGGCAGTGAGACTTCATTGTAGTGCAGATTTCCTTTGCAAGCTTGCTTGGTTGGCCAAAAAGGGCGTATGCGTTTTTTCCTGAATATATTCAGGAAAAAACGCATACGCCCTTTTTGGCCAAGTGCATCATTGTGGACGTTCTGCCTCTTTTCTTATGCTTTACATGCAATTCCAGTCTACCTCCTGAAATCGGTTTCCTGCAATTCTGCCCCGCTTTCAAGTCCTCTTGGCAGCCTTACTTCAATATATTTTTGGACGATAGCTGTCATTTAGAACTCTGCAGGTTTGTGAATTACAGGGCCCCTGAGCTCCTTTCTTCAACTCGCTTTCTTGTGAGCTGGCCGCAACACCGCAGGATTGCTTCAGGCCCTAGTGTGGTTCCGGCGTGGCTCGCTGAGCCTTTGGTTAATTCCTCTTCCTGGTGGGAAATGAGAGTTAAATTTGCCCGTCCAGACACCTCCAGCTAGTCTCTCATTGGTTCTCCCTATTCCTGTTCATTTTCCGCAGAAATTGCAAACTGGGCCAAACAGGAGGTTAAAGGCACTGACTCTCCAAGTGGGGAGAGTGTTAGTAAAGCGTCTGGAATGTTGCACCCGAGTACCAGGGGACGAAAACTGAGACACATTTGAACACGTTTCCCGATCACACGGTGGATCATACTCTGGGTTCCACATGCATGTTTTAGCTGAAGGAAGAATCCCTTAAACCTGGAGAGTTGAGACCCATGGAATGGGTACCATGCAATATGACTTCAAAGGGTCTGCATTTGCTCACCGAACCTCACCAATCGTATCACTGCTGCGTTTAGGCCGCCGTACACACGCTTGATTCTGTTTCGGAGACATATAAATCCATAGGTTTTAAGATTCTTACCAGTCAGGTATATTCTTAGGCGTTTAATATGGGGTGTTGAGTCCACTTCGTTGAGCAAGCAGTAGCTGTTGTCTATTACATATTTGGCTTATGGAAAGGTATCTGTGCTAATTTCAATCTCTGGTTTTATGCACCACCCCAACTCACCTTTCCCCTTAAGCAAGCATAAGTTGGTTTTCTACATTTGAGACCCTATTCTGTTTTGTAATTCAGTTCCTGTGTAGCCAAGTTTACATTCCGTGTATTAGTGATATCTAATGATGTTTCTTTTTCTGTGTGACTTATTTCACTTAGAATCATCGTACCTGAATCCACTCATTATGCTGCTACTGGCCTGATGACATAGATTTCATTCCTGAGTGATATTGCATTGTACGTAAGTATCACAACTTCTTTATCCATTTTTCGCTTTCTGCGATATTGACCTTGTACCGTAAACGAGGTTCTTGTAAACAGAGCCGTCCCAAACTTTGGGGTGGCTGTGTCTTTTTGATTTTAATTTCCCTAAGCTATAGGACCATAAGTGGAAGTGCCCTAGGCTCTGTTGCTTTGTTTTTTAGATGTTTCAGGAAACACCATACACTTCTCCAGAGTGGCTGTTGGCAATTTACATCCCGCCCATCAGCATAAGAAGGCTCCCAGTTCTCCATGGCCTGTCCTGCCTTTCTGGATTTTACACTTGTTTCAGATGGCCCTTTTGACCGGGGGGCAGTGAGACTTCATTGTAGTGCAGATTTCCTTTGCAAGCTTGCTTGGTTGGCCAAAAAGGGCGTATGCGTTTTTTCCTGAATATATTCAGGAAAAAACGCATACGCCCTTTTTGGCCAAGTGCATCATTGTGGACGTTCTGCCTCTTTTCCTATGCTTTACATGCAATTCCAGTCTACCTCCTGAAATCGGTTTCCTGCAATTCTGCCCCGCTTTCAAGTCCTCTTGGCAGTCTTACTTCAATACATTTTTGGACGATAGCTGTCATTTAGAACTCTGCAGGTTTGTGAATTACAGGGCCCCTGAGCTCCTTTCTTCAACTCGCTTTCTTGTGAGCTGGCCGCAACACCGCAGGATTGCTTCATGCCCTAGTGTGGTTCCGGCGTGGCTCGCTGAGCCTTTGGTTAATTCCTCTTCCTGGTGGGAAATGAGAGTTAAATTTCCCCGTCCAGACACCTCCAGCTAGTCTCTCATTGGTTCTCCCTATTCCTGTTCATTTTCCGCAGAAATTGCAAACTGGGCCAAACAGGAGGTTAAAGGCACTGACTCTCCAAGTGGGGAGAGTGTTAGTAAAGCGTCTGGAATGTTGCACCCGAGTACCAGGGGACGAAAACTGAGACACATTTGAACACGTTTCCCGATCACACGGTGGATCATACTGTGGGTTCCACATGCATGTTTTAGCTGAAGGAAGAATCCCTTAAACCTGGAGAGTTGAGAACCATGGAATGGGTACCATGCAATATGACTTCAAAGGGTCTGCATTTGCTCACCGAACCTCACCAATCCTATCACTGCTGCGTTTAAGCCGCCGTACACACGCTTGATTCTCTTTCGGAAACATATAATCCATAGGTTTTAAGATTCTTACCAGTCAGGTATATTCTTAGGCGTTTAATATGGGGTGTTGAGTCCACTTCGTTGAGCAAGCAGTAGCTCTTGTCTGTTACATATTTGGCTTATGGAAAGGTATCTGTGCTAATTTCAATCTCTGGTTTTATGCAGCACCCCAACTCACCTTTCCCCTTAAGCAAGCATAAGTTGGTTTTCTACATTTGAGACCCTATTCTGTTTTGTAATTCAGTTCCTGTGTAGCCAAGTTTACATTCCGTGTATTAGTGATATCTAATGATGTTTCTTTTTCTGTGTGACTTATTTCACTTAGAATCATCGTACCTGAATCCACTCATTATGCTGCTACTGGCCTGATGACATAGATTTCATTGCTGAGTGATATTGCATTGTACGTAAGTATCACAACTTCTTTATCCATTTTTCGCTTTCTGCGATATTGACCTTGTACCGTAAACGAGGTTCTTGTAAACAGAGCCGTCCCAAACTTTGGGGTGGCTGTGTCTTTTTGATTTTAATTTCCCTAAGCTATAGGACCATAAGTGGAAGTGCCCTAGGCTCTGTTGCTTTGTTTTTTAGATGTTTCAGGAAACACCATACACTTCTCCAGAGTGGCTGTTGGCAATTTACATCCCGCCCATCAGCATAAGAAGGCTCCCAGTTCTCCATGGCCTGTCCTGCCTTTCTGGATTTTACACTTTTTTCAGATGGCCCTTTTGACCGGGGGGCAGTGAGACTTCATTGTAGTGCAGATTTCCTTTGCAAGCTTGCTTGGTTGGCCAAAAAGGGCGTATGCGTTTTTTCCTGAATATATTCAGGAAAAAACGCATACGCCCTTTTTGGCCAAGTGCATCATTGTGGACGTTCTGCCTCTTTTCCTATGCTTTACATGCAATTCCAGTCTACCTCCTGAAATCGGTTTCCTGCAATTCTGCCCCGCTTTCAAGTCCTCTTGGCAGCCTTACTTCAATATATTTTTGGACGATAGCTGTCATTTATAACTCTGCAAGTTTGTGAATTACAGGGCCCCTGAGCTCCTGTCTTCAACTCGCTTTCTTGTGAGCTGGCCGCAACACCGCAGGATTGCTTCAGGCCCTAGTGTGGTTCCGGCGTGGCTCGCTGAGCCTTTGGTTAATTCCTCTTCCTGGTGAGAAATGAGAGTTAAATTTCCCCGTCCAGACACCTCCAGCTAGTCTCTCATTGGTTCTCCCTATTCCTGTTCATTTTCCGCAGAAATTGCAAACTGGGCCAAACAGGAGGTTAAAGGCACTGACTCTCCAAGTGGGGAGAGTGTTAGTAAAGCGTCTGGAATGTTGCACCCGAGTACCAGGGGACGAAAACTGAGACACATTTGAACACGTTTCCCGATCACACGGTGGATCATACTGTGGGTTCCACATGCATGTTTTAGCTGAAGGAAGAATCCCTTAAACCTGGAGAGTTGAGAACCATGGAATGGGTACCATGCAATATGACTTCAAAGGGTCTGCATTTGCTCACCGAACCTCACCAATCCTATCACTGCTGCGTTTAAGCCGCCGTACACACGCTTGATTCTCTTTCGGAGACATATAAATCCATAGGTTTTAAGATTCTTACCAGTCAGGTATATTCTTAGGCGTTTAATATGGGGTGTTGAGTCCACTTCGTTGAGCAAGCAGTAGCTCTTGTGTATTACATATTTGGCTTATGGAAAGGTATCTGTGCTAATTTCAATCTCTGGTTTTATGCAGCACCCCAACTCACCTTTCCCCTTAAGCAAGCATAAGTTGGTTTTCTACATTTGAGACCCTATTCTGTTTTGTAATTCAGTTCCTGTGTAGCCAAGTTTACATTCCGTGTATTAGTGATATCTAATGATGTTTCTTTTTCTGTGTGACTTATTTCACTTAGAATCATCGTACCTGAATCCACTCATTATGCTGCTACTGGCCTGATGACATAGATTTCATTGCTGAGTGATATTGCATTGTACGTAAGTACCACAACTTCTTTATCCATTTTTCGCTTTCTGCGATATTGACCTTGTACCGTAAACGAGGTTCTTGTAAACAGAGCCGTCCCAAACTTTGGGGTGGCTGTGTGTTTTTGATTTTAATTTCCCTAAGCTATAGGACCATAAGTGGAAGTGCCCTAGGCTCTGTTGCTTTGTTTTTTAGATGTTTCAGGAAACACCATACACTTCTCCAGAGTGGCTGTTGGCAATTTACATCCCGCCCATCAGCATAAGAAGGCTCCCAGTTCTCCATGGCCTGTCCTGCCTTTCTGGATTTTACACTTTTTTCAGATGGCCCTTTTGACCGGGGGGCAGTGAGACTTCATTGTAGTGCAGATTTCCTTTGCAAGCTTGCTTGGTTGGCCAAAAAGGGCGTATGCGTTTTTTCCTGAATATATTAAGGAAAAAACGCATACGCCCTTTTTGGCCAAGTGCATCATTGTGGACGTTCTGCCTCTTTTCCTATGCTTTACATGCAATTCCAGTCTACCTCCTGAAATCGGTTTCCTGCAATTCTGCCCCGCTTTCAAGTCCTCTTGGCAGCCTTACTTCAATATATTTTTGGACGATAGCTGTCATTTATAACTCTGCAGGTTTGTGAATTACAGGGCCCCTGAGCTCCTTTCTTCAACTCGCTTTCTTGTGAGCTGGCCGCAACACCGCAGGATTGCTTCAGGCCCTAGTGTGGTTCCGGCGTGGCTCGCTGAGCCTTTGGTAAATTCCTCTTCCTGGTGAGAAATGAGAGTTAAATTTCCCCGTCCAGACACCTCCAGCTAGTCTCTCATTGGTTCTCCCTATTCCTGTTCATTTTCCGCAGAAATTGCAAACTGGGCCAAACAGGAGGTTAAAGGCACTGACTCTCCAAGTGGGGAGAGTGTTAGTAAAGCGTCTGGAATGTTGCACCCGAGTACCAGGGGACGAAAACTGAGACACATTTGAACACGTTTCCCGATCACACGGTGGATCATACTCTGGGTTCCACATGCATGTTTTAGCTGAAGGAAGAATCCCTTAAACCTGGAGAGTTGAGAACCATGGAATGGGTACCATGCAATATGACTTCAAAGGGTCTGCATTTGCTCACCGAACCTCACCAATCCTATCACTGCTGCGTTTATGCCGCTGTACACACGCTTGATTCTCTTTCGGAGACATATAAATCCATAGGTTTTAAGATTCTTACCAGTCAGGTATATTCTTAGGCGTTTAATATGGGGTGTTGAGTCCACTTCGTTGAGCAAGCAGTAGCTCTTGTCTATTACATATTTGGCTTATGGAAAGGTATCTGTGCTAATTTCAATCTCTGGTTTTATGCAGCACCCCAACTCACCTTTCCCCTTAAGCAAGCATAAGTTGGTTTTCTACATTTGAGACCCTATTCTGTTTTGTAATTCAGTTCCTGTGTAGCCAAGTTTACATTCCGTGTATTAGTGATATCTAATGATGTTTCTTTTTCTGTGTGACTTATTTCACTTAGAATCATCGTACCTGAATCCACTCATTATGCTGCTACTGGCCTGATGACATAGATTTCATTGCTGAGTGATATTGCATTGTACGTAAGTACCACAACTTCTTTATCCATTTTTCGCTTTCTGCGATATTGACCTTGTACCGTAAACGAGGTTCTTGTAAACAGAGCCGTCCCAAACTTTGGGGTGGCTGTGTGTTTTTGATTTTAATTTCCCTAAGCTATAGGACCATAAGTGGAAGTGCCCTAGGCTCTGTTGCTTTGTTTTTTAGATGTTTCAGGAAACACCATACACTTCTCCAGAGTGGCTGTTGGCAATTTACATCCCGCCCATCAGCATAAGAAGGCTCCCAGTTCTCCATGGCCTGTCCTGCCTTTCTGGATTTTACACTTTTTTCAGATGGCCCTTTTGACCGGGGGGCAGTGAGACTTCATTGTAGTGCAGATTTCCTTTGCAAGCTTGCTTGGTTGGCCAAAAAGGGCGTATGCGTTTTTTCCTGAATATATTAAGGAAAAAACGCATACGCCCTTTTTGGCCAAGTGCATCATTGTGGACGTTCTGCCTCTTTTCCTATGCTTTACATGCAATTCCAGTCTACCTCCTGAAATCGGTTTCCTGCAATTCTGCCCCGCTTTCAAGTCCTCTTGGCAGCCTTACTTCAATATATTTTTGGACGATAGCTGTCATTTATAACTCTGCAGGTTTGTGAATTACAGGGCCCCTGAGCTCCTTTCTTCAACTCGCTTTCTTGTGAGCTGGCCGCAACACCGCAGGATTGCTTCAGGCCCTAGTGTGGTTCCGGCGTGGCTCGCTGAGCCTTTGGTAAATTCCTCTTCCTGGTGAGAAATGAGAGTTAAATTTCCCCGTCCAGACACCTCCAGCTAGTCTCTCATTGGTTCTCCCTATTCCTGTTCATTTTCCGCAGAAATTGCAAACTGGGCCAAACAGGAGGTTAAAGGCACTGACTCTCCAAGTGGGGAGAGTGTTAGTAAAGCGTCTGGAATGTTGCACCCGAGTACCAGGGGACGAAAACTGAGACACATTTGAACACGTTTCCCGATCACACGGTGGATCATACTCTGGGTTCCACATGCATGTTTTAGCTGAAGGAAGAATCCCTTAAACCTGGAGAGTTGAGACCCATGGAATGGGTACCATGCAATATGACTTCAAAGGGTCTGCATTTGCTCACCGAACCTCACCAATCCTATCACTGCTGCGTTTATGCCGCTGTACACACGCTTGATTCTCTTTCGGAGACATATAAATCCATAGGTTTTAAGATTCTTACCAGTCAGGTATATTCTTAGGCGTTTAATATGGGGTGTTGAGTCCACTTCGTTGAGCAAGCAGTAGCTCTTGTCTATTACATATTTGGCTTATGGAAAGGTATCTGTGCTAATTTCAATCTCTGGTTTTATGCAGCACCCCAACTCACCTTTCCCCTTAAGCAAGCATAAGTTGGTTTTCTACATTTGAGACCCTATTCTGTTTTGTAATTCAGTTCCTGTGTAGCCAAGTTTACATTCCGTGTATTAGTGATATCTAATGATGTTTCTTTTTCTGTGTGACTTATTTCACTTAGAATCATCGTACCTGAATCCACTCATTATGCTGCTACTGGCCTGATGACATAGATTTCATTGCTGAGTGATATTGCATTGTACGTAAGTACCACAACTTCTTTATCCATTTTTCGCTTTCTGCGATATTGACCTTGTACCGTAAACGAGGTTCTTGTAAACAGAGCCATCCCAAACTTTGGGGTGGCTGTGTGTTTTTGATTTTAATTTCCCTAAGCTATAGGACCATAAGTGGAAGTGCCCTAGGCTCTGTTGCTTTGTTTTTTAGATGTTTCAGGAAACACCATACACTTCTCCAGAGTGGCTGTTGGCAATTTACATCCCGCCCATCAGCATAAGAAGGCTCCCAGTTCTCCATGGCCTGTCCTGCCTTTCTGGATTTTACACTTGTTTCAGATGGCCCTTTTGACCGGGGGGCAGTGAGACTTCATTGTAGTGCAGATTTCCTTTGCAAGCTTGCTTGGTTGGCCAAAAAGGGCGTATGCGTTTTTTCCTGAATATATTCAGGAAAAAACGCATACGCCCTTTTTGGCCAAGTGCATCATTGTGGACGTTCTGCCTCTTTTCTTATGCTTTACATGCAATTCCAGTCTACCTCCTGAAATCGGTTTCCTGCAATTCTGCCCCGCTTTCAAGTCCTCTTGGCAGCCTTACTTCAATATATTTTTGGACGATAGCTGTCATTTAGAACTCTGCAGGTTTGTGAATTACAGGGCCCCTGAGCTCCTTTCTTCAACTCGCTTTCTTGTGAGCTGGCCGCAACACCGCAGGATTGCTTCAGGCCCTAGTGTGGTTCCGGCGTGGCTCGCTGAGCCTTTGGTTAATTCCTCTTCCTGGTGGGAAATGAGAGTTAAATTTGCCCGTCCAGACACCTCCAGCTAGTCTCTCATTGGTTCTCCCTATTCCTGTTCATTTTCCGCAGAAATTGCAAACTGGGCCAAACAGGAGGTTAAAGGCACTGACTCTCCAAGTGGGGAGAGTGTTAGTAAAGCGTCTGGAATGTTGCACCCGAGTACCAGGGGACGAAAACTGAGACACATTTGAACACGTTTCCCGATCACACGGTGGATCATACTCTGGGTTCCACATGCATGTTTTAGCTGAAGGAAGAATCCCTTAAACCTGGAGAGTTGAGACCCATGGAATGGGTACCATGCAATATGACTTCAAAGGGTCTGCATTTGCTCACCGAACCTCACCAATCGTATCACTGCTGCGTTTAGGCCGCCGTACACACGCTTGATTCTGTTTCGGAGACATATAAATCCATAGGTTTTAAGATTCTTACCAGTCAGGTATATTCTTAGGCGTTTAATATGGGGTGTTGAGTCCACTTCGTTGAGCAAGCAGTAGCTGTTGTCTATTACATATTTGGCTTATGGAAAGGTATCTGTGCTAATTTCAATCTCTGGTTTTATGCAGCACCCCAACTCACCTTTCCCCTTAAGCAAGCATAAGTTGGTTTTCTACATTTGAGACCCTATTCTGTTTTGTAATTCAGTTCCTGTGTAGCCAAGTTTACATTCCGTGTATTAGTGATATCTAATGATGTTTCTTTTTCTGTGTGACTTATTTCACTTAGAATCATCGTACCTGAATCCACTCATTATGCTGCTACTGGCCTGATGACATAGATTTCATTGCTGAGTGATATTGCATTGTACGTAAGTATCACAACTTTTTTATCCATTTTTCGCTTTCTGCGATATTGACCTTGTACCGTAAACGAGGTTCTTCTAAACAGAGCCGTCCCAAACTTTGGGGTGGCTGTGTCTTTTTGATTTTAATTTCCCTAAGCTATAGGACCATAAGTGGAAGTGCCCTAGGCTCTGTTGCTTTGTTTTTTAGATGTTTCAGGAAACACCATACACTTCTCCAGAGTGGCTGTTGGCAATTTACATCCCGCCCATCAGCATAAGAAGGCTCCCAGTTCTCCATGGCCTGTCCTGCCTTTCTGGATTTTACACTTGTTTCAGATGGCCCTTTTGACCGGGGGGCAGTGAGACTTCATTGTAGTGCAGATTTCCTTTGCAAGCTTGCTTGGTTGGCCAAAAAGGGCGTATGCGTTTTTTCCTGAATATATTCAGGAAAAAACGCATACGCCCTTTTTGGCCAAGTGCATCATTGTGGACGTTCTGCCTCTTTTCCTATGCTTTACATGCAATTCCAGTCTACCTCCTGAAATCGGTTTCCTGCAATTCTGCCCCGCTTTCAAGTCCTCTTGGCAGCCTTACTTCAATATATTTTTGGACGATAGCTGTCATTTAGAACTCTGCAGGTTTGTGAATTACAGGGCCCCTGAGCTCCTTTCTTCAACTCGCTTTCTTGTGAGCTGGCCGCAACACCGCAGGATTGCTTCAGGCCCTAGTGTGGTTCCGGCGTGGCTCGCTGAGCCTTTGGTTAATTCCTCTTCCTGGTGGGAAATGAGAGTTAAATTTCCCCGTCCAGACACCTCCAGCTAGTCTCTCATTGGTTCTCCCTATTCCTGTTCATTTTCCGCAGAAATTGCAAACTGGGCCAAACAGGAGGTTAAAGGCACTGACTCTCCAAGTGGGGAGAGTGTTAGTAAAGCGTCTGGAATGTTGCACCCGAGTACCAGGGGACGAAAACTGAGACACATTTGAACACGTTTCCCGATCACACGGTGGATCATACTGTGGGTTCCACATGCATGTTTTAGCTGAAGGAAGAATCCCTTAAACCTGGAGAGTTGAGAACCATGGAATGGGTACCATGCAATATGACTTCAAAGGGTCTGCATTTGCTCACCGAACCTCACCAATCCTATCACTGCTGCGTTTATGCCGCTGTACACACGCTTGATTCTCTTTCGGAGACATATAAATCCATAGGTTTTAAGATTCTTACTAGTCAGGTATATTCTTAGGCGTTTAATGTGGGGTGTTGAGTCCACTTCGTTGAGCAAGCAGTAGCTCTTGTCTATTACATATTTGGCTTATGGAAAGGTATCTGTGCTAATTTCAATCTCTGGTTTTATGCAGCACCCCAACTCACCTTTCCCCTTAAGCAAGCATAAGTTGGTTTTCTACATTTGAGACCCTATTCTGTTTTGTAATTCAGTTCCTGTGTAGCCAAGTTTACATTCCGTGTATTAGTGATATCTAATGATGTTTCTTTTTCTGTGTGACTTATTTCACTTAGAATCATCGTACCTGAATCCACTCATTATGCTGCTACTGGCCTGATGACATAGATTTCATTGCTGAGTGATATTGCATTGTACGTAAGTACCACAACTTCTTTATCCATTTCTCGCTTTCTGCGATATTGACCTTGTACCGTAAACGAGGTTCTTGTAAACAGAGCCGTCCCAAACTTTGGGGTGGCTGTGTCTTTTTGATTTTAATTTCCCTAAGCTATAGGACCATAAGTGGAAGTGCCCTAGGCTCTGTTGCTTTGTTTTTTAGATGTTTCAGGAAACACCATACACTTCTCCAGAGTGGCTGTTGGCAATTTACATCCCGCCCATCAGCATAAGAAGGCTCCCAGTTCTCCATGGCCTGTCCTGCCTTTCTGGATTTTACACTTTTTTCAGATGGCCCTTTTGACCGGGGGGCAGTGAGACTTCATTGTAGTGCAGATTTCCTTTGCAAGCTTGCTTGGTTGGCCAAAAAGGGCGTATGCGTTTTTTCCTGAATATATTCAGGAAAAAACGCATACGCCCTTTTTGGCCAAGTGCATCATTGTGGACGTTCTGCCTCTTTTCCTATGCTTTACATGCAATTCCAGTCTACCTCCTGAAATCGGTTTCCTGCAATTCTGCCCCGCTTTCAAGTCCTCTTGGCAGTCTTACTTCAATACATTTTTGGACGATAGCTGTCATTTAGAACTCTGCAGGTTTGTGAATTACAGGGCCCCTGAGCTCCTTTCTTCAACTCGCTTTCTTGTGAGCTGGCCGCAACACCGCAGGATTGCTTCATGCCCTAGTGTGGTTCCGGCGTGGCTCGCTGAGCCTTTGGTTAATTCCTCTTCCTGGTGGGAAATGAGAGTTAAATTTCCCCGTCCAGACACCTCCAGCTAGTCTCTCATTGGTTCTCCCTATTCCTGTTCATTTTCCGCAGAAATTGCAAACTGGGCCAAACAGGAGGTTAAAGGCACTGACTCTCCAAGTGGGGAGAGTGTTAGTAAAGCGTCTGGAATGTTGCACCCGAGTACCAGGGGACGAAAACTGAGACACATTTGAACACGTTTCCCGATCACACGGTGGATCATACTGTGGGTTCCACATGCATGTTTTAGCTGAAGGAAGAATCCCTTAAACCTGGAGAGTTGAGAACCATGGAATGGGTACCATGCAATATGACTTCAAAGGGTCTGCATTTGCTCACCGAACCTCACCAATCCTATCACTGCTGCGTTTAAGCCGCCGTACACACGCTTGATTCTCTTTCGGAAACATATAAATCCATAGGTTTTAAGATTCTTACCAGTCAGGTATATTCTTAGGCGTTTAATATGGGGTGTTGAGTCCACTTCGTTGAGCAAGCAGTAGCTCTTGTCTGTTACATATTTGGCTTATGGAAAGGTATCTGTGCTAATTTCAATCTCTGGTTTTATGCAGCACCCCAACTCACCTTTCCCCTTAAGCAAGCATAAGTTGGTTTTCTACATTTGAGACCCTATTCTGTTTTGTAATTCAGTTCCTGTGTAGCCAAGTTTACATTCCGTGTATTAGTGATATCTAATGATGTTTCTTTTTCTGTGTGACTTATTTCACTTAGAATCATCGTACCTGAATCCACTCATTATGCTGCTACTGGCCTGATGACATAGATTTCATTGCTGAGTGATATTGCATTGTACGTAAGTATCACAACTTCTTTATCCATTTTTCGCTTTCTGCGATATTGACCTTGTACCGTAAACGAGGTTCTTGTAAACAGAGCCGTCCCAAACTTTGGGGTGGCTGTGTCTTTTTGATTTTAATTTCCCTAAGCTATAGGACCATAAGTGGAAGTGCCCTAGGCTCTGTTGCTTTGTTTTTTAGATGTTTCAGGAAACACCATACACTTCTCCAGAGTGGCTGTTGGCAATTTACATCCCGCCCATCAGCATAAGAAGGCTCCCAGTTCTCCATGGCCTGTCCTGCCTTTCTGGATTTTACACTTTTTTCAGATGGCCCTTTTGACCGGGGGGCAGTGAGACTTCATTGTAGTGCAGATTTCCTTTGCAAGCTTGCTTGGTTGGCCAAAAAGGGCGTATGCGTTTTTTCCTGAATATATTCAGGAAAAAACGCATACGCCCTTTTTGGCCAAGTGCATCATTGTGGACGTTCTGCCTCTTTTCCTATGCTTTACATGCAATTCCAGTCTACCTCCTGAAATCGGTTTCCTGCAATTCTGCCCCGCTTTCAAGTCCTCTTGGCAGCCTTACTTCAATATATTTTTGGACGATAGCTGTCATTTATAACTCTGCAAGTTTGTGAATTACAGGGCCCCTGAGCTCCTGTCTTCAACTCGCTTTCTTGTGAGCTGGCCGCAACACCGCAGGATTGCTTCAGGCCCTAGTGTGGTTCCGGCGTGGCTCGCTGAGCCTTTGGTTAATTCCTCTTCCTGGTGAGAAATGAGAGTTAAATTTCCCCGTCCAGACACCTCCAGCTAGTCTCTCATTGGTTCTCCCTATTCCTGTTCATTTTCCGCAGAAATTGCAAACTGGGCCAAACAGGAGGTTAAAGGCACTGACTCTCCAAGTGGGGAGAGTGTTAGTAAAGCGTCTGGAATGTTGCACCCGAGTACCAGGGGACGAAAACTGAGACACATTTGAACACGTTTCCCGATCACACGGTGGATCATACTGTGGGTTCCACATGCATGTTTTAGCTGAAGGAAGAATCCCTTAAACCTGGAGAGTTGAGAACCATGGAATGGGTACCATGCAATATGACTTCAAAGGGTCTGCATTTGCTCACCGAACCTCACCAATCCTATCACTGCTGCGTTTATGCCGCTGTACACACGCTTGATTCTCTTTCGGAGACATATAAATCCATAGGTTTTAAGATTCTTACCAGTCAGGTATATTCTTAGGCGTTTAATATGGGGTGTTGAGTCCACTTCGTTGAGCAAGCAGTAGCTCTTGTCTATTACATATTTGGCTTATGGAAAGGTATCTGTGCTAATTTCAATCTCTGGTTTTATGCAGCACCCCAACTCACCTTTCCCCTTAAGCAAGCATAAGTTGGTTTTCTACATTTGAGACCCTATTCTGTTTTGTAATTCAGTTCCTGTGTAGCCAAGTTTACATTCCGTGTATTAGTGATATCTAATGATGTTTCTTTTTCTGTGTGACTTATTTCACTTAGAATCATCGTACCTGAATCCACTCATTATGCTGCTACTGGCCTGATGACATAGATTTCATTGCTGAGTGATATTGCATTGTACGTAAGTACCACAACTTCTTTATCCATTTTTCGCTTTCTGCGATATTGACCTTGTACCGTAAACGAGGTTCTTGTAAACAGAGCCGTCCCAAACTTTGGGGTGGCTGTGTGTTTTTGATTTTAATTTCCCTAAGCTATAGGACCATAAGTGGAAGTGCCCTAGGCTCTGTTGCTTTGTTTTTTAGATGTTTCAGGAAACACCATACACTTCTCCAGAGTGGCTGTTGGCAATTTACATCCCGCCCATCAGCATAAGAAGGCTCCCAGTTCTCCATGGCCTGTCCTGCCTTTCTGGATTTTACACTTTTTTCAGATGGCCCTTTTGACCGGGGGGCAGTGAGACTTCATTGTAGTGCAGATTTCCTTTGCAAGCTTGCTTGGTTGGCCAAAAAGGGCGTATGCGTTTTTTCCTGAATATATTAAGGAAAAAACGCATACGCCCTTTTTGGCCAAGTGCATCATTGTGGACGTTCTGCCTCTTTTCCTATGCTTTACATGCAATTCCAGTCTACCTCCTGAAATCGGTTTCCTGCAATTCTGCCCCGCTTTCAAGTCCTCTTGGCAGCCTTACTTCAATATATTTTTGGACGATAGCTGTCATTTATAACTCTGCAGGTTTGTGAATTACAGGGCCCCTGAGCTCCTTTCTTCAACTCGCTTTCTTGTGAGCTGGCCGCAACACCGCAGGATTGCTTCAGGCCCTAGTGTGGTTCCGGCGTGGCTCGCTGAGCCTTTGGTAAATTCCTCTTCCTGGTGAGAAATGAGAGTTAAATTTCCCCGTCCAGACACCTCCAGCTAGTCTCTCATTGGTTCTCCCTATTCCTGTTCATTTTCCGCAGAAATTGCAAACTGGGCCAAACAGGAGGTTAAAGGCACTGACTCTCCAAGTGGGGAGAGTGTTAGTAAAGCGTCTGGAATGTTGCACCCGAGTACCAGGGGACGAAAACTGAGACACATTTGAACACGTTTCCCGATCACACGGTGGATCATACTCTGGGTTCCACATGCATGTTTTAGCTGAAGGAAGAATCCCTTAAACCTGGAGAGTTGAGACCCATGGAATGGGTACCATGCAATATGACTTCAAAGGGTCTGCATTTGCTCACCGAACCTCACCAATCCTATCACTGCTGCGTTTATGCCGCTGTACACACGCTTGATTCTCTTTCGGAGACATATAAATCCATAGGTTTTAAGATTCTTACCAGTCAGGTATATTCTTAGGCGTTTAATATGGGGTGTTGAGTCCACTTCGTTGAGCAAGCAGTAGCTCTTGTCTATTACATATTTGGCTTATGGAAAGGTATCTGTGCTAATTTCAATCTCTGGTTTTATGCAGCACCCCAACTCACCTTTCCCCTTAAGCAAGCATAAGTTGGTTTTCTACATTTGAGACCCTATTCTGTTTTGTAATTCAGTTCCTGTGTAGCCAAGTTTACATTCCGTGTATTAGTGATATCTAATGATGTTTCTTTTTCTGTGTGACTTATTTCACTTAGAATCATCGTACCTGAATCCACTCATTATGCTGCTACTGGCCTGATGACATAGATTTCATTGCTGAGTGATATTGCATTGTACGTAAGTACCACAACTTCTTTATCCATTTTTCGCTTTCTGCGATATTGACCTTGTACCGTAAACGAGGTTCTTGTAAACAGAGCCATCCCAAACTTTGGGGTGGCTGTGTGTTTTTGATTTTAATTTCCCTAAGCTATAGGACCATAAGTGGAAGTGCCCTAGGCTCTGTTGCTTTGTTTTTTAGATGTTTCAGGAAACACCATACACTTCTCCAGAGTGGCTGTTGGCAATTTACATCCCGCCCATCAGCATAAGAAGGCTCCCAGTTCTCCATGGCCTGTCCTGCCTTTCTGGATTTTACACTTGTTTCAGATGGCCCTTTTGACCGGGGGGCAGTGAGACTTCATTGTAGTGCAGATTTCCTTTGCAAGCTTGCTTGGTTGGCCAAAAAGGGCGTATGCGTTTTTTCCTGAATATATTCAGGAAAAAACGCATACGCCCTTTTTGGCCAAGTGCATCATTGTGGACGTTCTGCCTCTTTTCTTATGCTTTACATGCAATTCCAGTCTACCTCCTGAAATCGGTTTCCTGCAATTCTGCCCCGCTTTCAAGTCCTCTTGGCAGCCTTACTTCAATATATTTTTGGACGATAGCTGTCATTTAGAACTCTGCAGGTTTGTGAATTACAGGGCCCCTGAGCTCCTTTCTTCAACTCGCTTTCTTGTGAGCTGGCCGCAACACCGCAGGATTGCTTCAGGCCCTAGTGTGGTTCCGGCGTGGCTCGCTGAGCCTTTGGTTAATTCCTCTTCCTGGTGGGAAATGAGAGTTAAATTTGCCCGTCCAGACACCTCCAGCTAGTCTCTCATTGGTTCTCCCTATTCCTGTTCATTTTCCGCAGAAATTGCAAACTGGGCCAAACAGGAGGTTAAAGGCACTGACTCTCCAAGTGGGGAGAGTGTTAGTAAAGCGTCTGGAATGTTGCACCCGAGTACCAGGGGACGAAAACTGAGACACATTTGAACACGTTTCCCGATCACACGGTGGATCATACTCTGGGTTCCACATGCATGTTTTAGCTGAAGGAAGAATCCCTTAAACCTGGAGAGTTGAGACCCATGGAATGGGTACCATGCAATATGACTTCAAAGGGTCTGCATTTGCTCACCGAACCTCACCAATCGTATCACTGCTGCGTTTAGGCCGCCGTACACACGCTTGATTCTGTTTCGGAGACATATAAATCCATAGGTTTTAAGATTCTTACCAGTCAGGTATATTCTTAGGCGTTTAATATGGGGTGTTGAGTCCACTTCGTTGAGCAAGCAGTAGCTGTTGTCTATTACATATTTGGCTTATGGAAAGGTATCTGTGCTAATTTCAATCTCTGGTTTTATGCAGCACCCCAACTCACCTTTCCCCTTAAGCAAGCATAAGTTGGTTTTCTACATTTGAGACCCTATTCTGTTTTGTAATTCAGTTCCTGTGTAGCCAAGTTTACATTCCGTGTATTAGTGATATCTAATGATGTTTCTTTTTCTGTGTGACTTATTTCACTTAGAATCATCGTACCTGAATCCACTCATTATGCTGCTACTGGCCTGATGACATAGATTTCATTGCTGAGTGATATTGCATTGTACGTAAGTATCACAACTTTTTTATCCATTTTTCGCTTTCTGCGATATTGACCTTGTACCGTAAACGAGGTTCTTCTAAACAGAGCCGTCCCAAACTTTGGGGTGGCTGTGTCTTTTTGATTTTAATTTCCCTAAGCTATAGGACCATAAGTGGAAGTGCCCTAGGCTCTGTTGCTTTGTTTTTTAGATGTTTCAGGAAACACCATACACTTCTCCAGAGTGGCTGTTGGCAATTTACATCCCGCCCATCAGCATAAGAAGGCTCCCAGTTCTCCATGGCCTGTCCTGCCTTTCTGGATTTTACACTTGTTTCAGATGGCCCTTTTGACCGGGGGGCAGTGAGACTTCATTGTAGTGCAGATTTCCTTTGCAAGCTTGCTTGGTTGGCCAAAAAGGGCGTATGCGTTTTTTCCTGAATATATTCAGGAAAAAACGCATACGCCCTTTTTGGCCAAGTGCATCATTGTGGACGTTCTGCCTCTTTTCCTATGCTTTACATGCAATTCCAGTCTACCTCCTGAAATCGGTTTCCTGCAATTCTGCCCCGCTTTCAAGTCCTCTTGGCAGCCTTACTTCAATATATTTTTGGACGATAGCTGTCATTTAGAACTCTGCAGGTTTGTGAATTACAGGGCCCCTGAGCTCCTTTCTTCAACTCGCTTTCTTGTGAGCTGGCCGCAACACCGCAGGATTGCTTCAGGCCCTAGTGTGGTTCCGGCGTGGCTCGCTGAGCCTTTGGTTAATTCCTCTTCCTGGTGAGAAATGAGAGTTAAATTTGCCCGTCCAGACACCTCCAGCTAGTCTCTCATTGGTTCTCCCTATTCCTGTTCATTTTCCGCAGAAATTGCAAACTGGGCCAAACAGGAGGTTAAAGGCACTGACTCTCCAAGTGGGGAGAGTGTTAGTAAAGCGTCTGGAATGTTGCACCCGAGTACCAGGGGACGAAAACTGAGACACATTTGAACACGTTTCCCGATCACACGGTGGATCATACTGTGGGTTCCACATGCATGTTTTAGCTGAAGGAAGAATCCCTTAAACCTGGAGAGTTGAGAACCATGGAATGGGTACCATGCAATATGACTTCAAAGGGTCTGCATTTGCTCACCGAACCTCACCAATCCTATCACTGCTGCGTTTATGCCGCTGTACACACGCTTGATTCTCTTTCGGAGACATATAAATCCATAGGTTTTAAGATTCTTACTAGTAAGGTATATTCTTAGGCGTTTAATGTGGGGTGTTGAGTCCACTTCGTTGAGCAAGCAGTAGCTCTTGTCTATTACATATGTGGCTTATGGAAAGGTATCTGTGCTAATTTCAATCTCTGGTTTTATGCAGCACCCCAACTCACCTTTCCCCTTAAGCAAGCATAAGTTGGTTTTCTACATTTGAGACCCTATTCTGTTTTGTAATTCAGTTCCTGTGTAGCCAAGTTTACATTCCGTGTATTAGTGATATCTAATGATGTTTCTTTTTCTGTGTGACTTATTTCACTTAGAATCATCGTACCTGAATCCACTCATTATGCTGCTACTGGCCTGATGACATAGATTTCATTGCTGAGTGATATTGCATTGTACGTAAGTACCACAACTTCTTTATCCATTTCTCGCTTTCTGCGATATTGACCTTGTACCGTAAACGAGGTTCTTGTAAACAGAGCCGTCCCAAACTTTGGGGTGGCTGTGTCTTTTTGATTTTAATTTCCCTAAGCTATAGGACCATAAGTGGAAGTGCCCTAGGCTCTGTTGCTTTGTTTTTTAGATGTTTCAGGAAACACCATACACTTCTCCAGAGTGGCTGTTGGCAATTTACATCCCGCCCATCAGCATAAGAAGGCTCCCAGTTCTCCATGGCCTGTCCTGCCTTTCTGGATTTTACACTTTTTTCAGATGGCCCTTTTGACCGGGGGGCAGTGAGACTTCATTGTAGTGCAGATTTCCTTTGCAAGCTTGCTTGGTTGGCCAAAAAGGGCGTATGCGTTTTTTCCTGAATATATTCAGGAAAAAACGCATACGCCCTTTTTGGCCAAGTGTATCATTGTGGACGTTCTGCCTCTTTTCCTATGCTTTACATGCAATTCCAGTCTACCTCCTGAAATCGGTTTCCTGCAATTCTGCCCCGCTTTCAAGTCCTCTTGGCAGCCTTACTTCAATACATTTTTGGACGATAGCTGTCATTTAGAACTCTGCAGGTTTGTGAATTACAGGGCCCCTGAGCTCCTTTCTTCAACTCGCTTTCTTGTGAGCTGGCCGCAACACCGCAGGATTGCTTCAGGCCCTAGTGTGGTTCCGGCGTGGCTCGCTGAGCCTTTGGTTAATTCCTCTTCCTGGTGGGAAATGAGAGTTAAATTTCCCCGTCCAGACACCTCCAGCTAGTCTCTCATTGGTTCTCCCTATTCCTGTTCATTTTCCGCAGAAATTGCAAACTGGGCCAAACAGGAGGTTAAAGGCACTGACTCTCCAAGTGGGGAGAGTGTTAGTAAAGCGTCTGGAATGTTGCACCCGAGTACCAGGGGACGAAAACTGAGACACATTTGAACACGTTTCCCGATCACACGGTGGATCATACTGTGGGTTCCACATGCATGTTTTAGCTGAAGGAAGAATCCCTTAAACCTGGAGAGTTGAGAACCATGGAATGGGTACCATGCAATATGACTTCAAAGGGTCTGCATTTGCTCACCGAACCTCACCAATCCTATCACTGCTGCGTTTATGCCGCTGTACACACGCTTGATTCTCTTTCGGAGACATATAAATCCATAGGTTTTAAGATTCTTACTAGTCAGGTATATTCTTAGGCGTTTAATATGGGGTGTTGAGTCCACTTCGTTGAGCAAGCAGTAGCTCTTGTCTATTACATATTTGGCTTATGGAAAGGTATCTGTGCTAATTTCAATCTCTGGTTTTATGCAGCACCCCAACTCACCTTTCCCCTTAAGCAAGCATAAGTTGGTTTTCTACATTTGAGACCCTATTCTGTTTTCTAATTCAGTTCCTGTGTAGCCAAGTTTACATTCCTTGTATTAGTGATATCTTATGATGTTTCTTTTTCTGTGTGACTTATTTCACTTAGAATCATCGTACCTGAATCCACTCATTATGCTGCTACTGGCCTGATGACATAGATTTCATTGCTGAGTGATATTGCATTGTACGTAAGTACCACAACTTCTTTATCAATTTCTCGCTTTCTGCGATATTGAACTTGAATCGTAAATGAGATTCTTGTAAACAGAGCCGTCCCAAACTTTGGGGTTGCTGTGTCTTTTTGATTTTAATTTCCCTAAGCTATAGGACCATAAGTGGAAGTGCCCTAGGCTCTGTTGCTTTGTTTTTTACATGTTTCAGGAAACACCATACACTTCTCCAGAGTGGCTGTTGGCAATTTACATCCCACCCATCAGCATAACAAGGCTCCCAGTTCTCCATGGCCTGTCCTGCCTTTCTGGATTTTACACTTTTTTCAGATGGCCCTTTTGACCGGGGGGCAGTGAGACTTCATTGTAGTGCAGATTTCCTTTGCAAGCTTGCTTCGTTGGCCAAAAAGTGCGTATGCGTTTTTTCCTGAATATATTCAGGACAAAACGCATACGCACTTTTTGGCCAAGTGCATCATTGTGGACGTTCTGCCTCTTTTCCTATGCTTTACATGCAATTCCAGTCTACCTCCTGAAATCGGTTTCCTGCAATTCTGCCCCGCTTTCAAGTCCTCTTGGCAGCCTTACTTCAATATATTTTTGGACGATAGCTGTCATTTAGAACTCTGCAGGTTTGTGAATTACAGGGCCCCTGAGCTCCTTTCTTCAACTCGCTTTCTTGTGAGCTGGCCGCAACACCGCAGGATTGTTTCAGGCCCTAGTGTGGTTCCGGCGTGGCTCGCTGAGCCTTTGGTTAATTCCTCTTCCTGGTGGGAAATGAGAGTTAAATTTCCCCGTCCAGACACCTCCAGCTAGTCTCTCATTGGTTCTCCCTATTCCTGTTCATTTTCCGCAGAAATTGCAAACTGGGCCAAACAGGAGGTTAAAGGCACTGACTCTCCAAGTGGGGAGAGTGTTAGTAAAGCGTCTGGAATGTTGCACCCGAGTACCAGGGGACGAAAACTGAGACACATTTGAACACGTTTCCCGATCACACGGTGGATCATACTGTGGGTTCCACATGCATGTTTTAGCTGAAGGAAGAATCCCTTAAACCTGGAGAGTTGAGAACCATGGAATGGGTACCATGCAATATGACTTCAAAGGGTCTGCATTTGCTCACCGAACCTCACCAATCCTATCACTGCTGCGTTTATGCCGCCGTACACACGCTTGATTCTCTTTCGGAGACATATAAATCCATAGGTTTTAAGATTCTTACTAGTCAGGTATATTCTTAGGCGTTTAATATGGGGTGTTGAGTCCACTTCGTTGAGCAAGCAGTAGCTCTTGTCTATTACATATTTGGCTTATGGAAAGGTATCTGTGCAAATTTCAATCTCTGGTTTTATGCAGCACCCCACTCACCTTTCCCCTTAAGCAAGCATAAGTTGGTTTTCTACATTTGAGACCCTATTCTGTTTTCTAATTCAGTTCCTGTGTAGCCAAGTTTACATTCCGTGTATTAGTGATATCTTATGATGTTTCTTTTTCTGTGTGACTTATTTCACTTAGAATCATCGTACCTGAATCCACTCATTATGCTGCTACTGGCCTGATGACATAGATTTAATTGCTGAGTGATATTGCATTGTACGTAAGTACCACAACTTCTTTATCAATTTCTCGCTTTCTGCGATATTGAACTTGAATCGTAAATGAGATTCTTGTAAACAGAGCCGTCCCAAACTTTGGGGTGGCTGTGTCTTTTTGATTTTAATTTCCCTAAGCTATAGGACCATAAGTGGAAGTGCCCTAGGCTCTGTTGCTTTGTTTTTTACATGTTTCAGGAAACACCATACACTTCTCCAGAGTGTCTGTTGGCAATTTACATCCCACCCATCAGCATAACAAGGCTCCCAGTTCTCCATGGCCTGTCCTGCCTTTCTGGATTTTACACTTTTTTCAGATGGCCCTTTTGACCGGGGGGCAGTGAGACTTCATTGTAGTGCAGATCTCCTTTGCAAGCTTGCTTGGTTGGCCAAAAAGTGCGTATGCGTTTTTTCCTGAATATATTCAGGACAAAACACATACGCACTTTTTGGCCAAGTGCATCATTGTGGACGTTCTGCCTCTTTTCCTATGCTTTACATGTAATTCCAGTCTACCTCCTGAAATCGGTTTCCTGCAATTCTGCCCAAATTTCAAGTCCTCATGGCTGCCTTAATTCAATATATTTTTGGACGATAGCTGTCATTTATAACTCTGCAGGTTTGTGAATTACAGTGCCCCTGTGCTCCTTTCTTCAACTCGCTTTCTTGTGAGCTGGCCTCAACACCGCAGGACTGCTTCAGGCCCTAGTGTGGTTCCGGAATGGCACGCTGAGCCTTTGTTTAATTCCACTTCCTGCTGGGAAATGAGAGTTAAATTTGCCCGTCCAGACACCTCCAGCTACTCTCTCATTGGTTCTCCCTATTCCTGTTCCTTTTCTGCAGAAATTGCAAACTAGGCCAAACAGGAGGTTAAAGGCACTGACTCTCCAAGTGGGGAGAGTGTTAGTAAAGCGTCTGGAATCTTGCACCCGAGTACCAGGGGACGAAAACTGAGACACATTTGAACACGTTTCCCGATCTCACGGTGCATCATACTCTGGGTTCCACATGCATGTTTTAGCTGAAGGAAGAATCCCTTAAACCTGGAGAGTTGAGACCCATGGAATGGGTACCATGCAATATGACTTCAAAGGGTCTGCATTTGCTCACCGAACCTCACCAATCCTATCACTGCTGCGTTTATGCCGCTGTACACACGCTTGATTCTCTTTCGGAGACATATAAATCCATAGGTTTTAAGATTCTTACTATTCAGGTATATTCTTAGGCGTTTAATGTGGGGTGTTGAGTCCACTTCGTTGACCAAGGAGTAGCTCTTGTGTATTACATATTTGGCTTATGGAAAGGTATCTGTGCTAATTTCAATCTCTGGTTTTATGCAGCACCCCAACTCACCTTTCCCCTTAAGCAAGCATAAGTTGGTTTTCTACATTTGAGACCCTATTCTGTTTTGTAATTCAGTTCCTGTGTAGCCAAGTTTACATTCCGTGTATTAGTGATATCTAATGATGTTTCTTTTTCTGTGTGACTTATTTCACTTAGAATCATCGTACCTGAATCCACTCATTATGCTGCTACTGGCCTGATGACATAGATTTCATTGCTGAGTGATATTGCATTGTACGTAAGTACCACAACTTCTTTATCCATTTTTCGCTTTCTGCGATATTGACCTTGTACCGTAAACGAGGTTCTTGTAAACAGAGCCGTCCCAAACTTTGGGGTGGCTGTGTCATTTTGATTTTAATTTCCCTAAGCTATAGGACCATAAGTGGAAGTGCCCTGGCTCTGTTGCTTTGTTTTTTAGATGTTTCAGGAAACACCATACACTTCTCCAGAGTGGCTGTTTGCAATTTACATCCCGCCCATCAGCATAAGAAGGCTCCCAGTTCTCCATGGCCTGTCCTGCCTTTCTGGATTTTACACTTTTTTCAGATGGCCCTTTTGACCGGGGGGCAGTGAGACTTCATTGTAGTGCAGATTTCCTTTGCAAGCTTGCTTGGTTGGCCAAAAAGGGCGTATGCGTTTTTTCCTGAATATATTCAGGAAAAAACGCATACGCCCTTTTTGGCCAAGTGCATCATTGTGGACGTTCTGCCTCTTTTCCTATGCTTTACATGCAATTCCAGTCTACCTCCTGAAATCGGTTTCCTGCAATTCTGCCCCGCTTTCAAGTCCTCTTGGCAGCCTTACTTCAATATATTTTTGGACGATAGCTGTCATTTAGAACTCTGCAGGTTTGTGAATTACAGGGCCCCTGAGCTCCTTTCTTCAACTCGCTTTCTTGTGAGCTGGCCGCAACACCGCAGGATTGCTTCAGGCCCTAGTGTGGTTCCGGCGTGGCTCGCTGAGCCTTTGGTTAATTCCTCTTCTTGGTGGGAAATGAGAGTTAAATTTGCCCGTCCAGACACCTCCAGCTAGTCTCTCATTGGTTCTCCCTATTCCTGTTCATTTTCCGCAGAAATTGCAAACTGGGCCAAACAGGAGGTTAAAGGCACTGACTCTCCAAGTGGGGAGAGTGTTAGTAAAGCGTCTGGAATGTTGCACCCGAGTACCAGGGGACGAAAACTGAGACACATTTGAACACGTTTCCCGATCACACGGTGGATCATACTGTGGGTTCCACATGCATGTTTTAGCTGAAGGAAGAATCCCTTAAACCTGGAGAGTTGAGAACCATGGAATGGGTACCATGCAATATGACTTCAAAGGGTCTGCATTTGCTCACCGAACCTCACCAATCCTATCACTGCTGCGTTTATGCCGCTGTACACACGCTTGATTCTCTTTCGGAGACATATAAATCCATAGGTTTTAAGATTCTTACTAGTCAGGTATATTCTTAGGCGTTTAATATGGGGTGTTGAGTCCACTTCGTTGAGCAAGCAGTAGCTCTTGTCTATTACATATTTGGCTTATGGAAAGGTATCTGTGCTAATTTCAATCTCTGGTTTTATGCAGCACCCCAACTCACCTTTCCCCTTAAGCAAGCATAAGTTGGTTTTCTACATTTGAGACCCTATTCTGTTTTGTAATTCAGTTCCTGTGTAGCCAAGTTTACATTCCGTGTATTAGTGATATCTTATGATGTTTCTTTTTCTGTGTGACTTATTTCACTTAGAATCATCGTACCTGAATCCACTCATTATGCTGCTACTGGCCTGATGACACAGATTTCATTGCTGAGTGATATTGCATTGTACGTAAGTACCACAACTTCTTTATCAATTTCTCGCTTTCTGCGATATTGAACTTGAATCGTAAATGAGATTCTTGTAAACAGAGCCGTCCCAAACTTTGGGGTTGCTGTGTCTTTTTGATTTTAATTTCCCTAAGCTATAGGACCATAAGTGGAAGTGCCCTAGGCTCTGTTGCTTTGTTTTTTACATGTTTCAGGAAACACCATACACTTCTCCAGAGTGGCTGTTGGCAATTTACATCCCACCCATCAGCATAACAAGGCTCCCAGTTCTCCATGGCCTGTCCTGCCTTTCTGGATTTTACACTTTTTTCAGATGGCCCTTTTGACCGGGGGGCAGTGAGACTTCATTGTAGTGCAGATTTCCTTTGCAAGCTTGCTTGGTTGGCCAAAAAGGGCGTATGCGTTTTTTCCTGAATATATTCAGGAAAAAACGCATACGCCCTTTTTGGCCAAGTGCATCATTGTGGACGTTCTGCCTCTTTTCCTATGCTTTACATGCAATTCCAGTCTACCTCCTGAAATCGGTTTCCTGCAATTCTGCCCCGCTTTCAAGTCCTCTTGGCAGCCTTACTTCAATATATTTTTGGACGATAGCTGTCATTTAGAACTCTGCAGGTTTGTGAATTACAGGGCCCCTGAGCTCCTTTCTTCAACTCGCTTTCTTGTGAGCTGGCCGCAACACCGCAGGATTGCTTCAGGCCCTAGTGTGGTTCCGGCGTGGCTCGCTGAGCCTTCGGTTAATTCCTCTTCCTGGTGGGAAATGAGAGTTAAATTTCCCCGTCCAGACACCTCCAGCTAGTCTCTCATTGGTTCTCCCTATTCCTGTTCATTTTCCGCAGAAATTGCAAACTGGGCCAAACAGGAGGTTAAAGGCACTGACTCTCCAAGTGGGGAGAGTGTTAGTAAAGCGTCTGGAATGTTGCACCCGAGTACCAGGGGACGAAAACTGAGACACATTTGAACACGTTTCCCGATCACACGGTGGATCATACTGTGGGTTCCACATGCATGTTTTAGCTGAAGGAAGAATCCCTTAAACCTGGAGAGTTGAGAACCATGGAATGGGTACCATGCAATATGACTTCAAAGGGTCTGCATTTGCTCACCGAACCTCACCAATCCTATCACTGCTGCGTTTATGCCGCTGTACACACGCTTGATTCTCTTTCGGAGACATATAAATCCATAGGTTTTAAGATTCTTACTAGTCAGGTATATTCTTAGGCGTTTAATACGGGGTGTTGAGTCCACTTCGTTGAGCAAGCAGTAGCTCTTGTGTATTACATATTTGGCTTATGGAAAGGTATCTGTGCTAATTTCAATCTCTGGTTTTATGCAGCACCCCAACTCACCTTTCTCCTTAAGCAAGCATAAGTTGGTTTTCTACATTTGAGACCCTATTCTGTTTTTTAATTCAGTTCCTGTGTAGCCAAGTTTACATTCCGTGTATTAGTGATACCTTATGATGTTTCTTTTTCTGTGTGACTTATTTCACTTAGAATCATCGTACCTGAATCCACTCATTATGCTGCTACTGGCCTGATGACATAGATTTCACTGCTGAGTGATATTGCATTGTACGTAAGTACCACAACTTCTTTATCCATTTTTCGCTTTCTGCGATATTGAACTTGTACCATAAACGAGGTTCTTGTAAACAGAGCCGTCCCAAACTTTGGGGTGGCTGTGTCTTTTTGATTTTAATTTCCCTAAGCTATAGGACCATAAGTGGAAGTGCCCTAGGCTCTGTTGCTTTGTTTTTTAGATGTTTCAGGAAACACCATACACTTCTCCAGAGTGGCTGTTGGCAATTTACATCCCGCCCATCAGCATAAGAAGGCTCCCAGTTCTCCATGGCCTGTCCTGCCTTTCTGGATTTTACACTTTTTTCAGATGGCCCTTTTGACCGGGGGGCAGTGAGACTTCATTGTAGTGCAGATTTCCTTTGCAAGCTTGCTTGGTTGGCCAAAAAGGGCGTATGCGTTTTTTCCTGAATATATTCAGGAAAAAACGCATACGCCCTTTTTGGCCAAGTGCATCATTGTGGACGTTCTGCCTCTTTTCCTATGCTTTACATGCAATTCCAGTCTACCTCCTGAAATCGGTTTCCTGCAATTCTGCCCCGCTTTCAAGTCCTCTTGGCAGCCTTACTTCAATATATTTTCGGACGATAGCTGTCATTTATACCTCTGCAGGTTTGTGAATTACAGGGCCCCTGAGCTCCTTTCTTCAACTCGCTTTCTTGTGAGCTGGCCGCAACACCGCAGGATTGCTTCAGGCCCTAGTGTGGTTCCGGCGTGGCTCGCTGAGCCTTTGGTTAATTCCTCTTCCTGGTGGGAAATGAGAGTTAAATTTCCCCGTCCAGACACCTCCAGCTAGTCTCTCATTGGTTCTCCCTATTCCTGTTCATTTTCCGCAGAAATTGCAAACTGGGCCAAACAGGAGGTTAAAGGCACTGACTCTCCAAGTGGGGAGAGTGTTAGTAAAGCGTCTGGAATGTTGCACCCGAGTACCAGGGGACGAAAACTGAGACACATTTGAACACGTTTCCCGATCACACGGTGGATCATACTGTGGGTTCCACATGCATGTTTTAGCTGAAGGAAGAATCCCTTAAACCTGGAGAGTTGAGAACCATGGAATGGGTACCATGCAATATGACTTCAAAGGGTCTGCATTTGCTCACCGAACCTCACCAATCCTATCACTGCTGCGTTTATGCCGCTGTACACACGCTTGATTCTCTTTCGGAGACATATAAATCCATAGGTTTTAAGATTCTTACTAGTCAGGTATATTCTTAGGCGTTTAATATGGGGTGTTGAGTCCACTTCGTTGAGCAAGCAGTAGCTCTTGTCTATTACATATTTGGCTTATGGAAAGGTATCTGTGCTAATTTCAATCTCTGGTTTTATGCAGCACCCCAACTCACCTTTCCCCTTAAGCAAGCATAAGTTGGTTTTCTACATTTGAGACCCTATTCTGTTTTGTAATTCAGTTCCTGTGTAGCCAAGTTTACATTCCGTGTATTAGTGATATCTTATGATGTTTCTTTTTCTGTGTGACTTATTTCACTTAGAATCATCGTACCTGAATCCACTCATTATGCTGCTACTGGCCTGATGACATAGATTTCATTGCTGAGTGATATTGCATTGTACGTAAGTACCACAACTTCTTTATCAATTTCTCGCTTTCTGCGATATTGAACTTGAATCGTAAATGAGATTCTTGTAAACAGAGCCGTCCCAAACTTTGGGGTTGCTGTGTCTTTTTGATTTTAATTTCCCTAAGCTATAGGACCATAAGTGGAAGTGCCCTAGGCTCTGTTGCTTTGTTTTTTAGATGTTTCAGGAAACACCATACACTTCTCCAGAGTGGCTGTTGGCAATTTACATCCCACCCATCAGCATAACAAGGCTCCCAGTTCTCCATGGCCTGTCCTGCCTTTCTGGATTTTACACTTTTTTCAGATGGCCCTTTTGACCGGGGGGCAGTGAGACTTCATTGTAGTGCAGATTTCCTTTGCAAGCTTGCTTGGTTGGCCAAAAAGTGCGTATGCGTTTTTTCCTGAATATATTCAGGACAAAACGCATACGCACTTTTTGGCCAAGTGCATCATTGTGGACGTTCTGCCTCTTTTCCTATGCTTTACATGCAATTCCAGTCTACCTCCTGAAATCGGTTTCCTGCAATTCTGCCCCGCTTTCAAGTCCTCTTGGCAGCCTTACTTCAATATATTTTTGGACGATAGCTGTCATTTAGAACTCTGCAGGTTTGTGAATTACAGGGCCCCTGAGCTCCTTTCTTCAACTCGCTTTCTTGTGAGCTGGCCGCAACACCGCAGGATTGCTTCAGGCCCTAGTGTGGTTCCGGCGTGGCTCGCTGAGCCTTTGGTTAATTCCTCTTCCTGGTGGGAAATGAGAGTTAAATTTCCCCGTCCAGACACCTCCAGCTAGTCTCTCATTGGTTCTCCCTATTCCTGTTCATTTTCCGCAGAAATTGCAAACTGGGCCAAACAGGAGGTTAAAGGCGCTGACTCTCCAAGTGGGGAGAGTGTTAGTAAAGCGTCTGGAATGTTGCACCCGAGTACCAGGGGACGAAAACTGAGACACATTTGAACACGTTTCCCGATCACACGGTGGATCATACTGTGGGTTCCACATGCATGTTTTAGCTGAAGGAAGAATCCCTTAAACCTGGAGAGTTGAGAACCATGGAATGGGTACCATGCAATATGACTTCAAAGGGTCTGCATTTGCTCACCGAACCTCACCAATCCTATCACTGCTGCGTTTATGCCGCCGTACACACGCTTGATTCTCTTTCGGAGACATATAAATCCATAGGTTTTAAGATTCTTACTAGTCAGGTATATTCTTAGGCGTTTAATATGGGGTGTTGAGTCCACTTCGTTGAGCAAGCAGTAGCTCTTGTCTATTACATATTTGGCTTATGGAAAGGTATCTGTGCTAATTTCAATCTCTGGTTTTATGCAGCACCCCAACTCACCTTTCCCCTTAAGCAAGCATAAGTTGGTTTTCTACATTTGAGACCCTATTCTGTTTTCTAATTCAGTTCCTGTGTAGCCAAGTTTACATTCCGTGTATTAGTGATATCTTATGATGTTTCTTTTTCTGTGTGACTTATTTCACTTAGAATCATCGTACCTGAATCCACTCATTATGCTGCTACTGGCCTGATGACATAGATTTAATTGCTGAGTGATATTGCATTGTACGTAAGTACCACAACTTCTTTATCAATTTCTCGCTTTCTGCGATATTGAACTTGAATCGTAAATGAGATTCTTGTAAACAGAGCCGTCCCAAACATTGGGGTGGCTGTGTCTTTTTGATTTTAATTTCCCTAAGCTATAGGACCATAAGTGGAAGTGCCCTAGGCTCTGTTGCTTTGTTTTTTACATGTTTCAGGAAACACCATACACTTCTCCAGAGTGTCTGTTGGCAATTTACATCCCACCCATCAGCATAACAAGGCTCCCAGTTCTCCATGGCCGGTCCTGCCTTTCTGGATTCTACACTTTTTTCAGATGGCCCTTTTGACCGGGGGGCAGTGAGACTTCATTGTAGTGCAGATTTCCTTTGCAAGCTTGCTTGGTTGGCCAAAAAGTGCGTATGCGTTTTTTCCTGAATATATTCAGGACAAAACACATACGCACTTTTTGGCCAAGTGCATCATTGTGGACGTTCTGCCTCTTTTCCTATGCTTTACATGCAATTCCAGTCTACCTCCTGAAATCGGTTTCCTGCAATTCTGCCCAAATTTCAAGTCCTCATGGCTGCCTTAATTCAATATATTTTTGGACGATAGCTGTCATTTATAACTCTGCAGGTTTGTGAATTACAGTGCCCCTGAGCTCCTTTCTTCAACTCGCTTTCTTGTGAGCTGGCCTCAACACCGCAGGACTGCTTCAGGCCCTAGTGTGTTTCCGGAATGGCACGCTGAGCCTTTGTTTAATTCCACTTCCTGCTGGGAAATGAGAGTTAAATTTGCCCGTCCAGACACCTCCAGCTACTCTCTCATTGGTTCTCCCTATTCCTGTTCCTTTTCTGCAGAAATTGCAAACTAGGCCAAACAGGAGGTTAAAGGCACTGACTCTCCAAGTGGGGAGAGTGTTAGTAAAGCGTCTGGAATGTTGCACCCGAGTACCAGGGGACGAAAACTGAGACACATTTGAACACGTTTCCCGATCACACGGTGGATCATACTCTGGGTTCCACATGCATGTTTTAGCTGAAGGAAGAATCCCTTAAACCTGGAGAGTTGAGAACCATGGAATGGGTACCATGCAATATGACTTCAAAGGGTCTGCATTTGCTCACCGAACCTCACCAATCCTATCACTGCTGCGTTTATGCCGCTGTACACACGCTTGATTCTCTTTCTGAGACATATAAATCCATAGGTTTTAAGATTCTTACTAGTCAGGTATATTCTTAGGCGTTTAATATGGGGTGTTGAGTCCACTTCGTTGAGCAAGCAGTAGCTCTTGTCTATTACATATTTGGCTTATGGAAAGGTATCTGTGCTAATTTCAATCTCTGGTTTTATGCAGCACCCCAACTCACCTTTCCCCTTAAGCAAGCATAAGTTGGTTTTCTACATTTGAGACCCTATTCTGTTTTCTAATTCAGTTCCTGTGTAGCCAAGTTTACATTCCGTGTATTAGTGATATCTTATGATGTTTCTTTTTCTGTGTGACTTATTTCACTTAGAATCATCGTACCTGAATCCACTCATTATGCTGCTACTGGCCTGATGACATAGATTTCATTGCTGAGTGATATTGCATTGTACGTAAGTACCACAACTTCTTTATCAATTTCTCGCTTTCTGCGATATTGAACTTGAATCGTAAATGAGATTCTTGTAAACAGAGCCGTCCCAAACTTTGGGGTTGCTGTGTCTTTTTGATTTTAATTTCCCTAAGCTATAGGACCATAAGTGGAAGTGCCCTAGGCTCTGTTGCTTTGTTTTTTACATGTTTCAGGAAACACCATACACTTCTCCAGAGTGGCTGTTGGCAATTTACATCCCACCCATCAGCATAACAAGGCTCCCAGTTCTCCATGGCCTGTCCTGCCTTTCTGGATTTTACACTTTTTTCAGATGGCCCTTTTGACCGGGGGGCAGTGAGACTTCATTGTAGTGCAGATTTCCTTTGCAAGCTTGCTTGGTTGGCCAAAAAGGGCGTATGCGTTTTTTCCTGAATATATTCAGGAAAAAACGCATACGCCCTTTTTGGCCAAGTGCATCATTGTGGACGTTCTGCCTCTTTTCCTATGCTTTACATGCAATTCCAGTCTACCTCCTGAAATCGGTTTCCTGCAATTCTGCCCCGCTTTCAAGTCCTCTTGGCAGCCTTACTTCAATATATTTTTGGACGATAGCTGTCATTTAGAACTCTGCAGGTTTGTGAATTACAGGGCCCCTGAGCTCCTTTCTTCAACTCGCTTTCTTGTGAGCTGGCCGCAACACCGCAGGATTGCTTCAGGCCCTAGTGTGGTTCCGGCGTGGCTCGCTGAGCCTTTGGTTAATTCCTCTTCCTGGTGGGAAATGAGAGTTAAATTTGCCCGTCCAGACACCTCCAGCTAGTCTCTCATTGGTTCTCCCTATTCCTGTTCATTTTCCGCAGAAATTGCAAACTGGGCCAAACAGGAGGTTAAAGGCACTGACTCTCCAAGTGGGGAGAGTGTTAGTAAAGCGTCTGGAATGTTGCACCCGAGTACCAGGGGACGAAAACTGAGACACATTTGAACACGTTTCCCGATCACACGGTGGATCATACTGTGGGTTCCACATGCATGTTTTAGCTGAAGGAAGAATCCCTTAAACCTGGAGAGTTGAGAACCATGGAATGGGTACCATGCAATATGACTTCAAAGGGTCTGCATTTGCTCACCGAACCTCACCAATCCTATCACTGCTGCGTTTATGCCGCCGTACACACGCTTGATTCTCTTTCGGAGACATATAAATCCATAGGTTTTAAGATTCTTACTAGTCAGGTATATTCTTAGGCGTTTAATATGGGGTGTTGAGTCCACTTCGTTGAGCAAGCAGTAGCTCTTGTCTATTACATATTTGGCTTATGGAAAGGTATCTGTGCTAATTTCAATCTCTGGTTTTATGCAGCACCCCAACTCACCTTTCCCCTTAAGCAAGCATAAGTTGGTTTTCTACATTTGAGACCCTATTCTGTTTTCTAATTCAGTTCCTGTGTAGCCAAGTTTACATTCCGTGTATTAGTGATATCTTATGATGTTTCTTTTTCTGTGTGACTTATTTCACTTAGAATCATCGTACCTGAATCCACTCATTATGCTGCTACTGGCCTGATGACATAGATTTCATTGCTGAGTGATATTGCATTGTACGTAAGTACCACAACTTCTTTATCAATTTCTCGCTTTCTGCGATATTGAACTTGAATCGTAAATGAGATTCTTGTAAACAGAGCCGTCCCAAACTTTGGGGTTGCTGTGTCTTTTTGATTTTAATTTCCCTAAGCTATAGGACCATAAGTGGAAGTGCCCTAGGCTCTGTTGCTTTGTTTTTTACATGTTTCAGGAAACACCATACACTTCTCCAGAGTGGCTGTTGGCAATTTACATCCCACCCATCAGCATAACAAGGCTCCCAGTTCTCCATGGCCTGTCCTGCCTTTCTGGATTTTACACTTTTTTCAGATGGCCCTTTTGACCGGGGGGCAGTGAGACTTCATTGTAGTGCAAATTTCCTTTGCAAGCTTGCTTGGTTGGCCAAAAAGGGCGTATGCGTTTTTTCCTGAATATATTCAGGAAAAAACGCATACGCCCTTTTTGGCCATGTGCATCATTGTGGACGTTCTGCCTCTTTTCCTATGCTTTACATGCAATTCCAGTCTACCTCCTGAAATCGGTTTCCTGCAATTCTGCCCCGCTTTCAAGTCCTCTTGGCAGCCTTACTTCAATATATTTTTGGACGATAGCTGTCATTTAGAACTCTGCAGGTTTGTGAATTACAGGGCCCCTGAGCTCCTTTCTTCAACTCGCTTTCTTGTGAGCTGGCCGCAACACCGCAGGATTGCTTCAGGCCCTAGTGTGGTTCCGGCGTGGCTCGCTGAGCCTTCGGTTAATTCCTCTTCCTGGTGGGAAATGAGAGTTAAATTTGCCCGTCCAGACACCTCCAGCTAGTCTCTCATTGGTTCTCCCTATTCCTGTTCATTTTCCGCAGAAATTGCAAACTGGGCCAAACAGGAGGTTAAAGGCACTGACTCTCCAAGTGGGGAGAGTGTTAGTAAAGCGTCTGGAATGTTGCACCCGAGTACCAGGGGACGAAAACTGAGACACATTTGAACACGTTTCCCGATCACACGGTGGATCATACTGTGGGTTCCACATGCATGTTTTAGCTGAAGGAAGAATCCCTTAAACCTGGAGAGTTGAGAACCATGGAATGGGTACCATGCAATATGACTTCAAAGGGTCTGCATTTGCTCACCGAACCTCACCAATCCTATCACTGCTGCGTTTATGCCGCTGTACACACGCTTGATTCTCTTTCGGAGACATATAAATCCATAGGTTTTAAGATTCTTACTAGTCAGGTATATTCTTAGGCGTTTAATACGGGGTGTTGAGTCCACTTCGTTGAGCAAGCAGTAGCTCTTGTCTATTACATATTTGGCTTATGGAAAGGTATCTGTGCTAATTTCAATCTCTGGTTTTATGCAGCACCCCAACTCACCTTTCTCCTTAAGCAAGCATAAGTTGGTTTTCTACATTTGAGACCCTATTCTGTTTTTTAATTCAGTTCCTGTGTAGCCAAGTTTACATTCCGTGTATTAGTGATACCTTATGATGTTTCTTTTTCTGTGTGACTTATTTCACTTAGAATCATCGTACCTGAATCCACTCATTATGCTGCTACTGGCCTGATGACATAGATTTCACTGCTGAGTGATATTGCATTGTACGTAAGTACCACAACTTCTTTATCCATTTTTCGCTTTCTGCGATATTGAACTTGTACCATAAACGAGGTTCTTGTAAACAGAGCCGTCCCAAACTTTGGGGTGGCTGTGTCTTTTTGATTTTAATTTCCCTAAGCTATAGGACCATAAGTGGAAGTGCCCTAGGCTCTGTTGCTTTGTTTTTTAGATGTTTCAGGAAACACCATACACTTCTCCAGAGTGGCTGTTGGCAATTTACATCCCGCCCATCAGCATAAGAAGGCTCCCAGTTCTCCATGGCCTGTCCTGCCTTTCTGGATTTTACACTTTTTTCAGATGGCCCTTTTGACCGGGGGGCAGTGAGACTTCATTGTAGTGCAGATTTCTTTGCAAGCTTGCTTGGTTGGCCAAAAAGGGCGTATGCGTTTTTTCCTGAATATATTCAGGAAAAAACGCATACGCCCTTTTTGGCCAAGTGTATCATTGTGGACGTTCTGCCTCTTTTCCTATGCTTTACATGCAATTCCAGTCTACCTCCTGAAATCGGTTTCCTGCAATTCTGCCCCGCTTTCAAGTCCTCTTGGCAGCCTTACTTCAATATATTTTTGGACGATAGCTGTCATTTAGAACTCTGCAGGTTTGTGAATTACAGGGCCCCTGAGCTCCTTTCTTCAACTCGCTTTCTTGTGAGCTGGCCGCAACACCGCAGGATTGCTTCAGGCCCTAGTGTGGTTCCGGCGTGGCTCGCTGAGCCTTTGGTTAATTCCTCTTCCTGGTGGGAAATGAGAGTTAAATTTCCCCGTCCAGACACCTCCAGCTAGTCTCTCATTGGTTCTCCCTATTCCTGTTCATTTTCCGCAGAAATTGCAAACTGGGCCAAACAGGAGGTTAAAGGCACTGACTCTCCAAGTGGGGAGAGTGTTAGTAAAGCGTCTGGAATGTTGCACCCGAGTACCAGGGGACGAAAACTGAGACACATTTGAACACGTTTCCCGATCACACGGTGGATCATACTGTGGGTTCCACATGCATGTTTTAGCTGAAGGAAGAATCCCTTAAACCTGGAGAGTTGAGAACCATGGAATGGGTACCATGCAATATGACTTCAAAGGGTCTGCATTTGCTCACCGAACCTCACCAATCCTATCACTGCTGCGTTTATGCCGCTGTACACACGCTTGATTCTCTTTCGGAGACATATAAATCCATAGGTTTTAAGATTCTTACTAGTCAGGTATATTCTTAGGCGTTTAATATGGGGTGTTGAGTCCACTTCGTTGAGCAAGCAGTAGCTCTTGTCTATTACATATTTGGCTTATGGAAAGGTATCTGTGCTAATTTCAATCTCTGGTTTTATGCAGCACCCCAACTCACCTTTCCCCTTAAGCAAGCATAAGTTGGTTTTCTACATTTGAGACCCTATTCTGTTTTGTAATTCAGTTCCTGTGTAGCCAAGTTTACATTCCGTGTATTAGTGATATCTTATGATGTTTCTTTTTCTGTGTGACTTATTTCACTTAGAATCATCGTACCTGAATCCACTCATTATGCTGCTACTGGCCTGATGACATAGATTTCATTGCTGAGTGATATTGCATTGTACGTAAGTACCACAACTTCTTTATCAATTTCTCGCTTTCTGCGATATTGAACTTGAATCGTAAATGAGATTCTTGTAAACAGAGCCGTCCCAAACTTTGGGGTTGCTGTGTCTTTTTGATTTTAATTTCCCTAAGCTATAGGACCATAAGTGGAAGTGCCCTAGGCTCTGTTGCTTTGTTTTTTACATGTTTCAGGAAACACCATACACTTCTCCAGAGTGGCTGTTGGCAATTTACATCCCACCCATCAGCATAACAAGGCTCCCAGTTCTCCATGGCCTGTCCTGCCTTTCTGGATTTTACACTTTTTTCAGATGGCCCTTTTGACCGGGGGGCAGTGAGACTTCATTGTAGTGCAGATTTCCTTTGCAAGCTTGCTTGGTTGGCCAAAAAGTGCGTATGCGTTTTTTCCTGAATATATTCAGGACAAAACGCATACGCACTTTTTGGCCAAGTGCATCATTGTGGACGTTCTGCCTCTTTTCCTATGCTTTACATGCAATTCCAGTCTACCTCCTGAAATCGGTTTCCTGCAATTCTGCCCCGCTTTCAAGTCCTCTTGGCAGCCTTACTTCAATATATTTTTGGACGATAGCTGTCATTTAGAACTCTGCAGGTTTGTGAATTACAGGGCCCCTGAGCTCCTTTCTTCAACTCGCTTTCTTGTGAGCTGGCCGCAACACCGCAGGATTGCTTCAGGCCCTAGTGTGGTTCCGGCGTGGCTCGCTGAGCCTTTGGTTAATTCCTCTTCCTGGTGGGAAATGAGAGTTAAATTTCCCCGTCCAGACACCTCCAGCTAGTCTCTCATTGGTTCTCCCTATTCCTGTTCATTTTCCGCAGAAATTGCAAACTGGGCCAAACAGGAGGTTAAAGGCGCTGACTCTCCAAGTGGGGAGAGTGTTAGTAAAGCGTCTGGAATGTTGCACCCGAGTACCAGGGGACGAAAACTGAGACACATTTGAACACGTTTCCCGATCACACGGTGGATCATACTGTGGGTTCCACATGCATGTTTTAGCTGAAGGAAGAATCCCTTAAACCTGGAGAGTTGAGAACCATGGAATGGGTACCATGCAATATGACTTCAAAGGGTCTGCATTTGCTCACCGAACCTCACCAATCCTATCACTGCTGCGTTTATGCCGCCGTACACACGCTTGATTCTCTTTCGGAGACATATAAATCCATAGGTTTTAAGATTCTTACTAGTCAGGTATATTCTTAGGCGTTTAATATGGGGTGTTGAGTCCACTTCGTTGAGCAAGCAGTAGCTCTTGTCTATTACATATTTGGCTTATGGAAAGGTATCTGTGCTAATTTCAATCTCTGGTTTTATGCAGCACCCCAACTCACCTTTCCCCTTAAGCAAGCATAAGTTGGTTTTCTACATTTGAGACCCTATTCTGTTTTCTAATTCAGTTCCTGTGTAGCCAAGTTTACATTCCGTGTATTAGTGATATCTTATGATGTTTCTTTTTCTGTGTGACTTATTTCACTTAGAATCATCGTACCTGAATCCACTCATTATGCTGCTACTGGCCTGATGACATAGATTTCATTGCTGAGTGATATTGCATTGTACGTAAGTACCACAACTTCTTTATCAATTTCTCGCTTTCTGCGATATTGAACTTGAATCGTAAATGAGATTCTTGTAAACAGAGCCGTCCCAAACATTGGGGTGGCTGTGTCTTTTTGATTTTAATTTCCCTAAGCTATAGGACCATAAGTGGAAGTGCCCTAGGCTCTGTTGCTTTGTTTTTTACATGTTTCAGGAAACACCATACACTTCTCCAGAGTGTCTGTTGGCAATTTACATCCCACCCATCAGCATAACAAGGCTCCCAGTTCTCCATGGCCTGTCCTGCCTTTCTGGATTCTACACTTTTTTCAGATGGCCCTTTTGACCGGGGGGCAGTGAGACTTCATTGTAGTGCAGATTTCCTTTGCAAGCTTGCTTGGTTGGCCAAAAAGTGCGTATGCGTTTTTTCCTGAATATATTCAGGACAAAACACATACGCACTTTTTGGCCAAGTGCATCATTGTGGACGTTCTGCCTCTTTTCCTATGCTTTACATGCAATTCCAGTCTACCTCCTGAAATCGGTTTCCTGCAATTCTGCCCAAATTTCAAGTCCTCATGGCTGCCTTAATTCAATATATTTTTGGACGATAGCTGTCATTTATAACTCTGCAGGTTTGTGAATTACAGTGCCCCTGAGCTCCTTTCTTCAACTCGCTTTCTTGTGAGCTGGCCTCAACACCGCAGGACTGCTTCAGGCCCTAGTGTGTTTCCGGAATGGCACGCTGAGCCTTTGTTTAATTCCACTTCCTGCTGGGAAATGAGAGTTAAATTTGCCCGTCCAGACACCTCCAGCTACTCTCTCATTGGTTCTCCCTATTCCTGTTCCTTTTCTGCAGAAATTGCAAACTAGGCCAAACAGGAGGTTAAAGGCACTGACTCTCCAAGTGGGGAGAGTGTTAGTAAAGCGTCTGGAATGTTGCACCCGAGTACCAGGGGACGAAAACTGAGACACATTTGAACACGTTTCCCGATCACACGGTGGATCATACTCTGGGTTCCACATGCATGTTTTAGCTGAAGGAAGAATCCCTTAAACCTGGAGAGTTGAGAACCATGGAATGGGTACCATGCAATATGACTTCAAAGGGTCTGCATTTGCTCACCGAACCTCACCAATCCTATCACTGCTGCGTTTATGCCGCTGTACACACGCTTGATTCTCTTTCTGAGACATATAAATCCATAGGTTTTAAGATTCTTACTAGTCAGGTATATTCTTAGGCGTTTAATATGGGGTGTTGAGTCCACTTCGTTGAGCAAGCAGTAGCTCTTGTCTATTACATATTTGGCTTATGGAAAGGTATCTGTGCTAATTTCAATCTCTGGTTTTATGCAGCACCCCAACTCACCTTTCCCCTTAAGCAAGCATAAGTTGGTTTTCTACATTTGAGACCCTATTCTGTTTTCTAATTCAGTTCCTGTGTAGCCAAGTTTACATTCCGTGTATTAGTGATATCTTATGATGTTTCTTTTTCTGTGTGACTTATTTCACTTAGAATCATCGTACCTGAATCCACTCATTATGCTGCTACTGGCCTGATGACATAGATTTCATTGCTGAGTGATATTGCATTGTACGTAAGTACCACAACTTCTTTATCAATTTCTCGCTTTCTGCGATATTGAACTTGAATCGTAAATGAGATTCTTGTAAACAGAGCCGTCCCAAACTTTGGGGTTGCTGTGTCTTTTTGATTTTAATTTCCCTAAGCTATAGGACCATAAGTGGAAGTGCCCTAGGCTCTGTTGCTTTGTTTTTTACATGTTTCAGGAAACACCATACACTTCTCCAGAGTGGCTGTTGGCAATTTACATCCCACCCATCAGCATAACAAGGCTCCCAGTTCTCCATGGCCTGTCCTGCCTTTCTGGATTTTACACTTTTTTCAGATGGCCCTTTTGACCGGGGGGCAGTGAGACTTCATTGTAGTGCAGATTTCCTTTGCAAGCTTGCTTGGTTGGCCAAAAAGGGCGTATGCGTTTTTTCCTGAATATATTCAGGAAAAAACGCATACGCCCTTTTTGGCCAAGTGCATCATTGTGGACGTTCTGCCTCTTTTCCTATGCTTTACATGCAATTCCAGTCTACCTCCTGAAATCGGTTTCCTGCAATTCTGCCCCGCTTTCAAGTCCTCTTGGCAGCCTTACTTCAATATATTTTTGGACGATAGCTGTCATTTAGAACTCTGCAGGTTTGTGAATTACAGGGCCCCTGAGCTCCTTTCTTCAACTCGCTTTCTTGTGAGCTGGCCGCAACACCGCAGGATTGCTTCAGGCCCTAGTGTGGTTCCGGCGTGGCTCGCTGAGCCTTTGGTTAATTCCTCTTCCTGGTGGGAAATGAGAGTTAAATTTGCCCGTCCAGACACCTCCAGCTAGTCTCTCATTGGTTCTCCCTATTCCTGTTCATTTTCCGCAGAAATTGCAAACTGGGCCAAACAGGAGGTTAAAGGCACTGACTCTCCAAGTGGGGAGAGTGTTAGTAAAGCGTCTGGAATGTTGCACCCGAGTACCAGGGGACGAAAACTGAGACACATTTGAACACGTTTCCCGATCACACGGTGGATCATACTGTGGGTTCCACATGCATGTTTTAGCTGAAGGAAGAATCCCTTAAACCTGGAGAGTTGAGAACCATGGAATGGGTACCATGCAATATGACTTCAAAGGGTCTGCATTTGCTCACCGAACCTCACCAATCCTATCACTGCTGCGTTTATGCCGCTGTACACACGCTTGATTCTCTTTCGGAGACATATAAATCCATAGGTTTTAAGATTCTTACTAGTCAGGTATATTCTTAGGCGTTTAATACGGGGTGTTGAGTCCACTTCGTTGAGCAAGCAGTAGCTCTTGTCTATTACATATTTGGCTTATGGAAAGGTATCTGTGCTAATTTCAATCTCTGGTTTTATGCAGCACCCCAACTCACCTTTCTCCTTAAGCAAGCATAAGTTGGTTTTCTACATTTGAGACCCTATTCTGTTTTTTAATTCAGTTCCTGTGTAGCCAAGTTTACATTCCGTGTATTAGTGATACCTTATGATGTTTCTTTTTCTGTGTGACTTATTTCACTTAGAATCATCGTACCTGAATCCACTCATTATGCTGCTACTGGCCTGATGACATAGATTTCACTGCTGAGTGATATTGCATTGTACGTAAGTACCACAACTTCTTTATCCATTTTTCGCTTTCTGCGATATTGAACTTGTACCATAAACGAGGTTCTTGTAAACAGAGCCGTCCCAAACTTTGGGGTGGCTGTGTCTTTTTGATTTTAATTTCCCTAAGCTATAGGACCATAAGTGGAAGTGCCCTAGGCTCTGTTGCTTTGTTTTTTAGATGTTTCAGGAAACACCATACACTTCTCCAGAGTGGCTGTTGGCAATTTACATCCCGCCCATCAGCATAAGAAGGCTCCCAGTTCTCCATGGCCTGTCCTGCCTTTCTGGATTTTACACTTTTTTCAGATGGCCCTTTTGACCGGGGGGCAGTGAGACTTCATTGTAGTGCAGATTTCTTTGCAAGCTTGCTTGGTTGGCCAAAAAGGGCGTATGCGTTTTTTCCTGAATATATTCAGGAAAAAACGCATACGCCCTTTTTGGCCAAGTGTATCATTGTGGACGTTCTGCCTCTTTTCCTATGCTTTACATGCAATTCCAGTCTACCTCCTGAAATCGGTTTCCTGCAATTCTGCCCCGCTTTCAAGTCCTCTTGGCAGCCTTACTTCAATATATTTTTGGACGATAGCTGTCATTTAGAACTCTGCAGGTTTGTGAATTACAGGGCCCCTGAGCTCCTTTCTTCAACTCGCTTTCTTGTGAGCTGGCCGCAACACCGCAGGATTGCTTCAGGCCCTAGTGTGGTTCCGGCGTGGCTCGCTGAGCCTTTGGTTAATTCCTCTTCCTGGTGGGAAATGAGAGTTAAATTTCCCCGTCCAGACACCTCCAGCTAGTCTCTCATTGGTTCTCCCTATTCCTGTTCATTTTCCGCAGAAATTGCCAACTGGGCCAAACAGGAGGTTAAAGGCACTGACTCTCCAAGTGGGGAGAGTGTTAGTAAAGCGTCTGGAATGTTGCACCCGAGTACCAGGGGACGAAAACTGAGACACATTTGAACACGTTTCCCGATCACACGGTGGATCATACTGTGGGTTCCACATGCATGTTTTAGCTGAAGGAAGAATCCCTTAAACCTGGAGAGTTGAGAACCATGGAATGGGTACCATGCAATATGACTTCAAAGGGTCTGCATTTGCTCACCGAACCTCACCAATCCTATCACTGCTGCGTTTATGCCGCTGTACACACGCTTGATTCTCTTTCGGAGACATATAAATCCATAGGTTTTAAGATTCTTACTAGTCAGGTATATTCTTAGGCGTTTAATACGGGGTGTTGAGTCCACTTCGTTGAGCAAGCAGTAGCTCTTGTCTATTACATATTTGGCTTATGGAAAGGTATCTGTGCTAATTTCAATCTCTGGTTTTATGCAGCACCCCAACTCACCTTTCCCCTTAAGCAAGCATAAGTTGGTTTTCTACATTTGAGACCCTATTCTGTTTTGTAATTCAGTTCCTGTGTAGCCAAGTTTACATTCCGTGTATTAGTGATATCTTATGATGTTTCTTTTTCTGTGTGACTTATTTCACTTAGAATCATCGTACCTGAATCCACTCATTATGCTGCTACTGGCCTGATGACATAGATTTCATTGCTGAGTGATATTGCATTGTACGTAAGTACCACAACTTCTTTATCAATTTCTCGCTTTCTGCGATATTGAACTTGAATCGTAAATGAGATTCTTGTAAACAGAGCCGTCCCAAACTTTGGGGTTGCTGTGTCTTTTTGATTTTAATTTCCCTAAGCTATAGGACCATAAGTGGAAGTGCCCTAGGCTCTGTTGCTTTGTTTTTTACATGTTTCAGGAAACACCATACACTTCTCCAGAGTGGCTGTTGGCAATTTACATCCCACCCATCAGCATAACAAGGCTCCCAGTTCTCCATGGCCTGTCCTGCCTTTCTGGATTTTACACTTTTTTCAGATGGCCCTTTTGACCGGGGGGCAGTGAGACTTCATTGTAGTGCAGATTTCCTTTGCAAGCTTGCTTGGTTGGCCAAAAAGTGCGTATGCGTTTTTTCCTGAATATATTCAGGACAAAACGCATACGCACTTTTTGGCCAAGTGCATCATTGTGGACGTTCTGCCTCTTTTCCTATGCTTTACATGCAATTCCAGTCTACCTCCTGAAATCGGTTTCCTGCAATTCTGCCCCGCTTTCAAGTCCTCTTGGCAGCCTTACTTCAATATATTTTTGGACGATAGCTGTCATTTAGAACTCTGCAGGTTTGTGAATTACAGGGCCCCTGAGCTCCTTTCTTCAACTCGCTTTCTTGTGAGCTGGCCGCAACACCGCAGGATTGCTTCAGGCCCTAGTGTGGTTCCGGCGTGGCTCGCTGAGCCTTTGGTTAATTCCTCTTCCTGGTGGGAAATGAGAGTTAAATTTCCCCGTCCAGACACCTCCAGCTAGTCTCTCATTGGTTCTCCCTATTCCTGTTCATTTTCCGCAGAAATTGCAAACTGGGCCAAACAGGAGGTTAAAGGCACTGACTCTCCAAGTGGGGAGAGTGTTAGTAAAGCGTCTGGAATGTTGCACCCGAGTACCAGGGGACGAAAACTGAGACACATTTGAACACGTTTCCCGATCACACGGTGGATCATACTGTGGGTTCCACATGCATGTTTTAGCTGAAGGAAGAATCCCTTAAACCTGGAGAGTTGAGAACCATGGAATGGGTACCATGCAATATGACTTCAAAGGGTCTGCATTTGCTCACCGAACCTCACCAATCCTATCACTGCTGCGTTTATGCCGCCGTACACACGCTTGATTCTCTTTCGGAGACATATAAATCCATAGGTTTTAAGATTCTTACTAGTCAGGTATATTCTTAGGCGTTTAATACGGGGTGTTGAGTCCACTTCGTTGAGCAAGCAGTAGCTCTTGTCTATTACATATTTGGCTTATGGAAAGGTATCTGTGCAAATTTCAATCTCTGGTTTTATGCAGCACCCCACTCACCTTTCCCCTTAAGCAAGCATAAGTTGGTTTTCTACATTTGAGACCCTATTCTGTTTTCTAATTCAGTTCCTGTGTAGCCAAGTTTATATTCCGTGTATTAGTGATATCTTATGATGTTTCTTTTTCTGTGTGACTTATTTCACTTAGAATCATCGTACCTGAATCCACTCATTATGCTGCTACTGGCCTGATGACATAGATTTAATTGCTGAGTGATATTGCATTGTACGTAAGTACCACAACTTCTTTATCAATTTCTCGCTTTCTGCGATATTGAACTTGAATCGTAAATGAGATTCTTGTAAACAGAGCCGTCCCAAACTTTGGGGTGGCTGTGTCTTTTTGATTTTAATTTCCCTAAGCTATAGGACCATAAGTGGAAGTGCCCTAGGCTCTGTTGCTTTGTTTTTTAGATGTTTCAGGAAACACCATACACTTCTCCAGAGTGTCTGTTGGCAATTTACATCCCACCCATCAGCATAACAAGGCTCCCAGTTCTCCATGGCCTGTCCTGCCTTTCTGGATTTTACACTTTTTTCAGATGGCCCTTTTGACCGGGGGGCAGTGAGACTTCATTGTAGTGCAGATTTCCTTTGCAAGCTTGCTTGGTTGGCCAAAAAGTGCGTATGCGTTTTTTCCTGAATATATTCAGGACAAAACACATACGCACTTTTTGGCCAAGTGCATCATTGTGGACGTTCTGCCTCTTTTCCTATGCTTTACATGTAATTCCAGTCTACCTCCTGAAATCGGTTTCCTGCAATTCTGCCCAAATTTCAAGTCCTCATGGCTGCCTTAATTCAATATATTTTTGGACGATAGCTGTCATTTATAACTCTGCAGGTTTGTGAATTACAGTGCCCCTGTGCTCCTTTCTTCAACTCGCTTTCTTGTGAGCTGGCCTCAACACCGCAGGACTGCTTCAGGCCCTAGTGTGGTTCCGGAATGGCACGCTGAGCCTTTGTTTAATTCCACTTCCTGCTGGGAAATGAGAGTTAAATTTGCCCGTCCAGACACCTCCAGCTACTCTCTCATTGGTTCTCCCTATTCCTGTTCCTTTTCTGCAGAAATTGCAAACTAGGCCAAACAGGAGGTTAAAGGCACTGACTCTCCAAGTGGGGAGAGTGTTAGTAAAGCGTCTGGAATGTTGCACCCGAGTACCAGGGGACGAAAACTAAGACACATTTGAACACGTTTCCCGATCACACGGTGGATCATACTCTGGGTTCCACATGCATGTTTTAGCTGAAGGAAGAATCCCTTAAACCTGGAGAGTTGAGACCCATGGAATGGGTACCATGCAATATGACTTCAAAGGGTCTGCATTTGCTCACCGAAGCTCACCAATCCTATCACTGCTGCGTTTAGGCCGCTGTACACACGCTTGATTCTCTTTCGGAGACATATAAATCCATAGGTTTTAAGATTCTTACTAGTCAGGTATATTCTTAGGCGTTTAATGTGGGGTGTTGAGTCCACTTCGTTGAGCAAGGAGTAGCTCTTGTGTATTACATATTTGGCTTATGGAAAGGTATCTGTGCTAATTTCAATCTCTGGTTTTATGCAGCACCCCAACTCACCTTTCCCCTTAAGCAAGCATAAGTTGGTTTTCTACATTTGCGACCCTATTCTGTTTTGTAATTCAGTTCCTGTGTAGCCAAGTTTACATTCCGTGTATTAGTGATACCTTATGATGTTTCTTTTTCTGTGTGACTTATTTCACTTAGAATCATCGTACCTGAATCCGCTCATTATGCTGCTACTGGCCTGATGACATAGATTTCACTGCTGAGTGATATTGCATTGTACGTAAGTACCACAACTTCTTTATCCATTTTACGCTTTCTGCGATATTGAACTTGTACCATAAACGAGGCTCTTGTAAACAGAGCCGTCCCAAACTTTGGGGTGGCTGTGTCTTTTTGATTTTAATTTCCCTAAGCTATAGGACCATAAGTGGAAGTGCCCTAGGCTCTGTTGCTTTGTTTTTTAGATGTTTCAGGAAACACCATACACTTTTCCAGAGTGGCTGTTGGCAACTTACATCCCGCCCATCAGTATAAGAAGGCTCCCAGTTCTCCATGGCCTGTCCTGCCTTTCTGGATTTTACACTTTTTTCAGATGGCCCTTTTGACCGGGGGGCAGTGAGACTTCATTGTAGTGCAGATTTCCTTTGCAAGCTTGCTTGGTTGGCCAAAAAGGGCGTATGCGTTTTTTCCTGAATATATTCAGGAAAAAACGCATACGCACTTTTTGGCCAAGTGCATCATTGTGGACGTTCTGCCTCTTTTCCTATGCTTTACATGCAATTCCAGTCTACCTCCTGAAATCGGTTTCCTGCAATTCTGCCCCGCTTTCAAGTCCTCTTGGCAGCCTTACTTCAATACATTTTTGGACGATAGCTGTCATTTAGAACTCTGCAGGTTTGTGAATTACAGGGCCCCTGAGCTCCTTTCTTCAACTCGCTTTCTTGTGAGCTGGCCGCAACACCGCAGGATTGCTTCAGGCCGTAGTGTGGTTCCTGCATGGCACGCTGAGCCTTTGGTTAATTCCTCTTCTTGGTGGGAAATGAGAGTTAAATTTGCCCGTCCAGACACCTCCAGCTAGTCTCTCATTGGTTCTCCCTATTCCTGTTCATTTTCCGCAGAAATTGCAAACTGGGCCAAACAGGAGGTTAAAGGCACTGACTCTCCAAGTGGGGAGAGTGTTAGTAAAGCGTCTGGAATGTTGCACCTGAGTACCAGGGGACGAAAACTGAGACACATTTGAACACGTTTCCCGATCACACCGTGGATCATACTGTGGGTTCCACATGCATGTTTTAGCTGAAGGAAGAATCCCTTAAACCTGGAGAGTTGAGAACCATGGAATGGGTACCATGCAATATGACTTCAAAGGGTCTGCATTTGCTCACCGAACCTCACCAATCCTATCACTGCTGCGTTTATGCCGCCGTACACACGCTTGATTCTCTTTCGGAGACATATAAATCCATAGGTTTTAAGATTCTTACTAGTCAGGTATATTCCTAGGCGTTTAATATGGGGTGTTGAGTCCACTTCGTTGAGCAAGCAGTAGCTCTTTTCTATTACATATTTGGCTTATGGAAAGGTATCTGTGCTAATTTCAATCTCTGGCTTTATGCAGCACCCCAACTCACCTTTCCCCTTAAGCAAGCATAAGTTGGTTTTCTACATTTGAGACCCTATTTTGTTTTGTAATTCAGTTCCTGTGTAGCCAAGTTTACATTCCGTGTATAGTGATATCTTATGATGTTTCTTTTTCTGTGTGACTTATTTCACTTAGAATCATCGTACCTGAATCCACTCATTATGCTGCTACTGGCCTGATGACATAGATTTCATTGCTGAGTGATATTGCCTTGTACGTAAGTACCACAACTTCTTTATCCATTTTTCGCTTTCTGCGATATTGACCTTGTACCGTAAACGAGGTTCTTGTAAACAGAGCCGTCCCAAACTTTGGGGTGGCTGTGTCTTTTTGATTTTAATTTCCCTAAGCCATAGGACCATAAGTGGAAGTGCCCTAGGCTCTGTTGCTTTGTTTTTTAGATGTTTCAGGAAACACCATACACTTCTCCAGAGTGGCTGTTGGCAATTTACATCCCGCCCATCAGCATAAGAAGGCTCCCAGTTCTCCATGGCCTGTCCTGCCTTTCTGGATTTTACACTTTTTTCAGATGGCCCTTTTGACCGGGGGGCAGTGAGACTTCATTGTAGTGCAGATTTCCTTTGCAAGCTTGCTTGGTTGGCCAAAAAGGGCGTATGCGTTTTTTCCTGAATATATTCAGGAAAAAACGCATACGCCCTTTTTGGCCAAGTGCATCATTGTGGACGTTCTGCCTCTTTTCCTACGCTTTACATGCAATTCCAGTCTACCTCCTGAAATCGGTTTCCTGCAATTCTGCCCCGCTTTCAAGTCTTCTTGGCAGCCTTACTTCAATATATTTTTGGACGATAGCTGTCATTTAGAACTCTGCAGGTTTGTGAATTACAGGGCCCCTGAGCTCCTTTCTTCAACTCGCTTTCTTGTGAGCTGGCCGCAACACTGCAGGATTGCTTCAGGCCCTAGTGTGGTTCCGGCGTGGCTCGCTGATCCTTTGGTTAATTCCTCTTCCTGGTGGGAAATGAGAGTTAAATTTCCCCGTCCAGACACCTCCAGCTAGTCTCTCATTGGTTCTCCCTATTCCTGTTCATTTTCCGCAGAAATTGCAAACTGGGCCAAACAGGAGGTTAAAGGCACTGACTCTCCAAGTGGGGAGAGTGTTAGTAAAGCGTCTGGAATGTTGCACCCGAGTACCAGGGGACGAAAACTGAGACACATTTGAACACGTTTCCCGATCACACGGTGGATCATACTCTGGGTTCCACATGCATGTTTTAGCTGAAGGAAGAATCCCTTAAACCTGGAGAGTTGAGAACCATGGAATGGGTACCATGCAATATGACTTCAAAGGGTCTGCATTTGCTCACCGAACCTCACCAATCCTATCACTGCTGCGTTTATGCCGCTGTACACACGCTTGATTCTCTTTCGGAGACATATAAATCCATAGGTTTTAAGATTCTTACTAGTCAGGTATATTCTTAGGCGTTTAATATGGGGTGTTGAGTCCACTTCGTTGAGCAAGCAGTAGCTCTTTTCTATTACATATTTGGCTTATGGAAAGGTATCTGTGCTAATTTCAATCTCTGGCTTTATGCAGCACCCCAACTCACCTTTCCCCTTAAGCAAGCGTAAGTTGGTTTTCTACATTTGAGACCCTATTCTGTTTTGTAATTCAGTTCCTGTGTAGCCAAGTTTACATTCCGTGTATAGTGATATCTTATGATGCTTCTTTTTCTGTGTGACTTATTTCAGTTAGAATCATCATACCTGAATCCACTCATTATGCTGCTACTGGCCTGATGACATAGATTTCATTGCTGAGTGATATTGCCTTGTACGTAAGTACCACAACTTCTTTATCCATTTTTCGCTTTCTGCGATATTGACCTTGTACCGTAAACGAGGTTCTTGTAAACAGAGCCGTCCCAAACTTTGGGGTGGCTGTGTCTTTTTGATTTTAATTTCCCTAAGCTATATGACCATAAGTGGAAGTGCCCTAGGCTCTGTTGCTTTGTTTTTTAGATATTTCAGGAAACACCATACACTTCTCCAGAGTGGCTGTTGGCAATTTACATCCCGCCCATCAGCATAAGAAGGCTCCCAGTTCTCCATGGCCTGTCCTGCCTTTCTGGATTTTACACTTTTTTCAGATGGCCCTTTTGACCGGGGGGCAGGGAGACTTCATTGTAGTGCAGATTTCCTTTGCAAGCTTGCTTGGTTGGCCAAAAAGTGCGTATGCGTTTTTTCCTGAATATATTCAGGACAAAACGCATACGCACTTTTTGGCCAAGTGCATCATTGTGGACGTTCTGCCTCTTTTCCTATGCTTTACATGCAATTCCAGTCTACCTCCTGAAATCGGTTTCCTGCAATTCTGCCCCGCTTTCAAGTCCTCTTGGCAGCCTTACTTCAATATATTTTTGGACGATAGCTGTCATTTAGAACTCTGCAGGTTTGTGAATTACAGGGCCCCTGAGCTCCTTTCTTCAACTCGCTTTCTTGTGAGCTGGCCGCAACACCGCAGGATTGCTTCAGGCCCTAGTGTGGTTCCGGCGTGGCTCGCTGAGCCTTTGGTTAATTCCTCTTCCTGGTGGGAAATGAGAGTTAAATTTGCCCGTCCAGACACCTCCAGCTAGTCTCTCATTGGTTCTCCCTATTCCTGTTCATTTTCCGCAGAAATTGCAAACTGGGCCAAACAGGAGGTTAAAGGCACTGACTCTCCAAGTGGGGAGAGTGTTAGTAAAGCGTCTGGAATGTTGCACCCGAGTACCAGGGGACGAAAACTGAGACACATTTGAACACGTTTCCCGATCACACGGTGGATCATACTGTGGGTTCCACATGCATGTTTTAGCTGAAGGAAGAATCCCTTAAACCTGGAGAGTTGAGAACCATGGAATGGGTACCATGCAATATGACTTCAAAGGGTCTGCATTTGCTCACCGAACCTCACCAATCCTATCACTGCTGCGTTTATGCCGCCGTACACACGCTTGATTCTCTTTCGGAGACATATAAATCCATAGGTTTTAAGATTCTTACTAGTCAGGTATATTCTTAGGCGTTTAATATGGGGTGTTGAGTCCACTTCGTTGAGCAAGCAGTAGCTCTTGTCTATTACATATTTGGCTTATGGAAAGGTATCTGTGCTAATTTCAATCTCTGGTTTTATGCAGCACCCCAACTCACCTTTCCCCTTAAGCAAGCATAAGTTGGTTTTCTACATTTGAGACCCTATTCTGTTTTCTAATTCAGTTCCTGTGTAGCCAAGTTTACATTCCGTGTATTAGTGATATCTTATGATATTTCTTTTTCTGTGTGACTTATTTCACTTAGAATCATCGTACCTGAATCCACTCATTATGCTGCTACTGGCCTGATGACATAGATTTCATTGCTGAGTGATATTGCATTGTACGTAAGTACCACAACTTCTTTATCAATTTCTCGCTTTCTGCGATATTGAACTTGAATCGTAAATGAGATTCTTGTAAACAGAGCCGTCCCAAACATTGGGGTGGCTGTGTCTTTTTGATTTTAATTTCCCTAAGCTATAGGACCATAAGTGGAAGTGCCCTAGGCTCTGTTGCTTTGTTTTTTACATGTTTCAGGAAACACCATACACTTCTCCAGAGTGTCTGTTGGCAATTTACATCCCACCCATCAGCATAACAAGGCTCCCAGTTCTCCATGGCCTGTCCTGCCTTTCTGGATTCTACACTTTTTTCAGATGGCCCTTTTGACCGGGGGGCAGTGAGACTTCATTGTAGTGCAGATTTCCTTTGCAAGCTTGCTTGGTTGGCCAAAAAGAGCGTATGCGTTTTTTCCTGAATATATTCAGGACAAAACACATACGCACTTTTTGGCCAAGTGCATCATTGTGGACGTTCTGCCTCTTTTCCTATGCTTTACATGCAATTCCAGTCTACCTCCTGAAATCGGTTTCCTGCAATTGTGCCCCGCTTTCAAGTCCTCTTGGCAGCCTTACTTCAATATATTTTTGGACGATAGCTGTCATTTAGAACTCTGCAGGTTTGTGAATTACAGGGCCCCTGAGCTCCTTTCTTCAACTCGCTTTCTTGTGAGCTGGCCGCAACACCGCAGGATTGCTTCAGGCCCTAGTGTGGTTCCGGCGTGGCTCGCTGAGCCTTTGGTTAATTCCTCTTCCTGGTGGGAAATGAGAGTTAAATTTCCCCGTCCAGACACCTCCAGCTAGTCTCTCATTGGTTCTCCCTATTCCTGTTCATTTTCCGCAGAAATTGCAAACTGGGCCAAACAGGAGGTTAAAGGCACTGACTCTCCAAGTGGGGAGAGTGTTAGTAAAGCGTCTGGAATGTTGCACCCGAGTACCAGGGGACGAAAACTGAGACACATTTGAACACGTTTCCCGATCACACGGTGGATCATACTGTGGGTTCCACATGCATGTTTTAGCTGAAGGAAGAATCCCTTAAACCTGGAGAGTTGAGAACCATGGAATGGGTACCATGCAATATGACTTCAAAGGGTCTGCATTTGCTCACCGAACCTCACCAATCCTATCACTGCTGCGTTTATGCCGCTGTACACACGCTTGATTCTCTTTCGGAGACATATAAATCCATAGGTTTTAAGATTCTTACCAGTCAGGTATATTCTTAGGCGTTTAATATGGGGTGTTGAGTCCACTTCGTTGAGCAAGCAGTAGCTCTTGTGTATTACATATTTGGCTTATGGAAAGGTATCTGTGCTAATTTCAATCTCTGGTTTTATGCAGCACCCCAACTCACCTTTCCCCTTAAGCAAGCATAAGTTGGTTTTCTACATTTGAGACCCTATTCTGTTTTGTAATTCAGTTCCTGTGTAGCCAAGTTTACATTCCGTGTATTAGTGATATCTAATGATGTTTCTTTTTCTGTGTGACTTATTTCACTTAGAATCATCGTACCTGAATCCACTCATTATGCTGTTACTAGCCTGATGACATAGATTTCATTGCTGAGTGATATTGCATTGTACGTAAGTACCACAACTTCTTTATCCATTTTTCGCTTTCTGCGATATTGACCTTGTACCGTAAACGAGGTTCTTGTAAACAGAGCCGTCCCAAACTTTGGGGTGGCTGTGTCTTTTTGATTTTAATTTCCCTAAGCTATAGGAACATAAGTGGAAGTGCCCTAGGCTCTGTTGCTTTGTTTTTTAGATGTTTCAGGAAACACCATACACTTCTCCAGAGTGGCTGTTGGCAATTTACATCCCGCCCATCAGCATAAGAAGGCTCCCAGTTCTCCATGGCCTGTCCTGCCTTTCTGGATTTTACACTTTTTTCAGATGGCCCTTTTGACCGGGGGGCAGTGAGACTTCATTGTAGTGCAGATTTCCTTTGCAAGCTTGCTTGGTTGGCCAAAAAGGGCGTATGCGTTTTTTCCTGAATATATTCAGGAAAAAACGCATACGCCCTTTTTGGCCAAGTGCATCATTGTGGACGTTCTGCCTCTTTTCCTATGCTTTACATGCAATTCCAGTCTACCTCCTGAAATCGGTTTCCTGCAATTCTGCCCCGCTTTCAAGTCCTCTTGGCAGCCTTACTTCAATATATTTTTGGACGATAGCTGTCATTTATAACTCTGCAGGTTTGTGAATTACAGGGCCCCTGAGCTCCTTTCTTCAACTCGCTTTCTTGTGAGCTGGCCGCAACACCGCGGGATTGCTTCAGGCCCTAGTGTGGTTCCGGCATGGCTCGCTGCGCCTTTGGTTAATTCCTCTTCCTGGTGGGAAATGAGAGTTAAATTTGCCCGTCCAGACACCTCCAGCTAGTCTCTCATTGGTTCTCCCTATTCCTGTTCATTTTCCGCAGAAATTGCAAACTGGGCCAAACAGGAGGTTAAAGGCACTGACTCTCCAAGTGGGGAGAGTGTTAGTAAAGCGTCTGGAATGTTGCACCCGAGTACCAGGGGACGAAAACTGAGACACATTTGAACACGTTTCCCGATCACACGGTGGATCATACTCTGGGTTCCACATGCATGTTTTAGCTGCAGGAAGAATCCCTTAAACCTGGAGAGTTGAGAACCATGGAATGGGTACCATGCAATATGACTTCAAAGGGTCTGCATTTGCTCACCGAACCTCACCAATCCTATCACTGCTGCGTTTAGGCCGCTGTACACACGCTTGATTCTGTTTCGGAGACATATAAATCCATAAGTTTTAAGATTCTTACCAGTCAGGTATATTCTTAGGCGTTTAATATGGGGTGTTGAGTCCACTTCGTTGAGCAAGCAGTAGCTCTTGTCTATTACATATTTGGCTTATGGAAAGGTATCTGTGCTAATTTCAATCTCTGGCTTTATGCAGCACCCCAACTCACCTTTCCCCTTAAGCAAGCATAAGTTGGTTTTCTACATTTGAGACCCTATTCTGTTTTGTAATTCAGTTCCTGTGTAGCCAAGTTTACATTCCGTGTATTAGTGATATCTTATGATGTTTCTGTTTCTGTGTGACTTATTTCACTTAGAATCATCGTACCTGAATCCACTCATTATGCTGCTACTGGCCTGATGACATAGATTTCATTGCTGAGTGATATTGCCTTCTACGTAAGTACCACAACTTCTTTATCCATTTTTCGCTTTCTGCGTTATTGACCTTGTACCGTAAACGAGGTTCTTGTAAACAGAGCCGTCCCAAACTTTGGGGTGGCTGTGTCTTTTTGATTTTAATTTCCCTAAGCTATAGGACCATAAGTGGAAGTGCCCTAGGCTCTGTTGCTTTGTTTTTTAGATGTTTCAGGAAACACCATACACTTCTCCAGAGTGGCTGTTTGCAATTTACATCCCGCCCATCAGCATAAGAAGGCTCCCAGTTCTCCATGGCCTGTCCTGCCTTTCTGGATTTTACACTTTTTTCAGATGGCCCTTTTGACCGGGGGGCAGTGAGACTTCATTGTAGTGCAGATTTCCTTTGCAAGCTTGCTTGGTTGGCCAAAAAGGGCGTATGCGTTTTTTCCTGAATATATTCAGGACAAAACGCATACGCCCTTTTTGGCCAAGTGCATCATTGTGGACGTTCTGCCTCTTTTCCTATGCTTTACATGCAATTCCAGTCTACCTCCTGAAATCGGTTTCCTGCAATTGTGCCCCGCTTTCAAGTCCTCTTGGCAGCCTTACTTCAATATATTTTTGGACGATAGCTGTCATTTAGAACTCTGCAGGTTTGTGAATTACAGGGCCCCTGAGCTCCTTTCTTCAACTCGCTTTCTTGTGAGCTGGCCGCAACACCGCAGGATTGCTTCAGGCCCTAGTGTGGTTCCGGCGTGGCTCGCTGAGCCTTTGGTTAATTCCTCTTCCTGGTGGGAAATGAGAGTTAAATTTCCCCGTCCAGACACCTCCAGCTAGTCTCTCATTGGTTCTCCCTATTCCTGTTCATTTTCCGCAGAAATTGCAAACTGGGCCAAACAGGAGGTTAAAGGCACTGACTCTCCAAGTGGGGAGAGTGTTAGTAAAGCGTCTGGAATGTTGCACCCGAGTACCAGGGGACGAAAACTGAGACACATTTGAACACGTTTCCCGATCACACGGTGGATCATACTGTGGGTTCCACATGCATGTTTTAGCTGAAGGAAGAATCCCTTAAACCTGGAGAGTTGAGAACCATGGAATGGGTACCATGCAATATGACTTCAAAGGGTCTGCATTTGCTCACCGAACCTCACCAATCCTATCACTGCTGCGTTTATGCCGCTGTACACACGCTTGATTCTCTTTCGGAGACATATAAATCCATAGGTTTTAAGATTCTTACCAGTCAGGTATATTCTTAGGCGTTTAATATGGGGTGTTGAGTCCACTTCGTTGAGCAAGCAGTAGCTCTTGTGTATTACATATTTGGCTTATGGAAAGGTATCTGTGCTAATTTCAATCTCTGGTTTTATGCAGCACCCCAACTCACCTTTCCCCTTAAGCAAGCATAAGTTGGTTTTCTACATTTGAGACCCTATTCTGTTTTGTAATTCAGTTCCTGTGTAGCCAAGTTTACATTCCGTGTATTAGTGATATCTAATGATGTTTCTTTTTCTGTGTGACTTATTTCACTTAGAATCATCGTACCTGAATCCACTCATTATGCTGTTACTAGCCTGATGACATAGATTTCATTGCTGAGTGATATTGCATTGTACGTAAGTACCACAACTTCTTTATCCATTTTTCGCTTTCTGCGATATTGACCTTGTACCGTAAACGAGGTTCTTGTAAACAGAGCCGTCCCAAACTTTGGGGTGGCTGTGTCTTTTTGATTTTAATTTCCCTAAGCTATAGGAACATAAGTGGAAGTGCCCTAGGCTCTGTTGCTTTGTTTTTTAGATGTTTCAGGAAACACCATACACTTCTCCAGAGTGGCTGTTGGCAATTTACATCCCGCCCATCAGCATAAGAAGGCTCCCAGTTCTCCATGGCCTGTCCTGCCTTTCTGGATTTTACACTTTTTTCAGATGGCCCTTTTGACCGGGGGGCAGTGAGACTTCATTGTAGTGCAGATTTCCTTTGCAAGCTTGCTTGGTTGGCCAAAAAGGGCGTATGCGTTTTTTCCTGAATATATTCAGGAAAAAACGCATACGCCCTTTTTGGCCAAGTGCATCATTGTGGACGTTCTGCCTCTTTTCCTATGCTTTACATGCAATTCCAGTCTACCTCCTGAAATCGGTTTCCTGCAATTCTGCCCCGCTTTCAAGTCCTCTTGGCAGCCTTACTTCAATATATTTTTGGACGATAGCTGTCATTTATAACTCTGCAGGTTTGTGAATTACAGGGCCCCTGAGCTCCTTTCTTCAACTCGCTTTCTTGTGAGCTGGCCGCAACACCGCGGGATTGCTTCAGGCCCTAGTGTGGTTCCGGCATGGCTCGCTGCGCCTTTGGTTAATTCCTCTTCCTGGTGGGAAATGAGAGTTAAATTTGCCCGTCCAGACACCTCCAGCTAGTCTCTCATTGGTTCTCCCTATTCCTGTTCATTTTCCGCAGAAATTGCAAACTGGGCCAAACAGGAGGTTAAAGGCACTGACTCTCCAAGTGGGGAGAGTGTTAGTAAAGCGTCTGGAATGTTGCACCCGAGTACCAGGGGACGAAAACTGAGACACATTTGAACACGTTTCCCGATCACACGGTGGATCATACTCTGGGTTCCACATGCATGTTTTAGCTGCAGGAAGAATCCCTTAAACCTGGAGAGTTGAGAACCATGGAATGGGTACCATGCAATATGACTTCAAAGGGTCTGCATTTGCTCACCGAACCTCACCAATCCTATCACTGCTGCGTTTAGGCCGCTGTACACACGCTTGATTCTGTTTCGGAGACATATAAATCCATAAGTTTTAAGATTCTTACCAGTCAGGTATATTCTTAGGCGTTTAATATGGGGTGTTGAGTCCACTTCGTTGAGCAAGCAGTAGCTCTTGTCTATTACATATTTGGCTTATGGAAAGGTATCTGTGCTAATTTCAATCTCTGGCTTTATGCAGCACCCCAACTCACCTTTCCCCTTAAGCAAGCATAAGTTGGTTTTCTACATTTGAGACCCTATTCTGTTTTGTAATTCAGTTCCTGTGTAGCCAAGTTTACATTCCGTGTATTAGTGATATCTTATGATGTTTCTGTTTCTGTGTGACTTATTTCACTTAGAATCATCGTACCTGAATCCACTCATTATGCTGCTACTGGCCTGATGACATAGATTTCATTGCTGAGTGATATTGCCTTCTACGTAAGTACCACAACTTCTTTATCCATTTTTCGCTTTCTGCGTTATTGACCTTGTACCGTAAACGAGGTTCTTGTAAACAGAGCCGTCCCAAACTTTGGGGTGGCTGTGTCTTTTTGATTTTAATTTCCCTAAGCTATAGGACCATAAGTGGAAGTGCCCTAGGCTCTGTTGCTTTGTTTTTTAGATGTTTCAGGAAACACCATACACTTCTCCAGAGTGGCTGTTTGCAATTTACATCCCGCCCATCAGCATAAGAAGGCTCCCAGTTCTCCATGGCCTGTCCTGCCTTTCTGGATTTTACACTTTTTTCAGATGGCCCTTTTGACCGGGGGGCAGTGAGACTTCATTGTAGTGCAGATTTCCTTTGCAAGCTTGCTTGGTTGGCCAAAAAGGGCGTATGCGTTTTTTCCTGAATATATTCAGGACAAAACGCATACGCCCTTTTTGGCCAAGTGCATCATTGTGGACGTTCTGCCTCTTTTCCTATGCTTTACATGCAATTCCAGTCTACCTCCTGAAATCGGTTTCCTGCAATTCTGCCCCGCTTTCAAGTCCTCTTGGCAGCCTTACTTCAATATATTTTTGGACGATAGCTGTCATTTAGAACTCTGCAGGTTTGTGAATTACAGGGCCCCTGAGCTCCTTTCTTCAACTCGCTTTCTTGTGAGCTGGCCGCAACACCGCAGGATTGCTTCAGGCCCTAGTGTGGTTCCGGCATGGCACGCTGAGCCTTTGGTTAATTCCTCTTCCTGGTGGGAAATGAGAGTTGAATTTGCCCGTCCAGACACCTCCAGCTAGTCTCTCATTGGTTCTCCCTATTCCTGTTCATTTTCCGCAGAAATTGCAAACTGGGCCAAACAGGAGGTTAAAGGCACTGACTCTCCAAGTGGGGAGAGTGTTAGTAAAGAGTCTGGAATGTTGCACCCGAGTACCAGGGGACGAAAACTGAGACACATTTGAACACGTTTCCCGATCACACGGTGGATCATGCTCTGGGTTCCACATACATGTTTTAGCTGAAGGAAGAATCCCTTAAACCTGGAGAGTTGAGAACCATGGAATGGGTACCATGCGATATGACTTCAAAGGGTCTGCATTTGCTCACCGAACCTCACCAATCCTATCACTGCTGCGTTTATGCCGCTGTACACACGCTTGATTCTCTTTCGGAGACATATAAATCCATAGGTTTTAAGATTCTTACTAGTCAGGTATATTCTTAGGCGTTTAATATGGGGTGTTGAGTCCACTTCGTTGAGCAAGCAGTAGCTCTTGTCTATTACATATTTGGCTTATGGAAAGGTGTCTGTGCTAATTTCAATCTCTGGTTTTATGCAGCACCCCATCTCACCTTTCCCCTTAAGCAGGCATAAGTTGGTTTTCTACATTTGAGACCCTATTCTGTTTTGTAATTCAGTTCCTGTGTAGCCAAGTTTACATTCCGTATATTAGTGATATCTCATGATGTTTCTTTTTCTGTGTGACTTATTTCACTTAGAATCATCGTACCTGAATCCACTCATTATGCTGCTACTGGCCTGATGACATAGATTTCATTGCTGAGTGATATTGCCTTGTACGTAAGTACCACAACTTCTTTATCCATTTTTCGCTTTCTGCGATATTGACCTTGTACCGTAAACGAGGTTCTTGTAAACAGAGCCGTCCCAAACTTTGGGATGGCTGTGTCTTTTTGATTTTAATTTCCCTGATCTATAGGACCATAAGTGGAAGTGCCCTAGGCTCTGTTGCTTTGTTTTTTAGATGTTTCAGGAAACACCATACACTTCTCCAGAGTGGCTGTTGGCAATTTACATCCCGCCCATCAGCATAAGAAGGCTCCCAGTTCTCCATGGCCTGTCCTGCCTTTCTGGATTTTACACTTTTTTCAGATGGCCCTTTTGACCGGGGGGCAGTGAGACTTCATTGTAGTGCAGATTTCCTTTGCAAGCTTGCTTGGTTGGCCAAAAAGGGCGTATGCGTTTTTTCCTGAATATATTCAGGAAAAAACGCATACGCCCTTTTTGGCCAAGTGCATCATTGTGGACGTTCTGCCTCTTTTCCCATGCTTTACATGCAATTCCAGTCTACCTCCTGAAATCGGTTTCCTGCAATTCTGCCCCGCTTTCAAGTCCTCTTGGCAGCCTTACTTCAATATATTTTTGGACGATAGCTGTCATTTATACCTCAGCAGGTTTGTGAATTACAGGGCCCCTGAGCTCCTTTCTTCAACTCGCTTTCTTGTGAGCTGGCCGCAACACCGCAGGATTGCTTCAGGCCCTAGTGTGGTTCCGGCATGGCTCGCTGAGCCTTTGGTTAATTCCTCTTCCTGGTGGGAAATGAGAGTTAAATTTGCCCGTCCAGACACCTCCAGCTAGTCTCTCATTGGTTCTCCCTATTCCTGTTCATTTTCCGCAGAAATTGCAAACTGGGCCAAACAGGAGGTTAAAGGCACTGACTCTCCAAGTGGGGAGAGTGTTAGTAAAGCGTCTGGAATGTTGCACCCGAGTACCAGGGGACGAAAACTGAGACACATTTGAACACGTTTCCCGATCACACGGTGGATCATACTCTGGGTTCCACATGCATGTTTTAGCTGCAGGAAGAATCCCTTAAACCTGGAGAGTTGAGAACCATGGAATGGGTACCATGCAATATGACTTCAAAGGGTCTGCATTTGCTCACCGAACCTCACCAATCCTATCACTGCTGCGTTTATGCCGCTGTACACACGCTTGATTCTCTTTCGGAGACATATAAATCCATAGGTTTTAAGATTCTTACTAGTCAGGTATATTCTTAGGCGTTTATTATGGGGTGTTGAGTCCACTTCGTTGAGCAAGCAATAGCTCTTGTCTATTACATATTTGGCTTATGGAAAGGTATCTGTGCTAATTTCAATCTCTGGTTTTATGCAGCACCCCAACTCACCTTTCCCCTTAAGCAAGCATAAGTTGGTTTTCTACATTTGAGACCCTGTTCTGTTTTGTAATTCAGTTCCTGTGTAGCCAAGTTTACATTCCGTATATTAGTGATATCTAATGATGTTTCTTTTTCTGTGTGACTTATTTCACTTAGAATCATCGTACCTGAATCCGCTCATTATGCTGCTACTGGCCTGATGACATAGATTTCATTGCTGAGTGATATTGCCTTGTACGTAAGTACCACAACTTCTTTATCCATTTTTTGCTTTCTGCGATATTGACCTTGTACCGTAAACGAGGTTCTTGTAAACAGAGCCGTCCCAAACTTTGGGGTGGCTGTGTTTTTGATTTTAATTTCCCTAAGCTATAGGACCATAAGTGGAAGTGCCCTAGGCTCTGTTGCTTTGTTTTTTAGATGTTTCAGGAAACACCATACACTTCTCCAGAGTGGCTGTTGGCAATTTACATCCCGACCATCAGCATAAGAAGGCTCCCAGTTCTCCATGGCCTGTCCTGCCTTTCTGGATTTTACACTTTTTTCAGATGGCCCTTTTGACCGGGGGGGGCAGTGAGACTTCATTGTAGTGCAGATTTCCTTTGCAAGCTTGCTTGTTTGGCCAAAAAGGGCGTATGCGTTTTTTCCTGAATATATTCAGGAAAAGACGCATGCACCCTTTTTGGCCAAGTGCATCATTGTGGATGTTCTGCCTCTTTTCCTATGCTTTACATGCAATTCCAGTCTACCTCCTGAAATCGGTTTCCTGCAATTGTGCCCCGCTTTCAAGTCCTCTTGGCAGCCTTACTTCAATATATTTTTGGACGATAGCTGTCATTTATACCTCTGCAGGTTTGTGAATTACAGGGCCCCTGAGCTCCTTTCTTCAACTCGCTTTCTTGTGAGCTGGCCGCAATACCGCAGGATTGCTTCAGGCCCTAGTGTGGTTCCGGCATGGCACGCTGAGCCTTTGGTTAATTCCTCTTCCTCGTGGGAAATGAGAGTTAAATTTGCCCGTCCAGACACCTCCAGCTAGTCTCTCATTGGTTCTCCCTATTCCTGTTCATTTTCCGCAGAAATTGCAAACTGGGCCAAACAGGAGGTTAAAGGCACTGACTCTCCAAGTGGGGAGAGTGTTAGTAAAGCGTCTGGAATGTTGCACCCGAGTACCAGGGGACGAAAACTGATACACATTTGAACACGTTTCCCGATCACACGGTGGATCATACTCTGGGTTCCACATGCATGTTTTAGCTGCAGGAAGAATCCCTTAAACCTGGAGAGTTGAGAACCATGGAATGGGTACCATGCAATATGACTTCAAAGGGTCTGCATTTGCTCACCGAACCTCACCAATCCTATCACTGCTGCGTTTATGCCGCTGTACACACGCTTGATTCTCTTTCGGAGACATATAAATCCATAGGTTTTAAGATTCTTACTAGTCAGGTATATTCTTAGGCGTTTAATATGGGGTGTTGAGTCCACTTCATTGAGCAAGCAGTAGCTCTTGTCTATTACATATTTGGCTTATGGAAAGGTATCTGTGCTAATTTCAATCTCTGGTTTTATGCAGCACCCCAACTCATCTTTCCCCTTAAGCAAGCGTAAGTTGGTTTTCTACATTTGAGACCCTGTTCTGTTTTGTAATTCAGTTCCTGTGTAGCCAAGTTTACATTCCGTATATTAGTGATATCTAATGATGTTTCTTTTTCTGTGTGACTTATTTCACTTAGAATCATCGTACCTGAATCCGCTCATTATGCTGCTACTGGCCTGATGACATAGATTTCATTGCTGAGTGATATTGCCTTGTACGTAAGTACCACAACTTCTTTATCCATTTTTCGCTTTCTGCGATATTGACCTTGTACCGTAAACGAGGTTCTTGTAAACAGAGCCGTCCCAAACTTTGGGGTGGCTGTGTTTTTTATTTTAATTTCCCTAAGCTATAGGACCATAAGTGGAAGTGCCCTAGGCTCTGTTGCTTTGTTTTTTAGATGTTTCAGGAAACACCATACACTTCTCCAGAGTGGCTGTTGGCAATTTACATCCCGACCATCAGCATAAGAAGGCTCCCAGTTCTCCATGGCCTGTCCTGCCTTTCTGGATTTTACACTTTTTTCAGATGGCCCTTTTGACTGGGGGGGGCAGTGAGACTTCATTGTAGTGCAGATTTCCTTTGCAAGCTTGCTTGGTTGGCCAAAAAGGGCATATGCGTTTTTTCCTGAATATATTCAGGAAAAAACGCATGCGCCCTTTTTGGCCAAGTGCATCATTGTGGATGTTCTGCCTCTTTTCCTATGCTTTACATGCAATTCCAGTCTACCTCCTGAAATCGGTTTCCTGCAATTGTGCCCCGCTTTCAAGTCCTCTTGGCAGCCTTACTTCAATATATTTTTGGACGATAGCTGTCATTTATACCTCTGCAGGTTTGTGAATTACAGGGCCCCTGAGCTCCTTTCTTCAACTCGCTTTCTTGTGAGCTGGCCGCAATACCGCAGGATTGCTTCAGGCCCTAGTGTGGTTCCGGCATGGCACGCTGAGCCTTTGGTTAATTCCTCTTCCTGGTGGGAAATGAGAGTTAAATTTGCCCGTCCAGACACCTCCAGCTAGTCTCTCATTGGTTCTCCCTATTCCTGTTCATTTTCCGCAGAAATTGCAAACTGGGCCAAACAGGAGGTTAAAGGCACTGACTCTCCAAGTGGGGAGAGTGTTAGTAAAGCGTCTGGAATGTTGCACCCGAGTACCAGGGGACGAAAACTGATACACATTTGAACACGTTTCCCGATCACACGGTGGATCATACTCTGGGTTCCACATGCATGTTTTAGCTGCAGGAAGAATCCCTTAAACCTGGAGAGTTGAGAACCATGGAATGGGTACCATGCAATATGACTTCAAAGGGTCTGCATTTGCTCACCGAACCTCACCAATCCTATCACTGCTGCGTTTATGCCGCTGTACACACGCTTGATTCTCTTTCGGAGACATATAAATCCATAGGTTTTAAGATTCTTACTAGTCAGGTATATTCTTAGGCGTTTAATATGGGGTGTTGAGTCCACTTCATTGAGCAAGCAGTAGCTCTTGTCTATTACATATTTGGCTTATGGAAAGGTATCTGTGCTAATTTCAATCTCTGGTTTTATGCAGCACCCCAACTCATCTTTCCCCTTAAGCAAGCATAAGTTGGTTTTCTACATTTGAGACCCTGTTCTGTTTTGTAATTCAGTTCCTGTGTAGCCAAGTTTACATTCCGTATATTAGTGATATCTAATGATGTTTCTTTTTCTGTGTGACTTATTTCACTTAGAATCATCGTACCTGAATCCGCTCATTATGCTGCTACTGGCCTGATGACATAGATTTCATTGCTGAGTGATATTGCCTTGTACGTAAGTACCACAACTTCTTTATCCATTTTTCGCTTTCTGCGATATTGACCTTGTACCGTAAACGAGGTTCTTGTAAACAGAGCTGTCCCAAACTTTGGGGTGGCTGTGTCTTTTTGATTTTAATTTCCCTGATCTATAGGACCATAAGTGGAAGTGCACTAGGCTCTGTTGCTTTGTTTTTTAGATGTTTCAGGAAACACCATACACTTCTCCAGAGTGGCTGTTGGCAATTTACATCCCGCCCATCAACATAAGAAGGCTCCCAGTTCTCCATGGCCTGTCCTGCCTTTCTGGATTTTACACTTTTTTCAGATGGCCCTTTTGACCGGGGTGCAGTGAGACTTCATTGTAGTGCAGATTTCCTTTGCAAGCTTGCTTGGTTGGCCAAAAAGGGCGTATGCGTTTTTTCCTGAATATATTCAGGAAAAAACGCATACGCCCTTTTTGGCCAAGTGCATCATTGTGGACGTTCTGCCTCTTTTCCTATGCTTTACATGCAATTCCAGTCTACCTCCTGAAATCGGTTTCCTGCAATTCTGCCCCGCTTTCAAGTCCTCTTGGCAGCCTTACTTCAATATATTTTTGGACGATAGCTGTCATTTATAACTCTGCAGGTTTGTGAATTACAGGGCCCCTGAGCTCCTTTCTTCAACTCGCTTTCTTGTGAGCTGGCCGCAACACCGCAGGATTGCTTCAGGCCCTAGTGTGGTTCTGGCGTGGCTCGCTGAGCCTTTGGTTAATTCCTCTTCCTGGTGGGAAATGAGAGTTAAATTTGCCCATCCAGACACCTCCAGCTAGTCTCTCATTGGTTCTCCGTATTCCTGTTCATTTTCCGCAGAAATTGCAAACTGGGCCAAACAGGAGGTTAAAGGCACTGACTCTCCAAGTGGGGAGAGTGTTAGTAAAGCGTCTGGAATGTTGCACCCGAGTACCAGGGGACGAAAACTGAGACACATTTGAACACGTTTCCCGATCACACGGTGGATCATACTCTGGGTTCCACATGCATGTTTTAGCTGCAGGAAGAATCCCTTAAACCTGGAGAGTTGAGAACCATGGAATGGGTACCATGCAATATGACTTCAAAGGGTCTGCATTTGCTCACCGAACCTCACCAATCCTATCACTGCTGCGTTTATGCCGCCGTACACACGCTTGATTCTCTTTCGGAGACATATAAATCCATAGGTTTTAAGATTCTTACTAGTCAGGTATATTTTTAGGCGTTTAATATGGGGTGTTGAGTCCACTTCGTTGAGCAAGCAGTAGCTCTTGTCTATTACATATTTGGCTTATGGAAAGGTATCTGTGCTAATTTCAATCTCTGGCTTTATGCAGCACCCCAAGTCACCTTTCCCCTTAAGCAAGCATAAGTTGGTTTTCTACATTTGAGACCCTATTCTGTTTTGTAATTCAGTTCCTGTGTAGCCAAGTTTACATTCCGTGTATTAGTGATATCTAATGATGTTTCTTTTTCTGTGTGACTTATTTCACTTAGAATCATCGTACCTGAATCCACTCATTATGCTGCTACTGGCCTGATGACATAGATTTCATTGCTGAGTGATATTGCATTGTACGTAAGTACCACAACTTCTTTATCCATTTTTCGCTTTCTGCGATATTGACCTTGTACCGTAAACGAGGTTCTTGTAAACAGAGCCGTCCCAAACTTTGGGGTGGCTGTGTCTTTTTGATTTTAATTTCCCTAATCTATAGGACCATAAGTAGAAGTTCCCTAGGCTCTGTTGCTTTGTTTTTTAGATGTTTCAGGAAACACCATACACTTCTCCAGAGTGGCTGTTTGCAATTTACATCCCGCCCATCAGCATAAGAAGGCTCCCAGTTCTCCATGGCCTGTCCTGCCTTTCTGGCTTTTACACTTTTTTCAGATGGCCCTTTTGACCGGGGGGCAGTGAGACTTCATTGTAGTGCAGATTTCCTTTGCAAGCTTGCTTGGTTGGCCAAAAAGGGCGTATGCGTTTTTTCCTGAATATATTCAGGAAAAAACGCATACGCCCTCTTTGGCCAAGTGCATCATTGTGGACGTTCTGCCTCTTTTCCTATGCTTTACATGCAATTCCAGTCTACCTCCTGAAATCGGTTTCCTGCAATTCTGCCCCGCTTTCAAGTCCTCTTGGCAGCCTTACTTCAATATATTTTTGGACGATAGCTGTCATTTATACCTCTGCAGGTTTGTGAATTACAGGGCCCCTGAGCTCCTTTCTTCAACTCGCTTTCTTGTGAGCTGGCCGCAACACCGCGGGATTGCTTCAGGCCCTAGTGTGGTTCCGGCATGGCTCGCTGCGCCTTTGGTTAATTCCTCTTCCTGGTGGGAAATGAGAGTTAAATTTGCCCGTCCAGACACCTCCAGCTAGTCTCTCATTGGTTCTCCCTATTCCTGTTCATTTTCCGCAGAAATTGCAAACTGGGCCAAACAGGAGGTTAAAGGCACTGACTCTCCAAGTGGGGAGAGTGTTAGTAAAGCGTCTGGAATGTTGCACCCGAGTACCAGGGGACGAAAACTGATACACATTTGAACACGTTTCCCGATCACACGGTGGATCATACTCTGGGTTCCACATGCATGTTTTAGCTGCAGGAAGAATCCCTTAAACCTGGAGAGTTGAGAACCATGGAATGGGTACCATGCAATATGACTTCAAAGGGTCTGCATTTGCTCACCGAACCTCACCAATCCTATCACTGCTGCGTTTATGCCGCTGTACACACGCTTGATTCTCTTTCGGAGACATATAAATCCATATGTTTTAAGATTCTTACTAGTCAGGTATATTCTTAGGCGTTTAATATGGGGTGTTGAGTCCACTTCATTGAGCAAGCAGTAGCTCTTGTCTATTACATATTTGGCTTATGGAAAGGTATCTGTGCTAATTTCAATCTCTGGTTTTATGCAGCACCCCAACTCATCTTTCCCCTTAAGCAAGCATAAGTTGGTTTTCTACATTTGAGACCCTATTCTGTTTTGTAATTCAGTTCCTGTGTAGCCAAGTTTACATTCCGTGTATTAGTGATATCTAATGATGTTTCTTTTTCTGTGTGACTTATTTCACTTAGAATCATCGTACCTGAATCCACTCATTATGCTGCTACTGGCCTGATGACATAGATTTCATTGCTGAGTGATATTGCATTGTACGTAAGTACCACAACTTCTTTATCCATTTTTCGCTTTCTGCGATATTGACCTTGTACCGTAAACGAGGTTCTTGTAAACAGAGCCGTCCCAAACTTTGGGGTGGCTGTGTCTTTTTGATTTTAATTTCCCTAATCTATAGGACCATAAGTAGAAGTTCCCTAGGCTCTGTTGCTTTGTTTTTTAGATGTTTCAGGAAACACCATACACTTCTCCAGAGTGGCTGTTTGCAATTTACATCCCGCCCATCAGCATAAGAAGGCTCCCAGTTCTCCATGGCCTGTCCTGCCTTTCTGGATTTTACACTTTTTTCAGATGGCCCTTTTGACCGGGGGGCAGTGAGACTTCATTGTAGTGCAGATTTCCTTTGCAAGCTTGCTTGGTTGGCCAAAAAGGGCGTATGCGTTTTTTCCTGAATATATTCAGGAAAAAACGCATACGCCCTTTTTGGCCAAGTGCATCATTGTGGACGTTCTGCCTCTTTTCCTATGCTTTACATGCAATTCCAGTCTACCTCCTGAAATCGGTTTCCTGCAATTCTGCCCCGCTTTCAAGTCCTCTTGGCAGCCTTACTTCAATATATTTTTGGACGATAGCTGTCATTTATACCTCTGCAGGTTTGTGAATTACAGGGCCCCTGAGCTCCTTTCTTCAACTCGCTTTCTTGTGAGCTGGCCGCAACACCGCGGGATTGCTTCAGGCCCTAGTGTGGTTCCGGCATGGCTCGCTGCGCCTTTGGTTAATTCCTCTTCCTGGTGGGAAATGAGAGTTAAATTTGCCCGTCCAGACACCTCCAGCTAGTCTCTCATTGGTTCTCCCTATTCCTGTTCATTTTCCGCAGAAATTGCAAACTGGGCCAAACAGGAGGTTAAAGGCACTGACTCTCCAAGTGGGGAGAGTGTTAGTAAAGCGTCTCGAATGTTGCACCCGAGTACCAGGGGACGAAAACTGAGACACATTTGAACACGTTTCCCGATCACACGGTGGATCTTACTCTGGGTTCCACATGCATGTTTTAGCTGAAGGAAGAATCCCTTAAACCTGGAGAGTTGAGAACCATGGAATGGGTACCATGCAATATGACTTCAAAGGGTCTGCATTTGCTCACCGAACCTCACCAATCCTATCACTGCTGCGTTTAGGCCGCTGTACACACGCTTGATTCTGTTTCGGAGACATATAAATCCATAAGTTTTAAGATTCTTACCAGTCAGGTATATTCTTAGGCGTTTAATATGGGGTGTTGAGTCCACTTCGTTGAGCAAGCAGTAGCTCTTGTCTATTACATATTTGGCTTATGGAAAGGTATCTGTGCTAATTTCAATCTCTGGCTTTATGCAGCACCCCAACTCACCTTTCCCCTTAAGCAAGCATAAGTTGGTTTTCTACATTTGAGACCCTATTCTGTTTTGTAATTCAGTTCCTGTGTAGCCAAGTTTACATTCCGTGTATTAGTGATATCTTATGATGTTTCTTTTTCTGTGTGACTTATTTCACTTAGAATCATCGTACCTGAATCCACTCATTATGCTGCTACTGGCCTGATGACATAGATTTCATTGCTGAGTGATATTGCCTTCTACGTAAGTACCACAACTTTTTTATCCATTTTTCGCTTTCTGCGTTATTGACCTTGTACCGTAAACGAGGTTCTTGTAAACAGAGCCGTCCCAAACTTTGGGGTGGCTGTGTCTTTTTGATTTTAATTTCCCTAAGCTATAGGACCATAAGTGGAAGTGCCCTAGGCTCTGTTGCTTTGTTTTTTAGATGTTTCAGGAAACACCATACACTTCTCCAGAGTGGCTGTTTGCAATTTACATCCCGCCCATCAGCATAAGAAGGCTCCCAGTTCTCCATGGCCTGTCCTGCCTTTCTGGATTTTACACTTTTTTCAGCTGGCCCTTTTGACCGGGGGGCAGTGAGACTTCATTGTAGTGCAGATTTCCTTTGCAAGCTTGCTTGGTTGGCCAAAAAGGGCGTATGCGTTTTTTCCTGAATATATTCAGGAAAAAACGCATACGCCCTTTTTGGCCAAGTGCATCATTGTGGACGTTCTGCCTCTTTTCCTATGCTTTACATGCAATTCCAGTCTACCTCCTGAAATCGGTTTCCTGCAATTCTGCCCCGCTTTCAAGTCCTCTTGGCAGCCTTACTTCAATATATTTTTGGACGATAGCTGTCATTTATAACTCTGCAGGTTTGTGAATTACAGGGCCCCTGAGCTCCTTTCTTCAACTCGCTTTCTTGTGAGCTGGCCGCAACACCGCAGGATTGCTTCAGGCCCTATTGTGGTTCCGGCATGGCACGCTGAGCCTTTGGTTAATTCCTCTTCCTGGTGGGAAATGAGAGTTGAATTTGCCTGTCCAGACACCTCCAGCTAGTCTCTCATTGGTTCTCCCTATTCCTGTTCATTTTCCGCAGAAATTTCAAACTGGGCCAAACAGGAGGTTAAAGGCACTGACTCTCCAAGTGGGGAGAGTGTTAGTAAAGAGTCTGGAATGTTGCACCCGAGTACCAGGGGACGAAAACTGAGACACATTTGAACACGTTTCCCGATCACACGGTGGATCATGCTCTGGGTTCCACATACATGTTTTAGATGAAGGAAGAATCCCTTAAACCTGGAGAGTTGAGAACCATGGAATGGGTACCATGCGATATGACTTCAAAGGGTCTGCATTTGCTCACCGAACCTCACCAATCCTATCACTGCTGCGTTTATGCCGCTGTACACACGCTTGATTCTCTTTCGGAGACATATAAATCCATAGGTTTTAAGATTCTTACTAGTCAGGTATATTCTTAGGCGTTTAATATGGGGTGTTGAGTCCACTTCGTTGAGCAAGCAGTAGCTCTTGTCTATTACATATTTGGCTTATGGAAAGGTGTCTGTGCTAATTTCAATCTCTGGTTTTATGCAGCACCCCATCTCACCTTTCCCCTTAAGCAGGCATAAGTTGGTTTTCTACATTTGAGACCCTATTCTGTTTTGTAATTCAGTTCCTGTGTAGCCAAGTTTACATTCCGTGTATTAGTGATATCTAATGATGTTTCTTTTTCTGTGTGACTTATTTCACTTAGAATCATCGTACCTGAATCCGCTCATTATGCTGCTACTGGCCTGATGACATAGATTTCATTGCTGAGTGATATTGCCTTGTACGTAAGTACCACAACTTCTTTATCCATTTTTTGCTTTCTGCGATATTGACCTTGTACCGTAAACGAGGTTCTTGTAAACAGAGCCGTCCCAAACTTTGGGGTGGCTGTGTCTTTTTGATTTTAATTTCCCTAATCTATAGGACCATAAGTAGAAGTTCCCTAGGCTCTGTTGCTTTGTTTTTTAGATGTTTCAGGAAACACCATACACTTCTCCAGAGTGGCTGTTTGCAATTTACATCCCGCCCATCAGCATAAGAAGGCTCCCAGTTCTCCATGGCCTGTCCTGCCTTTCTGGATTTTACACTTTTTTCAGATGGCCCTTTTGACCGGGGGGCAGTGAGACTTCATTGTAGTGCAGATTTCCTTTGCAAGCTTGCTTGGTTGGCCAAAAAGGGCGTATGCGTTTTTTCCTGAATATATTCAGGAAAAAACGCATACGCCCTTTTTGGCCAAGTGCATCATTGTGGACGTTCTGCCTCTTTTCCTATGCTTTACATGCAATTCCAGTCTACCTCCTGAAATCGGTTTCCTGCAATTCTGCCCCGCTTTCAAGTCCTCTTGGCAGCCTTACTTCAATATATTTTTGGACGATAGCTGTCATTTATACCTCTGCAGGTTTGTGAATTACAGGGCCCCTGAGCTCCTTTCTTCAACTCGCTTTCTTGTGAGCTGGCCGCAATACCGCAGGATTGCTTCAGGCCCTAGTGTGGTTCCGGCATGGCACGCTGAGCCTTTGGTTAATTCCTCTTCCTGGTGGGAAATGAGAGTTAAATTTGCCCGTCCAGACACCTCCAGCTAGTCTCTCATTGGTTCTCCCTATTCCTGTTCATTTTCCGCAGAAATTGCAAACTGGGCCAAACAGGAGGTTAAAGGCACTGACTCTCCAAGTGGGGAGAGTGTTAGTAAAGCGTCTGGAATGTTGCACCCGAGTACCAGGGGACGAAAACTGATACACATTTGAACACGTTTCCCGATCACACGGTGGATCATACTCTGGGTTCCACATGCATGTTTTAGCTGCAGGAAGAATCCCTTAAACCTGGAGAGTTGAGAACCATGGAATGGGTACCATGCAATATGACTTCAAAGGGTCTGCATTTGCTCACCGAACCTCACCAATCCTATCACTGCTGCGTTTATGCCGCTGTACACACGCTTGATTCTCTTTCGGAGACATATAAATCCATAGGTTTTAAGATTCTTACCAGTCAGGTATATTCTTAGGCGTTTAATATGGGGTGTTGAGTCCACTTCATTGAGCAAGCAGTAGCTCTTGTCTATTACATATTTGGCTTATGGAAAGGTATCTGTGCTAATTTCAATCTCTGGTTTTATGCAGCACCCCAACTCACCTTTCCCCTTAAGCAAGCATAAGTTGGTTTTCTACATTTGAGACCCTGTTCTGTTTTGTAATTCAGTTCCTGTGTAGCCAAGTTTACATTCCGTATATTAGTGATATCTAATGATGTTTCTTTTTCTGTGTGACTTATTTCACTTAGAATCATCGTACCTGAATCCGCTCATTATGCTGCTACTGGCCTGATGACATAGATTTCATTGCTGAGTGATATTGCCTTGTACGTAAGTACCACAACTTCTTTATCCATTTTTCGCTTTCTGCGATATTGACCTTGTACCGTAAACGAGGTTCTTGTAAACAGAGCTGTCCCAAACTTTGGGGTGGCTGTGTCTTTTTGATTTTAATTTCCCTGATCTATAGGACCATAAGTGGAAGTGCCCTAGGCTCTGTTGCTTTGTTTTTTAGATGTTTCAGGAAACACCATTCACTTCTCCAGAGTGGCTGTTGGCAATTTACATCCCGCCCATCAACATAAGAAGGCTCCCAGTTCTCCATGGCCTGTCCTGCCTTTCTGGATTTTACACTTTTTTCAGATGGCCCTTTTGACCGGGGTGCAGTGAGACTTCATTGTAGTGCAGATTTCCTTTGCAAGCTTGCTTGGTTGGCCAAAAAGGGCATATGCGTTTTTTCCTGAATATATTCAGGAAAAAACGCATACGCCCTTTTTTGCCAAGTGCATCACTGTGGACGTTCTGCCTCTTTTCCTATGCTTTACATGCAATTCCAGTCTACCTCCTGAAATCTGTTTCCTGCAATTCTGCCCCGCTTTCAAGTCCTCTTGGCAGCCTTACTTCAATATATTTTTGGACGATAGCTGTCATTTAGAACTCTGCAGGTTTGTGAATTACAGGGCCCCTGAGCTCCTTTCTTCAACTCGCTTTCTTGTGAGCTGGCCGCAACACCGCAGGATTGCTTCAGGCCCTAGTGTGGTTCCGGCATGGCTCGCTGAGCCTTTGGTTAATTCCTCTTCCTGGTGGGAAATGAGAGTTAAATTTGCCCATCCAGACACCTCCAGCTAGTCTCTCATTGGTTCTCCCTATTCCTGTTCATTTTCCGCAGAAATTGCAAACTGGGCCAAACAGGAGGTTAAAGGCACTGACTCTCCAAGTGGGGAGAGTGTTAGTAAAGCGTCTGGAATGTTGCACCCGAGTACTAGGGGACGAAAACTGAGACACATTTGAACACGTTTCCCGATCACACGGTGGATCATACTCTGGGTTCCACATGCATGTTTTAGGTGAAGGAAGAATCCCTTAAACCTGGAGAGTTGAGAACCATGGAATGGGTACCATGCAATATGACTTCAAAGGGTCTGCATTTGCTCACCGCACCTCACCAATCCTATCACTGCTGCGTTTATGCCGCTGTACACACGCTTGATTCTCTTTCGGAGACATATAAATCCATAGGTTTTAAGATTCTTACTAGTCAGGTATATTCTTAGGCGTTTAATATGGGGTGTTGAGTCCACTTCATTGAGCAAGCAGTAGCTCTTGTCTATTACATATTTGGCTTATGGAAAGGTATCTGTGTTAATTTCAATCTCTGGTTTTATGCAGCACCCCAACTCACCTTTCCCCTTAAGCAAGCATAAGTTGGTTTTCTACATTTGAGACCCTGTTCTGTTTTGTAATTCAGTTCCTGTGTAGCCAAGTTTACATTCCGTATATTAGTGATATCTAATGATGTTTCTTTTTCTGTGTGACTTATTTCACTTAAAATCATCGTACCTGAATCCGCTCATTATGCTGCTACTGGCCTGATGACATAGATTTCATTGCTGAGTGATATTGCCTTGTACGTAAGTACCACAACTTCTTTATCCATTTTTCGCTTTCTGCGATATTGACCTTGTACCGTAAACGAGGTTCTTGTAAACAGAGCCGTCCCAAACTTTGGGGTGGCTGTGTCTTTTTGATTTTAATTTCCCTGATCTATAGGACCATAAGTGGAAGTGCCCTAGGCTCTGTTGCTTTGTGTTTTAGATGTTTCAGGAAACACCATACACTTCTCCAGAGTGGCTGTTGGCAATTTATATCCCGCCCATCAGCATAAGAAGGCTCCCAGTTCTCCATGGCCTGTCCTGCCTTTCTGGATTTTACACTTTTTTCAGATGGCCCTTTTGGCCGGGGGGCAGTGAGACTTCATTGTAGTGCAGATTTCCTTTGCAAGCTTGCTTGGTTGGCCAAAAAGGGCGTATGCGTTTTTTCCTGAATATATTCAGGAAAAAACGCAAACGCCCTTTTTGGCCAAGTGCATCATTGTGGACGTTCTGCCTCTTTTCCTATGCTTTACATGCAATTCCAGTCTACCTCCTGAAATCGGTTTCCTGCAATTCTGCCCCGCTTTCAAGTCCTCTTGGCAGCCTTACTTCAATACATTTTTGGACGATAGCTGTCATTTATAACTCTGCAGGTTTGTGAATTACAGGGCCCCAGAGCTCCTTTCTTCAACTCGCTTTTTTGTGAGCTGGCCGCAACACCGCAGGATTGCTTCAGGCCCTAGTGTGGTTCCGGCATGGCTCGCTGAGCCTTTGGTTAATTCCTCTTCCTGGTGGGAAATGAGAGTTAAATTTGCCCGTCCAGACACCTCCAGCTAGTCTCTCATTGGTTCTCCCTATTCCTGTTCATTTTCCGCAGAAATTGCAAACTGGGCCAAACAGGAGGTTAAAGGCACTGACTCTCCAAGTGGGGAGAGTGTTAGTAAAGCGTCTGGAATGTTGCACCCGAGTACCAGGGGACGAAAACTGAGACACATTTGAACACGTTTCCCGATCACACGGTGGATCATACTCTGGGTTCCACATGCATGTTTTAGCTGCAGGAAGAATCCCTTAAACCTGGAGAGTTGAGAACCATGGAATGGGTACCATGCAATATGACTTCAAAGGGTCTGCATTTGCTCACCGAACCTCACCAATCCTATCACTGCTGCGTTTATGCCGCTGTACACACGCTTGATTCTCTTTCGGAGACATATAAATCCATAGGTTTTAAGATTCTTACTAGTCAGGTATATTCTTAGGCGTTTAATATGGTGTGTTGAGTCCACTTCGTTGAGCAAGCAGTAGCTCTTGTCTATTACATATTTGGCTTATGGAAAGGTATCTGTGCTAATTTCAATCTCTGGTTTTATGCAGCACCCCAACTCACCTTTCCCCTTAAGCAAGCATAAGTTGGTTTTCTACATTTGAGACCCTGTTCTGTTTTGTAATTCAGTTCCTGTGTAGCCAAGTTTACATTCCGTATATTAGTGATATCTAATGATGTTTCTTTTTCTGTGTGACTTATTTCACTTAGAATCATCGTACCTGAATCCGCTCATTATGCTGCTACTGGCCTGATGACATAGATTTCATTGCTGAGTGATATTGCCTTGTACGTAAGTACCACAACTTCTTTATCCATTTTTTGCTTTCTGCGATATTGACCTTGTACCGTAAACGAGGTTCTTGTAAACAGAGCCGTCCCAAACTTTGGGGTGGCTGTGTTTTTTATTTTAATTTCCCTAAGCTATAGGACCATAAGTGGAAGTGCCCTAGGCTCTGTTGCTTTGTTTTTTAGATGTTTCAGGAAACACCATACACTTCTCCAGAGTGGCTGTTGGCAATTTACATCCCGCCCATCAACATAAGAAGGCTCCCAGTTCTCCATGGCCTGTCCTGCCTTTCTGGATTTTACACTTTTTTCAGATGGCCCTTTTGACCGGGGTGCAGTGAGACTTCATTGTAGTGCAGATTTCCTTTGCAAGCTTGCTTGGTTGGCCGAAAAGGGCATATGCGTTTTTTCCTGAATATATTCAGGAAAAAACGCATACGCCCTTTTTGGCCAAGTGCATCATTGTGGACGTTCTGCCTCTTTTCCTATGCTTTACATGCAATTCCAGTCTACCTCCTGAAATCGGTTTCCTGCAATTCTGCCCCGCTTTCAAGTCCTCTTGGCAGCCTTACTTCAATACATTTTTGGACGATAGCTGTCATTTATAACTCTGCAGGTTTGTGAATTACAGGGCCCCTGAGCTCCTTTCTTCAACTCGCTTTCTTGTGAGCTGGCCGCAACACCGCAGGATTGCTTCAGGCCCTAGTGTGGTTCCGGCGTGGCTCGCTGAGCCTTTGGTTAATTCCTCTTCCTGGTGGGAAATGAGAGTTAAATTTCCCCGTCCAGACACCTCCAGCTAGTCTCTCATTGGTTCTCCCTATTCCTGTTCATTTTCCGCAGAAATTGCAAACTGGGCCAAACAGGAGGTTAAAGGCACTGACTCTCCAAGTGGGGAGAGTGTTAGTAAAGCGTCTGGAATGTTGCACCCGAGTACCAGGGGACGAAAACTGAGACACATTTGAACACGTTTCCCGATCACACGGTGGATCATACTGTGGGTTCCACATGCATGTTTTAGCTGAAGGAAGAATCCCTTAAACCTGGAGAGTTGAGAACCATGGAATGGGTACCATGCAATATGACTTCAAAGGGTCTGCATTTGCTCACCGAACCTCACCAATCCTATCACTGCTGCGTTTATGCCGCTGTACACACGCTTGATTCTCTTTCGGAGACATATAAATCCATAGGTTTTAAGATTCTTACTAGTCAGGTATATTCTTAGGCGTTTAATATGGGGTGTTGAGTCCACTTCGTTGAGCAAGCAGTAGCTCTTGTCTATTACATATTTGGCTTATGGAAAGGTATCTGTGTTAATTTCAATCTCTGGTTTTATGCAGCACCCCAACTCACCTTTCCCCTTAAGCAAGCAAAAGTTGGTTTTCTACATTTGAGGCCCTGTTCTGTTTTGTAATTCAGTTCCTGTGTAGCCAAGTTTACATTCCGTATATTAGTGATATCTAATGATGTTTCTTTTTCTGTGTGACTTATTTCACTTAGAATCATCGTACCTGAATCCGCTCATTATGCTGCTACTGGCCTGATGACATAGATTTCATTGCTGAGTGATATTGCCTTGTACGTAAGTACCACAACTTCTTTATCCATTTTTCGCTTTCTGCGATATTGACCTTGTACCGTAAACGAGGTTCTTGTAAACAGAGCCGTCCCAAACTTTGGGGTGGCTGTGTCTTTTTGATTTTAATTTCCCTGATCTATAGGACCATAAGTGGAAGTGCCCTAGGCTCTGTTGCTTTGTTTTTTAGATGTTTCAGGAAACACCATACACTTCTCCAGAGTGGCTGTTGGCAATTTACATCCCGCCCATCAGCATAAGAAGGCTCCCAGTTCTCCATGGCCTGTCCTGCCTTTCTGGATTTTACACTTTTTTCAGATGGCCCTTTTGACCGGGGGGCAGTGAGACTTCATTGTAGTGCAGATTTCCTTTGCAAGCTTGCTTGGTTGGCCAAAAAGGGCGTATGCGTTTTTTCCTGAATATATTCAGGAAAAAACGCATACGCCCTTTTTGGCCAAGTGCATCATTGTGGACGTTCTGCCTCTTTTCCTATGCTTTACATGCAATTCCAGTCTACCTCCTGAAATCGGTTTCCTGCAATTCTGCCCCGCTTTCAAGTCCTCTTGGCAGCCTTACTTCAATACATTTTTGGACGATAGCTGTCATTTATAACTCTGCATTGTTGTGAATTACAGGGCCCCTGAGCTCCTTTCTTCAACTCGCTTTCTTGTGAGCTGGCCGCAACACCGCAGGATTGCTTCAGGCCCTAGTGTGGTTCCGGCGTGGCTCGCTGAGCCTTTGGTTAATTCCTCTTCCTGGTGGGAAATGAGAGTTAAATTTCCCCGTCCAGACACCTCCAGCTAGTCTCTCATTGGTTCTCCCTATTCCTGTTCATTTTCCGCAGAAATTGCAAACTGGGCCAAACAGGAGGTTAAAGGCACTGACTCTCCAAGTGGGGAGAGTGTTAGTAAAGCGTCTGGAATGTTGCACCCGAGTACCAGGGGACGAAAACTGAGACACATTTGAACACGTTTCCCGATCACACGGTGGATCATACTCTGGGTTCCACATGCATGTTTTAGCTGAAGGAAGAATCCCTTAAACCTGGAGAGTTGAGAACCATGGAATGGGTACCATGCAATATGACTTCAAAGGGTCTGCATTTGCTCACCGAACCTCACCAATCCTATCACTGCTGCGTTTATGCCGCTGTACACACGCTTGATTCTCTTTCGGAGACATATAAATCCATAGGTTTTAAGATTCTTACTAGTCAGGTATATTCTTAGGCGTTTAATATGGGGTGTTGAGTCCACTTCATTGAGAAAGCAGTAGCTCTTGTCTATTACATATTTGGCTTATGGAAAGGTATCTGTGTTAATTTCAATCTCTGGTTTTATGCAGCACCCCAACTCACCTTTCCCCTTAAGCAAGCAAAAGTTGGTTTTCTACATTTGAGACCCTGTTCTGTTTTGTAATTCAGTTCCTGTGTAGCCAAGTTTACATTCCGTATATTAGTGATATCTAATGATGTTTCTTTTTCTGTGTGACTTATTTCACTTAGAATCATCGTACCTGAATCCGCTCATTATGCTGCTACTGGCCTGATGACATAGATTTCATTGCTGAGTGATATTGCCTTGTACGTAAGTACCACAACTTCTTTATCCATTTTTCGCTTTCTGCGATATTGACCTTGTACCGTAAACGAGGTTCTTGTAAACAGAGCCGTCCCAAACTTTGGGGTGGCTGTGTCTTTTTGATTTTAATTTCCCTGATCTATAGGACCATAAGTGGAAGTGCCCTAGGCTCTGTTGCTTTGTTTTTTAGATGTTTCAGGAAACACCATACACTTCTCCAGAGTGGCTGTTGGCAATTTACATCCCGCCCATCAGCATAAGAAGGCTCCCAGTTCTCCATGGCCTGTCCTGCCTTTCTGGATTTTACACTTTTTTCAGATGGCCCTTTTGACCGGGGGGCAGTGAGACTTCATTGTAGTGCAGATTTCCTTTGCAAGCTTGCTTGGTTGGCCAAAAAGGGCGTATGCGTTTTTTCCTGAATATATTCAGGAAAAAACGCATACGCCCTTTTTGGCCAAGTGCATCATTGTGGACGTTCTGCCTCTTTTCCTATGCTTTACATGCAATTCCAGTCTACCTCCTGAAATCGGTTTCCTGCAATTCTGCCCCGCTTTCAAGTCCTCTTGGCAGCCTTACTTCAATACATTTTTGGACGATAGCTGTCATTTATAACTCTGCAGGTTTGTGAATTACAGGGCCCCTGAGCTCCTTTCTTCAACTCGCTTTCTTGTGAGCTGGCCGCAACACTGCAGGATTGCTTCAGGCCCTAGTGTGGTTCCGGCATGGCTCGCTGAGCCTTTGGTTAATTCCTCTTCCTGGTGGGAAATGAGAGTTAAATTTGCCCGTCCAGACACCTCCAGCTAGTCTCTCATTGGTTCTCCCTATTCCTGTTCATTTTCCGCAGAAATTGCAAACTGGGCCAAACAGGAGGTTAAAGGCACTGACTCTCCAAGTGGGGAGAGTGTTAGTAAAGCGTCTGGAATGTTGCACCCGAGTACCAGGGGACGAAAACTGAGACACATTTGAACACGTTTCCCGATCACACGGTGGATCATACTCTGGGTTCCACATGCATGTTTTAGCTGAAGGAAGAATCCCTTAAACCTGGAGAGTTGAGAACCATGGAATGGGTACCATGCAATATGACTTCAAAGGGTCTGCATTTGCTCACCGAACCTCACCAATCCTATCACTGCTGCGTTTATGCCGCTGTACACACGCTTGATTCTCTTTCGGAGACATATAAATCCATAGGTTTTAAGATTCTTACTAGTCAGGTATATTCTTAGGCGTTTATTATGGGGTGTTGAGTCCACTTCGTTGAGCAAGCAGTAGCTCTTGTCTATTACATATTTGGCTTATGGAAAGGTATCTGTGCTAATTTCAATCTCTGGTTTTATGCAGCACCCCAACTCACCTTTCCCCTTAAGCAAGCATAAGTTGGTTTTCTACATTTGAGACCCTGTTCTGTTTTGTAATTCAGTTCCTGTGTAGCCAAGTTTACATTCCGTATATTAGTGATATCTAATGATGTTTCTTTTTCTGTGTGACTTATTTCACTTAGAATCATCGTACCTGAATCCGCTCATTATGCTGCTACTGGCCTGATGACATAGATTTCATTGCTGAGTGATATTGCCTTGTACGTAAGTACCACAACTTCTTTATCCATTTTTTGCTTTCTGCGATATTGACCTTGTACCGTAAACGAGGTTCTTGTAAACAGAGCCGTCCCAAACTTTGGGGTGGCTGTGTTTTTTATTTTAATTTCCCTAAGCTATAGGACCATAAGTGGAAGTGCCCTAGGCTCTATTGCTTTGTTTTTTAGATGTTTCAGGAAACACCATACACTTCTCCAGAGTGGCTGTTGGCAATTTACATCCCGACCATCAGCATAAGAAGGCTCCCAGTTCTCCATGGCCTGTCCTGCCTTTCTGGATTTTACACTTTTTTCAGATGGCCCTTTTGACCGGGGGGGGGGGGGCAGTGAGACTTCATTGTAGTGCAGATTTCCTTTGCAAGCTTGCTTTGTTGGCCAAAAAGGGCGTATGCGTTTTTTCCTGAATATATTCAGGAAAAAACGCATGCACCCTTTTTGGCCAAGTGCATCATTGTGGATGTTCTGCCTCTTTTCCTATGCTTTACATGCAATTCCAGTCTACCTCCTGAAATCGGTTTCCTGCAATTGTGCCCCGCTTTCAAGTCCTCTTGGCAGCCTTACTTCAATATATTTTTGGACGATAGCTGTCATTTATACCTCTGCAGGTTTGTGAATTACAGGGCCCCTGAGCTCCTTTCTTCAACTCGCTTTCTTGTGAGCTGGCCGCAATACCGCAGGATTGCTTCAGGCCCTAGTGTGGTTCCGGCGTGGCTCGCTGAGCCTTTGGTTAATTCCTCTTCCTGGTGAGAAATGAGAGTTAAATTTCCCCGTCCAGACACCTCCAGCTAGTCTCTCATTGGTTCTCCCTATTCCTGTTCATTTTCCGCAGAATTTGCAAACTGGGCCAAACAGGAGGTTAAAGGCACTGACTCTCCAAGTGGGGAGAGTGTTAGTAAAGCGTCTGGAATGTTGCACCCGAGTACCAGGGGACGAAAACTGAGACACATTTGAACACGTTTCCCGATCACACGGTGGATCATACTGTGGGTTCCACATGCATGTTTTAGCTGAAGGAAGAATCCCTTAAACCTGGAGAGTTGAGAACCATGGAATGGGTACCATGCAATATGACTTCAAAGGGTCTGCATTTGCTCATCGAACCTCACCAATCCTATCACTGCTGCGTTTAAGCCGCCGTACACACGCTTGATTCTCTTTCGGAGACATATAAATCCATAGGTTTTAAGATTCTTACTAGTCAGGTATATTCTTAGGCGTTTAATATGGGGTGTTGAGTCCACTTCGTTGAGCAAGCAGTAGCTCTTGTCTGTTACATATTTGGCTTATGGAAAGGTATCTGTGCTAATTTCAATCTCTGGTTTTATGCAGCACCCCAACTCACCTTTCCCCTTAAGCAAGCATAAGTTGGTTTTCTACATTTGAGACCCTATTTTGTTTTGTAATTCAGTTCCTGTGTAGCCAAGTTTACATTCCGTGTATTAGTGATATCTAATGATGTTTCTTTTTCTGTGTGACTTATTTCACTTAGAATCATCGTACCTGAATCCGCTCATTATGCTGCTACTGGCCTGATGACATAGATTTCATTGCTGAGTGATATTGCCTTGTACGTAAGTACCACAACTTCTTTATCCATTTTTCGCTTTCTGCGATATTGACCTTGTACCGTAAACGAGGTTCTTGTAAACAGAGCCGTCCCAAACTTTGGGGTGGCTGTGTCTTTTTGATTTTAATTTCCCTGATCTATAGGACCATAAGTGGAAGTGCCCTAGGCTCTGTTGCTTTGTTTTTTAGATGTTTCAGGAAACACCATACACTTCTCCAGAGTGGCTGTTGGCAATTTACATCCCGCCCATCAGCATAAGAAGGCTCCCAGTTCTCCATGGCCTGTCCTGCCTTTCTGGATTTTACACTTTTTTCAGATGGCCCTTTTGACCGGGGGGCAGTGAGACTTCATTGTAGTGCAGATTTCCTTTGCAAGCTTGCTTGGTTGGCCAAAAAGGGCGTATGCGTTTTTTCCTGAATATATTCAGGAAAAAACGCATACGCCCTTTTTGGCCAAGTGCATCATTGTGGACGTTCTGCCTCTTTTCCTATGCTTTACATGCAATTCCAGTCTACCTCCTGAAATCGGTTTCCTGCAATTCTGCCCCGCTTTCAAGTCCTCTTGGCAGCCTTACTTCAATACATTTTTGGACGATAGCTGTCATTTATAACTCTGCAGGTTTGTGAATTACAGGGCCCCTGAGCTCCTTTCTTCAACTCGCTTTCTTGTGAGCTGGCCGCAACACCGCAGGATTGCTTCAGGCCCTAGTGTGGTTCCGGCGTGGCTCGCTGAGCCTTTGGTTAATTCCTCTTCCTGGTGGGAAATGAGAGTTAAATTTCCCCGTCCAGACACCTCCAGCTAGTCTCTCATTGGTTCTCCCTATTCCTGTTCATTTTCCGCAGAAATTGCAAACTGGGCCAAACAGGAGGTTAAAGGCACTGACTCTCCAAGTGGGGAGAGTGTTAGTAAAGCGTCTGGAATGTTGCACCCGAGTACCAGGGGACGAAAACTGAGACACATTTGAACACGTTTCCCGATCACACGGTGGATCATACTCTGGGTTCCACATGCATGTTTTAGCTGAAGGAAGAATCCCTTAAACCTGGAGAGTTGAGAACCATGGAATGGGTACCATGCAATATGACTTCAAAGGGTCTGCATTTGCTCACCGAACCTCACCAATCCTATCACTGCTGCGTTTATGCCGCTGTACACACGCTTGATTCTCTTTCGGAGACATATAAATCCATAGGTTTTAAGATTCTTACTAGTCAGGTATATTCTTAGGCGTTTAATATGGGGTGTTGAGTCCACTTCATTGAGAAAGCAGTAGCTCTTGTCTATTACATATTTGGCTTATGGAAAGGTATCTGTGTTAATTTCAATCTCTGGTTTTATGCAGCACCCCAACTCACCTTTCCCCTTAAGCAAGCAAAAGTTGGTTTTCTACATTTGAGACCCTGTTCTGTTTTGTAATTCAGTTCCTGTGTAGCCAAGTTTACATTCCGTATATTAGTGATATCTAATGATGTTTCTTTTTCTGTGTGACTTATTTCACTTAGAATCATCGTACCTGAATCCGCTCATTATGCTGCTACTGGCCTGATGACATAGATTTCATTGCTGAGTGATATTGCCTTGTACGTAAGTACCACAACTTCTTTATCCATTTTTCGCTTTCTGCGATATTGACCTTGTACCGTAAACGAGGTTCTTGTAAACAGAGCCGTCCCAAACTTTGGGGTGGCTGTGTCTTTTTGATTTTAATTTCCCTGATCTATAGGACCATAAGTGGAAGTGCCCTAGGCTCTGTTGCTTTGTTTTTTAGATGTTTCAGGAAACACCATACACTTCTCCAGAGTGGCTGTTGGCAATTTACATCCCGCCCATCAGCATAAGAAGGCTCCCAGTTCTCCATGGCCTGTCCTGCCTTTCTGGATTTTACACTTTTTTCAGATGGCCCTTTTGACCGGGGGGCAGTGAGACTTCATTGTAGTGCAGATTTCCTTTGCAAGCTTGCTTGGTTGGCCAAAAAGGGCGTATGCGTTTTTTCCTGAATATATTCAGGAAAAAACGCATACGCCCTTTTTGGCCAAGTGCATCATTGTGGACGTTCTGCCTCTTTTCCTATGCTTTACATGCAATTCCAGTCTACCTCCTGAAATCGGTTTCCTGCAATTCTGCCCCGCTTTCAAGTCCTCTTGGCAGCCTTACTTCAATACATTTTTGGACGATAGCTGTCATTTATACCTCTGCAGGTTTGTGAATTACAGGGCCCCTGAGCTCCTTTCTTCAACTCGCTTTCTTGTGAGCTGGCCGCAATACCGCAGGATTGCTTCAGGCCCTAGTGTGGTTCCGGCATGGCACGCTGAGCCTTTGGTTAATTCCTCTTCCTGGTGGGAAATGAGAGTTAAATTTGCCCGTCCAGACACCTCCAGCTAGTCTCTCATTGGTTCTCCCTATTCCTGTTCATTTTCCGCAGAAATTGCAAACTGGGCCAAACAGGAGGTTAAAGGCACTGACTCTCCAAGTGGGGAGAGTGTTAGTAAAGCGTCTGGAATGTTGCACCCGAGTACCAGGGGACGAAAACTGATACACATTTGAACACGTTTCCCGATCACACGGTGGATCATACTCTGGGTTCCACATGCATGTTTTAGCTGCAGGAAGAATCCCTTAAACCTGGAGAGTTGAGAACCATGGAATGGGTACCATGCAATATGACTTCAAAGGGTCTGCATTTGCTCACCGAACCTCACCAATCCTATCACTGCTGCGTTTATGCCGCTGTACACACGCTTGATTCTCTTTCGGAGACATATAAATCCATAGGTTTTAAGATTCTTACTAGTCAGGTATATTCTTAGGCGTTTAATATGGGGTGTTGAGTCCACTTCATTGAGCAAGCAGTAGCTCTTGTCTATTACATATTTGGCTTATGGAAAGGTATCTGTGCTAATTTCAATCTCTGGTTTTATGCAGCACCCCAACTCATCTTTCCCCTTAAGCAAGCATAAGTTGGTTTTCTACATTTGAGACCCTGTTCTGTTTTGTAATTCAGTTCCTGTGTAGCCAAGTTTACATTCCGTATATTAGTGATATCTAATGATGTTTCTTTTTCTGTGTGACTTATTTCACTTAGAATCATCGTACCTGAATCCGCTCATTATGCTGCTACTGGCCTGATGACATAGATTTCATTGCTGAGTGATATTGCCTTGTACGTAAGTACCACAACTTCTTTATCCATTTTTCGCTTTCTGCGATATTGACCTTGTACCGTAAACGAGGTTCTTGTAAACAGAGCTGTCCCAAACTTTGGGGTGGCTGTGTCTTTTTGATTTTAATTTCCCTGATCTATAGGACCATAAGTGGAAGTGCCCTAGGCTCTGTTGCTTTGTTTTTTAGATGTTTCAGGAAACACCATTCACTTCTCCAGAGTGGCTGTTGGCAATTTACATCCCGCCCATCAACATAAGAAGGCTCCCAGTTCTCCATGGCCTGTCCTGCCTTTCTGGATTTTACACTTTTTTCAGATGGCCCTTTTGACCGGGGTGCAGTGAGACTTCATTGTAGTGCAGATTTCCTTTGCAAGCTTGCTTGGTTGGCCAAAAAGGGCATATGCGTTTTTTCCTGAATATATTCAGGAAAAAACGCATACGCACTTTTTTGCCAAGTGCATCACTGTGGACGTTCTGCCTCTTTTCCTATGCTTTACATGCAATTCCAGTCTACCTCCTGAAATCTGTTTCCTGCAATTCTGCCCCGCTTTCAAGTCCTCTTGGCAGCCTTACTTCAATATATTTTTGGACGATAGCTGTCATTTAGAACTCTGCAGGTTTGTGAATTACAGGGCCCCTGAGCTCCTTTCTTCAACTCGCTTTCTTGTGAGCTGGCCGCAACACCGCAGGATTGCTTCAGGCCCTAGTGTGGTTCCGGCATGGCTCGCTGAGCCTTTGGTTAATTCCTCTTCCTGGTGGGAAATGAGAGTTAAATTTGCCCATCCAGACACCTCCAGCTAGTCTCTCATTGGTTCTCCCTATTCCTGTTCATTTTCCGCAGAAATTGCAAACTGGGCCAAACAGGAGGTTAAAGGCACTGACTCTCCAAGTGGGGAGAGTGTTAGTAAAGCGTCTGGAATGTTGCACCCGAGTACTAGGGGACGAAAACTGAGACACATTTGAACACGTTTCCCGATCACACGGTGGATCATACTCTGGGTTCCACATGCATGTTTTAGCTGAAGGAAGAATCCCTTAAACCTGGAGAGTTGAGAACCATGGAATGGGTACCATGCAATATGACTTCAAAGGGTCTGCATTTGCTCACCGAACCTCACCAATCCTATCACTGCTGCGTTTATGCCGCTGTACACACGCTTGATTCTCTTTCGGAGACATATAAATCCATAGGTTTTAAGATTCTTACTAGTCAGGTATATTCTTAGGCGTTTAATATGGGGTGTTGAGTCCACTTCATTGAGCAAGCAGTAGCTCTTGTCTATTACATATTTGGCTTATGGAAAGGTATCTGTGTTAATTTCAATCTCTGGTTTTATGCAGCACCCCAACTCACCTTTCCCCTTAAGCAAGCATAAGTTGGTTTTCTACATTTGAGACCCTGTTCTGTTTTGTAATTCAGTTCCTGTGTAGCCAAGTTTACATTCCGTATATTAGTGATATCTAATGATGTTTCTTTTTCTGTGTGACTTATTTCACTTAAAATCATCGTACCTGAATCCGCTCATTATGCTGCTACTGGCCTGATGACATAGATTTCATTGCTGAGTGATATTGCCTTGTACGTAAGTACCACAACTTCTTTATCCATTTTTCGCTTTCTGCGATATTGACCTTGTACCGTAAACGAGGTTCTTGTAAACAGAGCCGTCCCAAACTTTGGGGTGGCTGTGTCTTTTTGATTTTAATTTCCCTGATCTATAGGACCATAAGTGGAAGTGCCCTAGGCTCTGTTGCTTTGTGTTTTAGATGTTTCAGGAAACACCATACACTTCTCCAGAGTGGCTGTTGGCAATTTATATCCCGCCCATCAGCATAAGAAGGCTCCCAGTTCTCCATGGCCTGTCCTGCCTTTCTGGATTTTACACTTTTTTCAGATGGCCCTTTTGGCCGGGGGGCAGTGAGACTTCATTGTAGTGCAGATTTCCTTTGCAAGCTTGCTTGGTTGGCCAAAAAGGGCGTATGCGTTTTTTCCTGAATATATTCAGGAAAAAACGCAAACGCCCTTTTTGGCCAAGTGCATCATTGTGGACGTTCTGCCTCTTTTCCTATGCTTTACATGCAATTCCAGTCTACCTCCTGAAATCGGTTTCCTGCAATTCTGACCCGCTTTCAAGTCCTCTTGGCAGCCTTACTTCAATACATTTTTGGACGATAGCTGTCATTTATAACTCTGCAGGTTTGTGAATTACAGGGCCCCAGAGCTCCTTTCTTCAACTCGCTTTCTTGTGAGCTGGCCGCAACACCGCAGGATTGCTTCAGGCCCTAGTGTGGTTCCGGCATGGCTCGCTGAGCCTTTGGTTAATTCCTCTTCCTGGTGGGAAATGAGAGTTAAATTTGCCCGTCCAGACACCTCCAGCTAGTCTCTCATTGGTTCTCCCTATTCCTGTTCATTTTCCGCAGAAATTGCAAACTGGGCCAAACAGGAGGTTAAAGGCACTGACTCTCCAAGTGGGGAGAGTGTTAGTAAAGCGTCTGGAATGTTGCACCCGAGTACCAGGGGACGAAAACTGAGACACATTTGAACACGTTTCCCGATCACACGGTGGATCATACTCTGGGTTCCACATGCATGTTTTAGCTGCAGGAAGAATCCCTTAAACCTGGAGAGTTGAGAACCATGGAATGGGTACCATGCAATATGACTTCAAAGGGTCTGCATTTGCTCACCGAACCTCACCAATCCTATCACTGCTGCGTTTATGCCGCTGTACACACGCTTGATTCTCTTTCGGAGACATATAAATCCATAGGTTTTAAGATTCTTACTAGTCAGGTATATTCTTAGGCGTTTATTATGGGGTGTTGAGTCCACTTCGTTGAGCAAGCAGTAGCTCTTGTCTATTACATATTTGGCTTATGGAAAGGTATCTGTGCTAATTTCAATCTCTGGTTTTATGCAGCACCCCAACTCACCTTTCCCCTTAAGCAAGCATAAGTTGGTTTTCTACATTTGAGACCCTGTTCTGTTTTGTAATTCAGTTCCTGTGTAGCCAAGTTTACATTCCGTATATTAGTGATATCTAATGATGTTTCTTTTTCTGTGTGACTTATTTCACTTAGAATCATCGTACCTGAATCCGCTCATTATGCTGCTACTGGCCTGATGACATAGATTTCATTGCTGAGTGATATTGCCTTGTACGTAAGTACCACAACTTCTTTATCCATTTTTTGCTTTCTGCGATATTGACCTTGTACCGTAAACGAGGTTCTTGTAAACAGAGCCGTCCCAAACTTTGGGGTGGCTGTGTTTTTTATTTTAATTTCCCTAAGCTATAGGACCATAAGTGGAAGTGCTCTAGGCTCTATTGCTTTGTTTTTTAGATGTTTCAGGAAACACCATACACTTCTCCAGAGTGGCTGTTGGCAATTTACATCCCGACCATCAGCATAAGAAGGCTCCCAGTTCTCCATGGCCTGTCCTGCCTTTCTGGATTTTACACTTTTTTCAGATGGCCCTTTTGACCGGGGGGGGGGGGGGGCAGTGAGACTTCATTGTAGTGCAGATTTCCTTTGCAAGCTTGCTTTGTTGGCCAAAAAGGGCGTATGCGTTTTTTCCTGAATATATTCAGGAAAAAACCCATGCACCCTTTTTGGCCAAGTGCATCATTGTGGATGTTCTGCCTCTTTTCCTATGCTTTACATGCAATTCCAGTCTACCTCCTGAAATCGGTTTCCTGCAATTGTGCCCCGCTTTCAAGTCCTCTTGGCAGCCTTACTTCAATATATTTTTGGATGATAGCTGTCATTTATACCTCTGCAGGTTTGTGAATTACAGGGCCCCTGAGCTCCTTTCTTCAACTCGCTTTCTTGTGAGCTGGCCGCAATACCGCAGGATTGCTTCAGGCCCTAGTGTGGTTCCGGCATGGCACGCTGAGCCTTTGGTTAATTCCTCTTCCTGGTGGGAAATGAGAGTTAAATTTGCCCGTCCAGACACCTCCAGCTAGTCTCTCATTGGTTCTCCCTATTCCTGTTCATTTTCCGCAGAAATTGCAAACTGGGCCAAACAGGAGGTTAACGGCACTGACTCTCCAAGTGGGGAGAGTGTTAGTAAAGCGTCTGGAATGTTGCACCCGAGTACCAGGGGACGAAAACTGATACACATTTGAACACGTTTCCCGATCACATGGTGGATCATACTCTGGGTTCCACATGCATGTTTTAGCTGCAGGAAGAATCCCTTAAACCTGGAGAGTTGAGAACCATGGAATGGGTACCATGCAATATGACTTCAAAGGGTCTGCATTTGCTCACCGAACCTCACCAATCCTATCACTGCTGCGTTTATGCCGCTGTACACACGCTTGATTCTCTTTCGGAGACATATAAATCCATAGGTTTTAAGATTCTTACTAGTCAGGTATATTCTTAGGCGTTTAATATGGGGTGTTGAGTCCACTTCATTGAGCAAGCAGTAGCTCTTGTCTATTACATATTTGGCTTATGGAAAGGTATCTGTGCTAATTTCAATCTCTGGTTTTATGCAGCACCCCAACTCATCTTTCCCCTTAAGCAAGCATAAGTTGGTTTTCTACATTTGAGACCCTGTTCTGTTTTGTAATTCAGTTCCTGTGTAGCCAAGTTTACATTCCGTATATTAGTGATATCTAATGATGTTTCTTTTTCTGTGTGACTTATTTCACTTAGAATCATCGTACCTGAATCCGCTCATTATGCTGCTACTGGCCTGATGACATAGATTTCATTGCTGAGTGATATTGCCTTGTACGTAAGTACCACAACTTCTTTATCCATTTTTCGCTTTCTGCGATATTGACCTTGTACCGTAAACGAGGTTCTTGTAAACAGAGCTGTCCCAAACTTTGGGGTGGCTGTGTCTTTTTGATTTTAATTTCCCTGATCTATAGGACCATAAGTGGAAGTGCCCTAGGCTCTGTTGCTTTGTTTTTTAGATGTTTCAGGAAACACCATACACTTCTCCAGAGTGGCTGTTGGCAATTTACATCCCGCCCATCAACATAAGAAGGCTCCCAGTTCTCCATGGCCTGTCCTGCCTTTCTGGATTTTACACTTTTTTCAGATGGCCCTTTTGACCAGGGTGCAGTGAGACTTCATTGTAGTGCAGATTTCCTTTGCAAGCTTGCTTGGTTGGCCGAAAAGGGCATATGCGTTTTTTCCTGAATATATTCAGGAAAAAACGCATACGCCCTTTTTGGCCAAGTGCATCATTGTGGACGTTCTGCCTCTTTTCCTATGCTTTACATGCAATTCCAGTCTACCTCCTGAAATCGGTTTCCTGCAATTCTGCCCTGCTTTCAAGTCCTCTTGGCAGCCTTACTTCAATATATTTTTGGACGATAGCTGTCATTTAGAACTCTGCAGGTTTGTGAATTACAGGGCCCCTGAGCTCCTTTCTTCAACTCGCTTTCTTGTGAGCTGGCCGCAACACCGCAGGATTGCTTCAGGCCCTAGTGTGGTTCCGGCATGGCTCGCTGAGCCTTTGGTTAATTCCTCTTCCTGGTGGGAAATGAGAGTTAAATTTGCCCATCCAGACACCTCCAGCTAGTCTCTCATTGGTTCTCCCTATTCCTGTTCATTTTCCACAGAAATTGCAAACTGGGCCAAACAGGAGGTTAAAGGCACTGACTCTCCAAGTGGGGAGAGTGTTAGTAAAGCGTCTGGAATGTTGCACCCGAGTACTAGGGGACGAAAACTGAGACACATTTGAACACGTTTCCCGATCACACGGTGGATCATACTCTGGGTTCCACATGCATGTTTTAGCTGAAGGAAGAATCCCTTAAACCTGGAGAGTTGAGAACCATGGAATGGGTACCATGCAATATGACTTCAAAGGGTCTGCATTTGCTCACCGCACCTCACCAATCCTATCACTGCTGCGTTTATGCCGCTGTACACACGCTTGATTCTCTTTCGGAGACATATAAATCCATAGGTTTTAAGATTCTTACCAGTCAGGTATATTCTTAGGCGTTTAATATGGGGTGTTGAGTCCACTTCATTGAGCAAGCAGTAGCTCTTGTCTATTACATATTTGGCTTATGGAAAGGTATCTGTGTTAATTTCAATCTCTGGTTTTATGCAGCACCCCAACTCACCTTTCCCCTTAAGCAAGCATAAGTTGGTTTTCTACATTTGAGACCCTGTTCTGTTTTGTAATTCAGTTCCTGTGTAGCCAAGTTTACATTCCGTATATTAGTGATATCTAATGATGTTTCTTTTTCTGTGTGACTTATTTCACTTAAAATCATCGTACCTGAATCCACTCATTATGCTGCTACTGGCCTGATGACATAGATTTCATTGCTGAGTGATATTGCCTTGTACGTAAGTACCACAACTTCTTTATCCATTTTTCGCTTTCTGCGATATTGACCTTGTACCGTAAACGAGGTTCTTGTAAACAGAGCCGTCCCAAACTTTGGGGTGGCTGTGTCTTTTTGATTTTAATTTCCCTGATCTATAGGACCATAAGTGGAAGTGCCCTAGGCTCTGTTGCTTTGTGTTTTAGATGTTTCAGGAAACACCATACACTTCCTCAGAGTGGCTGTTGGCAATTTATATCCCGCCCATCAGCATAAGAAGGCTCCCAGTTCTCCATGGCCTGTCCTGCCTTTCTGGATTTTACACTTTTTTCAGATGGCCCTTTTGGCCGGGGGGCAGTGAGACTTCATTGTAGTGCAGATTTCCTTTGCAAGCTTGCTTGGTTGGCCAAAAAGGGCGTATGCGTTTTTTCCTGAATATATTCAGGAAAAAACGCAAACGCCCTTTTTGGCCAAGTGCATCATTGTGGACGTTCTGCCTCTTTTCCTATGCTTTACATGCAATTCCAGTCTACCTCCTGAAATCGGTTTCCTGCAATTCTGCCCCGCTTTCAAGTCCTCTTGGCAGCCTTACTTCAATATATTTTTGGACGATAGCTGTCATTTATAACTCTGCAGGTTTGTGAATTACAGGGCCCCTGAGCTCCTTTCTTCAACTCGCTTTCTTGTGAGCTGGCCGCAATACCGCAGGATTGCTTCAGGCCCTAGTGTGGTTCCGGCATGGCACGCTGAGCCTTTGGTTAATTCCTCTTCCTGGTGGGAAATGAGAGTTAAATTTGCCCGTCCAGACACCTCCAGCTAGTCTCTCATTGGTTCTCCCTATTCCTGTTCATTTTCCGCAGAAATTGCAAACTGGGCCAAACAGGAGGTTAACGGCACTGACTCTCCAAGTGGGGAGAGTGTTAGTAAAGCGTCTGGAATGTTGCACCCGAGTACCAGGGGACGAAAACTGATACACATTTGAACACGTTTCCCGATCACACGGTGGATCATACTCTGGGTTCCACATGCATGTTTTAGCTGAAGGAAGAATCCCTTAAACCTGGAGAGTTGAGAACCATGGAATGGGTACCATGCAATATGACTTCAAAGGGTCTGCATTTGCTCACCGAACCTCACCAATCCTATCACTGCTGCGTTTATGCCGCCGTACACACGCTTGATTCTCTTTCGGAGACATATAAATCCATAGGTTTTAAGATTCTTACTAGTCAGGTATATTCTTAGGCGTTTAATATGGGGTGTTGAGTCCACTTCATTGAGCAAGCAGTAGCTCTTGTCTATTACATATTTGGCTTATGGAAAGGTATCTGTGCTAATTTCAATCTCTGGTTTTATGCAGCACCCCAACTCATCTTTCCCCTTAAGCAAGCATAAGTTGGTTTTCTACATTTGAGACCCTGTTCTGTTTTGTAATTCAGTTCCTGTGTAGCCAAGTTTACATTCCGTATATTAGTGATATCTAATGATGTTTCTTTTTCTGTGTGACTTATTTCACTTAGAATCATCGTACCTGAATCCACTCATTATGCTGCTACTGGCCTGATGACATAGATTTCATTGCTGAGTGATATTGCCTTGTACGTAAGTACCACAACTTCTTTATCCATTTTTCGCTTTCTGCGATATTGACCTTGTACCGTAAACGAGGTTCTTGTAAACAGAGCCGTCCCAAACTTTGGGGTGGCTGTGTCTTTTTGATTTTAATTTCCCTGATCTATAGGACCATAAGTGGAAGTGCCCTAGGCTCTGTTGCTTTGTGTTTTAGATGTTTCAGGAAACACCATACACTTCCTCAGAGTGGCTGTTGGCAATTTATATCCCGCCCATCAGCATAAGAAGGCTCCCAGTTCTCCATGGCCTGTCCTGCCTTTCTGGATTTTACACTTTTTTCAGATGGCCCTTTTGGCCGGGGGGCAGTGAGACTTCATTGTAGTGCAGATTTCCTTTGCAAGCTTGCTTGGTTGGCCAAAAAGGGCGTATGCGTTTTTTCCTGAATATATTCAGGAAAAAACGCAAACGCCCTTTTTGGCCAAGTGCATCATTGTGGACGTTCTGCCTCTTTTCCTATGCTTTACATGCAATTCCAGTCTACCTCCTGAAATCGGTTTCCTGCAATTCTGCCCCGCTTTCAAGTCCTCTTGGCAGCCTTACTTCAATATATTTTTGGACGATAGCTGTCATTTATAACTCTGCAGGTTTGTGAATTACAGGGCCCCTGAGCTCCTTTCTTCAACTCGCTTTCTTGTGAGCTGGCCGCAATACCGCAGGATTGCTTCAGGCCCTAGTGTGGTTCCGGCATGGCACGCTGAGCCTTTGGTTAATTCCTCTTCCTGGTGGGAAATGAGAGTTAAATTTGCCCGTCCAGACACCTCCAGCTAGTCTCTCATTGGTTCTCCCTATTCCTGTTCATTTTCCGCAGAAATTGCAAACTGGGCCAAACAGGAGGTTAACGGCACTGACTCTCCAAGTGGGGAGAGTGTTAGTAAAGCGTCTGGAATGTTGCACCCGAGTACCAGGGGACGAAAACTGATACACATTTGAACACGTTTCCCGATCACACGGTGGATCATACTCTGGGTTCCACATGCATGTTTTAGCTGAAGGAAGAATCCCTTAAACCTGGAGAGTTGAGAACCATGGAATGGGTACCATGCAATATGACTTCAAAGGGTCTGCATTTGCTCACCGAACCTCACCAATCCTATCACTGCTGCGTTTATGCCGCCGTACACACGCTTGATTCTCTTTCGGAGACATATAAATCCATAGGTTTTAAGATTCTTACTAGTCAGGTATATTCTTAGGCGTTTAATATGGGGTGTTGAGTCCACTTCATTGAGCAAGCAGTAGCTCTTGTCTATTACATATTTGGCTTATGGAAAGGTATCTGTGCTAATTTCAATCTCTGGTTTTATGCAGCACCCCAACTCATCTTTCCCCTTAAGCAAGCATAAGTTGGTTTTCTACATTTGAGACCCTGTTCTGTTTTGTAATTCAGTTCCTGTGTAGCCAAGTTTACATTCCGTATATTAGTGATATCTAATGATGTTTCTTTTTCTGTGTGACTTATTTCACTTAGAATCATCGTACCTGAATCCGCTCATTATGCTGCTACTGGCCTGATGACATAGATTTCATTGCTGAGTGATATTGCCTTGTACGTAAGTACCACAACTTCTTTATCCATTTTTCGCTTTCTGCGATATTGACCTTGTACCGTAAACGAGGTTCTTGTAAACAGAGCTGTCCCAAACTTTGGGGTGGCTGTGTCTTTTTGATTTTAATTTCCCTGATCTATAGGACCATAAGTGGAAGTGCCCTAGGCTCTGTTGCTTTGTTTTTTAGATGTTTCAGGAAACACCATACACTTCTCCAGAGTGGCTGTTGGCAATTTACATCCCGCCCATCAACATAAGAAGGCTCCCAGTTCTCCATGGCCTGTCCTGCCTTTCTGGATTTTACACTTTTTTCAGATGGCCCTTTTGACCGGGGTGCAGTGAGACTTCATTGTAGTGCAGATTTCCTTTGCAAGCTTGCTTGGTTGGCCGAAAAGGGCATATGCGTTTTTTCCTGAATATATTCAGGAAAAAACGCATACGCCCTTTTTGGCCAAGTGCATCATTGTGGACGTTCTGCCTCTTTTCCTATGCTTTACATGCAATTCCAGTCTACCTCCTGAAATCGGTTTCCTGCAATTCTGCCCTGCTTTCAAGTCCTCTTGGCAGCCTTACTTCAATATATTTTTGGACGATAGCTGTCATTTAGAACTCTGCAGGTTTGTGAATTACAGGGCCCCTGAGCTCCTTTCTTCAACTCGCTTTCTTGTGAGCTGGCCGCAACACCGCAGGATTGCTTCAGGCCCTAGTGTGGTTCCGGCATGGCTCGCTGAGCCTTTGGTTAATTCCTCTTCCTGGTGGGAAATGAGAGTTAAATTTGCCCATCCAGACACCTCCAGCTAGTCTCTCATTGGTTCTCCCTATTCCTGTTCATTTTCCGCAGAAATTGCAAACTGGGCCAAACAGGAGGTTAAAGGCACTGACTCTCCAAGTGGGGAGAGTGTTAGTAAAGCGTCTGGAATGTTGCACCCGAGTACCAGGGGACGAAAACTGAGACACATTTGAACACGTTTCCCGATCACACGGTGGATCATACTCTGGGTTCCACATGCATGTTTTAGCTGAAGGAAGAATCCCTTAAACCTGGGGAGTTGAGAACCATGGAATGGGTACCATGCAATATGACTTCAAAGGGTCTGCATTTGCTCACCGCACCTCACCAATCCTATCACTGCTGCGTGTATGCCGCTGTACACACGCTTGATTCTCTTTCGGAGACATATAAATCCATAGGTTTTAAGATTCTTACCAGTCAGGTATATTCTTAGGCGTTTAATATGGGGTGTTGAGTCCACTTCATTGAGCAAGCAGTAGCTCTTGTCTATTACATATTTGGCTTATGGAAAGGTATCTGTGTTAATTTCAATCTCTGGTTTTATGCAGCACCCCAACTCACCTTTCCCCTTAAGCAAGCATAAGTTGGTTTTCTACATTTGAGACCCTGTTCTGTTTTGTAATTCAGTTCCTGTGTAGCCAAGTTTACATTCCGTATATTAGTGATATCTAATGATGTTTCTTTTTCTGTGTGACTTATTTCACTTAAAATCATCGTACCTGAATCCGCTCATTATGCTGCTACTGGCCTGATGACATAGATTTCATTGCTGAGTGATATTGCCTTGTACGTAAGTACCACAACTTCTTTATCCATTTTTCGCTTTCTGCGATATTGACCTTGTACCGTAAACGAGGTTCTTGTAAACAGAGCCGTCCCAAACTTTGGGGTGGCTGTGTCTTTTTGATTTTAATTTCCCTGATCTATAGGACCATAAGTGGAAGTGCCCTAGGCTCTGTTGCTTTGTTTTTTAGATGTTTCAGGAAACACCATACACTTCTCCAGAGTGGCTGTTGGCAATTTACATCCCGCCCATCAGCATAAGAAGGCTCCCAGTTCTCCATGGCCTGTCCTGCCTTTCTGGATTTTACACTTTTTTCAGATGGCCCTTTTGGCCGGGGGGCAGTGAGACTTCATTGTAGTGCAGATTTCCTTTGCAAGCTTGCTTGGTTGGCCAAAAAGGGCGTATGCGTTTTTTCCTGAATATATTCAGGAAAAAACGCAAACGCCCTTTTTGGCCAAGTGCATCATTGTGGACGTTCTGCCTCTTTTCCTATGCTTTACATGCAATTCCAGTCTACCTCCTGAAATCGGTTTCCTGCAATTCTGCCCCGCTTTCAAGTCCTCTTGGCAGCCTTACTTCAATATATTTTTGGACGATAGCTGTCATTTATAACTCTGCAGGTTTGTGAATTACAGTGCCCCTGAGCTCCTTTCTTCAACTCGCTTTCTTGTGAGCTGGCCGCAACACCGCAGGATTGCTTCAGGCCCTAGTGTGGTTCCGGCATGGCACGCTGAGCCTTTGGTTAATTCCTCTTCCTGGTGGGAAATGAGAGTTAAATTTGCGCATCCAGACACCTCCAGCTAGTCTCTCATTGGTTCTCCCTATTCCTGTTCATTTTCCGCAGAAATTGCAAACTGGGCCAAACAGGAGGTTAAAGGCACTGACTCTCCAAGTGGGGAGAGTGTTAGTAAAGCGTCTGGAATGTTGCACCCGAGTACCAGGGGACGAAAACTGAGACACATTTGAACACGTTTCCCGATCACACGGTGGATCATACTCTGGGTTCCACATGCATGTTTTAGCTGAAGGAAGAATCCCTTAAACCTGGAGAGTTGAGAACCATGGAATGGGTACCATGCAATATGACTTCAAAGGGTCTGCATTTGCTCACCGAACCTCACCAATCCTATCACTGCTGCGTTTATGCCGCTGTACACACGCTTGATTCTCTTTCGGAGACATATAAATCCATAGGTTTTAAGATTCTTACTAGTCAGGTATATTCTTAGGCGTTTAATATGGGGTGTTGAGTCCACTTCATTGAGAAAGCAGTAGCTCTTGTCTATTACATATTTGGCTTATGGAAAGGTATCTGTGTTAATTTCAATCTCTGGTTTTATGCAGCACCCCAACTCACCTTTCCCCTTAAGCAAGCAAAAGTTGGTTTTCTACATTTGAGACCCTGTTCTGTTTTGTAATTCAGTTCCTGTGTAGCCAAGTTTACATTCCGTATATTAGTGATATCTAATGATGTTTCTTTTTCTGTGTGACTTATTTCACTTAGAATCATCGTACCTGAATCCGCTCATTATGCTGCTACTGGCCTGATGACATGGATTTCATTGCTGAGTGATATTGTCTTGTACGTAAGTACCACAACTTCTTTATCCATTTTTTGCTTTCTGCGATATTGACCTTGTACCGTAAACGAGGTTCTTGTAAACAGAGCCGTCCCAAACTTTGGGGTGGCTGTGTCTTTTTGATTTTAATTTCCCTAAGCTATAGGACCATAAGTGGAGGTGCCCTAGGCTCTGTTGCTTTGTTTTTTGATGTTTCAGGAAACACCATACACTTCTCCAGAGTGGCTGTTGGCAATTTACATCCCGCCCATCAGCATAAGAATGCTCCCAGTTCTCCATGGCCTGTCCTGCCTTTCTGGATATTACACTTTTTTCAGATGGCCCTTTTGCCCGGGGGCAGTGAGACTTCATTGTAGTGCAGATTTCCATTGCAAGCTTGCTTGGTTGGCCAAAAAGGGCGTATGCGTTTTTTCCTGAATATATTCAGGAAAAAAGGCATGCGCCCTTTTTGGCCAAGTGCATCATTGTGGACGTTCTGCCGCTTTTCCTATGCTTTGCATGCAATTCCAGTCTACCTCCTGAAATCGGTTTCCTGCAATTCTGCCCCGCTTTCAAGTCCTCTTGGCAGCCTTACTTCAATATATTTTTGGACGATAGCTGTCATTTATAACTCTGCAGGTTTGTGAATTACAGGGCCCCTGAGCTCCTTTCTTCAACTCGCTTTCTTGTGAGCTGGCCACAACACCGCAGGATTGCTTCAGGCCCTAGTGTGGTTCCGGCATTGCTCGTTGAGCCTTTGGTTAATTCCTCTTCTTGGTGGGAAATGAGAGTTAAATTTGCCCGTCCAGACACCTCCAGCTAGTCTCTCATTGGTTCTCCCTATTCCTGTTCATTTTCCGCAGAAATTGCAAACTGGGCCAAACAGGAGGTTAAAGGCACTGACTCTCCAAGTGGGGAGAGTGTTAGTAAAGCGTCTGGAATGTTGCACCCGAGTACCAGGGGACGAAAACTGAGACACATTTGAACACGTTTCCCGATCACACGGTGGATCATACTCTGGGTTCCACATGCATGTTTTAGCTGAAGGAAGAATCCCTTAAACCTGGAGAGTTGAGAACCATGGAATGGGTACCATGCAATATGACTTCAAAGGGTCTGCATTTGCTCACCGACGCTCACCAATCCTATCACTGCTGCGTTTATGCCGCTGTACACACGGTTGATTCTCTTTCGGAGACATATAAATCCATAGGTTTTAAGATTCTTACTAGTCAGGTATATTCTTAGGCGTTTAATATGGGGTGTTGAGTCCACTTCGTTGAGCAAGCAGTAGCTCTTGTCTATTACATATTTGGCTTATGGAAAGGTATCTGTGCTAATTTCAATCTCTGGTTTTATGCAGCACCCCACTCACCTTTCCCCTTAAGCAAGCATAAGTTGGTTTTCTACATTTGAGACCCTATTCTGTTTTGTAATTCATTTCCTGTGTAGCCAAGTTTACATTCCGTGTATTAGTGATTCCTTATGATGTTTCTTTTTCTGTGTGACTTATTTCACTTAGAATCATCGTACCTGAATCCACTCATTATGCTGCTACTGGCCTGATGACATAGATTTCATTGCTGAGTGATATTGCATTGTACGTAAGTACCACAACTTCTTTATCCATTTTTCGCTTTCTGCGATTTTGAACTTGTACCGTAAACGAGGTTCTTGTAAACAGAGCCGTCCCAAATTTTGGGGTGGCTGTGTCTTTTTGATTTTAATTTCCCTAAGCTATAGGACCATAAGTGGAGGTGCCCTAGGCTCTGTTGCTTTGTTTTTTAGATGTTTCAGGAAACACCATACACTTCTCCAGAGTGGCTGTTGGCAATTTACATCCCGCCCATCAGCATAACAAGGCTCCCAGTTCTCCATGGCCTGTCCTGCCTTTCTGGATTTTACACTTTTTTCAGATGGCCCTTTTGACTGGGGGGCAGTGAGACTTCATTGTAGTGCAGATTTCCTTTGCAAGCTTGCTTGGTTGGCCAAAAAGGGCGTATGCGTTTTTTCCTGAATATATTCAGGAAAAAACGCATACGCCCTTTTTGGCCAAGTGCATCATTGTGGACGTTCTGCCTCTTTTCCTATGCTTTACATGCAATTCCAGTCTACCTCCTGAAATCGGTTTCCTGCAATTCTGCCCCGCTTTCAAGTCCTCTTGGCAGCCTTACTTCAATATATTTTTGGACGATAGCTGTCATTTAGAACTCTGCAGGTTTGTGAATTACAGGGCCCCTGAGCTCCTTTCTTCAACTCGCTTTCTTGTGAGCTGGCCGCAACACCGCAGGATTGCTTCAGGCCCTAGTGTGGTTCCGGCGTGGCTCGCTGAGCCTTTGGTTAATTCCTCTTCCTGGTGAGAAATGAGAGTTAAATTTCCCCGTCCAGACACCTCCAGCTAGTCTCTCATTGGTTCTCCCTATTCCTGTTCATTTTCCGCAGAAATTGCAAACTGGGCCAAACAGGAGGTTAAAGGCACTGACTCTCCAAGTGGGGAGAGTGTTAGTAAAGCGTCTGGAATGTTGCACCCGAGTACCAGGGGACGAAAACTGAGACACATTTGAACACGTTTCCCGATCACACGGTGGATCATACTCTGGGTTCCACATGCATGTTTTAGCTGAAGGAAGAATCCCTTAAACCTGGAGAGTTGAGACCCATGGAATGGGTACCATGCAATATGACTTCAAAGGGTCTGCATTTGCTCACCGAACCTCACCAATCCTATCACTGCTGCGTTTATGCCGCTGTACACACGCTTGATTCTCTTTCGGAGACATATAAATCCATAGGTTTTAAGATTCTTACCAGTCAGGTATATTCTTAGGCGTTTAATATGGGGTGTTGAGTCCACTTCGTTGAACAAGCAGTAGCTCTTGTCTATTACATATTTGGCTTATGGAAAGGTATCTGTGCTAATTTCAATCTCTGGTTTTATGCAGCACCCCAACTCACCTTTCCCCTTAAGCAAGCATAAGTTGGTTTTCTACATTTGAGACCCTATTCTGTTTTGTAATTCAGTTCCTGTGTAGCCAAGTTTACATTCCGTGTATTAGTGATATCTAATGATGTTTCTTTTTCTGTGTGACTTATTTCACTTAGAATCATCGTACCTGAATCCACTCATTATGCTGCTACTGGCCTGATGACATAGATTTCATTGCTGAGTGATATTGCATTGTACGTAAGTACCACAACTTCTTTATCCATTTTTCGCTTTCTGCGATATTGACCTTGTACCGTAAACGAGGTTCTTGTAAACAGAGCCATCCCAAACTTTGGGGTGGCTGTGTCTTTTTGATTTTAATTTCCCTAAGCTATAGGACCATAAGTGGAAGTGCCCTAGGCTCTGTTGCTTTGTTTTTTAGATGTTTCAGGAAACACCATACACTTCTCCAGAGTGGCTGTTGGCAATTTATATCCCGCCCATCAGCATAAGAAGGCTCCCAGTTCTCCATGGCCTGTCCTGCCTTTCTGGATTTTACACTTGTTTCAGATGGCCCTTTTGACCGGGGGGCAGTGAGACTTCATTGTAGTGCAGATTTCCTTTGCAAGCTTGCTTGGTTGGCCAAAAAGGGCGTATGCGTTTTTTCCTGAATATATTCAGGAAAAAACGCATACGCCCTTTTTGGCCAAGTGCATCATTGTGGACGTTCTGCCTCTTTTCCTATGCTTTACATGCAATTCCAGTCTACCTCCTGAAATCGGTTTCCTGCAATTCTGCCCCGCTTTCAAGTCCTCTTGGCAGCCTTACTTCAATACATTTTTGGACGATAGCTGTCATTTATAACTCTGCAGTTTTGTGAATTACAGGGCCCCTGAGCTCCTTTCTTCAACTCGCTTTCTTGTGAGCTGGCCGCAACACCGCAGGATTGCTTCAGGCCCTAGTGTGCTTCCGGCATGGCACGCTGAGCCTTTGGTTAATTCCTCTTCCTGGTGGGAAATGAGAGTTGAATTTGCCCGTCCAGACACCTCCAGCTAGTCTCTCATTGGTTCTCCCTATTCCTGTTCATTTTCCGCAGAAATTGCAAACTGGGCCAAACAGGAGGTTAAAGGCACTGACTCTCCAAGTGGGGAGAGTGTTAGTAAAGCGTCTGGAATGTTGCACCCGAGTACCAGGGGACGAAAACTGAGACACATTTGAACACGTTTCCCGATCACACGGTGGATCATACTGTGGGTTCCACATGCATGTTTTAGCTGAAGGAAGAATCCCTTAAACCTGGAGAGTTGAGAACCATGGAATGGGTACCATGCAATATGACTTCAAAGGGTCTGCATTTGCTCACCGAACCTCACCAATCCTATCACTGCTGCGTTTATGCCGCTGTACACACGCTTGATTCTCTTTCGGAGACATATAAATCCATAGGTTTTAAGATTCTTACCAGTCAGGTATATTCTTAGGCGTTTAATATGGGGTGTTGAGTCCACTTCGTTGAGCAAGCAGTAGCTCTTGTCTATTACATATTTGGCTTATGGAAAGGTATCTGTGCTAATTTCAATCTCTGGTTTTATGCAGCACCCCAACTCACCTTTCCCCTTAAGCAAGCATAAGTTGGTTTTCTACATTTGAGACCCTATTCTGTTTTGTAATTCAGTTCCTGTGTAGCCAAGTTTACATTCCGTGTATTAGTGATATCTAATGATGTTTCTTTTTCTGTGTGACTTATTTCACTTAGAATCATCGTACCTGAATCCACTCATTATGCTGCTACTGGCCTGATGACATAGATTTCATTGCTGAGTGATATTGCATTGTACGTAAGTACCACAACTTCTTTATCCATTTTTCGCTTTCTGCGATATTGAACTTGTACCGTAAACGAGGTTCTTGTAAACAGAGCCGTCCCAAACTTTGGGGTGGCTGTGTCTTTTTGATTTTAATTTCCCTAAGCTATAGGACCATAAGTGGAAGTGCCCTAGGCTCTGTTGCTTTGTTTTTTAGATGTTTCAGGAAACACCATACACTTCTCCAGAGTGGCTGTTGGCAATTTACATCCCGCCCATCAGCATAAGAAGGCTCCCAGTTCTCCATGGCCTGTCCTGCCTTTCTGGATTTTACACTTTTTTCAGATGGCCCTTTTGACCGGGGGGCAGTGAGACTTCATTGTAGTGCAGATTTCCTTTGCAAGCTTGCTTGGTTGGCCAAAAAGGGCGTATGCGTTTTTTCCTGAATATATTCAGGAAAAAACGCATACGCCCTTTTTGGCCAAGTGCATCATTGTGGACGTTCTGCCTCTTTTCCTATGCTTTACATGCAATTCCAGTCTACCTCCTGAAATCGGTTTCCTGCAATTCTGCCCCGCTTTCAAGTCCTCTTGGCAGCCTTACTTCAATATATTTTTGGACGATAGCTGTCATTTAGAACTCTGCAGGTTTGTGAATTACAGGGCCCCTGAGCTCCTTTCTTCAACTCGCTTTCTTGTGAGCTGGCCGCAACACCGCAGGATTGCTTCAGGCCCTAGTGTGGTTCCGGCGTGGCTCGCTGAGCCTTTGGTTAATTCCTCTTCCTGGTGAGAAATGAGAGTTAAATTTCCCCGTCCAGACACCTCCAGCTAGTCTCTCATTGGTTCTCCCTATTCCTGTTCATTTTCCGCAGAAATTGCAAACTGGGCCAAACAGGAGGTTAAAGGCACTGACTCTCCAAGTGGGGAGAGTGTTAGTAAAGCGTCTGGAATGTTGCACCCGAGTACCAGGGGACGAAAACTGAGACACATTTGAACACGTTTCCCGATCACACGGTGGATCATACTCTGGGTTCCACATGCATGTTTTAGCTGAAGGAAGAATCCCTTAAACCTGGAGAGTTGAGACCCATGGAATGGGTACCATGCAATATGACTTCAAAGGGTCTGCATTTGCTCACCGAACCTCACCAATCCTATCACTGCTGCGTTTATGCCGCTGTACACACGCTTGATTCTCTTTCGGAGACATATAAATCCATAGGTTTTAAGATTCTTACCAGTCAGGTATATTCTTAGGCGTTTAATATGGGGTGTTGAGTCCACTTCGTTGAACAAGCAGTAGCTCTTGTCTATTACATATTTGGCTTATGGAAAGGTATCTGTGCTAATTTCAATCTCTGGTTTTATGCAGCACCCCAACTCACCTTTCCCCTTAAGCAAGCATAAGTTGGTTTTCTACATTTGAGACCCTATTCTGTTTTGTAATTCAGTTCCTGTGTAGCCAAGTTTACATTCCGTGTATTAGTGATATCTAATGATGTTTCTTTTTCTGTGTGACTTATTTCACTTAGAATCATCGTACCTGAATCCACTCATTATGCTGCTACTGGCCTGATGACATAGATTTCATTGCTGAGTGATATTGCATTGTACGTAAGTACCACAACTTCTTTATCCATTTTTCGCTTTCTGCGATATTGACCTTGTACCGTAAACGAGGTTCTTGTAAACAGAGCCATCCCAAACTTTGGGGTGGCTGTGTCTTTTTGATTTTAATTTCCCTAAGCTATAGGACCATAAGTGGAAGTGCCCTAGGCTCTGTTGCTTTGTTTTTTAGATGTTTCAGGAAACACCATACACTTCTCCAGAGTGGCTGTTGGCAATTTATATCCCGCCCATCAGCATAAGAAGGCTCCCAGTTCTCCATGGCCTGTCCTGCCTTTCTGGATTTTACACTTGTTTCAGATGGCCCTTTTGACCGGGGGGCAGTGAGACTTCATTGTAGTGCAGATTTCCTTTGCAAGCTTGCTTGGTTGGCCAAAAAGGGCGTATGCGTTTTTTCCTGAATATATTCAGGAAAAAACGCATACGCCCTTTTTGGCCAAGTGCATCATTGTGGACGTTCTGCCTCTTTTCCTATGCTTTACATGCAATTCCAGTCTACCTCCTGAAATCGGTTTCCTGCAATTCTGCCCCGCTTTCAAGTCCTCTTGGCAGCCTTACTTCAATACATTTTTGGACGATAGCTGTCATTTATAACTCTGCAGGTTTGTGAATTACAGGGCCCCTGAGCTCCTTTCTTCAACTCGCTTTCTTGTGAGCTGGCCGCAACACCGCAGGATTGCTTCAGGCCCTAGTGTGCTTCCGGCATGGCACGCTGAGCCTTTGGTTAATTCCTCTTCCTGGTGGGAAATGAGAGTTGAATTTGCCCGTCCAGACACCTCCAGCTAGTCTCTCATTGGTTCTCCCTATTCCTGTTCATTTTCCGCAGAAATTGCAAACTGGGCCAAACAGGAGGTTAAAGGCACTGACTCTCCAAGTGGGGAGAGTGTTAGTAAAGCGTCTGGAATGTTGCACCCGAGTACCAGGGGACGAAAACTGAGACACATTTGAACACGTTTCCCGATCACACGGTGGATCATACTGTGGGTTCCACATGCATGTTTTAGCTGAAGGAAGAATCCCTTAAACCTGGAGAGTTGAGAACCATGGAATGGGTACCATGCAATATGACTTCAAAGGGTCTGCATTTGCTCACCGAACCTCACCAATCCTATCACTGCTGCGTTTATGCCGCTGTACACACGCTTGATTCTCTTTCGGAGACATATAAATCCATAGGTTTTAAGATTCTTACTAGTCAGGTATATTCTTAGGCGTTTAATATGGGGTGTTGAGTCCACTTCGTTGAGCAAGCAGTAGCTCTTGTGTATTACATATTTGGCTTATGGAAAGGTATCTGTGCTAATTTCAATCTCTGGTTTTATGCAGCACCCCAACTCACCTTTCCCCTTAAGCAAGCATAAGTTGGTTTTCTACATTTGAGACCCTATTCTGTTTTGTAATTCAGTTCCTGTGTAGCCAAGTTTACATTCCGTGTATTAGTGATATCTAATGATGTTTGTTTTTCTGTGTGACTTATTTCACTTAGAATCATCGTACCTGAATCCACTCATTATGCTGCTACTGGCCTGATGACATAGATTTCATTGCTGAGTGATATTGCATTGTACGTAAGTATCACAACTTCTTTATCCATTTTTCGCTTTCTGCGATATTGACCTTGTACCGTAAACGAGGTTCTTGTAAACAGAGCCGTCCCAAACTTTGGGGTGGCTGTGTCTTTTTGATTTTAATTTCCCTAAGCTATAGGACCATAAGTGGAAGTGCCCTAGGCTCTGTTGCTTTGTTTTTTAGATGTTTCAGGAAACACCATACACTTCTCCAGAGTGGCTGTTGGCAATTTACATCCCGCCCATCAGCATAAGAAGGCTCCCAGTTCTCCATGGCCTGTCCTGCCTTTCTGGATTTTACACTTTTTTCAGATGGCCCTTTTGACCGGGGGGCAGTGAGACTTCATTGTAGTGCAGATTTCCTTTGCAAGCTTGCTTGGTTGGCCAAAAAGGGCGTATGCGTTTTTTCCTGAATATATTCAGGAAAAAACGCATACGCCCTTTTTGGCCAAGTGCATCATTGTGGACGTTCTGCCTCTTTTCCTATGCTTTACATGCAATTCCAGTCTACCTCCTGAAATCGGTTTCCTGCAATTCTGCCCCGCTTTCAAGTCCTCTTGGCAGCCTTACTTCAATATATTTTTGGACGATAGCTGTCATTTAGAACTCTGCAGGTTTGTGAATTACAGGGCCCCTGAGCTCCTTTCTTCAACTCGCTTTCTTGTGAGCTGGCCGCAACACCGCAGGATTGCTTCAGGCCCTAGTGTGGTTCCGGCGTGGCTCGCTGAGCCTTTGGTTAATTCCTCTTCCTGGTGAGAAATGAGAGTTAAATTTCCCCGTCCAGACACCTCCAGCTAGTCTCTCATTGGTTCTCCCTATTCCTGTTCATTTTCCGCAGAAATTGCAAACTGGGCCAAACAGGAGGTTAAAGGCACTGACTCTCCAAGTGGGGAGAGTGTTAGTAAAGCGTCTGGAATGTTGCACCCGAGTACCAGGGGACGAAAACTGAGACACATTTGAACACGTTTCCCGATCACACGGTGGATCATACTCTGGGTTCCACATGCATGTTTTAGCTGAAGGAAGAATCCCTTAAACCTGGAGAGTTGAGACCCATGGAATGGGTACCATGCAATATGACTTCAAAGGGTCTGCATTTGCTCACCGAACCTCACCAATCCTATCACTGCTGCGTTTATGCCGCTGTACACACGCTTGATTCTCTTTCGGAGACATATAAATCCATAGGTTTTAAGATTCTTACCAGTCAGGTATATTCTTAGGCGTTTAATATGGGGTGTTGAGTCCACTTCGTTGAGCAAGCAGTAGCTCTTGTCTATTACATATTTGGCTTATGGAAAGGTATCTGTGCTAATTTCAATCTCTGGTTTTATGCAGCACCCCAACTCACCTTTCCCCTTAAGCAAGCATAAGTTGGTTTTCTACATTTGAGACCCTATTCTGTTTTGTAATTCAGTTCCTGTGTAGCCAAGTTTACATTCCGTGTATTAGTGATATCTAATGATGTTTCTTTTTCTGTGTGACTTATTTCACTTAGAATCATCGTACCTGAATCCACTCATTATGCTGCTACTGGCCTGATGACATAGATTTCATTGCTGAGTGATATTGCATTGTACGTAAGTATCACAACTTCTTTATCCATTTTTCGCTTTCTGCGATATTGAACTTGTACCGTAAACGAGGTTCTTGTAAACAGAGCCGTCCCAAACTTTGGGGTGGCTGTGTCTTTTTGATTTTAATTTCCCTAAGCTATAGGACCATAAGTGGAAGTGCCCTAGGCTCTGTTGCTTTGTTTTTTAGATGTTTCAGGAAACACCATACACTTCTCCAGAGTGGCTGTTGGCAATTTACATCCCGCCCATCAGCATAAGAAGGCTCCCAGTTCTCCATGGCCTGTCCTGCCTTTCTGGATTTTACACTTGTTTCAGATGGCCCTTTTGACCGGGGGGCAGTGAGACTTCATTGTACTGCAGATTTCCTTTGCAAGCTTGCTTGGTTGGCCAAAAAGGGCGTATGCGTTTTTTCCTGAATATATTCAGGAAAAAACGCATACGCCCTTTTTGGCCAAGTGCATCATTGTGGACGTTCTGCCTCTTTTCCTATGCTTTACATGCAATTCCAGTCTACCTCCTGAAATCGGTTTCCTGCAATTCTGCCCCGCTTTCAAGTCCTCTTGGCAGCCTTACTTCAATATATTTTTGGACGATAGCTGTCATTTATAACTCTGCAGGTTTGTGAATTACAGGGCCCCTGAGCTCCTTTCTTCAACTCGCTTTCTTGTGAGCTGGCCGCAACACCGCAGGATTGCTTCAGGCCCTAGTGTCGTTCCGGCATGGCACGCTGAGCCTTTGGTTAATTCCTCTTCCTGGTGGGAAATGAGAGTTGAATTTGCCCGTCCAGACACCTCCAGCTAGTCTCTCATTGGTTCTCCCTATTCCTGTTCATTTTCCGCAGAAATTGCAAACTGGGCCAAACAGGAGGTTAAAGGCACTGACTCTCCAAGTGGGGAGAGTGTTAGTAAAGCGTCTGGAATGTTGCACCCGAGTACCAGGGGACGAAAACTGAGACACATTTGAACACGTTTCCCGATCACACGGTGGATCATACTGTGGGTTCCACATGCATGTTTTAGCTGAAGGAAGAATCCCTTAAACCTGGAGAGTTGAGAACCATGGAATGGGTACCATGCAATATGACTTCAAAGGGTCTGCATTTGCTCACCGAACCTCACCAATCCTATCACTGCTGCGTTTATGCCGCTGTACACACGCTTGATTCTCTTTCGGAGACATATAAATCCATAGGTTTTAAGATTCTTACTAGTCAGGTATATTCTTAGGCGTTTAATATGGGGTGTTGAGTCCACTTCGTTGAGCAAGCAGTAGCTCTTGTGTATTACATATTTGGCTTATGGAAAGGTATCTGTGCTAATTTCAATCTCTGGTTTTATGCAGCACCCCAACTCACCTTTCCCCTTAAGCAAGCATAAGTTGGTTTTCTACATTTGAGACCCTATTCTGTTTTGTAATTCAGTTCCTGTGTAGCCAAGTTTACATTCCGTGTATTAGTGATATCTAATGATGTTTGTTTTTCTGTGTGACTTATTTCACTTAGAATCATCGTACCTAAATCCACTCATTATGCTGCTACTGGCCTGATGACATAGATTTCATTGCTGAGTGATATTGCATTGTACGTAAGTATCACAACTTCTTTATCCATTTTTCGCTTTCTGCGATATTGACCTTGTACCGTAAACGAGGTTCTTGTAAACAGAGCCGTCCCAAACTTTGGGGTGGCTGTGTCTTTTTGATTTTAATTTCCCTAAGCTATAGGACCATAAGTGGAAGTGCCCTAGGCTCTGTTGCTTTGTTTTTTAGATGTTTCAGGAAACACCATACACTTCTCCAGAGTGGCTGTTGGCAATTTACATCCCGCCCATCAGCATAAGAAGGCTCCCAGTTCTCCATGGCCTGTCCTGCCTTTCTGGATTTTACACTTTTTTCAGATGGCCCTTTTGACCGGGGGGCAGTGAGACTTCATTGTAGTGCAGATTTCCTTTGCAAGCTTGCTTGGTTGGCCAAAAAGGGCGTATGCGTTTTTTCCTGAATATATTCAGGAAAAAACGCATACGCCCTTTTTGGCCAAGTGCATCATTGTGGACGTTCTGCCTCTTTTCCTATGCTTTACATGCAATTCCAGTCTACCTCCTGAAATCGGTTTCCTGCAATTCTGCCCCGCTTTCAAGTCCTCTTGGCAGCCTTACTTCAATATATTTTTGGACGATAGCTGTCATTTAGAACTCTGCAGGTTTGTGAATTACAGGGCCCCTGAGCTCCTTTCTTCAACTCGCTTTCTTGTGAGCTGGCCGCAACACCGCATGATTGCTTCAGGCCCTAGTGTGGTTCCGGCGTGGCTCGCTGAGCCTTTGGTTAATTCCTCTTCCTGGTGAGAAATGAGAGTTAAATTTCCCCGTCCAGACACCTCCAGCTAGTCTCTCATTGGTTCTCCCTATTCCTGTTCATTTTCCGCAGAAATTGCAAACTGGGCCAAACAGGAGGTTAAAGGCACTGACTCTCCAAGTGGGGAGAGTGTTAGTAAAGCGTCTGGAATGTTGCACCCGAGTACCAGGGGACGAAAACTGAGACACATTTGAACACGTTTCCCGATCACACGGTGGATCATACTCTGGGTTCCACATGCATGTTTTAGCTGAAGGAAGAATCCCTTAAACCTGGAGAGTTGAGACCCATGGAATGGGTACCATGCAATATGACTTCAAAGGGTCTGCATTTGCTCACCGAACCTCACCAATCCTATCACTGCTGCGTTTATGCCGCTGTACACACGCTTGATTCTCTTTCGGAGACATATAAATCCATAGGTTTTAAGATTCTTACCAGTCAGGTATATTCTTAGGCGTTTAATATGGGGTGTTGAGTCCACTTCGTTGAGCAAGCAGTAGCTCTTGTCTATTACATATTTGGCTTATGGAAAGGTATCTGTGCTAATTTCAATCTCTGGTTTTATGCAGCACCCCAACTCACCTTTCCCCTTAAGCAAGCATAAGTTGGTTTTCTACATTTGAGACCCTATTCTGTTTTGTAATTCAGTTCCTGTGTAGCCAAGTTTACATTCCGTGTATTAGTGATATCTAATGATGTTTCTTTTTCTGTGTGACTTATTTCACTTAGAATCATCGTACCTGAATCCACTCATTATGCTGCTACTGGCCTGATGACATAGATTTCATTGCTGAGTGATATTGCATTGTACGTAAGTACCACAACTTCTTTATCCATTTTTCGCTTTCTGCGATATTGACCTTGTACCGTAAACGAGGTTCTTGTAAACAGAGCCATCCCAAACTTTGGGGTGGCTGTGTCTTTTTGATTTTAATTTCCCTAAGCTATAGGACCATAAGTGGAAGTGCCCTAGGCTCTGTTGCTTTGTTTTTTAGATGTTTCAGGAAACACCATACACTTCTCCAGAGTGGCTGTTGGCAATTTACATCCCGCCCATCAGCATAAGAAGGCTCCCAGTTCTCCATGGCCTGTCCTGCCTTTCTGGATTTTACAATTTTTTCAGATGGCCCTTTTGACCGGGGGGCAGTGAGACTTCATTGTAGTGCAGATTTCCTTTGCAAGCTTGCTTGGTTGGCCAAAAAGGGCGTATGCGTTTTTTCCTGAATATATTCAGGAAAAAACGCATACGCCCTTTTTGGCCAAGTGCATCATTGTGGACGTTCTGCCTCTTTTCCTATGCTTTACATGCAATTCCAGTCTACCTCCTGAAATCGGTTTCCTGCAATTCTGCCCCGCTTTCAAGTCCTCTTGGCAGCCTTACTTCAATATATTTTTGGACGATAGCTGTCATTTAGAACTCTGCAGGTTTGTGAATTACAGGGCCCCTGAGCTCCTTTCTTCAACTCGCTTTCTTGTGAGCTGGCCGCAACACCGCAGGATTGCTTCAGGCCCTAGTGTGGTTCCGGCGTGGCTCGCTGAGCCTTTGGTTAATTCCTCTTCCTGGTGAGAAATGAGAGTTAAATTTCCCCGTCCAGACACCTCCAGCTAGTCTCTCATTGGTTCTCCCTATTCCTGTTCATTTTCCGCAGAAATTGCAAACTGGGCCAAACAGGAGGTTAAAGGCACTGACTCTCCAAGTGGGGAGAGTGTTAGTAAAGCGTCTGGAATGTTGCACCCGAGTACCAGGGGACGAAAACTGAGACACATTTGAACACGTTTCCCGATCACACGGTGGATCATACTCTGGGTTCCACATGCATGTTTTAGCTGAAGGAAGAATCCCTTAAACCTGGAGAGTTGAGACCCATGGAATGGGTACCATGCAATATGACTTCAAAGGGTCTGCATTTGCTCACCGAACCTCACCAATCCTATCACTGCTGCGTTTATGCCGCTGTACACACGCTTGATTCTCTTTCGGAGACATATAAATCCATAGGTTTTAAGATTCTTACCAGTCAGGTATATTCTTAGGCGTTTAATATGGGGTGTTGAGTCCACTTCGTTGAGCAAGCAGTAGCTCTTGTCTATTACATATTTGGCTTATGGAAAGGTATCTGTGCTAATTTCAATCTCTGGTTTTATGCAGCACCCCAACTCACCTTTCCCCTTAAGCAAGCATAAGTTGGTTTTCTACATTTGAGACCCTATTCTGTTTTGTAATTCAGTTCCTGTGTAGCCAAGTTTACATTCCGTGTATTAGTGATATCTAATGATGTTTCTTTTTCTGTGTGACTTATTTCACTTAGAATCATCGTACCTGAATCCACTCATTATGCTGCTACTGGCCTGATGACATAGATTTCATTGCTGAGTGATATTGCATTGTACGTAAGTATCACAACTTCTTTATCCATTTTTCGCTTTCTGCGATATTGAACTTGTACCGTAAACGAGGTTCTTGTAAACAGAGCCGTCCCAAACTTTGGGGTGGCTGTGTCTTTTTGATTTTAATTTCCCTAAGCTATAGGACCATAAGTGGAAGTGCCCTAGGCTCTGTTGCTTTGTTTTTTAGATGTTTCAGGAAACACCATACACTTCTCCAGAGTGGCTGTTGGCAATTTACATCCCGCCCATCAGCATAAGAAGGCTCCCAGTTCTCCATGGCCTGTCCTGCCTTTCTGGATTTTACACTTGTTTCAGATGGCCCTTTTGACCGGGGGGCAGTGAGACTTCATTGTAGTGCAGATTTCCTTTGCAAGCTTGCTTGGTTGGCCAAAAAGGGCGTATGCGTTTTTTCCTGAATATATTCAGGAAAAAACGCATACGCCCTTTTTGGCCAAGTGCATCATTGTGGACGTTCTGCCTCTTTTCCTATGCTTTACATGCAATTCCAGTCTACCTCCTGAAATCGGTTTCCTGCAATTCTGCCCCGCTTTCAAGTCCTCTTGGCAGCCTTACTTCAATATATTTTTGGACGATAGCTGTCATTTATAACTCTGCAGGTTTGTGAATTACAGGGCCCCTGAGCTCCTTTCTTCAACTCGCTTTCTTGTGAGCTGGCCGCAACACCGCAGGATTGCTTCAGGCCCTAGTGTCGTTCCGGCATGGCACGCTGAGCCTTTGGTTAATTCCTCTTCCTGGTGGGAAATGAGAGTTGAATTTGCCCGTCCAGACACCTCCAGCTAGTCTCTCATTGGTTCTCCCTATTCCTGTTCATTTTCCGCAGAAATTGCAAACTGGGCCAAACAGGAGGTTAAAGGCACTGACTCTCCAAGTGGGGAGAGTGTTAGTAAAGCGTCTGGAATGTTGCACCCGAGTACCAGGGGACGAAAACTGAGACACATTTGAACACGTTTCCCGATCACACGGTGGATCATACTCTGGGTTCCACATGCATGTTTTAGCTGAAGGAAGAATCCCTTAAACCTGGAGAGTTGAGACCCATGGAATGGGTACCATGCAATATGACTTCAAAGGGTCTGCATTTGCTCACCGAACCTCACCAATCCTATCACTGCTGCGTTTATGCCGCTGTACACACGCTTGATTCTCTTTCGGAGACATATAAATCCATAGGTTTTAAGATTCTTACCAGTCAGGTATATTCTTAGGCGTTTAATATGGGGTGTTGAGTCCACTTCGTTGAGCAAGCAGTAGCTCTTGTCTATTACATATTTGGCTTATGGAAAGGTATCTGTGCTAATTTCAATCTCTGGTTTTATGCAGCACCCCAACTCACCTTTCCCCTTAAGCAAGCATAAGTTGGTTTTCTACATTTGAGACCCTATTCTGTTTTGTAATTCAGTTCCTGTGTAGCCAAGTTTACATTCCGTGTATTAGTGATATCTAATGATGTTTCTTTTTCTGTGTGACTTATTTCACTTAGAATCATCGTACCTGAATCCACTCATTATGCTGCTACTGGCCTGATGACATAGATTTCATTGCTGAGTGATATTGCATTGTACGTAAGTATCACAACTTCTTTATCCATTTTTCGCTTTCTGCGATATTGAACTTGTACCGTAAACGAGGTTCTTGTAAACAGAGCCGTCCCAAACTTTGGGGTGGCTGTGTCTTTTTGATTTTAATTTCCCTAAGCTATAGGACCATAAGTGGAAGTGCCCTAGGCTCTGTTGCTTTGTTTTTTAGATGTTTCAGGAAACACCATACACTTCTCCAGAGTGGCTGTTGGCAATTTACATCCCGCCCATCAGCATAAGAAGGCTCCCAGTTCTCCATGGCCTGTCCTGCCTTTCTGGATTTTACACTTGTTTCAGATGGCCCTTTTGACCGGGGGGCAGTGAGACTTCATTGTAGTGCAGATTTCCTTTGCAAGCTTGCTTGGTTGGCCAAAAAGGGCGTATGCGTTTTTTCCTGAATATATTCAGGAAAAAACGCATACGCCCTTTTTGGCCAAGTGCATCATTGTGGACGTTCTGCCTCTTTTCCTATGCTTTACATGCAATTCCAGTCTACCTCCTGAAATCGGTTTCCTGCAATTCTGCCCCGCTTTCAAGTCCTCTTGGCAGCCTTACTTCAATATATTTTTGGACGATAGCTGTCATTTAGAACTCTGCAGGTTTGTGAATTACAGGGCCCCTGAGCTCCTTTCTTCAACTCGCTTTCTTGTGAGCTGGCCGCAACACCGCAGGATTGCTTCAGGCCCTAGTGTGGTTCCGGCGTGGCTCGCTGAGCCTTTGGTTAATTCCTCTTCCTGGTGAGAAATGAGAGTTAAATTTCCCCGTCCAGACACCTCCAGCTAGTCTCTCATTGGTTCTCCCTATTCCTGTTCATTTTCCGCAGAAATTGCAAACTGGGCCAAACAGGAGGTTAAAGGCACTGACTCTCCAAGTGGGGAGAGTGTTAGTAAAGCGTCTGGAATGTTGCACCCGAGTACCAGGGGACGAAAACTGAGACACATTTGAACACGTTTCCCGATCACACGGTGGATCATACTCTGGGTTCCACATGCATGTTTTAGCTGAAGGAAGAATCCCTTAAACCTGGAGAGTTGAGACCCATGGAATGGGTACCATGCAATATGACTTCAAAGGGTCTGCATTTGCTCACCGAACCTCACCAATCCTATCACTGCTGCGTTTATGCCGCTGTACACACGCTTGATTCTCTTTCGGAGACATATAAATCCATAGGTTTTAAGATTCTTACCAGTCAGGTATATTCTTTGGCGTTTAATATGGGGTGTTGAGTCCACTTCGTTGAGCAAGCAGTAGCTCTTGTCTATTACATATTTGGCTTATGGAAAGGTATCTGTGCTAATTTCAATCTCTGGTTTTATGCAGCACCCCAACTCACCTTTCCCCTTAAGCAAGCATAAGTTGGTTTTCTACATTTGAGACCCTATTCTGTTTTGTAATTCAGTTCCTGTGTAGCCAAGTTTACATTCCGTGTATTAGTGATATCTAATGATGTTTCTTTTTCTGTGTGACTTATTTCACTTAGAATCATCGTACCTGAATCCACTCATTATGCTGCTACTGGCCTGATGACATAGATTTCATTGCTGAGTGATATTGCATTGTACGTAAGTATCACAACTTCTTTATCCATTTTTCGCTTTCTGCGATATTGAACTTGTACCGTAAACGAGGTTCTTGTAAACAGAGCCGTCCCAAACTTTGGGGTGGCTGTGTCTTTTTGATTTTAATTTCCCTAAGCTATAGGACCATAAGTGGAAGTGCCCTAGGCTCTGTTGCTTTGTTTTTTAGATGTTTCAGGAAACACCATACACTTCTCCAGAGTGGCTGTTGGCAATTTACATCCCGCCCATCAGCATAAGAAGGCTCCCAGTTCTCCATGGCCTGTCCTGCCTTTCTGGATTTTACACTTGTTTCAGATGGCCCTTTTGACCGGGGGGCAGTGAGACTTCATTGTAGTGCAGATTTCCTTTGCAAGCTTGCTTGGTTGGCCAAAAAGGGCGTATGCGTTTTTTCCTGAATATATTCAGGAAAAAACGCATACGCCCTTTTTGGCCAAGTGCATCATTGTGGACGTTCTGCCTCTTTTCCTATGCTTTACATGCAATTCCAGTCTACCTCCTGAAATCGGTTTCCTGCAATTCTGCCCCGCTTTCAAGTCCTCTTGGCAGCCTTACTTCAATACATTTTTGGACGATAGCTGTCATTTATAACTCTGCAGGTTTGTGAATTACAGGGCCCCTGAGCTCCTTTCTTCAACTCGCTTTCTTGTGAGCTGGCCGCAACACCGCAGGATTGCTTCAGGCCCTAGTGTCGTTCCGGCATGGCACGCTGAGCCTTTGGTTAATTCCTCTTCCTGGTGGGAAATGAGAGTTGAATTTGCCCGTCCAGACACCTCCAGCTAGTCTCTCATTGGTTCTCCCTATTCCTGTTCATTTTCCGCAGAAATTGCAAACTGGGCCAAACAGGAGGTTAAAGGCACTGACTCTCCAAGTGGGGAGAGTGTTAGTAAAGCGTCTGGAATGTTGCACCCGAGTACCAGGGGACGAAAACTGAGACACATTTGAACACGTTTCCCGATCACACGGTGGATCATACTGTGGGTTCCACATGCATGTTTTAGCTGAAGGAAGAATCCCTTAAACCTGGAGAGTTGAGAACCATGGAATGGGTACCATGCAATATGACTTCAAAGGGTCTGCATTTGCTCACCGAACCTCACCAATCCTATCACTGCTGCGTTTATGCCGCTGTACACACGCTTGATTCTCTTTCGGAGACATATAAATCCATAGGTTTTAAGATTCTTACTAGTCAGGTATATTCTTAGGCGTTTAATATGGGGTGTTGAGTCCACTTCGTTGAGCAAGCAGTAGCTCTTGTGTATTACATATTTGGCTTATGGAAAGGTATCTGTGCTAATTTCAATCTCTGGTTTTATGCAGCACCCCAACTCACCTTTCCCCTTAAGCAAGCATAAGTTGGTTTTCTACATTTGAGACCCTATTCTGTTTTGTAATTCAGTTCCTGTGTAGCCAAGTTTACATTCCGTGTATTAGTGATATCTAATGATGTTTGTTTTTCTGTGTGACTTATTTCACTTAGAATCATCGTACCTGAATCCACTCATTATGCTGCTACTGGCCTGATGACATAGATTTCATTGCTGAGTGATATTGCATTGTACGTAAGTATCACAACTTCTTTATCCATTTTTCGCTTTCTGCGATATTGACCTTGTACCGTAAACGAGGTTCTTGTAAACAGAGCCGTCCCAAACTTTGGGGTGGCTGTGTCTTTTTGATTTTAATTTCCCTAAGCTATAGAACCATAAGTGGAAGTGCCCTAGGCTCTGTTGCTTTGTTTTTTAGATGTTTCAGGAAACACCATACACTTCTCCAGAGTGGCTGTTGGCAATTTACATCCCGCCCATCAGCATAAGAAGGCTCCCAGTTCTCCATGGCCTGTCCTGCCTTTCTGGATTTTACACTTTTTTCAGATGGCCCTTTTGACCGGGGGGCAGTGAGACTTCATTGTAGTGCAGATTTCCTTTGCAAGCTTGCTTGGTTGGCCAAAAAGGGCGTATGCGTTTTTTCCTGAATATATTCAGGAAAAAACGCATACGCCCTTTTTGGCCAAGTGCATCATTGTGGACGTTCTGCCTCTTTTCCTATGCTTTACATGCAATTCCAGTCTACCTCCTGAAATCGGTTTCCTGCAATTCTGCCCCGCTTTCAAGTCCTCTTGGCAGCCTTACTTCAATATATTTTTGGACGATAGCTGTCATTTATAACTCTGCAGGTTTGTGAATTACAGGGCCCCTGAGCTCCTTTCTTCAACTCGCTTTCTTGTGAGCTGGCCGCAACACTGCAGGATTGCTTCAGGCCCTAGTGTGGTTCCGGCGTGGCTCGCTGAGCCTTTGGTTAATTCCTCTTCCTGGTGAGAAATGAGAGTTAAATTTCCCCGTCCAGACACCTCCAGCTAGTCTCTCATTGGTTCTCCCTATTCCTGTTCATTTTCCGCAGAAATTGCAAACTGGGCCAAACAGGAGGTTAAAGGCACTGACTCTCCAAGTGGGGAGAGTGTTAGTAAAGCGTCTGGAATGTTGCACCCGAGTACCAGGGGACGAAAACTGAGACACATTTGAACACGTTTCCCGATCACACGGTGGATCATACTCTGGGTTCCACATGCATGTTTTAGCTGAAGGAAGAATCCCTTAAACCTGGAGAGTTGAGACCCATGGAATGGGTACCATGCAATATGACTTCAAAGGGTCTGCATTTGCTCACCGAACCTCACCAATCCTATCACTGCTGCGTTTATGCCGCTGTACACACGCTTGATTCTCTTTCGGAGACATATAAATCCATAGGTTTTAAGATTCTTACCAGTCAGGTATATTCTTAGGCGTTTAATATGGGGTGTTGAGTCCACTTCGTTGAGCAAGCAGTAGCTCTTGTCTATTACATATTTGGCTTATGGAAAGGTATCTGTGCTAATTTCAATCTCTGGTTTTATGCAGCACCCCAACTCACCTTTCCCCTTAAGCAAGCATAAGTTGGTTTTCTACATTTGAGACCCTATTCTGTTTTGTAATTCAGTTCCTGTGTAGCCAAGTTTACATTCCGTGTATTAGTGATATCTAATGATGTTTCTTTTTCTGTGTGACTTATTTCACTTAGAATCATCGTACCTGAATCCACTCATTATGCTGCTACTGGCCTGATGACATAGATTTCATTGCTGAGTGATATTGCATTGTACGTAAGTACCACAACTTCTTTATCCATTTTTCGCTTTCTGCGATATTGACCTTGTACCGTAAACGAGGTTCTTGTAAACAGAGCCATCCCAAACTTTGGGGTGGCTGTGTCTTTTTGATTTTAATTTCCCTAAGCTATAGGACCATAAGTGGAAGTGCCCTAGGCTCTGTTGCTTTGTTTTTTAGATGTTTCAGGAAACACCATACACTTCTCCAGAGTGGCTGTTGGCAATTTACATCCCGCCCATCAGCATAAGAAGGCTCCCAGTTCTCCATGGCCTGTCCTGCCTTTCTGGATTTTACACTTGTTTCAGATGGCCCTTTTGACCGGGGGGCAGTGAGACTTCATTGTAGTGCAGATTTCCTTTGCAAGCTTGCTTGGTTGGCCAAAAAGGGCGTATGCGTTTTTTCCTGAATATATTCAGGAAAAAACGCATACGCCCTTTTTGGCCAAGTGCATCATTGTGGACGTTCTGCCTCTTTTCCTATGCTTTACATGCAATTCCAGTCTACCTCCTGAAATCGGTTTCCTGCAATTCTGCCCCGCTTTCAAGTCCTCTTGGCAGCCTTACTTCAATATATTTTTGGACGATAGCTGTCATTTAGAACTCTGCAGGTTTGTGAATTACAGGGCCCCTGAGCTCCTTTCTTCAACTCGCTTTCTTGTGAGCTGGCCGCAACACCGCAGGATTGCTTCAGGCCCTAGTGTGGTTCCGGCGTGGCTCGCTGAGCCTTTGGTTAATTCCTCTTCCTGGTGAGAAATGAGAGTTAAATTTCCCCGTCCAGACACCTCCAGCTAGTCTCTCATTGGTTCTCCCTATTCCTGTTCATTTTCCGCAGAAATTGCAAACTGGGCCAAACAGGAGGTTAAAGGCACTGACTCTCCAAGTGGGGAGAGTGTTAGTAAAGCGTCTGGAATGTTGCACCCGAGTACCAGGGGACGAAAACTGAGACACATTTGAACACGTTTCCCGATCACACGGTGGATCATACTGTGGGTTCCACATGCATGTTTTAGCTGAAGGAAGAATCCCTTAAACCTGGAGAGTTGAGAACCATGGAATGGGTACCATGCAATATGACTTCAAAGGGTCTGCATTTGCTCACCGAACCTCACCAATCCTATCACTGCTGCGTTTATGCCGCTGTACACACGCTTGATTCTCTTTCGGAGACATATAAATCCATAGGTTTTAAGATTCTTACCAGTCAGGTATATTCTTAGGCGTTTAATATGGGGTGTTGAGTCCACTTCGTTGAGCAAGCAGTAGCTCTTGTCTATTACATATTTGGCTTATGGAAAGGTATCTGTGCTAATTTCAATCTCTGGTTTTATGCAGCACCCCAACTCACCTTTCCCCTTAAGCAAGCATAAGTTGGTTTTCTACATTTGAGACCCTATTCTGTTTTGTAATTCAGTTCCTGTGTAGCCAAGTTTACATTCCGTGTATTAGTGATATCTAATGATGTTTCTTTTTCTGTGTGACTTATTTCACTTAGAATCATCGTACCTGAATCCACTCATTATGCTGCTACTGGCCTGATGACATAGATTTCATTGCTGAGTGATATTGCATTGTACGTAAGTATCACAACTTCTTTATCCATTTTTCGCTTTCTGCGATATTGAACTTGTACCGTAAACGAGGTTCTTGTAAACAGAGCCGTCCCAAACTTTGGGGTGGCTGTGTCTTTTTGATTTTAATTTCCCTAAGCTATAGGACCATAAGTGGAAGTGCCCTAGGCTCTGTTGCTTTGTTTTTTAGATGTTTCAGGAAACACCATACACTTCTCCAGAGTGGCTGTTGGCAATTTACATCCCGCCCATCAGCATAAGAAGGCTCCCAGTTCTCCATGGCCTGTCCTGCCTTTCTGGATTTTACACTTGTTTCAGATGGCCCTTTTGACCGGGGGGCAGTGAGACTTCATTGTAGTGCAGATTTCCTTTGCAAGCTTGCTTGGTTGGCCAAAAAGGGCGTATGCGTTTTTTCCTGAATATATTCAGGAAAAAACGCATACGCCCTTTTTGGCCAAGTGCATCATTGTGGACGTTCTGCCTCTTTTCCTATGCTTTACATGCAATTCCAGTCTACCTCCTGAAATCGGTTTCCTGCAATTCTGCCCCGCTTTCAAGTCCTCTTGGCAGCCTTACTTCAATACATTTTTGGACGATAGCTGTCATTTATAACTCTGCAGGTTTGTGAATTACAGGGCCCCTGAGCTCCTTTCTTCAACTCGCTTTCTTGTGAGCTGGCCGCAACACTGCAGGATTGCTTCAGGCCCTAGTGTGGTTCCGGCATGGCACGCTGAGCCTTTGGTTAATTCCTCTTCCTGGTGGGAAATGAGAGTTGAATTTGCCCGTCCAGACACCTCCAGCTAGTCTCTCATTGGTTCTCCCTATTCCTGTTCATTTTCCGCAGAAATTGCAAACTGGGCCAAACAGGAGGTTAAAGGCACTGACTCTCCAAGTGGGGAGAGTGTTAGTAAAGCGTCTGGAATGTTGCACCCGAGTACCAGGGGACGAAAACTGAGACACATTTGAACACGTTTCCCGATCACACGGTGGATCATACTGTGGGTTCCACATGCATGTTTTAGCTGAAGGAAGAATCCCTTAAACCTGGAGAGTTGAGAACCATGGAATGGGTACCATGCAATATGACTTCAAAGGGTCTGCATTTGCTCACCGAACCTCACCAATCCTATCACTGCTGCGTTTATGCCGCTGTACACACGCTTGATTCTCTTTCGGAGACATATAAATCCATAGGTTTTAAGATTCTTACCAGTCAGGTATATTCTTAGGCGTTTAATATGGGGTGTTGAGTCCACTTCGTTGAGCAAGCAGTAGCTCTTGTGTATTACATATTTGGCTTATGGAAAGGTATCTGTGCTAATTTCAATCTCTGGTTTTATGCAGCACCCCAACTCACCTTTCCCCTTAAGCAAGCATAAGTTGGTTTTCTACATTTGAGACCCTATTCTGTTTTGTAATTCAGTTCCTGTGTAGCCAAGTTTACATTCCGTGTATTAGTGATATCTAATGATGTTTCTTTTTCTGTGTGACTTATTTCACTTAGAATCATCGTACCTGAATCCACTCATTATGCTGCTACTGGCCTGATGACATAGATTTCATTGCTGAGTGATATTGCATTGTACGTAAGTATCACAACTTCTTTATCCATTTTTCGCTTTCTGCGATATTGACCTTGTACCGTAAACGAGGTTCTTGTAAACAGAGCCGTCCCAAACTTTGGGGTGGCTGTGTCTTTTTGATTTTAATTTCCCTAAGCTATAGGACCATAAGTGGAAGTGCCCTAGGCTCTGTTGCTTTGTTTTTTAGATGTTTCAGGAAACACCATACACTTCTCCAGAGTGGCTGTTGGCAATTTACATCCCGCCCATCAGCATAAGAAGGCTCCCAGTTCTCCATGGCCTGTCCTGCCTTTCTGGATTTTACACTTTTTTCAGATGGCCCTTTTGACCGGGGGGCAGTGAGACTTCATTGTAGTGCAGATTTCCTTTGCAAGCTTGCTTGGTTGGCCAAAAAGGGCGTATGCGTTTTTTCCTGAATATATTCAGGAAAAAACGCATACGCCCTTTTTGGCCAAGTGCATCATTGTGGACGTTCTGCCTCTTTTCCTATGCTTTACATGCAATTCCAGTCTACCTCCTGAAATCGGTTTCCTGCAATTCTGCCCCGCTTTCAAGTCCTCTTGGCAGCCTTACTTCAATATATTTTTGGACGATAGCTGTCATTTAGAACTCTGCAGGTTTGTGAATTACAGGGCCCCTGAGCTCCTTTCTTCAACTCGCTTTCTTGTGAGCTGGCCGCAACACCGCAGGATTGCTTCAGGCCCTAGTGTGGTTCCGGCGTGGCTCGCTGAGCCTTTGGTTAATTCCTCTTCCTGGTGGGAAATGAGAGTTAAATTTCCCCGTCCAGACACCTCCAGCTAGTCTCTCATTGGTTCTCCCTATTCCTGTTCATTTTCCGCAGAAATTGCAAACTGGGCCAAACAGGAGGTTAAAGGCACTGACTCTCCAAGTGGGGAGAGTGTTAGTAAAGCGTCTGGAATGTTGCACCCGAGTACCAGGGGACGAAAACTGAGACACATTTGAACACGTTTCCCGATCACACGGTGGATCATACTCTGGGTTCCACATGCATGTTTTAGCTGAAGGAAGAATCCCTTAAACCTGGAGAGTTGAGAACCATGGAATGGGTACCATGCAATATGACTTCAAAGGGTCTGCATTTGCTCACCGAACCTCACCAATCGTATCACTGCTGCGTTTAGGCCGCCGTACACACGCTTGATTCTGTTTCGGAGACATATAAATCCATAGGTTTTAAGATTCTTACCAGTCAGGTATATTCTTAGGCGTTTAATATGGGGTGTTGAGTCCACTTCGTTGAGCAAGCAGTAGCTGTTGTCTATTACATATTTGGCTTATGGAAAGGTATCTGTGCTAATTTCAATCTCTGGTTTTATGCAGCACCCCAACTCACCTTTCCCCTTAAGCAAGCATAAGTTGGTTTTCTACATTTGAGACCCTATTCTGTTTTGTAATTCAGTTCCTGTGTAGCCAAGTTTACATTCCGTGTATTAGTGATATCTAATGATGTTTCTTTTTCTGTGTGACTTATTTCACTTAGAATCATCGTACCTGAATCCACTCATTATGCTGCTACTGGCCTGATGACATAGATTTCATTGCTGAGTGATATTGCATTGTACGTAAGTATCACAACTTCTTTATGCATTTTTCGCTTTCTGCGATATTGACCTTGTACCGTAAACGAGGTTCTTGTAAACAGAGCCGTCCCAAACTTTGGGGTGGCTGTGTCTTTTTGATTTTAATTTCCCTAAGCTATAGGACCATAAGTGGAAGTGCCCTAGGCTCTGTTGCTTTGTTTTTTAGATGTTTCAGGAAACACCATACACTTCTCCAGAGTGGCTGTTGGCAATTTACATCCCGCCCATCAGCATAAGAAGGCTCCCAGTTCTCCATGGCCTGTCCTGCCTTTCTGGATTTTACACTTGTTTCAGATGGCCCTTTTGACCGGGGGGCAGTGAGACTTCATTGTAGTGCAGATTTCCTTTGCAAGCTTGCTTGGTTGGCCAAAAAGGGCGTATGCGTTTTTTCCTGAATATATTCAGGAAAAAACGCATACGCCCTTTTTGGCCAAGTGCATCATTGTGGACGTTCTGCCTCTTTTCCTATGCTTTACATGCAATTCCAGTCTACCTCCTGAAATCGGTTTCCTGCAATTCTGCCCCGCTTTCAAGTCCTCTTGGCAGCCTTACTTCAATACATTTTTGGACGATAGCTGTCATTTAGAACTCTGCAGGTTTGTGAATTACAGGGCCCCTGAGCTCCTTTCTTCAACTCGCTTTCTTGTGAGCTGGCCGCAACACCGCAGGATTGCTTCAGGCCCTAGTGTGGTTCCGGCGTGGCTCGCTGAGCCTTTGGTTAATTCCTCTTCCTGGTGGGAAATGAGAGTTAAATTTCCCCGTCCAGACACCTCCAGCTAGTCTCTCATTGGTTCTCCCTATTCCTGTTCATTTTCCGCAGAAATTGCAAACTGGGCCAAACAGGAGGTTAAAGGCACTGACTCTCCAAGTGGGGAGAGTGTTAGTAAAGCGTCTGGAATGTTGCACCCGAGTACCAGGGGACGAAAACTGAGACACATTTGAACACGTTTCCCGATCACACGGTGGATCATACTGTGGGTTCCACATGCATGTTTTAGCTGAAGGAAGAATCCCTTAAACCTGGAGAGTTGAGAACCATGGAATGGGTACCATGCAATATGACTTCAAAGGGTCTGCATTTGCTCACCGAACCTCACCAATCCTATCACTGCTGCGTTTAAGCCGCCGTACACACGCTTGATTCTCTTTCGGAAACATATAAATCCATAGGTTTTAAGATTCTTACCAGTCAGGTATATTCTTAGGCGTTTAATATGGGGTGTTGAGTCCACTTCGTTGAGCAAGCAGTAGCTCTTGTCTATTACATATTTGGCTTATGGAAAGGTATCTGTGCTAATTTCAATCTCTGGTTTTATGCAGCACCCCAACTCACCTTTCCCCTTAAGCAAGCATAAGTTGGTTTTCTACATTTGAGACCCTATTCTGTTTTGTAATTCAGTTCCTGTGTAGCCAAGTTTACATTCCGTGTATTAGTGATATCTAATGATGTTTCTTTTTCTGTGTGACTTATTTCACTTAGAATCATCGTACCTGAATCCACTCATTATGCTGCTACTGGCCTGATGACATAGATTTCATTACTGAGTGATATTGCATTGTACGTAAGTACCACAACTTCTTTATCCATTTCTCGCTTTCTGCGATATTGACCTTGTACCGTAAACGAGGTTCCTGTAAACAGAGCCGTCCCAAACTTTGGGGTGGCTGTGTCTTTTTTATTTTAATTTCCCTAAGCTATAGGACCATAAGTGGAAGTGCCCTAGGCTCTGTTGCTTTGTTTTTTAGATGTTTCAGGAAACACCATACACTTCTCCAGAGTGGCTGTTGGCAATTTACATCCCGCCCATCAGCATAAGAAGGCTCCCAGTTCTCCATGGCCTGTCCTGCCTTTCTGGATTTTACACTTTTTTCAGATGGCCCTTTTGACCGGGGGGCAGTGAGACTTCATTGTAGTGCAGATTTCCTTTGCAAGCTTGCTTGGTTGGCCAAAAAGGGCGTATGCGTTTTTTCCTGAATACATTCAGGAAAAAACGCATACGCCCTTTTTGGCCAAGTGCATCATTGTGGACGTTCTGCCTCTTTTCCTATGCTTTACATGCAATTCCAGTCTACCTCCTGAAATCGGTTTCCTGCAATTCTGCCCCGCTTTCAAGTCCTCTTGGCAGCCTTACTTCAATATATTTTTGGACGATAGCTGTCATTTAGAACTCTGCAGGTTTGTGAATTACAGGGCCCCTGAGCTCCTTTCTTCAACTCGCTTTCTTGTGAGCTGGCCGCAACACCGCAGGATTGCTTCAGGCCCTAGTGTGGTTCCGGCGTGGCTCGCTGAGCCTTTGGTTAATTCCTCTTCCTGGTGGGAAATGAGAGTTAAATTTCCCCGTCCAGACACCTCCAGCTAGTCTCTCATTGGTTCTCCCTATTCCTGTTCATTTTCCGCAGAAATTGCAAACTGGGCCAAACAGGAGGTTAAAGGCACTGACTCTCCAAGTGGGGAGAGTGTTAGTAAAGCGTCTGGAATGTTGCACCCGAGTACCAGGGGACGAAAACTGAGACACATTTGAACACGTTTCCCGATCACACGGTGGATCATACTGTGGGTTCCACATGCATGTTTTAGCTGAAGGAAGAATCCCTTAAACCTGGAGAGTTGAGAACCATGGAATGGGTACCATGCAATATGACTTCAAAGGGTCTGCATTTGCTCACCGAACCTCAACAATCCTATCACTGCTGCGTTTATGCCGCTGTACACACGCTTGATTCTCTTTCGGAGACATATAAATCCATAGGTTTTAAGATTCTTACTAGTCAGGTATATTCTTAGGCGTTTAATACGGGGTGTTGAGTCCACTTCGTTGAGCAAGCAGTAGCTCTTGTCTATTACATATTTGGCTTATGGAAAGATATCTGTGCTAATTTCAATCTCTGGTTTTATGCAGCACCCCAACTCACCTTTCCCCTTAAGCAAGCATAAGTTGGTTTTCTACATTTGAGACCCTATTCTGTTTTCTAATTCAGTTCCTGTGTAGCCAAGTTTACATTCCGTGTATTAGTGATATCTTATGATGTTTCTTTTTCTGTGTGACTTATTTCACTTAGAATCATCGTACCTGAATCCACTCATTATGCTGCTACTGGCCTGATGACATAGATTTCATTGCTGAGTGATATTGCATTGTACGTAAGTACCACAACTTCTTTATCAATTTCTCGCTTTCTGCGATATTGAACTTGAATCGTAAATGAGATTCTTGTAAACAGAGCCGTCCCAAACTTTGGGGTTGCTGTGTCTTTTTGATTTTAATTTCCCTAAGCTATAGGACCATAAGTGGAAGTGCCCTAGGCTCTGTTGCTTTGTTTTTTAGATGTTTCAGGAAACACCATACACTTCTCCAGAGTGGCTGTTTGCAATTTACATCCCGCCCATCAGCATAAGAAGGCTCCCAGTTCTCCATGGCCTGTCCTGCCTTTCTGGATTTTACACTTTTTTCAGATGGCCCTTTTGACCGGGGGGCAGTGAGACTTCATTGTAGTGCAGATTTCCTTTGCAAGCTTGCTTGGTTGGCCAAAAAGGGCGTATGCGTTTTTTCCTGAATATATTCAGGAAAAAACGCATACGCCCTTTTTGGCCAAGTGCATCATTGTGGACGTTCTGCCTCTTTTCCTATGCTTTACATGCAATTCCAGTCTACCTCCTGAAATCGGTTTCCTGCAATTCTGCCCCGCTTTCAAGTCCTCTTGGCAGCCTTACTTCAATATATTTTTGGACGATAGCTGTCATTTAGAACTCTGCAGGTTTGTGAATTACAGGGCCCCTGAGCTCCTTTCTTCAACTCGCTTTCTTGTGAGCTGGCCGCAACACCGCAGGATTGCTTCAGGCCCTAGTGTGGTTCCGGCGTGGCTCGCTGAGCCTTTGGTTAATTCCTCTTCCTGGTGGGAAATGAGAGTTAAATTTGCCCGTCCAGACACCTCCAGCTAGTCTCTCATTGGTTCTCCCTATTCCTGTTCATTTTCCGCAGAAATTGCAAACTGGGCCAAACAGGAGGTTAAAGGCACTGACTCTCCAAGTGGGGAGAGTGTTAGTAAAGCGTCTGGAATGTTGCACCCGAGTACCAGGGGACGAAAACTGAGACACATTTGAACACGTTTCCCGATCACACGGTGGATCATACTCTGGGTTCCACATGCATGTTTTAGCTGAAGGAAGAATCCCTTAAACCTGGAGAGTTGAGAACCATGGAATGGGTACCATGCAATATGACTTCAAAGGGTCTGCATTTGCTCACCGAACCTCACCAATCCTATCACTGCTGCGTTTATGCCGCTGTACACACGCTTGATTCTCTTTCGGAGACATATAAATCCATAGGTTTTAAGATTCTTACTAGTCAGGTATATTCTTAGGCGTTTAATATGGGGTGTTGAGTCCACTTCGTTGAGCAAGCAGTAGCTCTTGTCTATTACATATTTGGCTTATGGAAAGGTATCTGTGCTAATTTCAATCTCTGGTTTTATGCAGCACCCCAACTCACCTTTCCCCTTAAGCAAGCATAAGTTGGTTTTCTACATTTGAGACCCTATTCTGTTTTCTAATTCAGTTCCTGTGTAGCCAAGTTTACATTCCGTGTATTAGTGATATCTTATGATGTTTCTTCTTCTGTGTGACTTATTTCACTTAGAATCATCGTACCTGAATCCACTCATTATGCTGCTACTGGCCTGATGACATAGATTTCATTGCTGAGTGATATTGCATTGTACGTAAGTACCACAACTTCTTTATCAATTTCTCGCTTTCTGCGATATTGAACTTGAATCGTAAATGAGATTCTTGTAAACAGAGCCGTTCCAAACTTTGGGGTTGCTGTGTCTTTTTGATTTTAATTTCCCTAAGCTATAGGACCATAAGTGGAAGTGCCCTAGGCTCTGTTGCTTTGTTTTTTACATGTTTCAGGAAACACCATACACTTCTCCAGAGTGGCTGTTGGCAATTTACATCCCACCCATCAGCATAACAAGGCTCCCAGTTCTCCATGGCCTGTCCTGCCTTTCTGGATTTTACACTTTTTTCAGATGGCCCTTTTGACCGGGGGGCAGTGAGACTTCATTGTAGTGCAGATTTCCTTTGCAAGCTTGCTTGGTTGGCCAAAAAGGGCGTATGCGTTTTTTCCTGAATATATTCAGGACAAAACGCATACGCCCTTTTTGGCCAAGTGCATCATTGTGGACGTTCTGCCTCTTTTCCTATGCTTTACATGCAATTCCAGTCTACCTCCTGAAATCGGTTTCCTGCAATTCTGCCCCGCTTTCAAGTCCTCTTGGCAGCCTTACTTCAATATATTTTTGGACGATAGCTGTCATTTAGAACTCTGCAGGTTTGTGAATTACAGGGCCCCTGAGCTCCTTTCTTCAACTCGCTTTCTTGTGAGCTGGCCGCAACACCGCAGGATTGCTTCAGGCCCTAGTGTGGTTCCGGCGTGGCTCGCTGAGCCTTTGGTTAATTCCTCTTCCTGGTGGGAAATGAGAGTTAAATTTCCCCGTCCAGACACCTCCAGCTAGTCTCTCATTGGTTCTCCCTATTCCTGTTCATTTTCCGCAGAAATTGCAAACTGGACCAAACAGGAGGTTAAAGGCACTGACTCTCCAAGTGGGGAGAGTGTTAGTAAAGCGTCTGGAATGTTGCACCCGAGTACCAGGGGACGAAAACTGAGACACATTTGAACACGTTTCCCGATCACACGGTGGATCATACTGTGGGTTCCACATGCATGTTTTAGCTGAAGGAAGAATCCCTTAAACCTGGAGAGTTGAGAACCATGGAATGGGTACCATGCAATATGACTTCAAAGGGTCTGCATTTGCTCACCGAACCTCACCAATCCTATCACTGCTGCGTTTATGCTGCTGTACACACGCTTGATTCTCTTTCGGAGACATATAAATCCATAGGTTTTAAGATTCTTACTAGTCAGGTATATTCTTAGGCGTTTAATATGGGGTGTTGAGTCCACTTCGTTGAGCAAGCAGTAGCTCTTGTCTATTACATATTTGGCTTATGGAAAGGTATCTGTGCTAATTTCAATCTCTGGTTTTATGCAGCACCCCAACTCACCTTTCCCCTTAAGCAAGCATAAGTTGGTTTTCTACATTTGAGACCCTATTCTGTTTTGTAATTCAGTTCCTGTGTAGCCAAGTTTACATTCCGTGTATTAGTGATATCTTATGATGTTTCTTTTTCTGTGTGACTTATTTCACTTAGAATCATCGTACCTGAATCCACTCATTATGCTGCTACTGGCCTGATGACATAGATTTCATTGCTGAGTGATATTGCATTGTACGTAAGTACCACAACTTCTTTATCAATTTCTCGCTTTCTGCGATATTGAACTTGAATCGTAAATGAGATTCTTGTAAACAGAGCCGTCCCAAACTTTGGGGTTGCTGTGTCTTTTTGATTTTAATTTCCCTAAGCTGTAGGACCATAAGTGGAAGTGCCCTAGGCTCTGTTGCTTTGTTTTTTACATGTTTCAGGAAACACCATACACTTCTCCAGAGTGGCTGTTGGCAATTTACATCCCACCCATCAGCATAACAAGGCTCCCAGTTCTCCATGGCCTGTCCTGCCTTTCTGGATTTTACACTTTTTTCAGATGGCCCTTTTGACCGGGGGGCAGTGAGACTTCATTGTAGTGCAGATTTCCTTTGCAAGCTTGCTTGGTTGGCCAAAAAGTGCGTATGCGTTTTTTCCTGAATATATTCAGGACAAAACGCATACGCACTTTTTGGCCAAGTGCATCATTGTGGACGTTCTGCCTCTTTTCCTATGCTTTACATGCAATTCCAGTCTACCTCCTGAAATCGGTTTCCTGCAATTCTGCCCCGCTTTCAAGTCCTCTTGGCAGCCTTACTTCAATATATTTTTGGACGATAGCTGTCATTTAGAACTCTGCAGGTTTGTGAATTACAGGGCCCCTGAGCTCCTTTCTTCAACTCGCTTTCTTGTGAGCTGGCCGCAACACCGCAGGATTGCTTCAGGCCCTAGTGTGGTTCCGGCGTGGCTCGCTGAGCCTTTGTTTAATTCCTCTTCCTGGTGGGAAATGAGAGTTAAATTTCCCCGTCCAGACACCTCCAGCTAGTCTCTCATTGGTTCTCCCTATTCCTGTTCATTTTCCGCAGAAATTGCAAACTGGGCCAAACAGGAGGTTAAAGGCACTGACTCTCCAAGTGGGGAGAGTGTTAGTAAAGCGTCTGGAATGTTGCACCCGAGTACCAGGGGACGAAAACTGAGACACATTTGAACACGTTTCCCGATCACACGGTGGATCATACTGTGGGTTCCACATGCATGTTTTAGCTGAAGGAAGAATCCCTTAAACCTGGAGAGTTGAGAACCATGGAATGGGTACCATGCAATATGACTTCAAAGGGTCTGCATTTGCTCACCGAACCTCACCAATCCTATCACTGCTGCGTTTATGCCGCCGTACACACGCTTGATTCTCTTTCGGAGACATATAAATCCATAGGTTTTAAGATTCTTACTAGTCAGGTATATTCTTAGGCGTTTAATATGGGGTGTTGAGTCCACTTCGTTGAGCAAGCAGTAGCTCTTGTCTATTACATATTTGGCTTATGGAAAGGTATCTGTGCTAATTTCAATCTCTGGTTTTATGCAGCACCCCAACTCACCTTTCCCCTTAAGCAAGCATAAGTTGGTTTTCTACATTTGAGACCCTATTCTGTTTTCTAATTCAGTTCCTGTGTAGCCAAGTTTACATTCCGTGTATTAGTGATATCTTATGATGTTTCTTTTTCTGTGTGACTTATTTCACTTAGAATCATCGTACCTGAATCCACTCATTATGCTGCTACTGGCCTGATGACATAGATTTAATTGCTGAGTGATATTGCATTGTACGTAAGTACCACAACTTCTTTATCAATTTCTCGCTTTCTGCGGTATTGAACTTGAATCGTAAATGAGATTCTTGTAAACAGAGCCGTCCCAAACATTGGGGTGGCTGTGTCTTTTTGATTTTAATTTCCCTAAGCTATAGGACCATAAGTGGAAGTGCCCTAGCCTCTGTTGCTTTGTTTTTTACATGTTTCAGGAAACACCATACACTTCTCCAGAGTGTCTGTTGGCAATTTACATCCCACCCATCAGCATAACAAGGCTCCCAGTTCTCCATGGCCTGTCCTGCCTTTCTGGATTTTACACTTTTTTCAGATGGCCCTTTTGACCGGGGGGCTGTGAGACTTCATTGTAGTGCAGATTTCCTTTGCAAGCTTGCTTGGTTGGCCAAAAAGTGCGTATGCATTTTTTCCTGAATATATTCAGGACAAAACACATACGCACTTATTGGCCAAGTGCATCATTGTGGACGTTCTGCCTCTTTTCCTATGCTTTACATGCAATTCCAGTCTACCTCCTGAAATCGGTTTCCTGCAATTCTGCCCAAATTTCAAGTCCTCATGGCTGCCTTAATTCAATATATTTTTGGACGATAGCTGTCATTTATAACTCTGCAGGTTTGTGAATTACAGTGCCCCTGAGCTCCTTTCTTCAACTCGCTTTCTTGTGAGCTGGCCTCAACACCGCAGGACTGCTTCAGGCCCTAGTGTGGTTCCGGAATGGCACGCTGAGCCTTTGTTTAATTCCACTTCCTGCTGGGAAATGAGAGTTAAATTTGCCCGTCCAGACACCTCCAGCTACTCTCTCATTGGTTCTCCCTATTCCTGTTCCTTTTCTGCAGAAATTGCAAACTAGGCCAAACAGGAGGTTAAAGGCACTGACTCTCCAAGTGGGGAGAGTGTTAGTAAAGCGTCTGGAATGTTGCACCCGAGTACCAGGGGACGAAAACTGAGACACATTTGAACACGTTTCCCGATCACACGGTGGATCATACTGTGGGTTCCACATGCATGTTTTAGCTGAAGGAAGAATCCCTCAAACCTGGAGAGTTGAGAACCATGGAATGGGTACCATGCAATATGACTTCAAAGGGTCTGCATTTGCTCACCGAACCTCACCAATCCTATCACTGCTGCGTTTATGCCGCCGTACACACGCTTGATTCTCTTTCGGAGACATATAAATCCATAGGTTTTAAGATTCTTACTAGTCAGGTATATTCTTAGGCGTTTAATATGGGGTGTTGAGTCCACTTCGTTGAGCAAGCAGTAGCTCTTGTCTATTACATATTTGGCTTATGGAAAGGTATCTGTGCTAATTTCAATCTCTGGTTTTATGCAGCACCCCAACTCACCTTTCCCCTTAAGCAAGCATAAGTTGGTTTTCTACATTTGAGACCCTATTCTGTTTTCTAATTCAGTTCCTGTGTAGCGAAGTTTACATTCCGTGTATTAGTGATATCTTATGATGTTTCTTTTTCTGTGTGACTTATTTCACTTAGAATCATCGTACCTGAATCCACTCATTATGCTGCTACTGGCCTGATGACATAGATTTCATTGCTGAGTGATATTGCATTGTACGTAAGTACCACAACTTCTTTATCAATTTCTCGCTTTCTGCGATATTGAACTTGAATCGTAAATGAGATTCTTGTAAACAGAGCCGTCCCAAACTTTGGGGTTGCTGTGTCTTTTTGATTTTAATTTCCCTAAGCTATAGGACCATAAGTGGAAGTGCCCTAGGCTCTGTTGCTTTGTTTTTTACATGTTTCAGGAAACACCATACACTTCTCCAGAGTGGCTGTTGGCAATTTACATCCCACCCATCAGCATAACAAGGCTCCCAGTTCTCCATGGCCTGTCCTGCCTTTCTGGATTTTACACTTTTTTCAGATGGCCCTTTTTACCGGGGGGCAGTGAGACTTCATTGTAGTGCAGATTTCCTTTGCAAGCTTGCTTGGTTGGCCAAAAAGGGCGTATGCGTTTTTTCCTGAATATATTCAGGAAAAAACGCATACGCCCTTTTTGGCCAAGTGCATCATTGTGGACGTTCTGCCTCTTTTCCTATGCTTTACATGCAATTCCAGTCTACCTCCTGAAATCGGTTTCCTGCAATTCTGCCCCGCTTTCAAGTCCTCTTGGCAGCCTTACTTCAATATATTTTTGGACGATAGCTGTCATTTATAACTCTGCAGGTTTGTGAATTACAGGGCCCCTGAGCTCCTTTCTTCAACTCGCTTTCTTGTGAGCTGGCCGCAACACCGCAGGATTGCTTCAGGCCCTAGTGTGGTTCCGGCGTGGCTCGCTGAGCCTTTGGTTAATTCCTCTTCCTGGTGGGAAATGAGAGTTAAATTTCCCCGTCCAGACACCTCCAGCTAGTCTCTCATTGGTTCTCCCTATTCCTGTTCATTTTCCGCAGAAATTGCAAACTGGGCCAAACAGGAGGTTAAAGGCACTGACTCTCCAAGTGGGGAGAGTGTTAGTAAAGCGTCTGGAATGTTGCACCCGAGTACCAGGGGACGAAAACTGAGACACATTTGAACACGTTTCCCGATCACACGGTGGATCATACTCTGGGTTCCACATGCATGTTTTAGCTGAAGGAAGAATCCCTTAAACCTGGAGAGTTGAGAACCATGGAATGGGTACCATGCAATATGACTTCAAAGGGTCTGCATTTGCTCACCGAACCTCACCAATCCTATCACTGCTGCGTTTATGCCTCTGTACACACGCTTGATTCTCTTTCGGAGACATATAAATCCATAGGTTTTAAGATTCTTACTAGTCAGGTATATTCTTAGGCGTTTAATATGGGGTGTTGAGTCCACTTCGTTGAGCAAGCAGTAGCTCTTGTCTATTACATATTTGGCTTATGGAAAGGTATCTGTGCTAATTTCAATCTCTGGTTTTATGCAGCACCCCAACTCACCTTTCCCCTTAAGCAAGCATAAGTTGGTTTTCTACATTTGAGACCCTATTCTGTTTTGTAATTCAGTTCCTGTGTAGCCAAGTTTACATTCCGTGTATTAGTGATATCTAATGATGTTTCTTTTTCTGTGTGACTTATTTCACTTAGAATCATCGTACCTGAATCCACTCATTATGCTGCTACTGGCCTGATGACATAGATTTCATTGCTGAGTGATATTGCATTGTACGTAAGTACCACAACTTCTTTATCCATTTTTCGCTTTCTGCGATATTGACCTTGTACCGTAAACGAGGTTCTTGTAAACAGAGCCGTCCCAAACTTTGGGGTGGCTGTGTCTTTTTGATTTTAATTTCCCTAAGCTATAGGACCATAAGTGGAAGTGCCCTAGGCTCTGTTGCTTTGTTTTTTAGATGTTTCAGGAAACACCATACACTTCTCCAGAGTGGCTGTTGGCAATTTACATCCCGCCCATCAGCATAAGAAGGCTCCCAGTTCTCCATGGCCTGTCCTGCCTTTCTGGATTTTACACTTTTTTCAGATGGCCCTTTTGACCGGGGGGCAGTGAGACTTCATTGTAGTGCAGATTTCCTTTGCAAGCTTGCTTGGTTGGCCAAAAAGGGCGTATGCGTTTTTTCCTGAATATATTCAGGAAAAAACGCATACGCCCTTTTTGGCCAAGTGCATCATTGTGGACGTTCTGCCTCTTTTCCTATGCTTTACATGCAATTCCAGTCTACCTCCTGAAATCGGTTTCCTGCAATTCTGCCCCGCTTTCAAGTCCTCTTGGCAGCCTTACTTCAATATATTTTTGGACGATAGCTGTCATTTATAACTCTGCAGGTTTGTGAATTACAGGGCCCCTGAGCTCCTTTCTTCAACTCGCTTTCTTGTGAGCTGGCCGCATCACCGGAGGATTGCTTCAGGCCCTAGTGTAGTTCCAGCGTGGCTCGCTGAGCCTTTGGTTAATTCCTCTTCCTGGTGGGAAATGAGATTTAAATTTACCCGTCCAGACACCTCCAGCTAGTCTCTCATTGGTTCTCCCTATTCCTGTTCATTTTCCGCAGAAATTGCAAACTGGGCCAAACAGGAGGTTAAAGGCACTGACTCTCCAAGTGGGGAGAGTGTTAGTAAAGCGTCTGGAATGTTGCACCCGAGTACCAGGGGACGAAAACTGAGACACATTTGAACACGTTTCCCGATCACACGGTGGATCATACTCTGGGTTCCACATGCATGTTTTAGCTGAAGGAAGAATCCCTTAAACCTGGAGAGTTGAGAACCATGGAATGGGTACCATGCAATATGACTTCAAAGGGTCTGCATTTGCTCACCGAACCTCACCAATCCTATCACTGCTGCGTTTATGCCGCTGTACACACGCTTGATTCTCTTTCGGAGACATATAAATCCATAGGTTTTAAGATTCTTACCAGTCAGGTATATTCTTAGGCGTTTAATATGGGGTGTTGAGTCCACTTCGTTGAGCAAGCAGTAGCTCTTGTGTATTACATATTTGGCTTATGGAAAGGTATCTGTGCTAATTTCAATCTCTGGTTTTATGCAGCACCCCAACTCACCTTTCCCCTTAAGCAAGCATAAGTTGGTTTTCTACATTTGAGACCCTATTCTGTTTTGTAATTCAGTTCCTGTGTAGCCAAGTTTACATTCCGTGTATTAGTGATATCTAATGATGTTTCTTTTTCTGTGTGACTTATTTCACTTAGAATCATCGTACCTGAATCCACTCATTATGCTGCTACTGGCCTGATGACATAGATTTCATTGCTGAGTGATATTGCATTGTACGTAAGTACCACAACTTCTTTATCCATTTTTCGCTTTCTGCGATATTGACCTTGTACCGTAAACGAGGTTCTTGTAAACAGAGCCGTCCCAAACTTTGGGGTGGCTGTGTCTTTTTGATTTTAATTTCCCTAAGCTATAGGACCATAAGTGGAAGTGCCCTAGGCTCTGTTGCTTTGTTTTTTAGATGTTTCAGGAAACACCATACACTTCTCCAGAGTGGCTGTTGGCAATTTACATCCCGCCCATCAGCATAAGAAGGCTCCCAGTTCTCCATGGCCTGTCCTGCCTTTCTGGATTTTACACTTTTTTCAGATGGCCCTTTTGACCGGGGGGCAGTGAGACTTCATTGTAGTGCAGATTTCCTTTGCAAGCTTGCTTGGTTGGCCAAAAAGGGCGTATGCGTTTTTTCCTGAATATATTCAGGAAAAAACGCATACGCCCTTTTTGGCCAAGTGCATCATTGTGGACGTTCTGCCTCTTTTCCTATGCTTTACATGCAATTCCAGTCTACCTCCTGAAATCGGTTTCCTGCAATTCTGCCCCGCTTTCAAGTCCTCTTGGCAGCCTTACTTCAATATATTTTTGGACGATAGCTGTCATTTATAACTCTGCAGGTTTGTGAATTACAGGGCCCCTGAGCTCCTTTCTTCAACTCGCTTTCTTGTGAGCTGGCCGCAACACCGCTGGATTGCTTCAGGCCCTAGTGTGGTTCCAGCGTGGCTCGCTGAGCCTTTGGTTAATTCCTCTTCCTGGTGGGAAATGAGAGTTAAATTTACCCGTCCAGACACCTCCAGCTAGTCTCTCATTGGTTCTCCCTATTCCTGTTCATTTTCCGCAGAAATTGCAAACTGGGCCAAACAGGAGGTTAAAGGCACTGACTCTCCAAGTGGGGAGAGTGTTAGTAAAGCGTCTGGAATGTTGCACCCGAGTACCAGGGGACGAAAACTGAGACACATTTGAACACGTTTCCCGATCACACGGTGGATCATACTCTGGGTTCCACATGCATGTTTTAGCTGAAGGAAGAATCCCTTAAACCTGGAGAGTTGAGAACCATGGAATGGGTACCATGCAATATGACTTCAAAGGGTCTGCATTTGCTCACCGAACCTCACCAATCCTATCACTGCTGCGTTTATGCCGCTGTACACACGCTTGATTCTCTTTCGGAGACATATAAATCCATAGGTTTTAAGATTCTTACTAGTCAGGTATATTCTTAGGCGTTTAATATGGGGTGTTGAGTCCACTTCGTTGAGCAAGCAGTAGCTCTTTTCTATTACATATTTGGCTTATGGAAAGGTATCTGTGCTAATTTCAATCTCTGGCTTTATGCAGCACCCCAACTCACCTTTCCCCTTAAGCAAGCATAAGTTGGTTTTCTACATTTGAGACCCTATTTTGTTTTGTAATTCAGTTCCTGTGTAGCCAAGTTTACATTCCGTGTATAGTGATATCTTATGATGTTTCTTTTTCTGTGTGACTTATTTCACTTAGAATCATCGTACCTGAATCCACTCATTATGGTGCTACTGGCCTGATGACATAGATTTCATTGCTGAGTGATATTGCCTTGTACGTAAGTACCACAACTTCTTTATCCATTTTTCGCTTTCTGCGATATTGACCTTGTACCGTAAACGAGGTTCTTGTAAACAGAGCCGTCCCAAACTTTGGGGTGGCTGTGTCTTTTTGATTTTAATTTCCCTAAGCTATAGGACCATAAGTGGAAGTGCCCTAGGCTCTGTTGCTTTGTTTTTTAGATGTTTCAGGAAACACCATACACTTCTCCAGAGTGGCTGTTGGCAATTTACATCCCGCCCATCAGCATAAGAAGGCTCCCAGTTCTCCATGGCCTGTCCTGCCTTTCTGGATTTTACACTTTTTTCAGATGGCCCTTTTGGCCGGGGTGCAGTGAGACTTCATTGTAGTGCAGATTTCCTTTGCAAGCTTGCTTGGTTGGCCAAAAAGGGCGTATGCGTTTTTTCCTGAATATATTCAGGAAAAAACGCATACGCCCTTTTTGGCCAAGTGCATCATTGTGGACGTTCTGCCTCTTTTCCTACGCTTTACATGCAATTCCAGTCTACCTCCTGAAATCGGTTTCCTGCAATTCTGCCCCGCTTTCAAGTCCTCTTGGCAGCCTTACTTCAATATATTTTTGGACGATAGCTGTCATTTAGAACTCTGCAGGTTTGTGAATTACAGGGCCCCTGAGCTCCTTTCTTCAACTCGCTTTCTTGTGAGCTGGCCGCAACACCGCAGGATTGCTTCAGGCCCTAGTGTGGTTCCGGCGTGGCTCGCTGAGCCTTTGGTTAATTCCTCTTCCTGGTGAGAAATGAGAGTTAAATTTCCCCGTCCAGACACCTCCAGCTAGTCTCTCATTGGTTCTCCCTATTCCTGTTCATTTTCCGCAGAAATTGCAAACTGGGCCAAACAGGAGGTTAAAGGCACTGACTCTCCAAGTGGGGAGAGTGTTAGTAAAGCGTCTGGAATGTTGCACCCGAGTACCAGGGGACGAAAACTGAGACACATTTGAACACGTTTCCCGATCACACGGTGGATCATACTGTGGGTTCCACATGCATGTTTTAGCTGAAGGAAGAATCCCTTAAACCTGGAGAGTTGAGAACCATGGAATGGGTACCATGCAATATGACTTCAAAGGGTCTGCATTTGCTCACCGAACCTCACCAATCCTATCACTGCTGCGTTTATGCCGCTGTACACACGCTTGATTCTCTTTCGGAGACATATAAATCCATAGGTTTTAAGATTCTTACTAGTCAGGTATATTCTTAGGCGTTTAATATGGGGTGTTGAGTCCACTTCGTTGAGCAAGCAGTAGCTCTTTTTTATTACATATTTGGCTTATGGAAAGGTATCTGTGCTAATTTCAATCTCTGGTTTTATGCAGCACCCCAACTCACCTTTCCCCTTAAGCAAGCATAAGTTGGTTTTCTACATTTGAGACCCTATTCTGTTTTCTAATTCAGTTCCTGTGTAGCCAAGTTTACATTCCGTGTATTAGTGATATCTTATGATGTTTCTTTTTCTGTGCGACTTATTTCACTTAGAATCATCGTACCTGAATCCACTCATTATGCTGCTACTGGCCTGATGACATAGATTTCATTGCTGAGTGATATTGCATTTTACGTAAGTACCACAACTTCTTTATCAATTTCTCGCTCTCTGCGATATTGAACTTGAATCGTAAATGAGATTCTTGTAAACAGAGCCGTCCCAAACTTTGGGTTTGCTGTGTCTTTTTGATTTTAATTTCCCTAAGCTATAGGACCATAAGTGGAAGTGCCCTAGGCTCTGTTGCTTTGTTTTTTACATGTTTCAGGAAACACCATACACTTCTCCAGAGTGGCTGTTGGCAATTTACATCCCACCCATCAGCATAACAAGGCTCCCAGTTCTCCATGGCCTGTCCTGCCTTTCTGGATTTTACACTTTTTTCAGATGGCCCTTTTCACCGGGGGGCAGTGAGACTTCATTGTAGTGCAGATTTCCTTTGCAAGCTTGCTTGGTTGGCCAAAAAGTGCGTATGCGTTTTTTCCTGAATATATTCAGGACAAAATGCATACGCACTTTTTGGCCAAGTGCATCATTGTGGACGTTCTGCCTCTTTTCCTATGCTTTACATGCAATTCCAGTCTACCTCCTGAAATCGGTTTCCTGCAATTCTGCCCAACTTTCAAGTCCTCATGGCTGCCTTACTTCAATATATTTTTGGACGATAGCTGTCATTTATAACTCTGCAGGTTTGTGAATTACAGTGTCCCTGAGCTCCTTTCTTCAACTCGCTTTCTTGTGAGCTGGCCTCAACACCGCAGGACTGCTTCAGGCCCTAGTGTGGTTTCGGAATGGCACGCTGAGCCTTTGTTTAATTCCACTTCCTGCTGGGAAATGAGAGTTAAATTTGCCCGTCCAGACACCTCCAGCTTCTCTCTCATTGGTTCTCCCTATTCCTGTTCCTTTTCTGCAGAAATTGCAAACTAGGCCAAACAGGAGGTTAAAGGCACTGACTCTCCAAGTGGGGAGAGTGTTAGTAAAGCGTCTGGAATCTTGCACCCGAGTACCAGGGGACGAAAACTGAGACACATTTGAACACGTTTCCCGATCACACGGTGGATCATACTCTGGGTTCCACATGCATGTTTTAGCTGAAGGAAGAATCCCTTAAACCTGGAGAGTTGAGACCCATGGAATGGGTACCATGCAATATGACTTCAAAGGGTCTGCATTTGCTCACCGAACCTCACCAATCCTATCACTGCTGCGTTTATGCCGCTGTACACACGCTTGATTCTCTTTCGGAGACATATAAATCCATAGGTTTTAAGATTCTTACTAGTCAGGTATATTCTTAGGCGTTTAATGTGGGGTGTTGAGTCCACTTCGTTGAGCAAGGAGTAGCTCTTGTGTATTACATATTTGGCTTATGGAAAGGTATCTGTGCTAATTTCAATCTCTGGTTTTATGCAGCACCCCAACTCACCTTTCCCCTTAAGCAAGCATAAGTTGGTTTTCTACATTTGAGACCCTATTCTGTTTTGTAATTCAGTTCCTGTGTAGCCAAGTTTACATTCCGTGTATTAGTGATACCTTATGATGTTTCTTTTTCTGTGCGACTTATTTCACTTAGAATCATCGTACCTGAATCCGCTCATTATGCTGCTACTGGCCTGATGACATAGATTTCACTGCTGAGTGATATTGCATTGTACGTAAGTACCACAACTTCTTTATCCATTTTTCGCTTTCTGCGATATTTAACTTGTACCATAAACGAGGTTCTTGTAAACAGAGCCGTCCCAAACTTTGGGGTGGCTGTGTCTTTTTTATTTTAATTTCCCTAAGCTATAGGACCATAAGTGGAAGTGCCCTAGGCTCTGTTGCTTTGTTTTTTAGATGTTTCAGGAAACACCATACACTTTTCCAGAGTGGCTGTTGGCAACTTACATCCCGCCCATCAGTATAAGAAGGCTCCCAGTTCTCCATGGCCTGTCCTGCCTTTCTGGATTTTACACTTTTTTCAGATGGCCCTTTTGACCGGGGGGCAGTGAGACTTCATTGTAGTGCAGATTTCCTTTGCAAGCTTGCTTGCTTGGCCAAAAAGGGCGTATGCGTTTTTTCCTGAATATATTCAGGAAAAAACGCATACGCACTTTTTGGCCAAGTGCATCATTGTGGACGTTCTGCCTCTTTTCCTATGCTTTACATGCAATTCCAGTCTACCTCCTGAAATCGGTTTCCTGCAATTCTGCCCCGCTTTCAAGTCCTCTTGGCAGCCTTACTTCAATACATTTTTGGACGATAGCTGTCATTTAGAACTCTGCAGGTTTGTGAATTACAGGGCCCCTGAGCTCCTTTCTTCAACTCGCTTTCTTGTGAGCTGGCCGCAACACCGCAGGATTGCTTCAGGCCCTAGTGTGGTTCCGGCATGGCACGCTGAGCCTTTGGTTAATTCCTCTTCTTGGTGGGAAATGAGAGTTAAATTTGCCCGTCCAGACACCTCCAGCTAGTCTCTCATTGGTTCTCCCTATTCCTGTTCATTTTCCGCAGAAATTGCAAACTGGGCCAAACAGGAGGTTAAAGGCACTGACTCTCCAAGTGGGGAGAGTGTTAGTAAAGCGTCTGGAATGTTGCACCCGAGTACCAGGGGACGAAAACTGAGACACATTTGAACACGTTTCCCGATCACACGGTGGATCATACTGTGGGTTCCACATGCATGTTTTAGCTGAAGGAAGAATCCCTTAAACCTGGAGAGTTGAGAACCATGGAATGGGTACCATGCCATATGACTTCAAAGGGTCTGCATTTGCTCACCGAACCTCACCAATCCTATCACTGCTGCGTTTATGCCGCCGTACACACGCTTGATTCTCTTTCGGAGACATATAAATCCATAGGTTTTAAGATTCTTACTAGTCAGGTATATTCCTAGGCGTTTAATATGGGGTGTTGAGTCCACTTCGTTGAGCAAGCAGTAGCTCTTTTCTATTACATATTTGGCTTATGGAAAGGTATCTGTGCTAATTTCAATCTCTGGCTTTATGCAGCACCCCAACTCACCTTTCCCCTTAAGCAAGCATAAGTTGGTTTTCTACATTTGAGACCCTATTTTGTTTTGTAATTCAGTTCCTGTGTAGCCAAGTTTACATTCCGTGTATAGTGATATCTTATGATGTTTCTTTTTCTGTGTGACTTATTTCACTTAGAATCATCGTACCTGAATCCACTCATTATGGTGCTACTGGCCTGATGACATAGATTTCATTGCTGAGTGATATTGCCTTGTACGTAAGTACCACAACTTCTTTATCCATTTTTCGCTTTCTGCGATATTGACCTTGTACCGTAAACGAGGTTCTAGTAAACAGAGCCGTCGCAAACTTTGGGGTGGCTGTGTCTTTTTGATTTTAATTTCCCTAAGCTATAGGACCATAAGTGGAAGTGCCCTAGGCTCTGTTGCTTTGTTTTTTAGATGTTTCAGGAAACACCATACACTTCTCCAGAGTGGCTGTTGGCAATTTACATCCCGCCCATCAGCATAAGAAGGCTCCCAGTTCTCCATGGCCTGTCCTGCCTTTCTGGATTTTACACTTTTTTCAGATGGCCCTTTTGACCGGGGGGCAGTGAGACTTCATTGTAGTGCAGATTTCCTTTGCAAGCTTGCTTGGTTGGCCAAAAAGGGCGTATGCGTTTTTTCCTGAATATATTCAGGAAAAAACGCATACGCCCTTTTTGGCCAAGTGCATCATTGTGGACGTTCTGCCTCTTTTCCTACGCTTTACATGCAATTCCAGTCTACCTCCTGAAATCGGTTTCCTGCAATTCTGCCCCGCTTTCAAGTCTTCTTGGCAGCCTTACTTCAATACATTTTTGGACGATAGCTGTCATTTATAACTCTGCAGGTTTGTGAATTACAGGGCCCCTGAGCTCCTTTCTTCAACTCGCTTTCTTGTGAGCTGGCCGCAACACCGCAGGATTGCTTCAGGCCCTAGTGTGGTTCCGGCGTGGCTCGCTGAGCCTTTGGTTAATTCCTCTTCCTGGTGGGAAATGAGAGTTGAATTTGCCCGTCCAGACACCTCCAGCTAGTCTCTCATTGGTTCTCCCTATTCCTGTTCATTTTCCGCAGAAATTGCAAACTGGGCCAAACAGGAGGTTAAAGGCACTGACTCTCCAAGTGGGGAGAGTGTTAGTAAAGCGTCTGGAATGTTGCACCCGAGTACCAGGGGACGAAAACTGAGACACATTTGAACACGTTTCCCGATCACACGGTGGATCATACTCTGGGTTCCACATACATGTTTTAGCTGAAGGAAGAATCCCTTGAACCTGGAGAGTTGAGAACCATGGAATGGGTACCATGCAATATGACTTCAAAGGGTCTGCATTTGCTCACCGAACCTCACCAATCCTATCACTGCTGCGTTTATGCCGCTGTACACACGCTTGATTCTCTTTCGGAGACATATAAATCCATAGGTTTTAAGATTCTTACTAGTCAGGTATATTCTTAGGCGTTTAATATGGGGTGTTGACTCCACTTCGTTGAGCAAGCAGTAGCTCTTGTCTATTACATATTTGGCTTATGGAAAGGTATCTGTGCTAATTTCAATCTCTGGTTTTATGCAGCACCCCAACTCACCTTTCCCCTTAAGCAAGCATAAGTTGGTTTTCTACATTTGAGACCCTATTCTGTTTTGTAATTCAGTTCTTGTGTAGCCAAGTTTACATTCCGTGTATTAGTGATACCTTATGATGTTTCTTTTTCTGTGTGACTTATTTCACTTAGAATCATCGTACCTGAATCCACTCATTATGCTGCTACTGGCCTGATGACATAGATTTCACTGCTGAGTGATATTGCATTGTACGTAAGTACCACAACTTCTTTATCCATTTTTCGCTTTCTGCGATATTGAACTTGTACCATAAACGAGGTTCTTGTAAACAGAGCCGTCCCAAACTTTGGGGTGGCTGTGTCTTTTTTATTTTAATTTCCCTAATCTATAGGACCATAAGTGGAAGTGCCCTAGGCTCTGTTGCTTTGTTTTTTAGATGTTTCAGGAAATACCATACACTTTTCCAGAGTGGCTGTTGGCAACTTACATCCCGCCCATCAGTATAAGAAGGCTCCCAGTTCTCCATGGCCTGTCCTGCCTTTCTGGATTTTACACTTTTTTCAGATGGCCCTTTAGACCGGGGGGGCAGTGAGACTTCATTGTAGTGCAGATTTCCTTTGCAAGCTTGCTTGGTTGGCCAAAAAGGGCGTATGCGTTTTTTCCTGAATATATTCAGGAAAAAACGCATGCGCCCTTTTTGGCCAAGTGCATCATTGTGGACGTTCTGCCTCTTTTCCTATGCTTTACATGCAATTCCAGTCTACCTCCTGAAATCGGTTTCCTGCAATTCTGCCCCGCTTTCAAGTCTTCTTGGCAGCCTTACTTCAATACATTTTTGGACGATAGCTGTCATTTAGAACTCTGCAGGTTTGTGAATTACAGGGCCCCTGAGCTCCTTTCTTCAACTCGCTTTCTTGTGAGCTGGCCGCAACACCGCAGGATTGCTTCAGGCCCTAGTGTGGTTCCGGCATGGCTCGCTGAGCCTTTGGTTAATTCCTCTTCTTGGTGGGAAATGAGAGTTAAATTTGCCCGTCCAGACACCTCCAGCTAGTCTCTCATTGGTTCTCCCTATTCCTATTCATTTTCCGCAGAAATTGCAAACTGGGCCAAACAGGAGGTTAAAGGCACTGACTCTCCAAGTGGGGAGAGTGTTAGTAAAGTGTCTGGAATGTTGCACGCGAGTACCAGGGGACGAAAACTGAGACACATTTGAACACGTTTCCCGATCACACGGTGGATCATACTCTGGGTTCCACATACATGTTTTAGCTGAAGGAAGAATCCCTTAAACCTGGAGAGTTGAGACCCATGGAATGGGTACCATGCAATATGACTTCAAAGGGTCTGCATTTGCTCACCGAACCTCACCAATCCTATCACTGCTGCGTTTATGCCGCTGTACACACGCTTGATTCTCTTTCGGAGACATATAAATCCATAGGTTTTAAGATTCTTACTAGTCAGGTATATTCTTAGGCGTTTAATATGGGGTGTTGAGTCCACTTCGTTGAGCAAGCAGTAGCTCTTGTCTATTACATATTTGGCTTATGGAAAGGTATCTGTGCTAATTTCAATCTCCGGCTTTATGCAGCACCCCAAGTCACCTTTCCCCTTAAGCAAGCATAAGTTGGTTTTCTACATTTGAGACCCTATTCTGTTTTGTAATTCAGTTCCTGTGTAGCCAAGTTTACATTCCGTGTATTAGTGATATCTTATGATGTTTCTTTTTCTGTGTGACTTATTTCACTTAGAATCATCGTACCTGAATCCACTCATTATGCTGCTACTGGCCTGATGACATAGATTTCATTGCTGAGTGATATTGCCTTGTACGTAAGTACCACAACTTCTTTATCCGTTTTTCGCTTTCTGCGATATTGACCTTGTTCCGTAAACGAGGTTTTTGTAAACAGAGCCGTCCCAAACTTTGGGGTGGCTGTGTCTTTTTTATTTTAATTTCCCTAAGCTATAGGACCATAAGTGGAAGTGCCCTAGGCTCTGTTGCTTTGTTTTTTACATGTTTCAGGAAACACCATACACTTTTCCAGAGTGGCTGTTGGAAACTTACATCCCGCCCATCAGTATAAGAAGGCTCCCAGTTCTCCATGGCCTGTCCTCCCTTTCTGGATTTTACACTTTTTTCAGATGGCCCTTTTGACCGGGGGGCAGTGAGACTTCATTGTAGTGCAGATTTCCTTTGCAAGCTTGCTTGGTTGGCCAAAAAGGGCGTATGCGTTTTTTCCTGAATATATTCAGGAAAAAACGCATACGCCCTTTTTGGCCAAGTGCATCATTGTGGACGTTCTGCCTCTTTTCCTATGCTTTACATGCAATTCCAGTCTACCTCCTGAAATCGGTTTCCTGCAATTCTGCCCCGCTTTCAAGTCCTCTTGGCAGCCTTACTTCAATATATTTTTGGACGATAGCTGTCATTTATAACTCTGCAGGTTTGTGAATTACAGGGCCCCTGAGCTCCTTTCTTCAACTCGCTTTCTTGTGAGCTGGCCGCAACACCGCAGGATTGCTTCAGGCCCTAGTGTGGTTCCGGCATGGCTCGCTGAGCCTTTGGTTAATTCCTCTTCCTGGTGGGAAATGAGAGTTAAATTTCCCCGTCCAGACACCTCCAGCTAGTCTCTCATTGGTTCTCCCTATTCCTGTTCATTTTCCGCAGAAATTGCAAACTGGGCCAAACAGGAGGTTAAAGGCACTGACTCTCCAAGTGGGGAGAGTGTTAGTAAAGCGTCTGGAATGTTGCACCCGAGTACCAGGGGACGAAAACTGAGACACATTTGAACACGTTTCCCGATCACACGGTGGATCATACTCTGGGTTCCACATGCATGTTTTAGCTGAAGGAAGAATCCCTTAAACCTGGAGAGTTGAGAACCATGGAATGGGTACCATGCAATATGACTTCAAAGGGTCTGCATTTGCTCACCGAACCTCACCAATCCTATCACTGCTGCGTTTATGCCGCTGTACACACGCTTGATTCTCTTTCGGAGACATATAAATCCATAGGTTTTAAGATTCTTACCAGTCAGGTATATTCTTAGGCGTTTAATATGGGGTGTTGAGTCCACTTCGTTGAGCAAGCAGTAGCTCTTGTCTATTACATATTTGGCTTATGGAAAGGTATCTGTGCTAATTTCAATCTCTGGTTTTATGCAGCACCCCAACTCACCTTTCCCCTTAAGCAAGCATAAGTTGGTTTTCTACATTTGAGACCCTATTCTGTTTTGTAATTCAGTTCCTGTGTAGCCAAGTTTACATTCCGTGTATTAGTGATATCTTATGATGTTTCTTTTTCTGTGTGACTTATTTCACTTAGAATCATCGTACCTGAATCCACTCATTATGCTGCTACTGGCCTGATGACATAGATTTCATTGCTGAGTGATATTGCATTGTACGTAAGTACCACAACTTCTTTATCCATTTTTCGCTTTCTGCGATATTGACCTTGTACCGTAAACGAGGTTCTTGTAAACAGAGCCGTCCCAAACTTTGGGGTGGCTGTGTCTTTTTGATTTTAATTTCCCTAAGCTATAGGAACATAAGTGGAAGTGCCCTAGGCTCTGTTGCTTTGTTTTTTAGATGTTTCAGGAAACACCATACACTTCTCCAGAGTGGCTGTTGGCAATTTACATCCCGCCCATCAGCATAAGAAGGCTCCCAGTTCTCCATGGCCTGTCCTGCCTTTCTGGATTTTACACTTTTTTCAGATGGCCCTTTTGACCGGGGGGCAGTGAGACTTCATTGTAGTGCAGATTTCCTTTGCAAGCTTGCTTGGTTGGCCAAAAAGGGCGTATGCGTTTTTTCCTGAATATATTCAGGAAAAAACGCATACGCCCTTTTTGGCCAAGTGCATCATTGTGGACGTTCTGCCTCTTTTCCTATGCTTTACATGTAATTCCAGTCTACCTCCTGAAATCGGTTTCCTGCAATTCTGCCCCGCTTTCAAGTCCTCTTGGCAGCGTTACTTCAATATATTTTTGGACGATAGCTGTCATTTATAACTCTGCAGGTTTGTGAATTACAGGGCCCCTGAGCTCCTTTCTTCAACTCGCTTTCTTGTGAGCTGGCCGCAACACCGCAGGATTGCTTCAGGCCCTAGTGTGGTTCCGGCATGGCTCGCTGAGCCTTTGGTTAATTCCTCTTCCTGGTGGGAAATGAGAGTTAAATTTCCCCGTCCAGACACCTCCAGCTAGTCTCTCATTGGTTCTCCCTATTCCTGTTCATTTTCCGCAGAAATTGCAAACTGGGCCAAACAGGAGGTTAAAGGCACTGACTCTCCAAGTGGGGAGAGTGTTAGTAAAGCGTCTGGAATGTTGCACCCGAGTACCAGGGGACGAAAACTGAGACACATTTGAACACGTTTCCCGATCACACGGTGGATCATACTCTGGGTTCCACATGCATGTTTTAGCTGAAGGAAGAATCCCTTAAACCTGGAGAGTTGAGAACCATGGAATGGGTACCATGCAATATGACTTCAAAGGGTCTGCATTTGCTCACCGAACCTCACCAATCCTATCACTGCTGCGTTTATGCCGCTGTACACACGCTTGATTCTCTTTCGGAGACATATAAATCCATAGGTTTTAAGATTCTTACTAGTCAAGTATATTCTTAGGCGTTTAATATGGGGTGTTGTGTCCACTTCATTGAGCAAGCAGTAGCTCTTGTCTATTACATATTTGGCTTATGGAAAGGTATCTGTGTTAATTTCAATCTCTGGTTTTATGCAGCACCCCACTCACCTTTCCCCTTAAGCAAGCATAAGTTGGTTTTCTACATTTGAGACCCTGTTCTGTTTTGTAATTCAGTTCCTGTGTAGCCAAGTTTACATTCCGTATATTAGTGATATCTAATGATGTTTCTTTTTCTGTGTGACTTATTTCACTTAGAATCATCGTACCTGAATCCACTCATTATGCTGCTACTGGCCTGATGACATAGATTTCACTGCTGAGTGATATTGCATTGTACGTAAGTACCACAACTTCTTTATCCATTTTTCGCTTTCTGCGATATTGAACTTGTACCATAAACGAGGTTCTTGTAAACAGAGCCGTCCCAAACTTTGGGGTGGCTGTGTCTTTTTTATTTTAATTTCCCTAATCTATAGGACCATAAGTGGAAGTGCCCTAGGCTCTGTTGCTTTGTTTTTTAGATGTTTCAGGAAATACCATACACTTTTCCAGAGTGGCTGTTGGCAACTTACATCCCGCCCATCAGTATAAGAAGGCTCCCAGTTCTCCATGGCCTGTCCTGCCTTTCTGGATTTTACACTTTTTTCAGATGGCCCTTTAGACCGGGGGGGCAGTGAGACTTCATTGTAGTGCAGATTTCCTTTGCAAGCTTGCTTGGTTGGCCAAAAAGGGCGTATGCGTTTTTTCCTGAATATATTCAGGAAAAAACGCATGCGCCCTTTTTGGCCAAGTGCATCATTGTGGACGTTCTGCCTCTTTTCCTATGCTTTACATGCAATTCCAGTCTACCTCCTGAAATCGGTTTCCTGCAATTCTGCCCCGCTTTCAAGTCTTCTTGGCAGCCTTACTTCAATACATTTTTGGACGATAGCTGTCATTTAGAACTCTGCAGGTTTGTGAATTACAGGGCCCCTGAGCTCCTTTCTTCAACTCGCTTTCTTGTGAGCTGGCCGCAACACCGCAGGATTGCTTCAGGCCCTAGTGTGGTTCCGGCATGGCTCGCTGAGCCTTTGGTTAATTCCTCTTCTTGGTGGGAAATGAGAGTTAAATTTGCCCGTCCAGACACCTCCAGCTAGTCTCTCATTGGTTCTCCCTATTCCTATTCATTTTCCGCAGAAATTGCAAACTGGGCCAAACAGGAGGTTAAAGGCACTGACTCTCCAAGTGGGGAGAGTGTTAGTAAAGCGTCTGGAATGTTGCACGCGAGTACCAGGGGACGAAAACTGAGACACATTTGAACACGTTTCCCGATCACACGGTGGATCATACTCTGGGTTCCACATACATGTTTTAGCTGAAGGAAGAATCCCTTAAACCTGGAGAGTTGAGACCCATGGAATGGGTACCATGCAATATGACTTCAAAGGGTCTGCATTTGCTCACCGAACCTCACCAATCCTATCACTGCTGCGTTTATGCCGCCGTACACACGCTTGATTCTCTTTCGGAGACATATAAATCCATAGGTTTTAAGATTCTTACTAGTCAGGTATATTCTTAGGCGTTTAATATGGGGTGTTGAGTCCACTTCGTTGAGCAAGCAGTAGCTCTTGTCTATTACATATTTGGCTTATGGAAAGGTATCTGTGCTAATTTCAATCTCCGGCTTTATGCAGCACCCCAAGTCACCTTTCCCCTTAAGCAAGCATAAGTTGGTTTTCTACATTTGAGACCCTATTCTGTTTTGTAATTCAGTTCCTGTGTAGCCAAGTTTACATTCCGTGTATTAGTGATATCGTATGATGTTTCTTTTTCTGTGTGACTTATTTCACTTAGAATCATCGTACCTGAATCCACTCATTATGCTGCTACTGGCCTGATGACATAGATTTCATTGCTGAGTGATATTGCCTTGTACGTAAGTACCACAACTTCTTTATCCGTTTTTCGCTTTCTGCGATATTGACCTTGTTCCGTAAACGAGGTTTTTGTAAACAGAGCCGTCCCAAACTTTGGGGTGGCTGTGTCTTTTTTATTTTAATTTCCCTAAGCTATAGGACCATAAGTGGAAGTGCCCTAGGCTCTGTTGCTTTGTTTTTTACATGTTTCAGGAAACACCATACACTTTTCCAGAGTGGCTGTTGGAAACTTACATCCCGCCCATCAGTATAAGAAGGCTCCCAGTTCTCCATGGCCTGTCCTCCCTTTCTGGATTTTACACTTTTTTCAGATGGCCCTTTTGACCGGGGGGCAGTGAGACTTCATTGTAGTGCAGATTTCCTTTGCAAGCTTGCTTGGTTGGCCAAAAAGGGCGTATGCGTTTTTTCCTGAATATATTCAGGAAAAAACGCATACGCCCTTTTTGGCCAAGTGCATCATTGTGGACGTTCTGCCTCTTTTCCTATGCTTTACATGCAATTCCAGTCTACCTCCTGAAATCGGTTTCCTGCAATTCTGCCCCGCTTTCAAGTCCTCTTGGCAGCCTTACTTCAATATATTTTTGGACGATAGCTGTCATTTATAACTCTGCAGGTTTGTGAATTACAGGGCCCCTGAGCTCCTTTCTTCAACTCGCTTTCTTGTGAGCTGGCCGCAACACCGCAGGATTGCTTCAGGCCCTAGTGTGGTTCCGGCATGGCTCGCTGAGCCTTTGGTTAATTCCTCTTCCTGGTGGGAAATGAGAGTTAAATTTCCCCGTCCAGACACCTCCAGCTAGTCTCTCATTGGTTCTCCCTATTCCTGTTCATTTTCCGCAGAAATTGCAAACTGGGCCAAACAGGAGGTTAAAGGCACTGACTCTCCAAGTGGGGAGAGTGTTAGTAAAGCGTCTGGAATGTTGCACCCGAGTACCAGGGGACGAAAACTGAGACACATTTGAACACGTTTCCCGATCACACGGTGGATCATACTCTGGGTTCCACATGCATGTTTTAGCTGAAGGAAGAATCCCTTAAACCTGGAGAGTTGAGAACCATGGAATGGGTACCATGCAATATGACTTCAAAGGGTCTGCATTTGCTCACCGAACCTCACCAATCCTATCACTGCTGCGTTTATGCCGCTGTACACACGCTTGATTCTCTTTCGGAGACATATAAATCCATAGGTTTTAAGATTCTTACCAGTCAGGTATATTCTTAGGCGTTTAATATGGGGTGTTGAGTCCACTTCGTTGAGCAAGCAGTAGCTCTTGTCTATTACATATTTGGCTTATGGAAAGGTATCTGTGCTAATTTCAATCTCTGGTTTTATGCAGCACCCCAACTCACCTTTCCCCTTAAGCAAGCATAAGTTGGTTTTCTACATTTGAGACCCTATTCTGTTTTGTAATTCAGTTCTTGTGTAGCCAAGTTTACATTCCGTGTATTAGTGATACCTTATGATGTTTCTTTTTCTGTGTGACTTATTTCACTTAGAATCATCGTACCTGAATCCACTCATTATGCTGCTACTGGCCTGATGACATAGATTTCACTGCTGAGTGATATTGCATTGTACGTAAGTACCACAACTTCTTTATCCATTTTTCGCTTTCTGCGATATTGAACTTGTACCATAAACGAGGTTCTTGTAAACAGAGCCGTCCCAAACTTTGGGGTGGCTGTGTCTTTTTTATTTTAATTTCCCTAATCTATAGGACCATAAGTGGAAGTGCCCTAGGCTCTGTTGCTTTGTTTTTTAGATGTTTCAGGAAATACCATACACTTTTCCAGAGTGGCTGTTGGCAACTTACATCCCGCCCATCAGTATAAGAAGGCTCCCAGTTCTCCATGGCCTGTCCTGCCTTTCTGGATTTTACACTTTTTTCAGATGGCCCTTTAGACCGGGGGGGCAGTGAGACTTCATTGTAGTGCAGATTTCCTTTGCAAGCTTGCTTGGTTGGCCAAAAAGGGCGTATGCGTTTTTTCCTGAATATATTCAGGAAAAAACGCATGCGCCCTTTTTGGCCAAGTGCATCATTGTGGACGTTCTGCCTCTTTTCCTATGCTTTACATGCAATTCCAGTCTACCTCCTGAAATCGGTTTCCTGCAATTCTGCCCCGCTTTCAAGTCTTCTTGGCAGCCTTACTTCAATACATTTTTGGACGATAGCTGTCATTTAGAACTCTGCAGGTTTGTGAATTACAGGGCCCCTGAGCTCCTTTCTTCAACTCGCTTTCTTGTGAGCTGGCCGCAACACCGCAGGATTGCTTCAGGCCCTAGTGTAGTTCCGGCATGGCTCGCTGAGCCTTTGGTTAATTCCTCTTCTTGGTGGGAAATGAGAGTTAAATTTGCCCGTCCAGACACCTCCAGCTAGTCTCTCATTGGTTCTCCCTATTCCTATTCATTTTCCGCAGAAATTGCAAACTGGGCCAAACAGGAGGTTAAAGGCACTGACTCTCCAAGTGGGGAGAGTGTTAGTAAAGTGTCTGGAATGTTGCACGCGAGTACCAGGGGACGAAAACTGAGACACATTTGAACACGTTTCCCGATCACACGGTGGATCATACTCTGGGTTCCACATACATGTTTTAGCTGAAGGAAGAATCCCTTAAACCTGGAGAGTTGAGACCCATGGAATGGGTACCATGCAATATGACTTCAAAGGGTCTGCATTTGCTCACCGAACCTCACCAATCCTATCACTGCTGCGTTTATGCCGCCGTACACACGCTTGATTCTCTTTCGGAGACATATAAATCCATAGGTTTTAAGATTCTTACTAGTCAGGTATATTCTTAGGCGTTTAATATGGGGTGTTGAGTCCACTTCGTTGAGCAAGCAGTAGCTCTTGTCTATTACATATTTGGCTTATGGAAAGGTATCTGTGCTAATTTCAATCTCCGGCTTTATGCAGCACCCCAAGTCACCTTTCCCCTTAAGCAAGCATAAGTTGGTTTTCTACATTTGAGACCCTATTCTGTTTTGTAATTCAGTTCCTGTGTAGCCAAGTTTACATTCCGTGTATTAGTGATATCTTATGATGTTTCTTTTTCTGTGTGACTTATTTCACTTAGAATCATCGTACCTGAATCCACTCATTATGCTGCTACTGGCCTGATGACATAGATTTCATTGCTGAGTGATATTGCCTTGTACGTAAGTACCACAACTTCTTTATCCGTTTTTCGCTTTCTGCGATATTGACCTTGTTCCGTAAACGAGGTTTTTGTAAACAGAGCCGTCCCAAACTTTGGGGTGGCTGTGTCTTTTTTATTTTAATTTCCCTAAGCTATAGGACCATAAGTGGAAGTGCCCTAGGCTCTGTTGCTTTGTTTTTTACATGTTTCAGGAAACACCATACACTTTTCCAGAGTGGCTGTTGGAAACTTACATCCCGCCCATCAGTATAAGAAGGCTCCCAGTTCTCCATGGCCTGTCCTCCCTTTCTGGATTTTACACTTTTTTCAGATGGCCCTTTTGACCGGGGGGCAGTGAGACTTCATTGTAGTGCAGATTTCCTTTGCAAGCTTGCTTGGTTGGCCAAAAAGGGCGTATGCGTTTTTTCCTGAATATATTCAGGAAAAAACGCATACGCCCTTTTTGGCCAAGTGCATCATTGTGGACGTTCTGCCTCTTTTCCTATGCTTTACATGCAATTCCAGTCTACCTCCTGAAATCGGTTTCCTGCAATTCTGCCCCGCTTTCAAGTCCTCTTGGCAGCCTTACTTCAATATATTTTTGGACGATAGCTGTCATTTATAACTCTGCAGGTTTGTGAATTACAGGGCCCCTGAGCTCCTTTCTTCAACTCGCTTTCTTGTGAGCTGGCCGCAACACCGCAGGATTGCTTCAGGCCCTAGTGTGGTTCCGGCATGGCTCGCTGAGCCTTTGGTTAATTCCTCTTCCTGGTGGGAAATGAGAGTTAAATTTCCCCGTCCAGACACCTCCAGCTAGTCTCTCATTGGTTCTCCCTATTCCTGTTCATTTTCCGCAGAAATTGCAAACTGGGCCAAACAGGAGGTTAAAGGCACTGACTCTCCAAGTGGGGAGAGTGTTAGTAAAGCGTCTGGAATGTTGCACCCGAGTACCAGGGGACGAAAACTGAGACACATTTGAACACGTTTCCCGATCACACGGTGGATCATACTCTGGGTTCCACATGCATGTTTTAGCTGAAGGAAGAATCCCTTAAACCTGGAGAGTTGAGAACCATGGAATGGGTACCATGCAATATGACTTCAAAGGGTCTGCATTTGCTCACCGAACCTCACCAATCCTATCACTGCTGCGTTTATGCCGCTGTACACACGCTTGATTCTCTTTCGGAGACATATAAATCCATAGGTTTTAAGATTCTTACCAGTCAGGTATATTCTTAGGCGTTTAATATGGGGTGTTGAGTCCACTTCGTTGAGCAAGCAGTAGCTCTTGTCTATTACATATTTGGCTTATGGAAAGGTATCTGTGCTAATTTCAATCTCTGGTTTTATGCAGCACCCCAACTCACCTTTCCCCTTAAGCAAGCATAAGTTGGTTTTCTACATTTGAGACCCTATTCTGTTTTGTAATTCAGTTCCTGTGTAGCCAAGTTTACATTCCGTGTATTAGTGATATCTTATGATGTTTCTTTTTCTGTGTGACTTATTTCACTTAGAATCATCGTACCTGAATCCACTCATTATGCTGCTACTGGCCTGATGACATAGATTTCATTGCTGAGTGATATTGCATTGTACGTAAGTACCACAACTTCTTTATCCATTTTTCGCTTTCTGCGATATTGACCTTGTACCGTAAACGAGGTTCTTGTAAACAGAGCCGTCCCAAACTTTGGGGTGGCTGTGTCTTTTTGATTTTAATTTCCCTAAGCTATAGGAACATAAGTGGAAGTGCCCTAGGCTCTGTTGCTTTGTTTTTTAGATGTTTCAGGAAACACCATACACTTCTCCAGAGTGGCTGTTGGCAATTTACATCCCGCCCATCAGCATAAGAAGGCTCCCAGTTCTCCATGGCCTGTCCTGCCTTTCTGGATTTTACACTTTTTTCAGATGGCCCTTTTGACCGGGGGGCAGTGAGACTTCATTGTAGTGCAGATTTCCTTTGCAAGCTTGCTTGGTTGGCCAAAAAGGGCGTATGCGTTTTTTCCTGAATATATTCAGGAAAAAACGCATACGCCCTTTTTGGCCAAGTGCATCATTGTGGACGTTCTGCCTCTTTTCCTATGCTTTACATGTAATTCCAGTCTACCTCCTGAAATCGGTTTCCTGCAATTCTGCCCCGCTTTCAAGTCCTCTTGGCAGCGTTACTTCAATATATTTTTGGACGATAGCTGTCATTTATAACTCTGCAGGTTTGTGAATTACAGGGCCCCTGAGCTCCTTTCTTCAACTCGCTTTCTTGTGAGCTGGCCGCAACACCGCAGGATTGCTTCAGGCCCTAGTGTGGTTCCGGCATGGCTCGCTGAGCCTTTGGTTAATTCCTCTTCCTGGTGGGAAATGAGAGTTAAATTTCCCCGTCCAGACACCTCCAGCTAGTCTCTCATTGGTTCTCCCTATTCCTGTTCATTTTCCGCAGAAATTGCAAACTGGGCCAAACAGGAGGTTAAAGGCACTGACTCTCCAAGTGGGGAGAGTGTTAGTAAAGCGTCTGGAATGTTGCACCCGAGTACCAGGGGACGAAAACTGAGACACATTTCAACACGTTTCCCGATCACACGGTGGATCATACTCTGGGTTCCACATGCATGTTTTAGCTGAAGGAAGAATCCCTTAAACCTGGAGAGTTGAGAACCATGGAATGGGTACCATGCAATATGACTTCAAAGGGTCTGCATTTGCTCACCGAACCTCACCAATCCTATCACTGCTGCGTTTATGCCGCTGTACACACGCTTGATTCTCTTTCGGAGACATATAAATCCATAGGTTTTAAGATTCTTACTAGTCAAGTATATTCTTAGGCGTTTAATATGGGGTGTTGTGTCCACTTCATTGAGCAAGCAGTAGCTCTTGTCTATTACATATTTGGCTTATGGAAAGGTATCTGTGTTAATTTCAATCTCTGGTTTTATGCAGCACCCCACTCACCTTTCCCCTTAAGCAAGCATAAGTTGGTTTTCTACATTTGAGACCCTGTTCTGTTTTGTAATTCAGTTCCTGTGTAGCCAAGTTTACATTCCGTATATTAGTGATATCTAATGATGTTTCTTTTTCTGTGTGACTTATTTCACTTAGAATCATCGTACCTGAATCCACTCATTATGCTGCTACTGGCCTGATGACATAGATTTCACTGCTGAGTGATATTGCATTGTACGTAAGTACCACAACTTCTTTATCCATTTTTCGCTTTCTGCGATATTGAACTTGTACCATAAACGAGGTTCTTGTAAACAGAGCCGTCCCAAACTTTGGGGTGGCTGTGTCTTTTTTATTTTAATTTCCCTAATCTATAGGACCATAAGTGGAAGTGCCCTAGGCTCTGTTGCTTTGTTTTTTAGATGTTTCAGGAAATACCATACACTTTTCCAGAGTGGCTGTTGGCAACTTACATCCCGCCCATCAGTATAAGAAGGCTCCCAGTTCTCCATGGCCTGTCCTGCCTTTCTGGATTTTACACTTTTTTCAGATGGCCCTTTAGACCGGGGGGGCAGTGAGACTTCATTGTAGTGCAGATTTCCTTTGCAAGCTTGCTTGGTTGGCCAAAAAGGGCGTATGCGTTTTTTCCTGAATATATTCAGGAAAAAACGCATGCGCCCTTTTTGGCCAAGTGCATCATTGTGGACGTTCTGCCTCTTTTCCTATGCTTTACATGCAATTCCAGTCTACCTCCTGAAATCGGTTTCCTGCAATTCTGCCCCGCTTTCAAGTCTTCTTGGCAGCCTTACTTCAATACATTTTTGGACGATAGCTGTCATTTAGAACTCTGCAGGTTTGTGAATTACAGGGCCCCTGAGCTCCTTTCTTCAACTCGCTTTCTTGTGAGCTGGCCGCAACACCGCAGGATTGCTTCAGGCCCTAGTGTGGTTCCGGCATGGCTCGCTGAGCCTTTGGTTAATTCCTCTTCTTGGTGGGAAATGAGAGTTAAATTTGCCCGTCCAGACACCTCCAGCTAGTCTCTCATTGGTTCTCCCTATTCCTATTCATTTTCCGCAGAAATTGCAAACTGGGCCAAACAGGAGGTTAAAGGCACTGACTCTCCAAGTGGGGAGAGTGTTAGTAAAGCGTCTGGAATGTTGCACGCGAGTACCAGGGGACGAAAACTGAGACACATTTGAACACGTTTCCCGATCACACGGTGGATCATACTCTGGGTTCCACATACATGTTTTAGCTGAAGGAAGAATCCCTTAAACCTGGAGAGTTGAGACCCATGGAATGGGTACCATGCAATATGACTTCAAAGGGTCTGCATTTGCTCACCGAACCTCACCAATCCTATCACTGCTGCGTTTATGCCGCCGTACACACGCTTGATTCTCTTTCGGAGACATATAAATCCATAGGTTTTAAGATTCTTACTAGTCAGGTATATTCTTAGGCGTTTAATATGGGGTGTTGAGTCCACTTCGTTGAGCAAGCAGTAGCTCTTGTCTATTACATATTTGGCTTATGGAAAGGTATCTGTGCTAATTTCAATCTCCGGCTTTATGCAGCACCCCAAGTCACCTTTCCCCTTAAGCAAGCATAAGTTGGTTTTCTACATTTGAGACCCTATTCTGTTTTGTAATTCAGTTCCTGTGTAGCCAAGTTTACATTCCGTGTATTAGTGATATCTTATGATGTTTCTTTTTCTGTGTGACTTATTTCACTTAGAATCATCGTACCTGAATCCACTCATTATGCTGCTACTGGCCTGATGACATAGATTTCATTGCTGAGTGATATTGCCTTGTACGTAAGTACCACAACTTCTTTATCCGTTTTTCGCTTTCTGCGATATTGACCTTGTTCCGTAAACGAGGTTTTTGTAAACAGAGCCGTCCCAAACTTTGGGGTGGCTGTGTCTTTTTTATTTTAATTTCCCTAAGCTATAGGACCATAAGTGGAAGTGCCCTAGGCTCTGTTGCTTTGTTTTTTACATGTTTCAGGAAACACCATACACTTTTCCAGAGTGGCTGTTGGAAACTTACATCCCGCCCATCAGTATAAGAAGGCTCCCAGTTCTCCATGGCCTGTCCTCCCTTTCTGGATTTTACACTTTTTTCAGATGGCCCTTTTGACCGGGGGGCAGTGAGACTTCATTGTAGTGCAGATTTCCTTTGCAAGCTTGCTTGGTTGGCCAAAAAGGGCGTATGCGTTTTTTCCTGAATATATTCAGGAAAAAACGCATACGCCCTTTTTGGCCAAGTGCATCATTGTGGACGTTCTGCCTCTTTTCCTATGCTTTACATGCAATTCCAGTCTACCTCCTGAAATCGGTTTCCTGCAATTCTGCCCCGCTTTCAAGTCCTCTTGGCAGCCTTACTTCAATATATTTTTGGACGATAGCTGTCATTTATAACTCTGCAGGTTTGTGAATTACAGGGCCCCTGAGCTCCTTTCTTCAACTCGCTTTCTTGTGAGCTGGCCGCAACACCGCAGGATTGCTTCAGGCCCTAGTGTGGTTCCGGAATGGCTCGCTGAGCCTTTGGTTAATTCCTCTTCCTGGTGGGAAATGAGAGTTAAATTTCCCCGTCCAGACACCTCCAGCTAGTCTCTCATTGGTTCTCCCTATTCCTGTTCATTTTCCGCAGAAATTGCAAACTGGGCCAAACAGGAGGTTAAAGGCACTGACTCTCCAAGTGGGGAGAGTGTTAGTAAAGCGTCTGGAATGTTGCACCCGAGTACCAGGGGACGAAAACTGAGACACATTTGAACACGTTTCCCGATCACACGGTGGATCATACTCTGGGTTCCACATGCATGTTTTAGCTGAAGGAAGAATCCCTTAAACCTGGAGAGTTGAGAACCATGGAATGGGTACCATGCAATATGACTTCAAAGGGTCTGCATTTGCTCACCGAACCTCACCAATCCTATCACTGCTGCGTTTATGCCGCTGTACACACGCTTGATTCTCTTTCGGAGACATATAAATCCATAGGTTTTAAGATTCTTACCAGTCAGGTATATTCTTAGGCGTTTAATATGGGGTGTTGAGTCCACTTCGTTGAGCAAGCAGTAGCTCTTGTCTATTACATATTTGGCTTATGGAAAGGTATCTGTGCTAATTTCAATCTCTGGTTTTATGCAGCACCCCAACTCACCTTTCCCCTTAAGCAAGCATAAGTTGGTTTTCTACATTTGAGACCCTATTCTGTTTTGTAATTCAGTTCCTGTGTAGCCAAGTTTACATTCCGTGTATTAGTGATATCTTATGATGTTTCTTTTTCTGTGTGACTTATTTCACTTAGAATCATCGTACCTGAATCCACTCATTATGCTGCTACTGGCCTGATGACATAGATTTCATTGCTGAGTGATATTGCATTGTACGTAAGTACCACAACTTCTTTATCCATTTTTCGCTTTCTGCGATATTGACCTTGTACCGTAAACGAGGTTCTTGTAAACAGAGCCGTCCCAAATTTTGGGGTGGCTGTGTCTTTTTGATTTTAATTTCCCTGATCTATAGGACCATAAGTGAAAGTGCCCTAGGCTCTGTTGCTTTGTTTTTTAGATGTTTCAGGAAACACCATACACTTCTCCAGAGTGGCTGTTGGCAATTTACATCCCGCCCATCAGCATAAGAAGGCTCCCAGTTCTCCATGGCCTGTCCTGCCTTTCTGGATTTTACACTTTTTTCAGATGGCCCTTTTGACCGGGGGGCAGTGAGACTTCATTGTAGTGCAGATTTCCTTTGCAAGCTTGCTTGGTTGGCCAAAAAGGGCGTATGCGTTTTTTCCTGAATATATTCAGGAAAAAACGCATACGCTCTTTTTGGCCAAGTGCATCATTGTGGACGTTCTGCCTCTTTTCCTATGCTTTACATGCAATTCCAGTCTACCTCCTGAAATCGGTTTCCTGCAATTCTGCCCCGCTTTCAAGTCCTCTTGGCAGCCTTACTTCAATATATTTTTGGACGATAGCTGTCATTTATAACTCTGCAGGTTTGTGAATTACAGGGCCCCTGAGCTCCTTTCTTCAACTCGCTTTCTTGTGAGCTGGCCGCAACACCGCAGGATTGCTTCAGGCCCTAGTGTGGTTCTGGCGTGGCTCGCTGAGCCTTTGGTTAATTCCTCTTCCTGGTGGGAAATGAGAGTTAAATTTGCCCATCCAGACACCTCCAGCTAGTCTCTCATTGGTTCTCCGTATTCCTGTTCATTTTCCGCAGAAATTGCAAACTGGGCCAAACAGGAGGTTAAAGGCACTGACTCTCCAAGTGGGGAGAGTGTTAGTAAAGCGTCTGGAATGTTGCACCCGAGTACCAGGGGACGAAAACTGAGACACATTTGAACACGTTTCCCGATCACACGGTGGATCATACTCTGGGTTCCACATGCATGTTTTAGCTGAAGGAAGAATCCCTTAAACCTGGAGAGTTGAGAACCATGGAATGGGTACCATGCAATATGACTTCAAAGGGTCTGCATTTGCTCACCGAACCTCACCAATCCTATCACTGCTGCGTTTATGCCGCCGTACACACGCTTGATTCTCTTTCGGAGACATATAAATCCATAGGTTTTAAGATTCTTACTAGTCAGGTATATTTTTAGGCGTTAAATATGGGGTGTTGAGTCCACTTCGTTGAGCAAGCAGTAGCTCTTGTCTATTACATATTTGGCTTATGGAAAGGTATCTGTGCTAATTTCAATCTCTGGCTTTATGCAGCACCCCAACTCACCTTTCCCCTTAAGCAAGCATAAGTTGGTTTTCTACATTTGAGACCCTATTCTGTTTTGTAATTCAGTTCCTGTGTAGCCAAGTTTACATTCCGTGTATTAGTGATATCTAATGATGTTTCTTTTTCTGTGTGACTTATTTCACTTAGAATCATCGTACCTGAATCCACTCATTATGCTGCTACTGGCCTGATGACATAGATTTCATTGCTGAGTGATATTGCATTGTACGTAAGTACCACAACTTCTTTATCCATTTTTCGCTTTCTGCGATATTGACCTTGTACCGTAAACGAAGTTCTTGTAAACAGAGCCATCCCAAACTTTGGGGTGGCTGTGTCTTTTTGATTTTAATTTCCCTAATCTATAGGACCATAAGTAGAAGTTCCCTAGGCTCTGTTGCTTTGTTTTTTAGCTGTTTCAGGAAACACCATACACTTCTCCAGAGTGGCTGTTTGCAATTTACATCCCGCCCATCAGCATAAGAAGGCTCCCAGTTCTCCATGGCCTGTCCTGCCTTTCTGGATTTTACACTTTTTTCAGCTGGCCCTTTTGACCGGGGGGCAGTGAGACTTCATTGTAGTGCAGATTTCCTTTGCAAGCTTGCTTGGTTGGCCAAAAAGGGCGTATGCGTTTTTTCCTGAATATATTCAGGAAAAAACGCATACGCCCTTTTTGGCCAAGTGCATCATTGTGGACGTTCTGCCTCTTTTCCTATGCTTTACATGCAATTCCAGTCTACCTCCTGAAATCGGTTTCCTGCAATTCTGCCCCGCTTTCAAGTCCTCTTGGCAGCCTTACTTCAATATATTTTTGGACGATAGCTGTCATTTAGAACTCTGCAGGTTTGTGAATTACAGGGCCCCTGAGCTCCTTTCTTCAACTCGCTTTCTTGTGAGCTGGCCGCAACACCGCGGGATTGCTTCAGGCCCTAGTGTGGTTCCGGCATGGCTCGCTGAGCCTTTGGTTAATTCCTCTTCCTGGTGTGAAATGAGAGTTAAATTTGCCCGTCCAGACACCTCCAGCAAGTCTCTCATTGGTTCTCCCTATTCCTGTTCATTTTCCGCAGAAATTGCAAACTGGGCCAAACAGGAGGTTAAAGGCACTGACTCTCCAAGTGGGGAGAGTGTTAGTAAAGAGTCTGGAATGTTGTACCCGAGTACCAGGGGACGAAAACTGAGACACATTTGAACACGTTTCCCGATCACACGGTGGATCATGCTCTGGGTTCCACATACATGTTTTAGCTGAAGGAAGAATCCCTTAAACCTGGAGAGTTGAGAACCATGGAATGGGTACCATGCGATATGACTTCAAAGGGTCTGCATTTGCTCACCGAACCTCACCAATCCTATCACTGCTGCGTTTATGCCGCTGTACACACGCTTGATTCTCTTTCGGAGACATATAAATCCATAGGTTTTAAGATTCTTACTAGTCAGGTATATTCTTAGGCGTTTAATATGGGGTGTTGAGTCCACTTCGTTGAGCAAGCAGTAGCTCTTGTCTATTACATATTTGGCTTATGGAAAGGTGTCTGTGCTAATTTCAATCTCTGGTTTTATGCAGCACCCCAACTCACCTTTCCCCTTAAGCAAGCATAAGTTGGTTTTCTACATTTGAGACCCTGTTCTGTTTTGTAATTCAGTTCCTGTGTAGCCAAGTTTACATTCCGTATATTAGTGATATCTCATGATGTTTCTTTTTCTGTGTGACTTATTTCACTTAGAATCATCGTACCTGAATCCACTCATTATGCTGCTACTGGCCTGATGACATAGATTTCATTGCTGAGTGATATTGCCTTGTACGTAAGTACCACAACTTCTTTATCCATTTTTCGCTTTCTGCGATATTGACCTTGTACCGTAAACGAGGTTCTTGTAAACAGAGCCGTCCCAAACTTTGGGGTGGCTGTGTCTTTTTGATTTTAATTTCCCTAAGCTATAGGACCATAAGTGGAAGTGCCCTAGGCTCTGTTGCTTTGTTTTTTAGATGTTTCAGGAAACACCATACACTTCTCCAGAGTGGCTGTTGGCAATTTACATCCCGACCATCAGCATAAGAAGGCTCCCAGTTCTCCATGGCCTGTCCTGCCTTTCTGGATTTTACACTTTTTTCAGATGGCCCTTTTGACCGGGGGGGGGGGCAGTGAGACTTCATTGTAATGCAGATTTCCTTTGCAAGCTTGCTTGGTTGGCCAAAAAGGGCGTATGCGTTTTTTCCTGAATATATTCAGGAAAAAACGCATGCACCCTTTTTGGCCAAGTGCATCATTGTGGATGTTCTGCCTCTTTTCCTATGCTTTACATGCAATTCCAGTCTACCTCCTGAAATCGGTTTCCTGCAATTGTGCCCCGCTTTCAAGTCCTCTTGGCAGCCTTACTTCAATATATTTTTGGACGATAGCTGTCATTTATACCTCTGCAGGTTTGTGAATTACAGGGCCCCTGAGCTCCTTTCTTCAACTCGCTTTCTTGTGAGCTGGCCGCAATACCGCAGGATTGCTTCAGGCCCTAGTGTGGTTCCGGCATGGCACGCTGAGCCTTTGGTTAATTCCTCTTCCTGGTGGGAAATGAGAGTTAAATTTGCCCGTCCAGACACCTCCAGCTAGTCTCTCATTGGTTCTCCCTATTCCTGTTCATTTTCCGCAGAAATTGCAAACTGGGCCAAACAGGAGGTTAAAGGCACTGACTCTCCAAGTGGGGAGAGTGTTAGTAAAGCGTCTGGAATGTTGCACCCGAGTACCAGGGGACGAAAACTGATACACATTTGAACACGTTTCCCGATCACACGGTGGATCATACTCTGGGTTCCACATGCATGTTTTAGCTGCAGGAAGAATCCCTTAAACCTGGAGAGTTGAGAACCATGGAATGGGTACCATGCAATATGACTTCAAAGGGTCTGCATTTGCTCACCGAACCTCACCAATCCTATCACTGCTGCGTTTATGCCGCTGTACACACGCTTGATTCTCTTTCGGAGACATATAAATCCATAGGTTTTAAGATTCTTACTAGTCAGGTATATTCTTAGGCGTTTAATATGGGGTGTTGAGTCCACTTCATTGAGCAAGCAGTAGCTCTTGTCTATTACATATTTGGCTTATGGAAAGGTATCTGTGCTAATTTCAATCTCTGGTTTTATGCAGCACCCCAACTCATCTTTCCCCTTAAGCAAGCATAAGTTGGTTTTCTACATTTGAGACCCTGTTCTGTTTTGTAATTCAGTTCCTGTGTAGCCAAGTTTACATTCCGTATATTAGTGATATCTAATGATGTTTCTTTTTCTGTGTGACTTATTTCACTTAGAATCATCGTACCTGAATCCGCTCATTATGCTGCTACTGGCCTGATGACATAGATTTCATTGCTGAGTGATATTGCCTTGTACGTAAGTACCACAACTTCTTTATCCATTTTTCGCTTTCTGCGATATTGACCTTGTACCGTAAACGAGGTTCTTGTAAACAGAGCTGTCCCAAACTTTGGGGTGGCTGTGTCTTTTTGATTTTAATTTCCCTGATCTATAGGACCATAAGTGGAAGTGCACTAGGCTCTGTTGCTTTGTTTTTTAGATGTTTCAGGAAACACCATACACTTCTCCAGAGTGGCTGTTGGCAATTTACATCCCGCCCATCAACATAAGAAGGCTCCCAGTTCTCCATGGCCTGTCCTGCCTTTCTGGATTTTACACTTTTTTCAGATGGCCCTTTTGACCGGGGTGCAGTGAGACTTCATTGTAGTGCAGATTTCCTTTGCAAGCTTGCTTGGTTGGCCAAAAAGGGCGTATGCGTTTTTTCCTGAATATATTCAGGAAAAAACGCATGCGCCCTTTTTGGCCAAGTGCATCATTGTGGACGTTCTGCCTCTTTTCCTATGCTTTACATGCAATTCCAGTCTACATCCTGAAATCGGTTTCCTGCAATTCTGCCCCGCTTTCAAGTCCTCTTGGCAGCCTTACTTCAATATATTTTTGGACGATAGCTGTCATTTATAACTCTGCAGGTTTGTGAATTACAGGGCCCCTGAGCTCCTTTCTTCAACTCGCTTTCTTGTGAGCTGGCCGCAACACCGCAGGATTGTTTCAGGCCCTAGTGTGGTTCCGGCATGGCTCGCTGAGCCTTTGGTTAATTCCTCTTCCTGGTGGGAAATGAGAGTTAAATTTGCCCATCCAGACACCTCCAGCTAGTCTCTCATTGGTTCTCCCTATTCCTGTTCATTTTCCGCAGAAATTGCAAACTGGGCCAAACAGGAGGTTAAAGGCACTGACTCTCCAAGTGGGGAGAGTGTTAGTAAAGCGTCTGGAATGTTGCACCTGAGTACCAGGGGATGAAAACTGAGACACATTTGAACACGTTTCCCGATCACACGGTGGATCATACTCTGGGTTCCACATGCATGTTTTAGCTGAAGAAAGAATCCCTTAAACCTGGGGAGTTGAGAACCATGGAATGGGTACCATGCAATATGACTTCAAAGGGTCTGCATTTGCTCACCGCACCTCACCAATCCTATCACTGCTGCGTTTATGCCGCTGTACACACGCTTGATTCTCTTTCGGAGACATATAAATCCATAGGTTTTAAGATTCTTACTAGTCAGGTATATTCTTAGGCGTTTAATATGGGGTGTTGAGTCCACTTCATTGAGCAAGCAGTAGCTCTTGTCTATTACATATTTGGCTTATGGAAAGGTATCTGTGTTAATTTCAATCTCTGGTTTTATGCAGCACCCCAACTCACCTTTCCCCTTAAGCAAGCATAAGTTGGTTTTCTACATTTGAGACCCTGTTCTGTTTTGTAATTCAGTTCCTGTGTAGCCAAGTTTACATTCCGTATATTAGTGATATCTAATGATGTTTCTTTTTCTGTGTGACTTATTTCACTTAAAATCATCGTACCTGAATCCGCTCATTATGCTGCTACTGGCCTGATGACATAGATTTCATTGCTGAGTGATATTGCCTTGTACGTAAGTACCACAACTTCTTTATCCATTTTTCGCTTTCTGCGATATTGACCTTGTACCGTAAACGAGGTTCTTGTAAACAGAGCCGTCCCAAACTTTGGGGTGGCTGTGTCTTTTTGATTTTAATTTCCCTGATCTATATGACCATAAGTGGAAGTGCCCTAGGCTCTGTTGCTTTGTTTTTTAGATGTTTCAGGAAACACCATACACTTCTCCAGAGTGGCTGTTGGCAATTTATATCCCGCCCATCTGCATAAGAAGGCTCCCAGTTCTCCATGGCCTGTCCTGCCTTTCTGGATTTTACACTTTTTTCAGATGGCCCTTTTGGCCGGGGGGCAGTGAGACTTCATTGTAGTGCAGATTTCCTTTGCAAGCTTGCTTGGTTGGCCAAAAAGGGCGTATGCGTTTTTTCCTGAATATATTCAGGAAAAAACGCAAACGCCCTTTTTGGCGAAGTGCATCATTGTGGACGTTCTGCCTCTTTTCCTATGCTTTACATGCAATTCCAGTCTACCTCCTGAAATCGGTTTCCTGCAATTCTGCCCCGCTTTCAAGTCCTCTTGGCAGCCTTACTTCAATATATTTTTGGACGATAGCTGTCATTTATAACTCTGCAGGTTTGTGAATTACAGTGCCCCTGAGCTCCTTTCTTCAACTCGCTTTCTTGTGAGCTGGCCGCAACACCGCAGGATTGCTTCAGGCCCTAGTGTGCTTCCGGCATGGCTCGCTGAGCCTTTGGTTAATTCCTCTTCCTGGTGGGAAATGAGAGTTAAATTTGCCCATCCAGACACCTCCAGCTAGTCTCTCATTGGTTTTCCCTATTCCTGTTCATTTTCCGCAGAAATTGCAAACTGGGCCATACAGGAGGTAAAAGGCACTGACTCTACAAGTGGGGAGAGTGTTAGTAAAGCGTCTGGAATGTTGCACCCGAGTACCAGGGGACGAAAACTGAGACACATTTGAACACGTTTCCCGATCACACGGTGGATCATACTCTGGGTTCCACATGCATGTTTTAGCTGAAGGAAGAATCCCTTAAACCTGGAGAGTTGAGAACCATGGAATGGGTACCATGCAATATGACTTCAAAGGGTCTGCATTTGCTCACCGCACCTCAACAATCCTATCACTGCTGCGTTTATGCCGCTGTACACACGCTTGATTCTCTTTCGGAGACATATAAATCCATAGGTTTTAAGATTCTTACTAGTCAGGTATATTCTTAGGCGTTTAATATGGGGTGTTGAGTCCACTTCATTGAGCAAGCAGTAGCTCTTGTCTATTACATATTTGGCTTATGGAAAGGTATCTGTGTTAATTTCAATCTCTGGTTTTATGCAGCACCCCAACTCACCTTTCCCCTTAAGCAAGCATAAGTTGGTTTTCTACATTTGAGACCCTGTTCTGTTTTGTAATTCAGTTCCTGTGTAGGCAAGTTTACATTCCGTATATTAGTGATATCTAATGATGTTTCTTTTTCTGTGTGACTTATTTCACTTAAAATCATCGTACCTGAATCCGCTCATTATGCTGCTACTGGCCTGATGACATAGATTTCATTGCTGAGTGATATTGCCTTGTACGTAAGTACCACAACTTCTTTATCCATTTTTCGCTTTCTGCGATATTGACCTTGTACCGTAAACGAGGTTCTTGTAAACAGAGCCGTCCCAAACTTTGGGGTGGCTGTGTCTTTTTGATTTTAATTTCCCTGATCTATAGGACCATAAGTGGAAGTGCCCTAGGCTCTGTTGCTTTGTTTTTTAGATGTTTCAGGAAACACCATACACTTCTCCAGAGTGGCTGTTGGCAATTTATATCCCGCCCATCTGCATAAGAAGGCTCCCAGTTCTCCATGGCCTGTCCTGCCTTTCTGGATTTTACACTTTTTTCAGATGGCCCTTTTGGCCGGGGGGCAGTGAGACTTCATTGTAGTGCAGATTTCCTTTGCAAGCTTGCTTGGTTGGCCAAAAAGGGCGTATGCGTTTTTTCCTGAATATATTCAGGAAAAAACGCAAACGCCCTTTTTGGCGAAGTGCATCATTGTGGACGTTCTGCCTCTTTTCCTATGCTTTACATGCAATTCCAGTCTACCTCCTGAAATCGGTTTCCTGCAATTCTGCCCCGCTTTCAAGTCCTCTTGGCAGCCTTACTTCAATATATTTTTGGACGATAGCTGTCATTTATAACTCTGCAGGTTTGTGAATTACAGTGCCCCTGAGCTCCTTTCTTCAACTCGCTTTCTTGTGAGCTGGCCGCAACACCGCAGGATTGCTTCAGGCCCTAGTGTGGTTCCGGCATGGCTCGCTGAGCCTTTGGTTAATTCCTCTTCCTGGTGGGAAATGAGAGTTAAATTTCCCCGTCCAGACACCTCCAGCTAGTCTCTCATTGGTTCTCCCTATTCCTGTTCATTTTCCGCAGAAATTGCAAACTGGGCCAAACAGGAGGTTAAAGGCACTGACTCTCCAAGTGGGGAGAGTGTTAGTAAAGCGTCTGGAATGTTGCACCCGAGTACCAGGGGACGAAAACTGAGACACATTTGAACACGTTTCCCGATCACACGGTGGATCATACTGTGGGTTCCACATGCATGTTTTAGCTGAAGGAAGAATCCCTTAAACCTGGAGAGTTGAGAACCATGGAATGCGTACCATGCAATATGACTTCAAAGGGTCTGCATTTGCTCACCGAACCTCACCAATCCTATCACTGCTGCGTTTATGCCGCTGTACACACGCTTGATTCTCTTTCGGAGACATATAAATCCATAGGTTTTAAGATTCTTACTAGTCAGGTATATTCTTAGGCGTTTAATATGGGGTGTTGAGTCCACTTCATTGAGCAAGCAGTAGCTCTTGTCTATTACATATTTGGCTTATGGAAAGGTATCTGTGTTAATTTCAATCTCTGGTTTTATGCAGCACCCCAACTCACCTTTCCCCTTAAGCAAGCATAAGTTGGTTTTCTACATTTGAGACCCTGTTCTGTTTTGTAATTCAGTTCCTGTGTAGCCAAGTTTACATTCCGTATATTAGTGATATCTAATGATGTTTCTTTTTCTGTGTGACTTATTTCACTTAAAATCATCGTACCTGAATCCGCTCATTATGCTGCTACTGGCCTGATGACATAGATTTCATTGCTGAGTGATATTGCCTTGTACGTAAGTACCACAACTTCTTTATCCATTTTTCGCTTTCTGCGATATTGACCTTGTACCGTAAACGAGGTTCTTGTAAACAGAGCCGTCCCAAACTTTGGGGTGGCTGTGTCTTTTTGATTTTAATTTCCCTGATCTATAGGACCATAAGTGGAAGTGCCCTAGGTTCTGTTGCTTTGTGTTTTAGATGTTTCAGGAAACACCATACACTTCTCCAGAGTGGCTGTTGGCAATTTATATCCCGCCCATCAGCATAAGAAGGCTCCCAGTTCTCCATGGCCTGTCCTGCCTTTCTGGATTTTACACTTTTTTCAGATGGCCCTTTTGGCCGGGGGGCAGTGAGACTTCATTGTAGTGCAGATTTCCTTTGCAAGCTTGCTTGGTTGGCCAAAAAGGGCGTATGCGTTTTTTCCTGAATATATTCAGGAAAAAACGCAAACGCCCTTTTTGGCCAAGTGCATCATTGTGGACGTTCTGCCTCTTTTCCTATGCTTTACATGCAATTCCAGTCTACCTCCTGAAATCGGTTTCCTGCAATTCTGCCCCGCTTTCAAGTCCTCTTGGCAGCCTTACTTCAATATATTTTTGGACGATAGCTGTCATTTATAACTCTGCAGGTTTGTGAATTACAGTGCCCCTGAGCTCCTTTCTTCAACTCGCTTTCTTGTGAGCTGGCCGCAACACCGCAGGATTGCTTCAGGCCCTAGTGTGGTTCCGGCATGGCTCGCTGAGCCTTTGGTTAATTCCTCTTCCTGGTGGGAAATGAGAGTTAAATTTGCCCATCCAGACACCTCCAGCTAGTCTCTCATTGGTTCTCCCTATTCCTGTTCATTTTCCGCAGAAATTGCAAACTGGGCCAAACAGGAGGTTAAAGGCACTGACTCTCCAAGTGGGGAGAGTGTTAGTAAAGCGTCTGGAATGTTGCACCCGAGTACCAGGGGACGAAAACTGAGACACATTTGAACACGTTTCCCGATCACACGGTGGATCATACTCTGGGTTCCACATGCATGTTTTAGCTGAAGGAAGAATCCCTTAAACCTGGAGAGTTGAGAACCATGGAATGGGTACCATGCAATATGACTTCAAAGGGTCTGCATTTGCTCACCGAACCTCACCAATCCTATCACTGCTGCGTTTATGCCGCTGTACACACGCTTGATTCTCTTTCGGAGACATATAAATCCATAGGTTTTAAGATTCTTACTAGTCAGGTATATTCTTAGGCGTTTAATATGGGGTGTTGAGTCCACTTCATTGAGCAAGCAGTAGCTCTTGTCTATTACATATTTGGCTTATGGAAAGGTATCTGTGTTAATTTCAATCTCTGGTTTTATGCAGCACCCCAACTCACCTTTCCCCTTAAGCAAGCAAAAGTTGGTTTTCTACATTTGAGACCCTGTTCTGTTTTGTAATTCAGTTCCTGTGTAGCCAAGTTTACATTCCGTATATTAGTGATATCTAATGATGTTTCTTTTTCTGTGTGACTTATTTCACTTAGAATCATCGTACCTGAATCCTCTCATTATGCTGCTACTGGCCTGATGACATAGATTTCATTGCTGAGTGATATTGCCTTGTACGTAAGTACCACAACTTCTTTATCCATTTTTCGCTTTCTGCGATATTGACCTTGTACCGTAAACGAGGTTCTTGTAAACAGAGCCGTCCCAAACTTTGGGGTGGCTGTGTCTTTTTGATTTTAATTTCCCTAATCTATAGGACCATAAGTGGAAGTGCCCTAGGCTCTGTTGCTTTGTTTTTTAGATGTTTCAGGAAACACCATACACTTCTCCAGAGTGGCTGTTGGCAATTTACATCCCGCCCATCAGCATAAGAAGGCTCCCAGTTCTCCATGGCCTGTCCTGCCTTTCTGGATTTTACACTTTTTTCAGATGGCCCTTTTGACCGGGGGGCAGTGAGACTTCATTGTAGTGCAGATTTCCTTTGCAAGCTTGCTTGGTTGGCCAAAAAGGGCGTATGCGTTTTTTCCTGAATATATTCAGGAAAAAACGCATGCACCCTTTTTGGCCAAGTGCATCATTGTGGATGTTCTGCCTCTTTTCCTATGCTTTACATGCAATTCCAGTCTACCTCCTGAAATCGGTTTCCTGCAATTGTGCCCCGCTTTCAAGTCCTCTTGGCAGCCTTACTTCAATATATTTTTGGACGATAGCTGTCATTTATACCTCTGCAGGTTTGTGAATTACAGGGCCCCTGAGCTCCTTTCTTCAACTCGCTTTCTTGTGAGCTGGCCGCAATACCGCAGGATTGCTTCAGGCCCTAGTGTGGTTCCGGCATGGCACGCTGAGCCTTTGGTTAATTCCTCTTCCTGGTGGGAAATGAGAGTTAAATTTGCCCGTCCAGACACCTCCAGCTAGTCTCTCATTGGTTCTCCCTATTCCTGTTCATTTTCCGCAGAAATTGCAAACTGGGCCAAACAGGAGGTTAAAGGCACTGACTCTCCAAGTGGGGAGAGTGTTAGTAAAGCGTCTGGAATGTTGCACCCGAGTACCAGGGGACGAAAACTGAGACACATTTGAACACGTTTCCCGATCACACGGTGGATCATATTCTGGGTTCCACATGCATGTTTTAGCTGCAGGAAGAATCCCTTAAACCTGGAGAGTTGAGAACCATGGAATGCGTACCATGCAATATGACTTCAAAGGGTCTGCATTTGCTCAGCGAACCTCACCAATCCTATCACTGCTGCGTTTATGCCGCTGTACACACGCTTGATTCTCTTTCGGAGACATATAAATCCATAGGTTTTAAGATTCTTACTAGTCAGGTATATTCTTAGGCGTTTAATATGGGGTGTTGAGTCCACTTCATTGAGCAAGCAGTAGCTCTTGTCTATTACATATTTGGCTTATGGAAAGGTATCTGTGCTAATTTCAATCTCTGGTTTTATGCAGCACCCCAACTCACCTTTCCCCTTAAGCAAGCATAAGTTGGTTTTCTACATTTGAGACCCTGTTCTGTTTTGTAATTCAGTTCCTGTGTAGCCAAGTTTACATTCCGTATATTAGTGATATCTAATGATGTTTCTTTTTCTGTGTGACTTATTTCACTTAGAATCATCGTACCTGAATCCGCTCATTATGCTGCTACTGGCCTGATGACATAGATTTCATTGCTGAGTGATATTGCCTTGTACGTAAGTACCACAACTTCTTTACCCATTTTTCGCTTTCTGCGATATTGACCTTGGACCGTAAACGAGGTTCTTGTAAACAGAGCTGTCCCAAACTTTGGGGTGGCTGTGTCTTTTTGATTTTAATTTCCCTGATCTATAGGACCATAAGTGGAAGTGCCCTAGGCTCTGTTGCTTTGTTTTTTAGATGTTTCAGGAAACACCATACACTTCTCCAGAGTGGCTGTTGGCAATTTACATCCCGCCCATCAACATAAGAAGGCTCCCAGTTCTCCATGGCCTGTCCTGCCTTTCTGGATTTTACACTTTTTTCAGATGGCCCTTTTGACCGGGGTGCAGTGAGACTTCATTGTAGTGCAGATTTCCTTTGCAAGCTTGCTTGGTTGGCCAAAAAGGGCGTATGCGTTTTTTCCTGAATATATTCAGGAAAAAACGCATACGCCCTTTTTGGCCAAGTGCATCATTGTGGACGTTCTGCCTCTTTTCCTATGCTTTACATGCATTTCCAGTCTACCTCCTGAAATCGGTTTCCTGCAATTCTGCCCCGCTTTCAAGTCCTCTTGGCAGCCTTACTTCAATATATTTTTGGACGATAGCTGTCATTTAGAACTCTGCAGGTTTGTGAATTACAGGGCCCCTGAGCTCCTTTCTTCAACTCGCTTTCTTGTGAGCTGGCCGCAACACCGCAGGATTGCTTCAGGCCCTAGTGTGGTTCCGGCATGGCTCGCTGAGCCTTTGGTTAATTCCTCTTCCTGGTGGGAAATGAGAGTTAAATTTGCCCATCCAGACACCTCCAGCTAGTCTCTCATTGGCTCTCCCTATTCCTGTTCATTTTCCGCAGAAATTGCAAACTGGGCCAAACAGGAGGTTAAAGGCACTGACTCTCCAAGTGGGGAGAGTGTTAGTAAAGCGTCTGGAATGTTGCACCCGAGTACCAGGGGACGAAAACTGAGACACATTTGAACACGTTTCCCGATCACACGGTGGATCATACTGTGGGTTCCACATGCATGTTTTAGCTGAAGGAAGAATCCCTTAAACCTGGGGAGTTGAGAACGATGGAATGGGTACCATGCAATATGACTTCAAAGGGTCTGCATTTGCTCACCGCACCTCACCAATCCTATCACTGCTGCGTGTATGCCGCTGTACACACGCTTGATTCTCTTTCGGAGACATATAAATCCATAGGTTTTAAGATTCTTACTAGTCAGGTATATTCTTAGGCGTTTAATATGGGGTGTTGAGTCCACTTCATTGAGCAAGCAGTAGCTCTTGTCTATTACATATTTGGCTTATGGAAAGGTATCTGTGTTAATTTCAATCTCTGGTTTTATGCAGCACCCCAACTCACCTTTCCCCTTAAGCAAGCATAAGTTGGTTTTCTACATTTGAGACCCTGTTCTGTTTTGTAATTCAGTTCCTGTGTAGCCAAGTTTACATTCCGTATATTAGTGATATCTAATGATGTTTCTTTTTCTGTGTGACTTATTTCACTTAAAATCATCGTACCTGAATCCGCTCATTATGCTGCTACTGGCCTGATGACATAGATTTCATTGCTGAGTGATATTGCCTTGTACGTAAGTACCACAACTTCTTTATCCATTTTTCGCTTTCTGCGATATTGACCTTGTACCGTAAACGAGGTTCTTGTAAACAGAGCCGTCCCAAACTTTGGGGTGGCTGTGTCTTTTTGATTTTAATTTCCCTGATCTATAGGACCATAAGTGGAAGTGCCCTAGGCTCTGTTGCTTTGTTTTTTAGATGTTTCAGGAAACACCATACACTTCTCCAGAGTGGCTGTTGGCAATTTACATCCCGCCCATCAGCATAAGAAGGCTCCCAGTTCTCCATGGCCTGTCCTGCCTTTCTGGATTTTACACTTTTTTCAGATGGCCCTTTTGGCCGGGGGGCAGTGAGACTTCATTGTAGTGCAGATTTCCTTTGCAAGCTTGCTTGGTTGGCCAAAAAGGGCGTATGCGTTTTTTCCTGAATATATTCAGGAAAAAACGCAAACGCCCTTTTTGGCCAAGTGCATCATTGTGGACGTTCTGCCTCTTTTCCTATGCTTTACATGCAATTCCAGTCTACCTCCTGAAATCGGTTTCCTGCAATTCTGCCCCGCTTTCAAGTCCTCTTGGCAGCCTTACTTCAATATATTTTTGGACGATAGCTGTCATTTATAACTCTGCAGGTTTGTGAATTACAGTGCCCCTGAGCTCCTTTCTTCAACTCGCTTTCTTGTGAGCTGGCCGCAACACCGCAGGATTGCTTCAGGCCCTAGTGTGGTTCCGGCATGGCACGCTGAGCCTTTGGTTAATTCCTCTTCCTGGTGGGAAATGAGAGTTAAATTTGCCCATCCAGACACCTCCAGCTAGTCTCTCATTGGTTCTCCCTATTCCTGTTCATTTTCCGCAGAAATTGCAAACTGGGCCAAACAGGAGGTTAAAGGCACTGACTCTCCAAGTGGGGAGAGTGTTAGTAAAGCGTCTGGAATGTTGCACCCGAGTACCAGGGGATGAAAACTGAGACACATTTGAACACATTTCCCGATCACACGGTGGATCATACTCTGGGTTCCACATGCATGTTTTAGCTGAAGGAAGAATCCCTTAAACCTGGAGAGTTGAGAACCATGGAATGGGTACCATGCAATATGACTTCAAAGGGTCTGCATTTGCTCACCGAACCTCACCAATCCTATCACTGCTGCGTTTATGCCGCTGTACACACGCTTGATTCTCTTTGGGAGACATATAAATCCATAGGTTTTAAGATTCTTACTAGTCAGGTATATTCTTAGGCGTTTAATATGGGGTGTTGAGTCCACTTCATTGAGAAAGCAGTAGCTCTTGTCTATTACATATTTGGCTTATGGAAAGGTATCTGTGTTAATTTCAATCTCTGGTTTTATGCAGCACCCCAACTCACCTTTCCCCTTAAGCAAGCATAAGTTGGTTTTCTACATTTGAGACCCTATTCTGTTTTGTAATTCAGTTCCTTTGTAGCCAAGTTTACATTCCGTGTATTAGTGATATCTTATGATGTTTCTTTTTCTGTGTGACTTATTTCACTTAGAATCATCGTACCTGAATCCACTCATTATGCTGCTACGGGCCTGATGACATAGATTTCATTGCTGAGTGATATTGCATTGTACGTAAGTACCACAACTTCTTTATCAATTTCTCGCTTTCTGCGGTATTGAACTTGTACCGTAAATAAGGTTCTTGTAAACAGAGCCGTCCCAAACTTTGGGGTTGTTGTGTCTTTTTGATTTTAATTTCCCTAAGCTATAGGACCATAAGTGGAAGTGCCCTAGGCTCTGTTGCTTTGTTTTTTACATGTTTCAGGAAACACCATACACTTCTCCAGAGTGGCTGTTGGCAGTTTACATCCCACCCATCAGCATAACAAGGCTCCCAGTTCTCCATGGCCTGTCCTGCCTTTCTGGATTTTACACTTTTTTCAGATGGCCCTTTTGACCGGGGGGCAGTGAGACTTCATTGTAGTGCAGATTTCCTTTGCAAGCTTGCTTGGTTGGCCAAAAAGTGCGTATGCGTTTTTTCCTGAATATATTCAGGAAAAAACGCATACGCCCTTTTTGGCCAAGTGCATCATTGTGGACGTTCTGCCTCTTTTCCTATGCTTTACATGCAATTCCAGTCTACCTCCTGAAATCGGTTTCCTGCAATTCTGCCTTGCTGTCAGTGCCTCTTCATAGCCTTACCTCAATATACTTTTGGAAAATAGTTGGCCTTTATAACTCTGCAGGTTTTTGAATTGCAGTGGCCCTTAGCTCCATGTTTCAGCTCTTATTTTTGTGATCTTGCCTCATATCCACAGGATTTCTTCAGGCCCTATTCTTCTTCTGGGGCGCCTTGCTCTGCCTTTGGTTAATTCTTCTTCCTGATGTGAAATTAGCGTGACATGTGCCCATTGAAACCGCTACAGCTATTTTCTCACTGGTTCCCCCTATTCCCATTCATCCTCGGCACTAACTGCAGACTGTGCTATACCGGAACTTAAAGGCATTGACTCTCCGTTTGGAGATGTTGTTAGTAAAGTGGCTGGAATGTTGATCCGGAGCCCCAGGAGAGGAAAATGAGGTGCGTTTTAGAAACCTTTCCCGATCATATGGTATACCATCCGCTGGATTTCCCATGCATGGTTTAGCTGTAGGAAGATTCCCTTCAACCTGGAGTGTTGGGACCCTTGGAATGAGTAGCATGAAGTATTGCATTAAACTTTCGGCAGTTGCTCACCAAAGCTCACCAATGCTCTCAGCCCCAAGTGTCCAGCCTTATGTCTTATCCAGCTGTGGGTTTATATGTGGTCATTCTAGGTTGCATCACAGCCCCTGAGCGAATTTTGTAAGAATTTTTCTCTCTTTCATTGTTTCTGCATTTTGATTTTAAAATTTATTTCTATAATGGGGTTTAGCTCATTTTCACTGCTGTGTTTGTGCCGCTCTGCACACACTTGATTCCCTTATGGAGATATATCAATACATGGGTTTTAAGATTCTTATTACTCAGATATATTTCTCTGTGGTGTATAGGGTGTGTTGAGGCCAGTTCATTGAGCAAGGTGTAGATCTTGTCTAATACCTATTTGGTTTATTGAACGGTATCTGTGCTAATTTCAAACTCTGGTTTTATGCATCACCCCACCTCTCCTTTCCCCTTAAGCTGACATAAGTGTGTTTTCTAAATGTGAGACACTGTTCTGTTTTGTAATTCATTTTTTGTGCAGCCATATTTACCCTCCCTCTATAAGTGATATCTTATGATATGTTTCTTTTTCTGTTTGACTTATTTCAAGTAGTATTATCGGACCTAAATCCACTCTTTATCCTTCTACTAGCCTTATTACATTGATTTCATGGTGAAGAGATATTCCATTGTACATAAGTACCACTTCTTCTTTATCCATTGTTCTCTTTCCTGGGATATTTAAGGTGTACTGAAGTTGAGGTTCTTGTAAACAGAGTAGCCCTAAACTGTGGTGTGCTTGTGTCTTGTTGATTTTTAGACTTCCCTACATATACTTCCGTGATTGGAAGTGCCCTATGCTCTGTAGCTCTGTTTTGTAGATGATTTAGGAACCACCATACACTTCTCCAGAGTGGCTCTCGGCAGTTCACACACTGTCCATCAGCGTATAAAGGCTCCCTGTTCTCCATGGCCTGTCCTGCATTTCTGGTTTTTACAATTTTTTCGGATGGCCCTTTTGACTGGTGGGAAATGAGACTTCTTTGTTGTGCACATTTGCATTGCTTGCTTGCTTGGTTGCCCATAAAGTGCGTATGCGTTTTTTCCTGGATATATTCAGGAAAAAACACATACTCCTTTTGGGGCCAACTGCATCATTGTCGAAATTCTGCCGCTTTTCATGTGCTTTAAAGACGAGTCCAATCTATCTCTTGAAATCTGTTTCTTGCAATTCTGTCTTGCATTCAGATCCTCTTCTTTGCCTTACCTCGACATATTTTTGGACGTTAGTTTTCATTTATAACTCTGCAGGTTTGTGAATTGCAGTGACCCTGAGCTCCATTTTTTAAGTTGCTCTTTTGTGAGCTGGCCTCAAAGCCGCAGGATTGCTTCAGGCCCTATTTTGGCTCCGGCGAGGCGGGCTGAGCCTTTTTTTAATTCTTATTTTTAATGGGAAATTAGAGTGACATGTGCCCGTCCAAACCCCTACAACTATTCTCTCATTGGTTCCCCCTCTTCCCGTTCATCCTCCTCACAATTTGCAAAATGTGTGAAACAGAAGTTTAAATGTGCTGATTCTCTAAGTGGGGAGATTCTAAGTAACGTGGCTGGAATGATGAACTGGAGCACCAGGAGAGGATAAATGAGGTGCATTTTAGACACATCTCCCGATCACATGGTGTACAGTCCTCTGGGTTTTCCATGCATGTTTTAGCTGTAGGAAGATTCCTTGAACCTGCAGATTTGGGACCCATTGAATGGGTACCAGGTAGTATTACTTTAAAGGGTGTGCATTTCCTCACCCAACCTCACATTTCTCTTAGCGCGAACAGTTTCCAGCCTTATGTCTCATCCTGCTGTGGGTCTAGATGTGTTCAATCCATGTTGCATCACCGTCCCTGAGGAAAAGTTGTAAGAGGTTTTCTCTGTCTCTCTGTCGTTTATTTTTTTCAATTTATTACTATATTGGTTACAGCTGATTTTCAAAGCTCTGTTTCTTGCTGCTGTACATCCACTTGATTCACATACAGAGAGACATCAATAAATTCTTTTTCAGATTCTTACCAGTCATATATATTCTTTTCCGGTGACTTGAGTGTGCTGAGTGCAGTTCTTTTAGCTACCGTGTAGGCCTTGTTGATTATCAGTTTGGTATTTGGAATGGTATCTTTGCTAATTTCAACCTCCTGGATGATGCCTCACCCCTCCCCACCTTTCGCGTTTAGCAGCCTTACGCGTGTTTTCTACATATTTGACTATGTTTTTGTTTTGTAATTTATTTCATGTGTAGCCATTTTGGATTCCACCTTTAAGTGATATCTTATGATATGTGTCTTTTTCTTTTTGAATTATGTCACTTAGAATGATCATACGTAACTCCTCCGGAGTTGTTACAACTGGCCATATTTCATTGATTTCCAGGCTGAGTAATAGTCCACTCTACATAAGTACCACATCTCTATCCATTTTTTCCCTCCAGAGACATTTAAGTTATATCCTAGTCGAGGATGTTTTAAACAGAGAGGCAGTAAACATTGGGGTGCCTGTGTCCTCTCGATTTTTGTTTTTCCCAAGATATACGCCCATGAGTGCAAGTGCCCTATGCTCTGTAGCTCATTTTTTAGATGCTTTAGTAAACACAATACACTTCTCCAGAATGGCCGTTGGCAATATACATTTCCACTATAAGCCTCACAGGGCTCCCTCTTCTCCTTGCCCTGTCCTGCATTTCTGGTGTTTACACTTTATGAGGATGGCTCTTCTGACTGATGCGAAGTGATATCTTTTGTAGTATTGATTTCCAGTGCCCACCTGTTTGGTTGGCTAAAAAAGTGTATGCCCTTTTCTTGAATATATACAGAAAAAAACGCATACAGCCTTTTTGGCCAACTGCAATGTTGGCAATGTTCAGCCCCTTTTCTTGTGCTTAATGGCGAGTCCTTTCTACCTCCTCAAATCCCTTTCCTGCCATTCTCCCTTGCTTACCAATCCTTTTCTCTGACTTTCCTCAAGACATTTTTCAGTGATAGATATTTTCAACTCTGCAGTTTCGTGAATTTTACTGCCCCTGAGTTCCATTGTTCAACTTGTGTTTATGGGAACTGGCCACAAAGCAGGGGGATTTCCTCAAGCCCTATACTCTTTCCATGGGCAACCCTAGCCTTTGGTCAATTCGTCTTCCTGATTGGAAATTAGAGTGACATGTGCCTGTCTGAACACCTAGGACTTGTCTCTCATTGTTCCTCATCCTTCCGCTTCATCCTCTGGACAAATTCCAAACTGTACACAACAGGATGTTGACAGTGCTGACATCTCCAAGTGGGGAGACTGTTAGTAAAGACGCTGGAGGGGTGAACCCGAGCACCAGGAGATAAGGAGATGAGATGCCTTTTCCAAACTCTTCCCGATCCGACGGTATACCATCCTCTGGGTGTGACAGACATGTTTTAGCAGTAGGAAGAGTCCCATTCATGTAAGGAGAACACCAGGGCTTTTTCAAAATCAGTGTCTCCCCGAAACCCAAACTGGGGAATTTTTTAAGCTACGGCTACACATATGTTCATTAAGGGCCTTGGGAAGTAGGCAGAGTCCAAACTTTAGATGATTGAAGTCTTCAGGGTCAGAAGCATTCACCACCGGCTTCCCTTAGGTTACACTTTAACTGTCATTGATAGATGATGTCAACAAAAATATCTATTCTTTTCCCGATTATTTCCCCTTATAGGTTATTGCAAAATATTGAGTGTAGTTCCCTGTGCTATACAGTAGTTCCTTGTTGATGATCTATTTTATACATAGCAGTGTGTATGTGTTAATTCCAAACTGTTAATTTATCCCTCCTCCCACCTTTCCCCTTTGGTAATAATAAATTATAAGATTTTATACTTCTCAGAAATGGGGGAGCTGAAAGAGAGGTATCATTTTCAATGGAAAAGCATTTAAAAGAAGATTGAAGTTTTAACCAAGATTATTAGATGTACATCCTTGGAAAGAAATCACTTCATTTCTCTAATATTGACCTGACAAATAAGACAAACCTTTTCACTGAACTTGCTTATAATAAAGTGATGGAAATATCAAATGGAAGTGTTAGAAACATCTTATTTTACCCGAGCCTTATAAACTGTTCTATGTTAACTACAGTTTGGCTCACACATCTGTTCATTGAAGTTACAATAGTCTCAATTTCTGTTACTGATCTTCCAGAGTGGACCCCAACAAGTGTCCCCCTGCCCAGTGTCATTGGGACCAACAGATCGAGACTGAGTTTGGTTCACAAGCAAAGGAAACTTTATATTTTGATCAGAGAATGGAGAGGTGAGAGCATGCACTACCCCGTGGGCTGTGGGCTGGGCTGCTGTGTAGAGATCCTGTCAGAGTCAGTGGGAGGGAGGGGGCGGAGCTCTCGAGGGCCAGGTTGGCTGCAGCTCAGGCTCTATATCTCGGAGTCTGCACTGGGCCCCAGGAGCTGAGGTGTCGACCCAGCCATTCTGCACTAGGAAATCTGGTCTGAAGTGCCGGGTGTGGAACCTCTGCATGCGGGACCCTAGGAGCACGTGAAATTAGACAAAGCACAAAGGATAAAAAAGGTCAGACTTGACTTTATTGCCCAGATTCTATTTTTATCTCCCAGGGATTTTTCATGGGCTTTGCTGGGGACAAACCCCTCCTCTGCCTTTTGTCCCGTTCCTCATTCTTGGAGTGCTGAGGGTGCAGACCCTTCTTCTGTAACTGCTGAGTGCTGAGTTGAGAGCCCTCATACCAGGGGACGAGGGTCAGAACTTCTCCCCAGCAGCCTCCAGGTGACGTTGATTGGCCCCAGGACCCCTGCCTCCCTGCTCGTCCGCCTGAGCACCAGCATTGGAAGTGTTATAGATTCTAATGACCTTTAAGGGTCCAGGAAAGAGATGTGCAGAGACGCTGTGGGGGCCGGTTTCACCCCGCCCCACATTTGTTCGGCCACCTTAGGCTGACCGTTTCTGCCAGCCTAGATGCTCTGACCAGTAGTCTGCTCTTTCTTCAATTAGGCCCCTGAATTAACGTAAAAACAGCACCAGGTGTCAGAGCCCTGCCCGCTCAACTCCCAGACAGTCCAGGGTCAGTGGTGATCAAGGACCATGATGGCCACTGAGTCAACAGCCTTTTGAAGTAAACAGGAGTCCAGCCGGTCTTATTGGCCACCATCATCACGGTGTCTGTAGGCTTTTCTATGGTGACAGTGTGATATACGGTTCCCCCGCCAAGATTATTAGCTCCCCTCCGGGTGCAGTAAGTCCTGCAAGCAGTAGTCTACTCCTTCGGGACACACTATTGTTGTTTTATGAGAGAAACTCCAGGTCAAGTGATGTTCACACGAGTCGTCATGGTGCCCTGTTGCCCCCGGTTATCTCTCTGGATGTTGGAGTTGGAGGGCCTCCTCACTCGAGGTCGGTGTGCCCACGGAGCGAACCCTGCAACTTCAGGGCATGGTTGATGATTAGGATCACCACGTGGGGTCCTTTTCCCTTAGGAGGGAGGTGGCCTTTTGGGCTGCTGATTTCCAGGTTTTTAGATACCGCCAGTATCTTGGCCAGATGTGGCAGTGGGCCAAGCCCCTTGGTGACTGTAGTTTATCCTACCTGGATGGCATTCTTGCGTTGTTCCATTTCAAGTGGTCCCAGTTTTTGCACTAATTCTCCAATGGCGATTCACCTTTCACCGGGAATGGAAAGGTCAAAGGGTTTAGCTCAATTAGGGAGTTCCAGGGCAAGGGTCTGAATTGACTGCTCTTTCCATTCTTGAAAGGCCACTTCTGGATTCTGTTCAAAAGGATCATCATCTTTTCCTTTCAGTGTTTCATATAGAGGCCCAGCTAGTAGACTGTAGTTAGGGATCCAGAAGCAGCAAACCCTGGCCTCCCCAGGAACCCCTAAGCTGTCTTCTCGTTTTAGAAAGGGGTAAGGCTGCAAATGGTTTCTTCCCTTTCCTGGGATGGGCTTCTCCGACCTTGTGTGAGAATGAAGCCCAGGCAGGTCACTGCAGTCTGTGATATTTGAGCTTTTTCTTGGACAACTTCTATCCTTTATTGGCTTGGTAGTTCAGAGGCCTCCTTAGTAGGGCTGGCGATCAGAATGTCGTCTGCATATTGAAGGAGGGTTTCCTTTTCCAGAGGTAGAACTTTTCGGTCTTTAGCTAAGCTTTCCCCAAAGATGGTGTGGGAATTTTTGAACCCTTGGGGCAAGACGGCCCGGAAGTATTGTTTTAGTTGTATGTTGAGTCCTGCCACTCACAAGCCAAAATTTCTTGTGACTCTGGGACTAATGGAATACAAAAGAAGGCATCATTGAAGACTAATACAGAATACCATGTCCTGGTGGTTGGTAGAATGACCAGCAGGGTGTAGGAATTAGGAGCAACTGGAGGTATATCCTCGGTGGCTTCACTGACTGTCCTGACATCCTTTACCAGGTCCCCAGCAGCCCATGGGGCTCTCGTGGTCAGGCCAATCCCAGGATATGGAGCTCTCCTGGGCAGGTACCCCACCCCCAACCCAGCCCACGGGGCTCTCGTGGTCAGGCCCCTCCCAGGATACAGAGCTACCCTTGCAGGTACCGTGGCAGGGCTGGGCACACAGGAACCGTGCACATAGCCCTCATTGAAGAGCACCCCCAGCTCACCTGTCGCTCAGAGCTGACACAGAGCACCTCAGAGCAGGACTTGAACTAACAAACAGCAGCTCCGACAGGTCTGTGACCCTGGGCATCACTCTGTGTGGCCTCCCTCCACCTGGTCTTCCAGAGACTTCCACTGCACCCGGGGCACCAGGCCTCTGTCTCCAACCACCACCCACCCCTCCTCTCCCTGACTCCTGGGTTCCTCTCATTAGGAGAGGCTTTTCTTGAAGTTGTCTCCCACTCATGGGCCAGATAAAATGATTAGAAAACAAGCCAAAGCTGCAGCCCCTTGTCTATCCTGACTCTCAGGAGCCCACACCTGTTCCTTGGACCTGGCCGGTTCAGCAAGTTCCATTTTCTGCAACTGTGAGCCCCTGAGGGGTGATGATTGGCTGACCTGGGCAGCCTTACCGTGCCGGCCAGCCCTCCCCAGGTGTGCCTGGGTTGAGATCAATACAAATACCACTCCAGGCAGCAAGAGCCCCTGCAGCTGTGTCTGACGCCATTTTCTCTGCCCTGTCAGCAGTCTCGGGGCTGGGCTGGTGGGAGGGAGTGAGAGGCCACGGCTTTGTGGGTGGCCCAGTGTGAGTGGGGCTCTGCTGGACTTTCTGCAGCAGTTGCCAGGCTGCCACCTGCTGAAGAAGAGGATGTGTCACCCATACCTGCTGCTGGAATTTCTCCCTGGGCAGAGGTGAGGAAGGAAAAAAGCAGTGGGGGCAGGGACAGGACGGGTATCTCAGGCAGGGAAATGGAAATCTTCCAGAAGAGCATCCAGGGCCAGGACCATCCTGGCTGGCCTGCAGGCACCAAGTCAGCTGGCATGCTGTCACTCGTGTGGCTCCATGGCCCTTCCTCTAGGCTTTCAAGTCCTTGTATATATTCAGGTGTTTTACCTGGGAAGGGTGGGAACAGTTCAGCAGCAACTGGCCTGGGGCTCAGCTCACGTTTACTCACAGATGCCTTGGCACGGTGCCCCAGCTTTGCAATGAGGACGCTTGTTGTGTGGGGGCTGCTGGCTGAATGGGAGACGATTCCCCACCACTGACCAACTTCAGAATCGTTTACAACTGGAGCAAGTGCCCTGATACGGTTTTCCTCTGAGTAACTGGTGGGTTCTGTTTTTTTTTTCTCTTTTTCGTTTTTGGTTCAAGGTAGAGTTTATTCCTCTTTTTTGTATTTACAGATATAAGCATGGAAATAATTTATTCATATAAATACATGTATGTGAAGGGAATAATTGTTTTTTGTTTTATTTTTTAAATTTTATTTCTTTTTAATTTTGAATTTTATTTTATATTTTTATACAGCAGGTTCTTATTGGTTATCTATTTTATACATATAAATGTTTACATGCCAATCCCAATCTCTCAACTCCTCCCGCCACCCCCCCCAAGAGCTTTCCCCCCTTGTTGTCCATACGATTGTTGTCTACATCTGTTGCTCTAGTTATGCCTTGCAAAACGGTTAATCTGTACAGTTTTTCTAGGTTCCACATATATGCATGAATATACAAGATTTGTTTTTCTCTTTCTGACTTACTTCACTCTGTATGACAGTCTCTAGATCCATCGACGTCTCTACAAATTACCCAATTTCATTCCTTTCATGGCTTAGTAATATTCCATTTTATATATGTACCACATCTTTATGCATTCGTCTGTCTGTGGGCATTTAGGTTGCTTCCATTACCTCGATATTGTAAATAGTGATGCAATGAACATTGCGGTGAATGTCTCTTTTTGATTTATGGTTTTGTCTGGGTATATGAACAGTACTGGGATTGCTGTATCATATGGTAATTCTATTATTAGTTTCTTAAGAAACTCCATATTGTTCTCCATAGTGACTGTATCAATTTATATTCCCAACAATAGTGGAAGAGGCTTCCTTTTCTCCACACCCTTTCCAGCACTTGTTGTTTGTAGATTTTCAGATGATGCCCATTCTAACAGGTGTGAGGTGATACCTCATTGTTGAGTCCATTTCGTTGAGCAAGGGGTAGGTCTTGTCTATTACATATTTGGCTTATGGAACGGTATCTGTGCTAATTTCAATCTCTGGTTTTATGCAGCACCCCAACTCACCTTTCCCCTTAAGCAAGCATAAGTTGGTTTTCTAAACTTGAGACCCTGTTCTGTTTTGTAATTCAGTTCCTGTGTAGCCAAGTTTACATTCCGTGCATTAGTGATACCTTATGATGTTTCTTTTTCTGTGTGACTTATTTCACTTAGAATCATCGTGCCTCAATCCACTCATTATGCTGGTACAGGCCTGGTGACACAGATTTCATTGCTGAGTGGTATTCTGTTGTACGTAAGTACCGCAAGTTCTTTATCAATTATTTGTTCTCTGGGATATTTAACTTGTACCGTAGAAGAAGTTCCTGTAAACAGACCGTCCCAAATTTTGGGGTGGCTGTGTCTTTTTGATTTTAATTTCCCTAAGCTATAGGACCATAAGTGGAAATGCCCTAGACTCTGTTGCTTTGTTTTTCAGATGTATCAGGAAACACCATACACTTCTCCAGAGTGGCTGTTGGCAATTTACATCCCGCCCATCAGCATAACAAGGCTCCTTTTTCCCCATGGCCTGTCTTGCCTTTCTGGATTTTACACTTTTTTCAGATGGCCCTTTAGACCGGGGGGAAGGGACACTTCATAGTAGTTCGGATTTCCATTGCAAGCTTGCTTGGTTTGCCAAAAAGGGCGTATGTGTTTGTTCCTGAATATATTCAGGAACAAACTCATACGCCCTTTTTTGCCAAGTGCATCATTGTCGATGTTCTGCCTCTTTTCCTATGCTTTAAATGCAAATCCAGTCTACCTCCTGAAATCGGTTTCCTGAAATTCTGCCCCACTTTCAAGTCCTCTTGGCAGCCTTACTTCAATATATTTTTGGACGTTATCTATCATTTATAACTCTGCAGGTTTGTGAATTACAGGGCCCCTGAGCTCCTTTCTTCAACTCGCTTTCTTGTGAGCTGGCCGCAAACCCGCAAGACTGCTTCAGGCCCTAATCTGCTTCTGGCAGGGCACGCTGAGCCTTTGGTTAATTCCTCTTCCTGGTGGGAAATGCGTATTAAATATGCCCGTCCAGACACCTACCTCACTCTCAACCCCTTGGTGATGTGGGTCCTCTGGTTTGTGGCCACCTTTGCTGGGTTCCTCACCTTTCGATGATGTGGCCCCACTAGTGTGAGGACACTCCTGCCTGGTTCTCATCCACGTGGTTATGTGGACCCCCTGGTGAGAGTCTGTTCCTGGCTGTGTTCCTCACCCTTCTGTGAGGGAGACCCTCTGCTGATAGGTCACTCCTGCATGGCTGGCACACATTGCCTTGGTGAAGTCAGCCATGTGGTGGCAGTTGGAGCATGCTGGGAATCTCCTCCCCCCGGTGATGAGGGCCCTCTTGCGTCAGGCCCTAACTGCTGGGCTCACCAACTTTTCTTAGTGAGCCCAATGATGCTTGGGCACTCCTCTTAGGATCCCATCTCCATGGGGATGTGGGCCTTCTGCTCTGAGGTCCCAACGGCTGGGTTGTTCACATTTTCATGATGTGGGCTCTCTGGTGTTAGTTCACAGAGGCCTGGATCCCATAGCCTCTGTGCTCTTGGCCGCCTGCTGGGAGGTTCCAACTGCTGGATTCCTCACTTTTTAAATTTTTTGGGCCCTCTGTTGTGAGGATCCTCCTGCCTGCCTCACTCCCAGCCCCTTCGTGATGTGTGTCGTCTAGTTTGAGGCCACATGTGCTGGGTTCCTCACCTTTCGATGATGTGGGACCAATGGTCTTAGGAGACTCCTGCCTGGTTCACATCCCCTTGGTGATGTGGGCCCTCTGGTGAGAGTCTGATCCTGGCTGGGTTCCTCACCCATCTGTGAGGTGGGCCGTCTGCTGTGAGGTCACTCCTGCCTGGCTTGCTCACCTCGCCTTGTGGACATGAGCCCTCTGGTGGCACTTGGAGCCTGCTGGGAGCCTCCTCCCCTCGGTGATTAGGGCCGTCTGGCGTCAGGCCCTAACTGCTGGGCTCCCCACATTTTGTGATGTGCGCCCAGTGGTGCGAGGACACTCCAGCCAGGTTCACATCCCCATTGGGATGTGGGCCTTCTGCTCTGAGGTCTCAACGCCTGGGTTGCTCACAGTTTCATGATGTGGGCTCTCTGCTGTTAGTTCACTCCTGCCTGCATCCCATAGCTTCTGTGCTCTCGGCCGCCTGCTGGGAGGTTCCAACTGCTGGATTCCTCACCTTTCTTATTCTTTGGGCCCTCTGTTTTTAGGCTACTCCTGCCTGCCTCACTCCCATTCCCTTTGTGATATGTGTCCTCTGATTTGAGGCCACATGTGCTGGGTTCCGCATCTTTCGATGATGTGGCCCCACTGGAGGGAAGACAGTCCTGACTGGTTCCCATCCCCTTGCTGATGTGGGCCCTCAGGTGAGAGTCTGATCCTGGCTGGGTTCCTCACCCTTCTGTGAGGTGGGCCCTCTGCTGTGAGGTCAATCATGCCTGTCTGGCACACGTCACCTTGGCGACGTGGGCCCTCTGGTGGCAGTTGGAGTGTGCTGGGATCCTCCTCCCCTCGGTGATGAGGGCCCTCTTGCCTTAGGCCATAACTGCTGGGCTCCCCACATTTTCTGATGTGTGCCAAGTGAGTGAGGACACTCTTGCCAGGTTCCCATCCCCATGGGGATATGGGCCTTCTGCTCTGAGGTCAAAACGGCTGGCTTTCTCACAGTACCATGATGTGGGCCCTCTGCTGTGAGTTCACTCCGGCAAGGATCCCTTATCATCGGTGCTCTGAGCCGCCTGCTGGGGGGTTCCAACTGCTGGATTCCTCAACTTTTTTATTCTATGTGCCCTCTGTTGTGAGGCTCCTCCTGCCTGCCTCACTCCCAGCCCCTTGGTGATGACTGTCCTATGGCTTGAGGCCACATGTGCTGCGTTCCTCACCGTTCGATGATGTGACCCCACTCGTGTGAGGACACTCCTGCCTGGTTCCCATCCCCTTGGTGAGGTGGACCCTCTGGCGAGAGTCTAATCCTGGCTGGGTTCCTCAACGTTCTGTGAGGTAGGCCCTCTGCTGTGAGGTCACTCCTGCCTGGCTGGCACACGTCACCTTGGAGACGTGAGCCCTCTGGTGGCAGTTGGAGCGTGCAGGGTGTCTCCTCCTCTCGGTGATGATGGCCCTCTGGCGTCAGGCCCTAAATGGTGGGCTCCCCACATTTTCTGATGTGAGCCCAGTGGTGCGAGGACACTCCAGCCAGGTTCCCATTCCCATGGGGATATGGGCCTTCTGCGCTGAGGTCCCAACGCCTGGGTTGCTCACAGTTTTATGATGTGGGCCCTCTGCTGTGAGTTCACTGCGGCCTGGTCCCATAGCCTCGGTGTTCTGAGCCGCCTGCTGGAAGGTCTAAATGCTGGAATCCTCACGTTTTTTATATTATGTGCCCTGTGTTGTGAGGCTACTCCTGCCTGCCTCACTCCAAGGCCCTTGGTGATGTGGGTCCTCTGGTTTGAGGACACATGTGCTGGGTTCCTCACCTTAAGATGATGAGGCCCCACTGGTGTGAGGATAATCCTGACTGGTTCCCATCCCCTTTGTGATGTGGGCTCTCTGGTGAGAGTCTGATCCTGGCTGGGTTCCTCACCCATCTGTGAGGTGGGCCCTCTACTATCAGGTAATTCTTGCCTGGCTTGCTCACCTCGCCTTGTTGACATGAGCCCTCTGGTGGCACTTGGACCCTGCTGGGAGCCTCCTCACCTCTGTGATGAGGGCCCTCTGACGTCAGGCCCTAATTGCTGGGCTCCCCAACTTTTCTTAGTGAGCCCAGTGATGCTCGGGCACTCCTCTTAGGTTCCCATCTCCATGGGGATGTGGGCCTTCTGCTCTGAGGTCCCAACGGCTGGGTTGTTCACATTTTCATGATGTGGGCTCTCTGGTGTTAGTTCACAGAGGCCTGGATCCCATAGCCTCTGTGCTCTTGGCCGCCTGCTGGGAGGTTCCAACTGCTGGATTCCTCACTTTTTTAATTTTTTGGGCCCTCTGTTGTGAGGATCCTCCTGCCTGCCTCACTCCCAGCCCCTTCGTGATGTGTGTCCTCTGGTTTGAGGCCACATGTGCTGGGTTCCTCACCTTTTGATGATGTGGGACCAATGGTCTTAGGAGACTCCTGTCTGGTTCACATCCCCTTGGTGATGTGGGCCCTCTGTTGAGAGTCTGATCCTGGCTGGGTTCCTCACCCTTCTGTGAGGTGGGCCGTCTGCTGTGAGGTCACTCCTGCCGGGCTGACACACATTGCCTTGGTGACATTGGCCCTCTGGTGGCAGCTGGAGCCTGCTGGGAGCCTCCTCCCCTCGGTGATGAGTGCCCTCTAGCGTCAGGCCCTAACTTCTGAGCACCCCAAGTTTTCTGATGTGAGCCCAGTGATGCCAGGACACTCCTGTCATGTTCCCATCACCATGGGGATGTGGGCCTTCTGCTCTGAGGTCCCAATGTCTGGGTTGCTCACAGTTTCATGATGTGGGCTGTCTGGTGTTAGTTCACTCTGGCCTGGATCCCCTAGCCTCTGTGCTCTGGACCGCCTGCTGGGAGGTTCCAACTGCTGGATTCCTCACCTTTCTTATTTTTGGGCCCTCTGTTGTGAGGCTCCTCCTGCCTGCCTCACTCCCAGCCCCTTGGTGATGGGTGTCCTATGGTTTGAAGCCACATGTTCTGGGTTCCTCACCTTTAGATGATGTGGCCCTACTCATGTGAGGACACTCCTGCCTGGTTCCAATCCATTTGGTGATGTGGGCCCTCTGGTGCGAGTCTGATCCTGACTGGGTTCGTCACACTTCTCTGAGGTGGGCCCTCTGCTGTGAGGTCATTCGTGCCTGGTTGGCACACATCGCCTTGGCGACGTCAGCCCTCTGGTGGCAGTTGGAGCCTGCTGGGAGCCTCGTTCCCTTGGTGATGAGGGTCCTCTGGCGTCAGGCCCTAACTGCTGGTCTCCCAAAATTTTCTGATACGTTCTCAGTGGTGCGAGGACACTCCTACCAGATTTATATCGCCATGGGGATGTGGGCCTCCTGCTCTGAGGTCCCAATGGCTGGGTTGCTCAGTTTCATGACATGGGCCCTCTTCTGTGAGTTCACTGTGGCCTGGATCCCATAGCCTCGGTGCTCTGGGCCGCCTGCTGGGAGGTTCCAACAGCTGGATTCCTCACTTTTTTATTCTATGGGCCCAGTGTTGTGAGGCTACTCCTGCCTGCCTCACTCTGAGGCCCTTGGTGATGTGGGTCCTCTGGTTTGAGGACACATGTGCTGAGTACCTCACGTTTCGATGATGTGGCCCCACTGGTGTGAAGACACTCCTGCCTGGTTCCCATGCCCTTGGGGATGTGGGTCCTCTGGTGAGAGTCTGATGTTGGCTGGTTTTCTCACCCTTCTGTGAGGTGGGACCTCTGCTGTGAGGTAACTCCTGCCTGGCTTGCTCATGTTGCCTTGGCAACGTGAGCCCTCAGGTGGCAGTTGGAGCCTGCTGGGAATCTCCTCCCCTCGGTTATGAGAGCTCTGGATAAAACACATATGCCCTTTTTGGCCAAGTGCATTATTTTCCAAGTTCTGTCACTTTTCCTATGCTTTAAGAGCAACTCCCGTGTACCTTCTGAAATCGGTTTCCAGCAATTCTGCCCCAAATTAAAGTCCTCTTCGCAGCCATACTTCAGTATAATTATGAATGATACCTGTCATTTATAACTCTGCAGGTTTGTGAATTACAGTGCTCCTCAGCTCCCTTCTTCAACTCGCTTTCTTGTGAGCTGGCCGCAAAACCGCAGGATCTCTTCAGGTCCTAATCTTGTTCCAGCATGGCACACGGAGCCTTAGCTTAATTCCTCTTCCTGGTGGGAAATGAGAGTTAAATTTGCCCGTCCAGACACCTCCAGCTAGTCTCTCATTGGTTCTCCCTATTCCTGTTCATCTTCCGCAGAATTTGCAAATTGGGCCAAACAGGAGGTTAAAGGCACTGACTCTCCAAGTGGGGAGAGCGTTAGTACTGCGTCTGGAACGTTGCACCCGAGTACCAGGGGACCAAAACTGAGACACATTTGAACACATTTCCCGATCACACGGTGGATCATACTCTGGGTTCCACATGCATATTTTAGCTGAAGGAAGAATCCCTTAAACCTGGAGAGTTGAGAACCATGGAATGGGTACCGTGCAATATGACTTCAAAGGGTCTGCATTTGCTCAACGAACCTCACCAATCCTATCACTGCTGCGTTTATGCCGCTGTACACACGCTTGATTCTCTTTCGGAGACATATAAATCCATAGGTTTTAAGATTCTTACTAGTCAGGTATATTCTTAGGCGTTTAATATGGGGTGTTGAGTCCACTTCGTTGAGCAAGCAGTAGCTCTTGTCTATTACATATTTGGCTTATGGAAAGGTATCTTTGCTAATTTCAATCTCTGGTTTTATGCAGCACCCCAACTCACCTTTCCCCTTAAGCAAGCATAAGTTGGTTTTCTACATTTGAGACCCTATTCTGTTTTGTAATTCAGTTCCTGTGTAGACAAGTTTACATTCCCTGTATTAGTGATATCTTATGATGTTTCTTTTTCTGTGTGACTTATTTCACTTAGAATCATCGTACCTGAATCCACTCATTATGCTGCTACTGGCCTGATGACATAGATTTCATTGCTGAGTGATATTGCATTGTACGTAAGTACCACAACTTCTTTATCCATTTTTCGCTTTCTGTGATATTGACCTTGTACCGTAAACGAGGTTCTTGTAAACAGAGCCGTCCCAAACTTTGGGGTGGCTGTGTCTTTTTGATTTTAATTTCCCTAATCTATAGGACCATAAGTGGAAGTGCCCTAGGCTCTGTTGCTTTGTTTTTTAGATGTTTCAGGAAACACCATACACTTCTCCAGAGTGGCTGTTGGCAATTTACATCCCGCCCATCAGCATAAGAAGGCTCCCAGTTCTCCATGGCCTGTCCTGCCTTTCTGGATTTTACACTTTTTTCAGATGGCCCCTTTGACCGGGGGGCAGTGAGACTTCATTGTAGTGCAGATTTCCTTTGCAAGCTTGCTTGGTTGGCCAAAAAGGGCGTATGCGTTTTTTCCTGAGTATATTCAGGAAAAAACGCATACGCCCTTTTTGGCCAAGTGCATCACTGTGGACGTTCTGCCTCTTTTCCTATGCTTTACATGCAATTCCAGTCTACCTCCTGAAATCGGTTTCCTGCAATTCTGCCCTGCTTTCAAGTCCTCTTGGCAGCCTTACTTCAATATATTTTTGGACGATAGCTGTCATTTATAACTCTGCAGGTTTGTGAATGACAGTGCTCCTGAGCTCCTTTCTTCAACTCGCTTTCTTGTGAGCTGGCCGCAACACCGCAGGATTGCTTCAGGCCCTAGTGTGGTTCCGGCATGGCTCGCTGAGCCTTTGGTTAATTCCTCTTCCTGGTGGGAAATGAGAGTTAAATTTGCCCGTCCAGACACCTCCAGCTAGTCTCTCATTGGTTCTCCCTATTCCTGTTCGTTTTCCGCAGAAATTGCAAACTGGGCCAAACAGGAGGTTAAAGGCACTGACTCTCCAAGTGGGGAGAGTGTTAGTAAAGCGTCTGGAATGTTGCACCCGAGTACCAGGGGACGAAAACTGAGACACATTTGAACACGTTTCCCGATCACACGGTGGATCATACTCTGGGTTCCACATGCATGTTTTAGCTGAAGGAAGAATCCCTTAAACCTGGAGAGTTGAGACCCATGGAATGGGTACCATGCAATATGACTTCAACGGGCCTGCATTTGCTCACCGAACCTCACCAATCCTATCACTGCTGCGTTTATGCCGCTGTACACACGCTTGATTCTCTTTCGGAGACATATAAATCCATAGGTTTTAAGATTCTTACTAGTCAGGTATATTCTTAGGTGTTTAATATGGGGTGTTGAGTCCACTTCGTTGAGCAAGCAGTAGCTCTTGTCTATTACATATTTGGCTTATGGAAAGGTACCTGTGTTAATTTCAATCTCTGGTTTTATGCAGCACCCCAACTCACCTTTCCCCTTAAGCAAGCATAAGTTGGTTGTCTACATTTGAGACCCTGTTCTGTTTTGTAATTCAGTTCCTGTGTAGCCAAGTTTACATTCCGTGTATTAGTGATACCTTATGATGTTTCTTTTTCTGTGTGCCTTATTTCACTTAGAATCATCGTACCTGAATCCACTCATTATGCTGCTACTGGCCTGATGACATAGATTTCATTGCTGAGTGATATTGCATTGTACGTAAGTACCACAACTTCTTTATCCATTTTTCTCTTTCTGCGATATTGAACTTGTACCATAAACGAGGTTCTTGTAAACAGAGCCGTCCCAAACTTTGGGGTGGCTGTGTCTTTTTGATTTTAATTTCCCTAAGCTATAGGACCATAAGTGGAAGTGCCCTAGGCTCTGTTGCTTTGTTTTTTGATGCTTCAGGAAACACCATACACTTCTCCAGAGTGGCTGTTGGCAATTTACATCCCGCCCATCAGCATAAGAAGGCTCCCAGTTCTCCATGGCCTGTCCTGCCTTTCTGGATTTTACACTTTTTTCAGATGGCCCTTTTGACCGGGGGGCAGTGAGACTTCATTGTAGTGTAGATTTCCTTTGCAAGCTTGCTTGGTTGGCCAAAAAGGGCGTATGCGTTTTTTCCTGAATATATTCAGGAAAAAACGCATACGCCCTTTTTGGCCAAGTGCATCATTGTGGATGTTCTGCCCCTTTTCCTATGCTTTACATGCAATTCCAGTCCAACTCCTGAAATCGGTTTCCTGCAATTCTGCCCCGCTTTCAAGTCCTCTTGGCAGCCTTACTTCAATATATTTTTGGACGATAGCTGTCATTTATGACTCTGCAGGTTTGTGAATTACAGGGCCCCTGAGCTCCTTTCTTCAACTCGCTATATTGTGAGCTGGCCGCAACACCGCAGGATTGCTTCAGGCCCTAGTGTGGTTCCGGCATGGCACGCTGAGCCTTTGGTTAATTCCTCTTCCTGGTGGGAAATGAGAGTTAAATTTGCCCGTCCAGACACCTCCAGCTAGTCTCTCATTGATTCTCCCTATTCCTGTTCATTTTCCGCAGAAATTGCAAACTGGGCCAAACAGGAGGTTAAAGGCACTGACTCTCCAAGTGGGGAGAGTGTTAGTAAAGCGTCTGGAATGTTGCACCCGAGTATCAGGGGACGAAAACTGAGACACATTTGAACACGTTTCCCGATCACACGGTGGATCATACTCTGGGTTCCACATGCATGTTTTAGCTGAAGGAAGAATCCCTTAAACCTGGAGAGTTGAGAACCATGGAATGGGTACCATGCAGTATGACTTCAAAGGGTCTGTATTTGCTCACCAAACCTCACCAATCCTATCACTGCTGCGTTTATGCCGCTGTACACACGCTTGATTCTCTTTCGGAGACATTTAAATCCATAGGTTTTAAGATTCTTACTAGTCAGGTATATTCTTAGGCGTTTAATATGGGGTGTTGAGTCCACTTCGTTGAGCAAGCAGTAGCTCTTGTCTATTACATATTTGGCTTATGGAAAGGTATCTGTGCTAATTTCAATCTCTGGTTTTATGCAGCACCCCAACACACCTTTCCCCTTAAGCAAGCATAAGTTGGTTTTCTGCATTTGAGACCCTATTCTGTTTTGTAATTCAGTTCCTGTGTAGCCAAGTTTACATTCCGTGTATTAGTGATACCTTATGATGTTTCTTTTTCTGTGTGACTTATTTTACTTAGAATCATCGTACCTGAATCCACTCATTATGCTGGTACTGGCCTGATGACATAGATTTCATTGCTGAGTGATATTGCATTGTACGTAAGTACCAAAACTTCTTTATCCATTTTTCGCTTTCTGCGATATTGAACTTGTACCATAAACGAGGTTCTTGTAAACAGAGCCGTCCCAAACTTTGGGGTGGCTGTGTCTGTTTGATTTTAATTTCCCTAAGGTATAGGACCATAAGTGGAAGTGCCCTAGGCTCTGTTGCTTTGTTTTTTGATGTTTCAGGAAACACCATACACTTCTCCAGAGTGGCTGTTGGCAATTTACATCCCGCCCATCAGCATAAGAAGGCTCCCAGTTCTCCATGGCCTGTCCTGCCTTTCTGGATTTTACACTTTTTTCAGATGGCCCTTTTGACCGGGGGCAGTGAGACTTCATTGTAGTGCAGATTTCCTTTGCAAGCTTGCTTGGTTGGCCAAAAAGGGCGTATGCGTTTTTTCCTGAATATATTCAGGAAAAAACGCATACGCCCTTTTTGGCCAAGTGCATCATTGTGGACGTTCTGCCTCTTTTCCTATGCTTTACATGCAATTCCAGTCTACCTCCTGAAATCGGTTTCCTGCAATTCTGCCCCGCTTTCAAGTCCTCTTGGCAGCCTTACTTCAATATATTTTTGGACGATAGCTGTCATTTATACCTCTGCAGTTTTGTGAATTACAGGGCCCCTGAGCTCCTTTCTTCAACTCGCGATCTTGTGAGGTGGCCGCAACACCGCAGGATTGCTTCAGGCCCTAGTGTGGTTCCGGCATGGCTCGCTGAACCTTTGGTTAATTCCTCTTCTTGGTGGGAAATGAGAGTTAAATTTGCCCGTCCAGACACCTCCAGCTAGTCTCTCATTGGTTCTCCCTATTCCTGTTCATTTTCCGCAGAAATTGCAAACTGGGCCAAACAGGAGGTTAAAGGCACTGACTCTCCAAGTGGGGAGAGTGTTAGTAAAGCGTCTGGAATGTTGCACCCGAGTACCAGGGGACGAAAACTGAGACACATTTGAACACGTTTCCCGATCACATGGTGGATCATACTCTGGGTTCCACATGCATGTTTTAGCTGAAGGAAGAATCCCTTAAACCTGGAGAGTTGAGAACCATGGAATGGGTACCATGCAATATGACTTCAAAGGGTCTGCATTTGCTCACCGAACCTCACCAATCCTATCACTGCTGCGTTTAGGCCGCTGTACACACGCTTGATTCTCTTTCGGAGACATATAAATCCATAGGTTTTAAGATTCTTACTAGTCAGGTATATTCTTAGGTGTTTAATATGGGGTGTTGAGTCCACTTCGTTGAGCAAGCAGTAGCTCTTGTCTATTACATATTTGGCTTATGGAAAGGTATCTGTGCTAATTTCAATCTCTGGTTTTATGCAGCACCCCAACTCACCTTTCCCCTTAAGCAAGCATAAGTTGGTTTTCTACATTTGAGACCCTATTCTGTTTTGTAATTCAGTTCCTGTGTAGCCAAGTTTACATTCCGTGTATTAGTGATACCTTATGATGTTTCTTTTTCTGTGTGCCTTATTTCACTTAGAATCATCGTACCTGAATCCACTCATTATGCTGCTACTGGCCTGATGACATAGATTTCATTGCTGAGTGATATTGCATTGTACGTAAGTACCAAAACTTCTTTATCCATTTTTCGCTTTCTGCGATATTGAACTTGTACCATAAACGAGGTTCTTGTAAACACAGCCGTCCCAAACTTTGGGGTGGCTGTGTCTTTTTGATTTTAATTTCCCTAAGCTATAGGACCATAAGTGGAAGTGCCCTAGGCTCTGTTGCTGTGTTTTTTGATGTTTCAGGAAACACCATACACTTCTCCAGAGTGGCTGTTGGCAATTTACATCCCGCCCATCAGCATAAGAAGGCTCCCAGTTCTCCATGGCCTGTCCTGCCTTTCTGGATTTTACACTATTTTCAGATGGCCCTTTTGGCCGGGGTGCAGTGAGACTTCATTGTAGTGCAGATTTCCTTTGCAAGCTTGCTTGGTTGGCCAAAAAGGGCGTATGCGTTTTTTCCTGAATATATTCAGGAAAAAACGCATACGCCCTTTTTGGCCAAGTGCATCATTGTGGACGTTCTGCCTCTTTTCCTATGCTTTACATGCAATTCCAGTCTACCTCCTGAAATCGGTTTCCTGCAATTCTGCCCCGCTTTCAAGTCCTCTTGGCAGCCTTACTTCAATATATTTTTGGACGATAGCTGTCATTTATAACTCTGCAGGTTTGTGAATTACAGGGCCCCTGAGCTCCTTTCTTCAACTCGCTATATTGTGAGCTGGCCGCAACACCGCAGGATTGCTTCAGGCCCTAGTGTGGTTCCGGCATGGCACGCTGAGCCTTTGGTTAATTCCTCTTCCTGGTGGGAAATGAGAGTTAAATTTGCCCGTCCAGACACCTCCAGCTAGTCTCTCATTGATTCTCCCTATTCCTGTTCATTTTCCGCAGAAATTGCAAACTGGGCCAAACAGGAGGTTAAAGGCACTGACTCTCCAAGTGGGGAGAGTGTTAGTAAAGCGTCTGGAATGTTGCACCCGAGTATCAGGGGACGAAAACTGAGACACATTTGAACACGTTTCCCGATCACACGGTGGATCATACTCTGGGTTCCACATGCATGTTTTAGCTGAAGGAAGAATCCCTTAAACCTGGAGAGTTGAGAACCATGGAATGGGTACCATGCAATATGACTTCAAAGGGTCTGTATTTGCTCACCAAACCTCACCAATCCTATCACTGCTGCGTTTATGCCGCTGTACACACGCTTGATTCTCTTTCGGAGACATTTAAATCCATAGGTTTTAAGATTCTTACTAGTCAGGTATATTCTTAGGCGTTTAATATGGGGTGTTGAGTCCACTTCGTTGAGCAAGCAGTAGCTCTTGTCTATTACATATTTGGCTTATGGAAAGGTATCTGTGCTAATTTCAATCTCTGGTTTTATGCAGCACCCCAACACACCTTTCCCCTTAAGCAAGCATAAGTTGGTTTTCTGCATTTGAGACCCTATTCTGTTTTGTAATTCAGTTCCTGTGTAGCCAAGTTTACATTCCGTGTATTAGTGATACCTTATGATGTTTCTTTTTCTGTGTGACTTATTTTACTTAGAATCATCGTACCTGAATCCACTCATTATGCTGGTACTGGCCTGATGACATAGATTTCATTGCTGAGTGATATTGCATTGTACGTAAGTACCAAAACTTCTTTATCCATTTTTCGCTTTCTGCGATATTGAACTTGTACCATAAACGAGGTTCTTGTAAACAGAGCCGTCCCAAACTTTGGGGTGGCTGTGTCTGTTTGATTTTAATTTCCCTAAGGTATAGGACCATAAGTGGAAGTGCCCTAGGCTCTGTTGCTTTGTTTTTTGATGTTTCAGGAAACACCATACACTTCTCCAGAGTGGCTGTTGGCAATTTACATCCCGCCCATCAGCATAAGAAGGCTCCCAGTTCTCCATGGCCTGTCCTGCCTTTCTGGATTTTACACTTTTTTCAGATGGCCCTTTTGACCGGGGGCAGTGAGACTTCATTGTAGTGCAGATTTCCTTTGCAAGCTTGCTTGGTTGGCCAAAAAGGGCGTATGCGTTTTTTCCTGAATATATTCAGGAAAAAACGCATACGCCCTTTTTGGCCAAGTGCATCATTGTGGACGTTCTGCCTCTTTTCCTATGCTTTACATGCAATTCCAGTCTATCTCCTGAAATCGGTTTCCTGCAATTCTGCCCCGCTTTCAAGTCCTCTTGGCAGCCTTACTTCAATATATTTTTGGACGATAGCTGTCATTTATACCTCTGCAGTTTTGTGAATTACAGGGCCCCTGAGCTCCTTTCTTCAACTCGCGATCTTGTGAGGTGGCCGCAACACCGCAGGATTGCTTCAGGCCCTAGTGTGGTTCCTGCATGGCACGCTGAGCCTTTGATTAATTCCTCTTCCTGATGGGAAATGAGAGTTAAATTTGCCCGTCCAGACACCTCCAGCTAGTCTCTCATTGGTTCTCCCTATTCCTGTTCATTTTCCGCAGAAATTGCAAACTGGGCCAAACAGGAGGTTAAAGGCACTGACTCTCCAAGTGGGGAGAGTGTTAGTAAAGCATCTGGAATGTTGCACCCGAGTACCAGGGGACGAAAACTGAGACGCATTTGAACACGTTTCCCGATCACACAGTGGATCATACTCTGGGTTCCACATGCATGTTTTAGCTGAAGGAAGAATCCCTTAAACCTGGAGAGTTGAGAACCATGGAATGGGTACCATGCAATATGACTTCAATGGGTCTGCATTTGCTCACCGAACCTCACCAATCCTATCACTGCTGCGTTTATGCCGCTGTACACACGCTTGATTCTCTTTCGGAGACATATAAATCCATAGGTTTTAAGATTCTTACTAGTCAGGTATATTCTTAGGCATTTAATATGGGGTGTTGAGTCCACTTCGTTGAGCAAGCAGTAGCTCTTGTCTATTACATATTTGGCTTATGGAAAGGTATCTGTGCTAATTTCAATCTCTGGTTTTATGCAGCACCCCAACTCACCTTTCCCCTTAAGCAAGCATAAGTTGGTTTTCTACATTTGAGACCCTATTCTGTTTTGTAATTCAGTTCCTGTGTAGCCAAGTTTACATTCCGTGTATTAGTGATACCTTATGATGTTTCTTTTTCTGTGTGACTTATTTCACTTAGAATCATCGTACCTGAATCCACTCATTATGCTGCTACTGGCCTGATGACATAGATTTCATTGCTGAGTGATATTGCATTGTACGTAAGTACCACAACTTCTTTATCCATTTTTCGCTTTCTGCGATATTGAACTTGTTCCGTAAACGAGGTTCTTGTAAACAGAGCCGTCCCAAACTTTGGGGTGGCTGTGTCTTTTTGATTTTAATTTCCCTAATCTATAGGACCATAAGTGGAAGTGCCTTAGGCTCTGTTGCTTTGTTTTTTAGATGTTTCAGGAAACACCATACACTTCTCCAGAGTGGCTGTTGGCAATTTACATCCCGCCCATCAGCATAAGAAGGCTCCCAGTTCTCCATGGCCTGTCCTGCCTTTCTGGATTTTACACTTTTTTCAGATGGCCCTTTTGACCGGGGGGCAGTGAGACTTCATTGTAGTGCAGATTTCCTTTGCAAGCTTGCTTGGTTGGCCAAAAAGGTCGTATGCGATTTTTCCTGAATATATTCAGGAAAAAACGCATACGCCCTTTTTGGCCAAGTGCATCACTGTGGACGTTCTGCCTCTTTTCCTATGCTTTACATGCAATTCCAGTCTACCTCCTGAAATCGGTTTCCTGCAATTCTGCCCCGCTTTCAAGTCCTCTTGGCAGCCTTACTTCAATATATTTTTGGACGATAGCTGTCATTTATAACTCTGCAGGTTTGTGAATTACAGGGCCCCTGAGCTCCTTTCTTCAACTCGCTATCTTGTGAGCTGGCCGCAACACCGCAGGATTGCTTCAGGCCCTAGTGTGGTTCCGGCATGGCACGCTGAGCCTTTGATTAATTCCTCTTCCTGGTGGGAAATGAGAGTTAAATTTGCCCGTCCAGACACCTCCAGCTAGTCTCTCATTGGTTCTCCCTATTCCTGTTCATTTTCCGCAGAAATTGCAAACTGAGCCAAACAGGAGGTTAAAGGCACTGACTCTCCAAGTGGGGAGAGTGTTAGTAAAGCGTCTGGAATGTTGCACCCGAGTACCAGGGGACGAAAACTGAGACACATTTGAACACGTTTCCCGATCACACGGTGGATCATACTGTGGGTTCCACATGCATGTTTTAGCTGAAGGAAGAATCCCTTAAACCTGGAGAGTTGAGAACCATGGAATGGGTACCATGCAATATGACTTCAAAGGGTCTGCATTTGCTCACCGAACCTCACCAATCCTATCACTGCTGCGTTTATGCCGCTGTACACACGCTTGATTCTCTTTCGGAGACATATAAATCCATAGGTTTTAAGATTCTTACTAGTCAGGTATATTCTTAGGCGTTTAATATGGGGTGTTGAGTCCACTTCATTGAGCAAGCAGTAGCTCTTGTCTATTACATATTTGGCTTATGGAAAGGTATCTGTGCTAATTTCAATCTCTGGTTTTATGCAGCACCCCAACTCACCTTTCCCCTTAAGCAAGCATAAGTTGGTTTTCTGCATTTGAGACCCTATTCTGTTTTGTAATTCAGTTCCTGTGTAGCCAAGTTTACATTCCGTGTAGTAGTGATATCTTATGATGTTTCTTTTTCTGTGTGACTTATTTCACTTAGAATCATCGTACCTGAATCCACTCATTATGCTGCTACTGGCCTGATGACATAGATTTCATTGCTGAGTGATATTGCATTGTACGTAAGTACCACAACTTCTTTATCCATTTTTCGCTTTCTGCGATATTGAACTTGTACCGTAAACGAGGTTCTTGTAAACAGAGCTGTCCCAAACTTTGGGGTGGCTATGTCTTTTTGATTTTAATTTCCCTAATCTATAGGACCATAAGTGGAAGTGCCTTAGGCTCTGTTGCTTTGTTTTTTAGATGTTTCAGGAAACACCATACACTTCTCCAGAGTGGCTGTTGGCAATTTACATCCCGCCCATCAGCATAAGAAGGCTCCCAGTTCTCCATGGCCTGTCCTGCCTTTCTGGATTTTACATTTTTTTCAGATGGCCCTTTTGACCGGGGGGCAGTGAGACTTCATTGTAGTGCAGATTTCCTTTGCAAGCTTGCTTGGTTGGCCAAAAAGGGCGTATGCGTTTTTTCCTGAATATATTCAGGAAAAAACGCATACGCCCTTTTTGGCCAAGTGCATCATTGTGGACGTTCTGCCTCTTTTCCTATGCTTTACATGCAATTCCAGTCTACCTCCTGAAATCGGTTTCCTGCAATTCTGCCGCGCTTTCAAGTCCTCTTGGCAGCCTTACTTCAATATATTTTTGGACGATAGCTGTCATTTATAACTCTGCAGGTTTGTGAATTACAGGGCCCCTGAGCTCCTTTCTTCAACTCGCTATCTTGTGAGCTGGCCGCAACACAACAGGATTGCTTCAGGCCCTAGTGTGGTTCCGGCATGGCACGCTGAGCCTTTGATTAATTCCTCTTCCTGGTGGGAAATGAGAGTTAAATTTGCCCATCCAGACACCTCCAGCTAGTCTCTCATTGGTTCTCCCTATTCCTGTTCATTTTCCGCAGAAATTGCAAACTGGGCCAAACAGGAGGTTAAAGGCACTGACTCTCCAAGTGGGGAGAGTGTTAGTAAAGCGTCTGGAATGTTGCACCCGAGTACCACGGGACGAAAACTGAGACACATTTGAACACGTTTCCCGATCACACGGTGGATCATACTGTGGGTTCCACATGCATGTTTTAGCTGAAGGAAGAATCCCTTAAACCTGGAGAGTTGAGAACCATGGAATGGGTACCATGCAATATGACTTCAAAGGGTCTGCATTTGCTCACCGAACCTCACCAATCCTATCACTGCTGCGTTTATGCCGCTGTACACACGCTTGATTCTCTTTCGGAGTCGTATAAATCCATAGGTTTTAAGATTCTTACTAGTCAGGTATATTCTTAGGCGTTTAATATGGGGTGTTGTGTCCACTTCGTTGAGCAAGCAGTAGCTCTTGTCTATTACATATTTGGCTTATGGAAAGGTATCTGTGCTAATTTCAATCTCTGGTTTTATGCAGCACCCCAACTCACCTTTCCCCTTAAGCAAGCATAAGTTGGTTTTCTACATTTGAGACCCTATTCTGTTTTGTAACTCAGTTCCTGTGTAGCCAAGTTTACATTCCGTGTATTAGTGATACCTTATGATGTTTCTTTTTCTGTGTGCCTTATTTCACTTAGAATCATCGTACCTGAATCCACTCATTATGCTGCTACTGGCCTGATGACATAGATTTCATTGCTGAGTGATATTGCATTGTACGTAAGTACCACAACTTCTTTATCCATTTTTCGCTTTCTGCGATATTGAACTTGTACCATAAACGAGGTTCTTGTAAACAGAGCCGTCCCAAACTTTGGGGTGGCTGTGTCTTTTTGATTTTAATTTCCCTAAGCTATAGGACCATAAGTGGAAGTGCCCTAGGCTCTGTTGCTTTGTTTTTTAGATGTTTCAGGAAACACCATACACTTCTCCAGAGTGGCTGTTGGCAATTTACATCCCGCCCATCAGCATAAGAAGGCTCCCAGTTCTCCATGGCCTGTCCTGCCTTTCTGGATTTTACACTTTTTTCAGATGGCCCTTTTGACCGGGGGCAGTGAGACTTCATTGTAGTGCAGATTTCCTTTGCAAGCTTGCTTGGTTGGCCAAAAAGGGCGTATGCGTTTTTTCCTGAATATATTCAGGAAAACACGCATACGCCCTTTTTGGCCAAGTGCATCATTGTGGACGTTCTGCCTCTTTTCCTATGCTTTACATGCAATTCCAGTCTACCTCCTGAAATCGGTTTCCTGCAATTCTGCCCCGCTTTCAAGTCCTCTTGGCAACCTTACTTCAATATATTTTTGGATGATAGCTGTCATTTATAACTCTGCAGGTTTGTGAATTACAGGGCCCCTGAGCTCCTTTCTTCAACTCGCTTTCTTGTGAGCTGGCCGCAACACCGCAGGATTGCTTCAGGCCCTAGTGTGGTTCCGGCATGGCTCGCTGAGCCTTTGGTTAATTCTTCTTCTTGGTGGGAAATGAGAGTTAAATTTGCCCGTCCAGACACCTCCAGCTAGTCTCTCATTGGTTCTCCCTATTCCTGTTCATTTTCCGCAGAAATTGCAAACTGGGCCAAACAGGAGGTTAAAGGCACTGACTCTCCAAGTGGGGAGAGTGTTAGTAAAGCGTCTGGAATGTTGCACCCGAGTACCAGGGGACGAAAACTGAGACACATTTGAACACGTTTCCCGATCACACGGTGGATCATACTCTGGGTTCCACATGCATGTTTTAGCTGAAGGAAGAATCCCTTAAACATGGAGAGTTGAGAACCATGGAATGGGTACCATGCAATATGACTTCAAAGGGTCTGCATTTGCTCACCGAACCTCACCAATCCTATCACTGCTGCGTTTATGCCGCTGTACACACGCTTGATTCTCTTTGGGAGACATATAAATCCATAGGTTTTAAGATTCTTACTAGTCAGGTATATTCTTAGGCGTTTAATATGGGGTGTTGAGTCCACTTCGTTGAGCAAGCAGTAGCTCTTGTCTATTACATATGTGGCTTATGGAAAGGTATCTGTGCTAATTTCAATCTCTGGTTTTATGCAGCACCCCAACTCACCTTTCCCCTTAAGCAAGCATAAGTTGGTTTTCTACATTTGAGACCCTATTCTGTTTTGTTATTCAGTTCCTGTGTAGCCAAGTTTACATTCCGTGTATTAGTGATACCTTATGATGTTTCTTTTTCTGTGTGACTTATTTCACTTAGAATCATCGTACCTGAATCCACTCATTATGCTGCTACTGGCCTGATAACATAGATTTCATTGCTGAGTGATATTGCATTGTACGTAAGTACCACAACTTCTTTATCCATTTTTCGCTTTCTGCGATATTGAACTTGTACCGTAAACGAGGTTCTTGTAAACAGAGCCGTCCCAAACTTTGGGGTGCCTGTGTCTTTTTGATTTTAATTTCCCTAAGCTATAGGACCATAAGTGGAAGTGCCTTAGGCTCTGTTGCTTTGTTTTTTAGATGTTTCAGGAAACACCATACACTTCTCCAGAGTGGCTGTTGGCAATTTACATCCCGCCCATCAGCATAAGAAGGCTCCCAGTTCTCCATGGCCTGTCCTGCCTTTCTGGATTTTACACTTTTTTCAGATGGCCCTTTTGACCGGGGGGCAGTGAGACTTCATTGTAGTGCAGATTTCCTTTGCAAGCTTGCTTGGTTGGCCAAAAAGGGCGTATGCGTTTTTTCCTGAATATATTCAGGAAAAAACGCATACGCCCTTTTTGGCCAAGTGCATCACTGTGGACGTTCTGCCTCTTTTCCTATGCTTTACATGCAATTCCAGTCTACCTCCTGAAATCGGTTTCCTGCAATTCTGCCCCGCTTTCAAGTCCTCTTGGCAGCCTTACTTCAATATATTTTTGGACGATAGCTGTCATTTATAACTCTGCAAGTTTGTGAATTACAGGGCCCCTGAGCTCCTTTCTTCAACTCGCTTTCTTGTGAGCTGGCCGCAACACCGCAGGATTGCTTCAGGCCCTAGTGTGGTTCCGGCATGGCTCGCTGAGCCTTTGGTTAATTCCTCTTCTTGGTGGGAAATGAGAGTTAAATTTGCCCGTCCAGACACCTCCAGCTAGTCTCTCATTGGTTCTCCCTATTCCTGTTCATTTTCCGCAGAAATTGCAAACTGGGCCAAACAGGAGGTTAAAGGCACTGACTCTCCAAGTGGGGAGAGTGTTAGTAAAGCGTCTGGAATGTTGCACCCGAGTACCAGGGGACGAAAACTGAGACACATTTGAACACGTTTCCCGATCACACGGTGGATCATACTCTGGGTTCCACATGCATGTTTTAGCTGAAGGAAGAATCCCTTAAACCTGGAGAGTTGAGACCCATGGAATGGGTACCATGCAATATGACTTCAAAGGGTCTGCATTTGCTCACCGAACCTCACCAATCCTATCACTGCTGCGTTTATGCCGCTGTACACACGCTTGATTCTCTTTCGGTGACATATAAATCCATAGGTTTTAAGATTCTTACTAGTCAGGTATATTCTTAGGCGTTTAATATGGGGTGTTGAGTCCACTTCGTTGAGCAAGCAGTAGCTCTTGTCTATTACATATTTGGCTTATGGAAAGGTATCTGTGCTAATTTCAATCTCTGGTTTTATGTAGCACCCCAACTCACCTTTCCCCTTAAGCAAGCATAAGTTGGTTTTCTACATTTGAGACCCTATTCTGTTTTGTAATTCAGTTCCTGTGTAGCCAAGTTTACATTCCGTGTATTAGTGATACCTTATGATGTTTCTTTTTCTGTGTGACTTATTTCACTTAGAATCATCGTACCTGAATCCACTCATTATGCTGCTACTGGCCTGATGACATAGATTTCATTGCTGAGTGATATTGCATTGTACGTAAGTACCACAACTTCTTTATCCATTTTTCGCTTTCTGCCATATTGAACTTGTACCGTAAACGAGGTTCTTGTAAACAGAGCCGTCCCAAACTTTGGGGTGGCTGTGTCTTTTTGATTTTAATTTCCCTAATCTATAGGACCATAAGTGGAAGTGCCTTAGGCTCTGTTGCTTTGTTTTTTAGATGTTTCAGGAAACACCATACACTTCTCCAGAGTGGCTGTTGGCAATTTACATCCCGCCCATCAGCATAAGAAGGCTCCCAGTTCTCCATGGCCTGTCCTGCCTTTCTGGATTTTACACTTTTTTCAGATGGCCCTTTTGACCGGGGGGCAGTGAGACTTCATTGTAGTGCAGATTTCCTTTGCAAGCTTGCTTGGTTGGCCAAAAAGGGCGTATGCGTTTTTTCCTGAATATATTCAGGAAAAAACGCATACGCCCTTTTTGGCCAAGTGCATCACTGTGGACGTTCTGCCTCTTTTCCTATGCTTTACATGCAATTCCAGTCTACCTCCTGAAATCGGTTTCCTGCAATTCTGCCCCGCTTTCAAGTCCTCTTGGCAGCCTTACTTCAATATATTTTTGGACGATAGCTGTCATTTATAACTCTGCAGGTTTGTGAATTACAGTGCCCCTGAGCTCCTTTCTTCAACTCGCTTTCTTGTGAGCTGGCCGCAACACCGCAGGATTGCTTCAGGCCCTAGTGTGGTTCCGGCATGGCTCGCTGAGCCTTTGGTTAATTCCTCTTCTTTGCGGGAAATGAGAGTTAAATTTGCCCGTCCAGACACCTCCAGCTAGTCTCTCATTGGTTCTCCCTATTCCTGTTCATTTTCCGCAGAAATTGCAAACTGGGCCAAACAGGAGGTTAAAGGCACTGACTCTCCAAGTGGGGAGAGTGTTAGTAAAGCGTCTGGAATGTTGCACCCGAGTACCAGGGGACGAAAACTGAGACACATTTGAACACGTTTCCCGATCACACGGTGGATCATACTCTGGGTTCCACATGCATGTTTTAGCTGAAGGAAGAATCCCTTAAACCTGGAGAGTTGAGAACCATGGAATGGGTACCATGCAATATGACTTCAAAGGGTCTGTATTTGCTCACCGAACCTCACCAATCCTATCACTGCTGCGTTTATGCCGCTGTACACACGCTTGATTCTCTTTCGGAGACATTTAAATCCATAGGTTTTAAGATTCTTACTAGTCAGGTATATTCTTAGGCGTTTAATATGGGGTGTGGAGTCCACTTCGTTGAGCAAGCAGTAGCTCTTGTCTATTACATATTTGGCTTATGGAAAGGTATCTGTGCTAATTTCAATCTCTGGTTTTATGAAGCACCCCAACTCACCTTTCCCCTTAAGCAAGCATAAGTTGGTTTTCTACATTTGAGACCCTATTCTGTTTTGTAATTCAGTTCCTGTGTAGCCAAGTTTACATTCCGTGTATTAGTGATACCTTATGATGTTTCTTTTTCTGTGTGACTTATTTCACTTAGAATCATCGTACCTGAATCCACTCATTATGCTGTTACTGGCCTGATGACATAGATTTCATTGCTGAGTGATATTGCATTGTACGTAAGTACCAAAACTTCTTTATCCATTTTTCGCTTTCTGCGATATTGAACTTGTACCATAAACGAGGTTCTTGTAAACAGAGCCGTCCCAAACTTTGGGGTGGCTGTGTCTTTTTGATTTTAATTTCCCTAAGCTATAGGACCATAAGTGGAAGTGCCCTAGGCTCTGTTGCTGTGTTTTTTGATGTTTCAGGAAACACCATACACTTCTCCAGAGTGGCTGTTGGCAATTTACATCCCGCCCATCAGCATAAGAAGGCTCCCAGTTCTCCATGGCCTGTCCTGCCTTTCTGGATTTTACACTATTTTCAGATGGCCCTTTTGGCCGGGGGGCAGTGAGACTTCATTGTAGTGCAGATTTCCTTTGCAAGCTTGCTTGGTTGGCCAAAAAGGGCGTATGCGTTTTTTCCTGAATATATTCAGGAAAAAACGCATACGCCCTTTTTGGCCAAGTGCATCATTGTGGACGTTCTGCCACTTTTCCTATGCTTTACATGCAATTCCAGTCTACCTCCTGAAATCGGTTTCCTGCAATTCTGCCCCGCTTTCAAGTCCTCTTGGCAGCCTTACTTCAATATATTTTTGGACGATAGCTGTCATTTATACCTCTGCAGGTTTGTGAATTACAGGGCCCCTGAGCTCCTTTCTTCAACTCGCTATCTTGTGAGGTGGCCGCAACACCGCAGGATTGCTTCAGGCCCTAGTGTGGTTCCGGCATGGCACGCTGAGCCTTTGGTTAATTCCTCTTCCTGGTGGGAAATGAGAGTTAAATTTGCCCGTCCAGACACCTCCAGCTAGTCTCTCATTGATTCTCCCTATTCCTGTTCATTTTCCGCAGAAATTGCAAACTGGGCCAAACAGGAGGTTAAAGGCACTGACTCTCCAAGTGGGGAGAGTGTTAGTAAAGCGTCTGGAATGTTGCACCCGAGTATCAGGGGACGAAAACTGAGACACATTTGAACACGTTTCCCGATCACACGGTGGATCATACTCTGGGTTCCACATGCATGTTTTAGCTGAAGGAAGAATCCCTTAAACCTGGAGAGTTGAGAACCATGGAATGGGTACCATGCAGTATGACTTCAAAGGGTCTGTATTTGCTCACCAAACCTCACCAATCCTATCACTGCTGCGTTTATGCCGCTGTACACACGCTTGATTCTCTTTCGGAGACATTTAAATCCATAGGTTTTAAGATTCTTACTAGTCAGGTATATTCTTAGGCGTTTAATATGGGGTGTTGAGTCCACTTCGTTGAGCAAGCAGTAGCTCTTGTCTATTACATATTTGGCTTATGGAAAGGTATCTGTGCTAATTTCAATCTCTGGTTTTATGCAGCACCCCAACACACCTTTCCCCTTAAGCAAGCATAAGTTGGTTTTCTGCATTTGAGACCCTATTCTGTTTTGTAATTCAGTTCCTGTGTAGCCAAGTTTACATTCCGTGTATTAGTGATACCTTATGATGTTTCTTTTTCTGTGTGACTTATTTTACTTAGAATCATCGTACCTGAATCCACTCATTATGCTGGTACTGGCCTGATGACATAGATTTCATTGCTGAGTGATATTGCATTGTACGTAAGTACCAAAACTTCTTTATCCATTTTTCGCTTTCTGCGATATTGAACTTGTACCATAAACGAGGTTCTTGTAAACAGAGCCGTCCCAAACTTTGGGGTGGCTGTGTCTGTTTGATTTTAATTTCCCTAAGGTATAGGACCATAAGTGGAAGTGCCCTAGGCTCTGTTGCTTTGTTTTTTGATGTTTCAGGAAACACCATACACTTCTCCAGAGTGGCTGTTGGCAATTTACATCCCGCCCATCAGCATAAGAAGGCTCCCAGTTCTCCATGGCCTGTCCTGCCTTTCTGGATTTTACACTTTTTTCAGATGGCCCTTTTGACCGGGGGCAGTGAGACTTCATTGTAGTGCAGATTTCCTTTGCAAGCTTGCTTGGTTGGCCAAAAAGGGCGTATGCGTTTTTTCCTGAATATATTCAGGAAAAAACGCATACGCCCTTTTTGGCCAAGTGCATCATTGTGGACGTTCTGCCTCTTTTCCTATGCTTTACATGCAATTCCAGTCTACCTCCTGAAATCGGTTTCCTGCAATTCTGCCCCGCTTTCAAGTCCTCTTGGCAGCCTTACTTCAATATATTTTTGGACGATAGCTGTCATTTATACCTCTGCAGTTTTGTGAATTACAGGGCCCCTGAGCTCCTTTCTTCAACTCGCGATCTTGTGAGGTGGCCGCAACACCGCAGGATTGCTTCAGGCCCTAGTGTGGTTCCGGCATGGCTCGCTGAACCTTTGGTTAATTCCTCTTCTTGGTGGGAAATGAGAGTTAAATTTGCCCGTCCAGACACCTCCAGCTAGTCTCTCATTGGTTCTCCCTATTCCTGTTCATTTTCCGCAGAAATTGCAAACTGGGCCAAACAGGAGGTTAAAGGCACTGACTCTCCAAGTGGGGAGAGTGTTAGTAAAGCGTCTGGAATGTTGCACCCGAGTACCAGGGGACGAAAACTGAGACACATTTGAACACGTTTCCCGATCACATGGTGGATCATACTCTGGGTTCCACATGCATGTTTTAGCTGAAGGAAGAATCCCTTAAACCTGGAGAGTTGAGAACCATGGAATGGGTACCATGCAATATGACTTCAAAGGGTCTGCATTTGCTCACCGAACCTCACCAATCCTATCACTGCTGCGTTTAGGCCGCTGTACACACGCTTGATTCTCTTTCGGAGACATATAAATCCATAGGTTTTAAGATTCTTACTAGTCAGGTATATTCTTAGGTGTTTAATATGGGGTGTTGAGTCCACTTCGTTGAGCAAGCAGTAGCTCTTGTCTATTACATATTTGGCTTATGGAAAGGTATCTGTGCTAATTTCAATCTCTGGTTTTATGCAGCACCCCAACTCACCTTTCCCCTTAAGCAAGCATAAGTTGGTTTTCTACATTTGAGACCCTATTCTGTTTTGTAATTCAGTTCCTGTGTAGCCAAGTTTACATTCCGTGTATTAGTGATACCTTATGATGTTTCTTTTTCTGTGTGCCTTATTTCACTTAGAATCATCGTACCTGAATCCACTCATTATGCTGCTACTGGCCTGATGACATAGATTTCATTGCTGAGTGATATTGCATTGTACGTAAGTACCAAAACTTCTTTATCCATTTTTCGCTTTCTGCGATATTGAACTTGTACCATAAACGAGGTTCTTGTAAACAGAGCCGTCCCAAACTTTGGGGTGGCTGTGTCTTTTTGATTTTAATTTCCCTAAGCTATAGGACCATAAGTGGAAGTGCCCTAGGCTCTGTTGCTGTGTTTTTTGATGTTTCAGGAAACACCATACACTTCTCCAGAGTGGCTGTTGGCAATTTACATCCCGCCCATCAGCATAAGAAGGCTCCCAGTTCTCCATGGCCTGTCCTGCCTTTCTGGATTTTACACTATTTTCAGATGGCCCTTTTGGCCGGGGTGCAGTGAGACTTCATTGTAGTGCAGATTTCCTTTGCAAGCTTGCTTGGTTGGCCAAAAAGGGCGTATGCGTTTTTTCCTGAATATATTCAGGAAAAAACGCATACGCCCTTTTTGGCCAAGTGCATCATTGTGGACGTTCTGCCTCTTTTCCTATGCTTTACATGCAATTCCAGTCTACCTCCTGAAATCGGTTTCCTGCAATTCTGCCCCGCTTTCAAGTCCTCTTGGCAGCCTTACTTCAATATATTTTTGGACGATAGCTGTCATTTATAACTCTGCAGGTTTGTGAATTACAGGGCCCCTGAGCTCCTTTCTTCAACTCGCTATATTGTGAGCTGGCCGCAACACCGCAGGATTGCTTCAGGCCCTAGTGTGGTTCCGGCATGGCACGCTGAGCCTTTGGTTAATTCCTCTTCCTGGTGGGAAATGAGAGTTAAATTTGCCCGTCCAGACACCTCCAGCTAGTCTCTCATTGATTCTCCCTATTCCTGTTCATTTTCCGCAGAAATTGCAAACTGGGCCAAACAGGAGGTTAAAGGCACTGACTCTCCAAGTGGGGAGAGTGTTAGTAAAGCGTCTGGAATGTTGCACCCGAGTATCAGGGGACGAAAACTGAGACACATTTGAACACGTTTCCCGATCACACGGTGGATCATACTCTGGGTTCCACATGCATGTTTTAGCTGAAGGAAGAATCCCTTAAACCTGGAGAGTTGAGAACCATGGAATGGGTACCATGCAATATGACTTCAAAGGGTCTGTATTTGCTCACCAAACCTCACCAATCCTATCACTGCTGCGTTTATGCCGCTGTACACACGCTTGATTCTCTTTCGGAGACATTTAAATCCATAGGTTTTAAGATTCTTACTAGTCAGGTATATTCTTAGGCGTTTAATATGGGGTGTTGAGTCCACTTCGTTGAGCAAGCAGTAGCTCTTGTCTATTACATATTTGGCTTATGGAAAGGTATCTGTGCTAATTTCAATCTCTGGTTTTATGCAGCACCCCAACACACCTTTCCCCTTAAGCAAGCATAAGTTGGTTTTCTGCATTTGAGACCCTATTCTGTTTTGTAATTCAGTTCCTGTGTAGCCAAGTTTACATTCCGTGTATTAGTGATACCTTATGATGTTTCTTTTTCTGTGTGACTTATTTTACTTAGAATCATCGTACCTGAATCCACTCATTATGCTGGTACTGGCCTGATGACATAGATTTCATTGCTGAGTGATATTGCATTGTACGTAAGTACCAAAACTTCTTTATCCATTTTTCGCTTTCTGCGATATTGAACTTGTACCATAAACGAGGTTCTTGTAAACAGAGCCGTCCCAAACTTTGGGGTGGCTGTGTCTGTTTGATTTTAATTTCCCTAAGGTATAGGACCATAAGTGGAAGTGCCCTAGGCTCTGTTGCTTTGTTTTTTGATGTTTCAGGAAACACCATACACTTCTCCAGAGTGGCTGTTGGCAATTTACATCCCGCCCATCAGCATAAGAAGGCTCCCAGTTCTCCATGGCCTGTCCTGCCTTTCTGGATTTTACACTTTTTTCAGATGGCCCTTTTGACCGGGGGCAGTGAGACTTCATTGTAGTGCAGATTTCCTTTGCAAGCTTGCTTGGTTGGCCAAAAAGGGCGTATGCGTTTTTTCCTGAATATATTCAGGAAAAAACGCATACGCCCTTTTTGGCCAAGTGCATCATTGTGGACGTTCTGCCTCTTTTCCTATGCTTTACATGCAATTCCAGTCTATCTCCTGAAATCGGTTTCCTGCAATTCTGCCCCGCTTTCAAGTCCTCTTGGCAGCCTTACTTCAATATATTTTTGGACGATAGCTGTCATTTATACCTCTGCAGTTTTGTGAATTACAGGGCCCCTGAGCTCCTTTCTTCAACTCGCGATCTTGTGAGGTGGCCGCAACACCGCAGGATTGCTTCAGGCCCTAGTGTGGTTCCTGCATGGCACGCTGAGCCTTTGATTAATTCCTCTTCCTGATGGGAAATGAGAGTTAAATTTGCCCGTCCAGACACCTCCAGCTAGTCTCTCATTGGTTCTCCCTATTCCTGTTCATTTTCCGCAGAAATTGCAAACTGGGCCAAACAGGAGGTTAAAGGCACTGACTCTCCAAGTGGGGAGAGTGTTAGTAAAGCATCTGGAATGTTGCACCCGAGTACCAGGGGACGAAAACTGAGACGCATTTGAACACGTTTCCCGATCACACAGTGGATCATACTCTGGGTTCCACATGCATGTTTTAGCTGAAGGAAGAATCCCTTAAACCTGGAGAGTTGAGAACCATGGAATGGGTACCATGCAATATGACTTCAATGGGTCTGCATTTGCTCACCGAACCTCACCAATCCTATCACTGCTGCGTTTATGCCGCTGTACACACGCTTGATTCTCTTTCGGAGACATATAAATCCATAGGTTTTAAGATTCTTACTAGTCAGGTATATTCTTAGGCATTTAATATGGGGTGTTGAGTCCACTTCGTTGAGCAAGCAGTAGCTCTTGTCTATTACATATTTGGCTTATGGAAAGGTATCTGTGCTAATTTCAATCTCTGGTTTTATGCAGCACCCCAACTCACCTTTCCCCTTAAGCAAGCATAAGTTGGTTTTCTACATTTGAGACCCTATTCTGTTTTGTAATTCAGTTCCTGTGTAGCCAAGTTTACATTCCGTGTATTAGTGATACCTTATGATGTTTCTTTTTCTGTGTGACTTATTTCACTTAGAATCATCGTACCTGAATCCACTCATTATGCTGCTACTGGCCTGATGACATAGATTTCATTGCTGAGTGATATTGCATTGTACGTAAGTACCACAACTTCTTTATCCATTTTTCGCTTTCTGCGATATTGAACTTGTTCCGTAAACGAGGTTCTTGTAAACAGAGCCGTCCCAAACTTTGGGGTGGCTGTGTCTTTTTGATTTTAATTTCCCTAATCTATAGGACCATAAGTGGAAGTGCCTTAGGCTCTGTTGCTTTGTTTTTTAGATGTTTCAGGAAACACCATACACTTCTCCAGAGTGGCTGTTGGCAATTTACATCCCGCCCATCAGCATAAGAAGGCTCCCAGTTCTCCATGGCCTGTCCTGCCTTTCTGGATTTTACACTTTTTTCAGATGGCCCTTTTGACCGGGGGGCAGTGAGACTTCATTGTAGTGCAGATTTCCTTTGCAAGCTTGCTTGGTTGGCCAAAAAGGTCGTATGCGATTTTTCCTGAATATATTCAGGAAAAAACGCATACGCCCTTTTTGGCCAAGTGCATCACTGTGGACGTTCTGCCTCTTTTCCTATGCTTTACATGCAATTCCAGTCTACCTCCTGAAATCGGTTTCCTGCAATTCTGCCCCGCTTTCAAGTCCTCTTGGCAGCCTTACTTCAATATATTTTTGGACGATAGCTGTCATTTATAACTCTGCAGGTTTGTGAATTACAGGGCCCCTGAGCTCCTTTCTTCAACTCGCTATCTTGTGAGCTGGCCGCAACACCGCAGGATTGCTTCAGGCCCTAGTGTGGTTCCGGCATGGCACGCTGAGCCTTTGATTAATTCCTCTTCCTGGTGGGAAATGAGAGTTAAATTTGCCCGTCCAGACACCTCCAGCTAGTCTCTCATTGGTTCTCCCTATTCCTGTTCATTTTCCGCAGAAATTGCAAACTGAGCCAAACAGGAGGTTAAAGGCACTGACTCTCCAAGTGGGGAGAGTGTTAGTAAAGCGTCTGGAATGTTGCACCCGAGTTCCAGGGGACGAAAACTGAGACACATTTGAACACGTTTCCCGATCACACGGTGGATCATACTGTGGGTTCCACATGCATGTTTTAGCTGAAGGAAGAATCCCTTAAACCTGGAGAGTTGAGAACCATGGAATGGGTACCATGCAATATGACTTCAAAGGGTCTGCATTTGCTCACCGAACCTCACCAATCCTATCACTGCTGCGTTTATGCCGCTGTACACACGCTTGATTCTCTTTCGGAGACATATAAATCCATAGGTTTTAAGATTCTTACTAGTCAGGTATATTCTTAGGCGTTTAATATGGGGTGTTGAGTCCACTTCATTGAGCAAGCAGTAGCTCTTGTCTATTACATATTTGGCTTATGGAAAGGTATCTGTGCTAATTTCAATCTCTGGTTTTATGCAGCACCCCAACTCACCTTTCCCCTTAAGCAAGCATAAGTTGGTTTTCTGCATTTGAGACCCTATTCTGTTTTGTAATTCAGTTCCTGTGTAGCCAAGTTTACATTCCGTGTAGTAGTGATATCTTATGATGTTTCTTTTTCTGTGTGACTTATTTCACTTAGAATCATCGTACCTGAATCCACTCATTATGCTGCTACTGGCCTGATGACATAGATTTCATTGCTGAGTGATATTGCATTGTACGTAAGTACCACAACTTCTTTATCCATTTTTCGCTTTCTGCGATATTGAACTTGTACCGTAAACGAGGTTCTTGTAAACAGAGCTGTCCCAAACTTTGGGGTGGCTATGTCTTTTTGATTTTAATTTCCCTAATCTATAGGACCATAAGTGGAAGTGCCTTAGGCTCTGTTGCTTTGTTTTTTAGATGTTTCAGGAAACACCATACACTTCTCCAGAGTGGCTGTTGGCAATTTACATCCCGCCCATCAGCATAAGAAGGCTCCCAGTTCTCCATGGCCTGTCCTGCCTTTCTGGATTTTACATTTTTTTCAGATGGCCCTTTTGACCGGGGGGCAGTGAGACTTCATTGTAGTGCAGATTTCCTTTGCAAGCTTGCTTGGTTGGCCAAAAAGGGCGTATGCGTTTTTTCCTGAATATATTCAGGAAAAAACGCATACGCCCTTTTTGGCCAAGTGCATCATTGTGGACGTTCTGCCTCTTTTCCTATGCTTTACATGCAATTCCAGTCTACCTCCTGAAATCGGTTTCCTGCAATTCTGCCGCGCTTTCAAGTCCTCTTGGCAGCCTTACTTCAATATATTTTTGGACGATAGCTGTCATTTATAACTCTGCAGGTTTGTGAATTACAGGGCCCCTGAGCTCCTTTCTTCAACTCGCTATCTTGTGAGCTGGCCGCAACACAACAGGATTGCTTCAGGCCCTAGTGTGGTTCCGGCATGGCACGCTGAGCCTTTGATTAATTCCTCTTCCTGGTGGGAAATGAGAGTTAAATTTGCCCATCCAGACACCTCCAGCTAGTCTCTCATTGGTTCTCCCTATTCCTGTTCATTTTCCGCAGAAATTGCAAACTGGGCCAAACAGGAGGTTAAAGGCACTGACTCTCCAAGTGGGGAGAGTGTTAGTAAAGCGTCTGGAATGTTGCACCCGAGTACCACGGGACGAAAACTGAGACACATTTGAACACGTTTCCCGATCACACGGTGGATCATACTGTGGGTTCCACATGCATGTTTTAGCTGAAGGAAGAATCCCTTAAACCTGGAGAGTTGAGAACCATGGAATGGGTACCATGCAATATGACTTCAAAGGGTCTGCATTTGCTCACCGAACCTCACCAATCCTATCACTGCTGCGTTTATGCCGCTGTACACACGCTTGATTCTCTTTCGGAGTCGTATAAATCCATAGGTTTTAAGATTCTTACTAGTCAGGTATATTCTTAGGCGTTTAATATGGGGTGTTGTGTCCACTTCGTTGAGCAAGCAGTAGCTCTTGTCTATTACATATTTGGCTTATGGAAAGGTATCTGTGCTAATTTCAATCTCTGGTTTTATGCAGCACCCCAACTCACCTTTCCCCTTAAGCAAGCATAAGTTGGTTTTCTACATTTGAGACCCTATTCTGTTTTGTAACTCAGTTCCTGTGTAGCCAAGTTTACATTCCGTGTATTAGTGATACCTTATGATGTTTCTTTTTCTGTGTGCCTTATTTCACTTAGAATCATCGTACCTGAATCCACTCATTATGCTGCTACTGGCCTGATGACATAGATTTCATTGCTGAGTGATATTGCATTGTACGTAAGTACCACAACTTCTTTATCCATTTTTCGCTTTCTGCGATATTGAACTTGTACCATAAACGAGGTTCTTGTAAACAGAGCCGTCCCAAACTTTGGGGTGGCTGTGTCTTTTTGATTTTAATTTCCCTAAGCTATAGGACCATAAGTGGAAGTGCCCTAGGCTCTGTTGCTTTGTTTTTTAGATGTTTCAGGAAACACCATACACTTCTCCAGAGTGGCTGTTGGCAATTTACATCCCGCCCATCAGCATAAGAAGGCTCCCAGTTCTCCATGGCCTGTCCTGCCTTTCTGGATTTTACACTTTTTTCAGATGGCCCTTTTGACCGGGGGCAGTGAGACTTCATTGTAGTGCAGATTTCCTTTGCAAGCTTGCTTGGTTGGCCAAAAAGGGCGTATGCGTTTTTTCCTGAATATATTCAGGAAAACACGCATACGCCCTTTTTGGCCAAGTGCATCATTGTGGACGTTCTGCCTCTTTTCCTATGCTTTACATGCAATTCCAGTCTACCTCCTGAAATCGGTTTCCTGCAATTCTGCCCCGCTTTCAAGTCCTCTTGGCAACCTTACTTCAATATATTTTTGGATGATAGCTGTCATTTATAACTCTGCAGGTTTGTGAATTACAGGGCCCCTGAGCTCCTTTCTTCAACTCGCTTTCTTGTGAGCTGGCCGCAACACCGCAGGATTGCTTCAGGCCCTAGTGTGGTTCCGGCATGGCTCGCTGAGCCTTTGGTTAATTCTTCTTCTTGGTGGGAAATGAGAGTTAAATTTGCCCGTCCAGACACCTCCAGCTAGTCTCTCATTGGTTCTCCCTATTCCTGTTCATTTTCCGCAGAAATTGCAAACTGGGCCAAACAGGAGGTTAAAGGCACTGACTCTCCAAGTGGGGAGAGTGTTAGTAAAGCGTCTGGAATGTTGCACCCGAGTACCAGGGGACGAAAACTGAGACACATTTGAACACGTTTCCCGATCACACGGTGGATCATACTCTGGGTTCCACATGCATGTTTTAGCTGAAGGAAGAATCCCTTAAACATGGAGAGTTGAGAACCATGGAATGGGTACCATGCAATATGACTTCAAAGGGTCTGCATTTGCTCACCGAACCTCACCAATCCTATCACTGCTGCGTTTATGCCGCTGTACACACGCTTGATTCTCTTTGGGAGACATATAAATCCATAGGTTTTAAGATTCTTACTAGTCAGGTATATTCTTAGGCGTTTAATATGGGGTGTTGAGTCCACTTCGTTGAGCAAGCAGTAGCTCTTGTCTATTACATATGTGGCTTATGGAAAGGTATCTGTGCTAATTTCAATCTCTGGTTTTATGCAGCACCCCAACTCACCTTTCCCCTTAAGCAAGCATAAGTTGGTTTTCTACATTTGAGACCCTATTCTGTTTTGTTATTCAGTTCCTGTGTAGCCAAGTTTACATTCCGTGTATTAGTGATACCTTATGATGTTTCTTTTTCTGTGTGACTTATTTCACTTAGAATCATCGTACCTGAATCCACTCATTATGCTGCTACTGGCCTGATAACATAGATTTCATTGCTGAGTGATATTGCATTGTACGTAAGTACCACAACTTCTTTATCCATTTTTCGCTTTCTGCGATATTGAACTTGTACCGTAAACGAGGTTCTTGTAAACAGAGCCGTCCCAAACTTTGGGGTGCCTGTGTCTTTTTGATTTTAATTTCCCTAAGCTATAGGACCATAAGTGGAAGTGCCTTAGGCTCTGTTGCTTTGTTTTTTAGATGTTTCAGGAAACACCATACACTTCTCCAGAGTGGCTGTTGGCAATTTACATCCCGCCCATCAGCATAAGAAGGCTCCCAGTTCTCCATGGCCTGTCCTGCCTTTCTGGATTTTACACTTTTTTCAGATGGCCCTTTTGACCGGGGGGCAGTGAGACTTCATTGTAGTGCAGATTTCCTTTGCAAGCTTGCTTGGTTGGCCAAAAAGGGCGTATGCGTTTTTTCCTGAATATATTCAGGAAAAAACGCATACGCCCTTTTTGGCCAAGTGCATCACTGTGGACGTTCTGCCTCTTTTCCTATGCTTTACATGCAATTCCAGTCTACCTCCTGAAATCGGTTTCCTGCAATTCTGCCCCGCTTTCAAGTCCTCTTGGCAGCCTTACTTCAATATATTTTTGGACGATAGCTGTCATTTATAACTCTGCAAGTTTGTGAATTACAGGGCCCCTGAGCTCCTTTCTTCAACTCGCTTTCTTGTGAGCTGGCCGCAACACCGCAGGATTGCTTCAGGCCCTAGTGTGGTTCCGGCATGGCTCGCTGAGCCTTTGGTTAATTCCTCTTCTTGGTGGGAAATGAGAGTTAAATTTGCCCGTCCAGACACCTCCAGCTAGTCTCTCATTGGTTCTCCCTATTCCTGTTCATTTTCCGCAGAAATTGCAAACTGGGCCAAACAGGAGGTTAAAGGCACTGACTCTCCAAGTGGGGAGAGTGTTAGTAAAGCGTCTGGAATGTTGCACCCGAGTACCAGGGGACGAAAACTGAGACACATTTGAACACGTTTCCCGATCACACGGTGGATCATACTCTGGGTTCCACATGCATGTTTTAGCTGAAGGAAGAATCCCTTAAACCTGGAGAGTTGAGACCCATGGAATGGGTACCATGCAATATGACTTCAAAGGGTCTGCATTTGCTCACCGAACCTCACCAATCCTATCACTGCTGCGTTTATGCCGCTGTACACACGCTTGATTCTCTTTCGGTGACATATAAATCCATAGGTTTTAAGATTCTTACTAGTCAGGTATATTCTTAGGCGTTTAATATGGGGTGTTGAGTCCACTTCGTTGAGCAAGCAGTAGCTCTTGTCTATTACATATTTGGCTTATGGAAAGGTATCTGTGCTAATTTCAATCTCTGGTTTTATGTAGCACCCCAACTCACCTTTCCCCTTAAGCAAGCATAAGTTGGTTTTCTACATTTGAGACCCTATTCTGTTTTGTAATTCAGTTCCTGTGTAGCCAAGTTTACATTCCGTGTATTAGTGATACCTTATGATGTTTCTTTTTCTGTGTGACTTATTTCACTTAGAATCATCGTACCTGAATCCACTCATTATGCTGCTACTGGCCTGATGACATAGATTTCATTGCTGAGTGATATTGCATTGTACGTAAGTACCACAACTTCTTTATCCATTTTTCGCTTTCTGCCATATTGAACTTGTACCGTAAACGAGGTTCTTGTAAACAGAGCCGTCCCAAACTTTGGGGTGGCTGTGTCTTTTTGATTTTAATTTCCCTAATCTATAGGACCATAAGTGGAAGTGCCTTAGGCTCTGTTGCTTTGTTTTTTAGATGTTTCAGGAAACACCATACACTTCTCCAGAGTGGCTGTTGGCAATTTACATCCCGCCCATCAGCATAAGAAGGCTCCCAGTTCTCCATGGCCTGTCCTGCCTTTCTGGATTTTACACTTTTTTCAGATGGCCCTTTTGACCGGGGGGCAGTGAGACTTCATTGTAGTGCAGATTTCCTTTGCAAGCTTGCTTGGTTGGCCAAAAAGGGCGTATGCGTTTTTTCCTGAATATATTCAGGAAAAAACGCATACGCCCTTTTTGGCCAAGTGCATCACTGTGGACGTTCTGCCTCTTTTCCTATGCTTTACATGCAATTCCAGTCTACCTCCTGAAATCGGTTTCCTGCAATTCTGCCCCGCTTTCAAGTCCTCTTGGCAGCCTTACTTCAATATATTTTTGGACGATAGCTGTCATTTATAACTCTGCAGGTTTGTGAATTACAGTGCCCCTGAGCTCCTTTCTTCAACTCGCTTTCTTGTGAGCTGGCCGCAACACCGCAGGATTGCTTCAGGCCCTAGTGTGGTTCCGGCATGGCTCGCTGAGCCTTTGGTTAATTCCTCTTCTTTGCGGGAAATGAGAGTTAAATTTGCCCGTCCAGACACCTCCAGCTAGTCTCTCATTGGTTCTCCCTATTCCTGTTCATTTTCCGCAGAAATTGCAAACTGGGCCAAACAGGAGGTTAAAGGCACTGACTCTCCAAGTGGGGAGAGTGTTAGTAAAGCGTCTGGAATGTTGCACCCGAGTACCAGGGGACGAAAACTGAGACACATTTGAACACGTTTCCCGATCACACGGTGGATCATACTCTGGGTTCCACATGCATGTTTTAGCTGAAGGAAGAATCCCTTAAACCTGGAGAGTTGAGAACCATGGAATGGGTACCATGCAATATGACTTCAAAGGGTCTGTATTTGCTCACCGAACCTCACCAATCCTATCACTGCTGCGTTTATGCCGCTGTACACACGCTTGATTCTCTTTCGGAGACATTTAAATCCATAGGTTTTAAGATTCTTACTAGTCAGGTATATTCTTAGGCGTTTAATATGGGGTGTGGAGTCCACTTCGTTGAGCAAGCAGTAGCTCTTGTCTATTACATATTTGGCTTATGGAAAGGTATCTGTGCTAATTTCAATCTCTGGTTTTATGCAGCACCCCAACTCACCTTTCCCCTTAAGCAAGCATAAGTTGGTTTTCTACATTTGAGACCCTATTCTGTTTTGTAATTCAGTTCCTGTGTAGCCAAGTTTACATTCCGTGTATTAGTGATACCTTATGATGTTTCTTTTTCTGTGTGACTTATTTCACTTAGAATCATCGTACCTGAATCCACTCATTATGCTGTTACTGGCCTGATGACATAGATTTCATTGCTGAGTGATATTGCATTGTACGTAAGTACCAAAACTTCTTTATCCATTTTTCGCTTTCTGCGATATTGAACTTGTACCATAAACGAGGTTCTTGTAAACAGAGCCGTCCCAAACTTTGGGGTGGCTGTGTCTTTTTGATTTTAATTTCCCTAAGCTATAGGACCATAAGTGGAAGTGCCCTAGGCTCTGTTGCTGTGTTTTTTGATGTTTCAGGAAACACCATACACTTCTCCAGAGTGGCTGTTGGCAATTTACATCCCGCCCATCAGCATAAGAAGGCTCCCAGTTCTCCATGGCCTGTCCTGCCTTTCTGGATTTTACACTATTTTCAGATGGCCCTTTTGGCCGGGGGGCAGTGAGACTTCATTGTAGTGCAGATTTCCTTTGCAAGCTTGCTTGGTTGGCCAAAAAGGGCGTATGCGTTTTTTCCTGAATATATTCAGGAAAAAACGCATACGCCCTTTTTGGCCAAGTGCATCATTGTGGACGTTCTGCCACTTTTCCTATGCTTTACATGCAATTCCAGTCTACCTCCTGAAATCGGTTTCCTGCAATTCTGCCCCGCTTTCAAGTCCTCTTGGCAGCCTTACTTCAATATATTTTTGGACGATAGCTGTCATTTATACCTCTGCAGGTTTGTGAATTACAGGGCCCCTGAGCTCCTTTCTTCAACTCGCTATCTTGTGAGGTGGCCGCAACACCGCAGGATTGCTTCAGGCCCTAGTGTGGTTCCGGCATGGCACGCTGAGCCTTTGATTAATTCCTCTTCCTGGTGGGAAATGAGAGTTAAATTTGCCCGTCCAGACACCTCCAGCTAGTCTCTCATTGGTTCTCCCTATTCCTGTTCATTTTCCGCAGAAATTGCAAACTGGGCCAAACAGGAGGTTAAAGGCACTGACTCTCCAAGTGGGGAGAGTGTTAGTAAAGCATCTGGAATGTTGCACCCGAGTACCAGGGGACGAAAACTGAGACGCATTTTAACACGTTTCCCGATCACACAGTGGATCATACTCTGGGTTCCACATGCATGTTTTAGCTGAAGGAAGAATCCCTTAAACCTGGAGAGTTGAGAACCATGGAATGGGTACCATGCAATATGACTTCAAAGGGTCTGCATTTGCTCACCGAACCTCACCAATCCTATCACTGCTGCGTTTATGCCGCTGTACACACGCTTGATTCTCTTTCGGAGACATATAAATCCATAGGTTTTAAGATTCTTACTAGTCAGGTATATTCTTAGGCATTTAATATGGGGTGTTGAGTCCACTTCGTTGAGCAAGCAGTAGCTCTTGTCTATTACATATTTGGCTTATGGAAAGGTATCTGTGCTAATTTCAATCTCTGGTTTTATGCAGCACCCCAACTCACCTTTCCCCTTAAGCAAGCATAAGTTGGTTTTCTACATTTGAGACCCTATTCTGTTTTGTAATTCAGTTCCTGTGTAGCCAAGTTTACATTCCGTGTATTAGTGATACCTTATGATGTTTCTTTTTCTGTGTGACTTATTTCACTTAGAATCATCGTACCTGAATCCACTCATTATGCTGCTACTGGCCTGATGACATAGATTTCATTGCTGAGTGATATTGCATTGTACGTAAGTACCACAACTTCTTTATCCATTTTTCGCTTTCTGCGATATTGAACTTGTACCGTAAACGAGGTTCTTGTAAACAGAGCCGTCCCAAACTTTGGGGTGGCTGTGTCTTTTTGATTTTAATTTCCCTAATCTATAGGACTATAAGTGGAAGTGCCTTAGGCTCTGTTGCTTTGTTTTTTAGATGTTTCAGGAAACACCATACACTTCTCCAGAGTGGCTGTTGGCAATTTACATCCCGCCCATCAGCATAAGAAGGCTCCCAGTTCTCCATGGCCTGTCCTGCCTTTCTGGATTTTACACTTTTTTCAGATGGCCCTTTTGACCGGGGGGCAGTGAGACTTCATTGTAGTGCAGATTTCCTTTGCAAGCTTGCTTGGTTGGCCAAAAAGGGCGTATGCGATTTTTCCTGAATATATTCAGGAAAAAACACATACGCCCTTTTTGGCCAAGTGCATCACTCTGGACGTTCTGCCTCTTTTCCTATGTTTTACATGCAATTCCAGTCTACCTCCTGAAATCGGTTTCCTGCAATTGTGCCCCGCTTTCAAGTCCTCTTGGCAGCCTTACTTCAATATATTTTTGGACGATAGCTGTCATTTATACCTCTGCAGGTTTGTGAATTACAGGGCCCCTGAGCTCCTTTCTTCAACTCGCTATCTTGTGAGCTGGCCGCAACACCGCATGATTGCTTCAGGCCCTAGTGTGGTTCCGGCATGGCACGCTGAGCCTTTGATTAATTCCTCTTCCTGGTGGGAAATGAGAGTTAAATTTGCCCGTCCAGACACCTCCAGCTAGTCTCTCATTGGTTCTCCCTATTCCTGTTCATTTTCCGCAGAAATTGCAAACTGGGCCAAACAGGAGGTTAAAGGCACTGACTCTCCAAGTGGGGAGAGTGTTAGTAAAGCGTCTGGAATGTTGCACCCGAGTACCAGGGGACGAAAACTGAGACACATTTGAACACGTTTCCCGATCACACGGTGGATCATACTGTGGGTTCCACATGCATGTTTTAGCTGAAGGAAGAATCCCTTAAACCTGGAGAGTTGAGAACCATGGAATGGGTACCATGCAATATGACTTCAAAGGGTCTGCATTTGCTCACCGAACCTCACCAATCCTATCACTGCTGCGTTTATGCCGCTGTACACACGCTTGATTCTCTTTCGGAGACATATAAATCCATAGGTTTTAAGATTCTTACTAGTCAGGTATATTCTTAGGCGTTTAATATGGGGTGTTGAGTCCACTTCATTGAGCAAGCAGTAGCTCTTGTCTATTACATATTTGGCTTATGGAAAGGTATCTGTGCTAATTTCAATCTCTGGTTTTATGCAGCACCCCAACTCACCTTTCCCCTTAAGCAAGCATAAGTTGGTTTTCTGCATTTGAGACCCTATTCTGTTTTGTAATTCAGTTCCTGTGTAGCCAAGTTTACATTCCGTGTAGTAGTGATATCTTATGATGTTTCTTTTTCTGTGTGACTTATTTCACTTAGAATCATCGTACCTGAATCCACTCATTATGCTGGTACTGGCCTGATGACATAGATTTCATTGCTGAGTGATATTGCATTGTACGTAAGTACCACAACTTCTTTATCCATTTTTCGCTTTCTGCGATATTGAACTTGTACCGTAAACGAAGTTCTTGTAAACAGAGCTGTCCCAAACTTTGGGGTGGCTATGTCTTTTTGATTTTAATTTCCCTAATCTATAGGACCATAAGTGGAAGTGCCTTAGGCTCTGTTGCTTTGTTTTTTAGATGTTTCAGGAAACACCATACACTTCTCCAGAGTGGCTGTTGGCAATTTACATCCCGCCCATCAGCATAAGAAGGCTCCCAGTTCTCCATGGCCTGTCCTGCCTTTCTGGATTTTACACTTTTTTCAGATGGCCCTTTTGACCGGGGGGCAGTGAGACTTCATTGTAGTGCAGATTTCCTTTGCAAGCTTGCTTGGTTGGCCAAAAAGGGCGTATGCGTTTTTTCCTGAATATATTCTGGAAAAAACGCATACGCCCTTTTTGGCCAAGTGCATCATTGTGGACGTTCTGCCTCTTTTCCTATGCTTTACATGCAATTCCAGTCTACCTCCTGAAATCGGTTTCCTGCAATTCTGCCCCGCTTTCAAGTCCTCTTGGCAGCCTTACTTCAATATATTTTTGGACGATAGCTGTCATTTATAACTCTGCAGGTTTGTGAATTACAGTGCCCCTGAGCTCCTTTCTTCAACTCGCTTTCTTGTGAGCTGGCCGCAACACCGCAGGATTGCTTCAGGCCCTAGTGTGGTTCCGGCATTGCTCGTTGAGCCTTTGGTTAATTCCTCTTCTTGGTGGGAAATGAGAGTTAAATTTGCCCGTCCAGACACCTCCAGCTAGTCTCTCATTGGTTCTCCCTATTCCTGTTCATTTTCCGCAGAAATTGCAAACTGGGCCAAACAGGAGGTTAAAGGCACTGACTCTCCAAGTGGGGAGAGTGTTAGTAAAGCGTCTGGAATGTTGCACCCGAGTACCAGGGGACGAAAACTGAGACACATTTGAACACGTTTCCCGATCACACGGTGGATCATAATCTGGGTTCCACATGCATGTTTTAGCTGAAGGAAGAATCCCTTAAACCTGGAGAGTTGAGAACCATGGAATGGGTACCATGCAATATGACTTCAAAGGGTCTGCATTTGCTCACCGAACCTCACCAATCCTATCACTGCTGCGTTTATGCCACTGTACACACGCTTGATTCTCTTTCGGAGACATATAAATCCATAGGTTTTAAGATTCTTACTAGTCAGGTATATTCTTAGGCGTTTAATATGGGGTGTTGAGTCCACTTCGTTGAGCAAGCAGTAGCTCTTGTCTATTACATATTTGGCTTATGGAAAGGTATCTGTGCTAATTTCAATCTCTGGTTTTATGCAGCACCCCAACTCACCTTTCCCCTTAAGCAAGCATAAGTTGGTTTTCTACATTTGAGACCCTATTCTGTTTTCTAATTCAGTTCCTGTGTAGCCAAGTTTACATTCCGTGTATTAGTGATACCTTATGATGTTTCTTTTTCTGTGTGACTTATTTCACTTAGAATCATCGTACCTGAATCCACTCATTATGCTGCTACTGGCCTGATGACATAGATTTCATTGCTGAGTGATATTGCATTGTACGTAAGTACCACAACTTCTTTATCCATTTTTCGCTTTCTGCGATATTGAACTTGTACCGTAAACGAGGTTCTTGTAAACAGAGCCGTCCCAAACTTTGGGGTGGCTGTGTCTTTTTGATTTTAATTTCCCTAATCTATAGGACCATAAGTGGAAGTGCCCTAGGCTCTGTTGCTGAGTTTTTTGATGTTTCAGGAAACACCATACACTTCTCCAGAGTGGCTGTTGGCAATTTACATCCCGCCCATCAGCATAAGAAGGCTCCCAGTTCTCCATGGCCTGTCCTGCCTTTCTGGATTTTACACTATTTTCAGATGGCCCTTTTGGCCGGGGTGCAGTGAGACTTCATTGTAGTGCAGATTTCCTTTGCAAGCTTGCTTGGTTGGCCAAAAAGGGCGTATGCGTTTTTTCCTGAATATATTCAGGAAAAAACGCATACGCCCTTTTTGGCCAAGTGCATCATTGTGGACGTTCTGCCTCTTTTCCTATGCTTTACATGCAATTCCAGTCTACCTCCTGAAATCGGTTTCCTGCAATTCTGCCCCGCTTTCAAGTCCTCTTGGCAGCCTTACTTCAATATATTTTTGGACGATAGCTGTCATTTATAACTCTGCAGGTTTGTGAATTACAGGGCCCCTGAGCTCCTTTCTTCAACTCGCTATATTGTGAGCTGGCCGCAACACCGCAAGATTGCTTCAGGCCCTAGTGTGGTTCCGGCATGGCACGCTGAGCCTTTGGTTAATTCCTCTTCCTGGTGGGAAATGAGAGTTAAATTTGCCCGTCCAGACACCTCCAGCTAGTCTCTCATTGGTTCTCCCTATTCCTGTTCATTTTCCGCAGAAATTGCAAACTGGGCCAAACAGGAGGTTAAAGGCACTGACTCTCCAAGTGGGGAGAGTGTTAGTAAAGCGTCTGGAATGTTGCACCCGAGTATCAGGGGACGAAAACTGAGACACATTTGAACACGTTTCCCGATCACACGGTGGATCATACTCTGGGTTCCACATGCATGTTTTAGCTGAAGGAAGAATCCCTTAAACCTGGAGAGTTGAGAACCATGGAATGGGTACCATGCAATATGACTTCAAAGGGTCTGTATTTGCTCACCAAACCTCACCAATCCTATCACTGCTGCGTTTATGCCGCTGTACACACGCTTGATTCTCTTTCGGAGACATTTAAATCCATAGGTTTTAAGATTCTTACTAGTCAGGTATATTCTTAGGCGTTTAATATGGGGTGTTGAGTCCACTTCGTTGAGCAAGCATTAGCTCTTGTCTATTACATATTTGGCTTATGGAAAGGTATCTGTGCTAATTTCAATCTCTGGTTTTATGCAGTACCCCAACACACCTTTCCCCTTAAGCAAGCATAAGTTGGTTTTCTGCATTTGAGACCCTATTCTGTTTTGTAATTCAGTTCCTGTGTAGCCAAGTTTACATTCCGTGTATTAGTGATACCTTATGATGTTTCTTTTTCTGTGTGACTTATTTCACTTAGAATCATCGTACCTGAATCCACTCATTATGCTGGTACTGGCCTGATGACATAGATTTCATTGCTGAGTGATATTGCATTGTACGTAAGTACCACAACTTCTTTATCCATTTTTCGCTTTCTGCGATATTGAACTTGTACCATAAACGAGGTTCTTGTAAACAGAGCCGTCCCAAACTTTGGGGTGGCTGTGTCTGTTTGATTTTAATTTCCCTAAGGTATAGGACCATAAGTGGAAGTGCCCTAGGCTCTGTTGCTTTGTTTTTTGATGTTTCAGGAAACACCATACACTTCTCCAGAGTGGCTGTTGGCAATTTACATCCCGCCCATCAGCATAAGAAGGCTCCCAGTTCTCCATGGCCTGTCCTGCCTTTCTGGATTTTACACTTTTTTCAGATGGCCCTTTTGACCGGGGGCAGTGAGACTTCATTGTAGTGCAGATTTCCTTTGCAAGCTTGCTTGGTTGGCCAAAAAGGGCGTATGCGTTTTTTCCTGAATATATTCAGGAAAAAACGCATACGCCCTTTTTGGCCAAGTGCATCATTGTGGACGTTCTGCCTCTTTTCCTATGCTTTACATGCAATTCCAGTCTACCTCCTGAAATCGGTTTCCTGCAATTCTGCCGCGCTTTCAAGTCCTCTTGGCAGCCTTACTTCAATATATTTTTGGACGATAGCTGTAATTTATACCTCTGCAGTTTTGTGAATTACAGGGCCCCTGAGCTCCTTTCTTCAACTCGCGATCTTGTGAGGTGGCCGCAACACCGCAGGATTGCTTCAGGCCCTAGTGTGGTTCCGGCATGGCACGCTGAGCCTTTGATTAATTCCTCTTCCTGGTGGGAAATGAGAGTTAAATTTGCCCGTCCAGACACCTCCAGCTAGTCTCTCATTGGTTCTCCCTATTCCTGTTCATTTTCCGCAGAAATTGCAAACTGGGCCAAACAGGAGGTTAAAGGCACTGACTCTCCAAGTGGGGAGAGTGTTAGTAAAGCGTCTGGAATGTTGCACCCGAGTACCACGGGACGAAAACTGAGACGCATTTGAACACGTTTCCCGATCACACGGTGGATCATACTGTGGGTTCCACATGCATGTTTTAGCTGAAGGAAGAATCCCTTAAACCTGGAGAGTTGAGAACCATGGAATGGGTACCATGCAATATGACTTCAAAGGGTCTGCATTTGCTCACCGAACCTCACCAATCCTATCACTGCTGCGTTTATGCCGCTGTACACACGCTTGATTCTCTTTCGGAGTCGTATAAATCCATAGGTTTTAAGATTCTTACTAGTCAGGTATATTCTTAGGCGTTTAATATGGGGTGTTGTGTCCACTTCGTTGAGCAAGCAGTAGCTCTTGTCTATTACATATTTGGCTTATGGAAAGGTATCTGTGCTAATTTCAATCTCTGGTTTTATGCAGCACCCCAACTCACCTTTCCCCTTAAGCAAGCATAAGTTGGTTTTCTACATTTGAGACCCTATTCTGTTTTGTAACTCAGTTCCTGTGTACCAAGTTTACATTCCGTGTATTAGTGATACCTTATGATGTTTCTTTTTCTGTGTGCCTTATTTCACTTAGAATCATCGTACCTGAATCCACTCATTATGCTGCTACTGGCCTGATGACATAGATTTCATTGCTGAGTGATATTGCATTGTACGTAAGTACCACAACTTCTTTATCCATTTTTCGCTTTCTGCGATATTGAACTTGTACCGTAAACGAGGTTCTTGTAAACAGAGCCGTCCCAAACTTTGGGGTGGCTGTGTCTTTTTGATTTTAATTTCCCTAAGCTATAGGACCATAAGTGGAAGTGCCTTAGGCTCTGTTGCTTTGTTTTTTAGATGTTTCAGGAAACACCATACACTTCTCCAGAGTGGCTGTTGGCAATTTACATCCCGCCCATCAGCATAAGAAGGCTCCCAGTTCTCCATGGCCTGTCCTGCCTTTCTGGATTTTACACTTTTTTCAGATGGCCCTTTTGACCGGGGGGCAGTGAGACTTCATTGTAGTGCAGATTTCCTTTGCAAGCTTGCTTGGTTGGCCAAAAAGGGCGTATGCGTTTTTTCCTGAATATATTCAGGAAAAAACGCATACGCACTTTTTGGCCAATTGCATCACTGTGGACGTTCTGCCTCTTTTCCTATGCTTTACATGCAATTCCAGTCTACCTCCTGAAATCGGTTTCCTGCAATTCTGCCCCGCTTTCAAGTCCTCTTGGCAGCCTTACTTCAATATATTTTTGGACGATAGCTGTCATTTATAACTCTGCAAGTTTGTGAATTACAGGGCCCCTGAGCTCCTTTCTTCAACTCGCTTTCTTGTGAGCTGGCCGCAACACTGCAGGATTGCTTCAGGCCCTAGTGTGGTTCCGGCATGGCTCGCTGAGCCTTTGGTTAATTCCTCTTCTTGGTGGGAAATGAGAGTTAAATTTGCCCGTCCAGACACCTCCAGCTAGTCTCTCATTGGTTCTCCCTATTCCTGTTCATTTTCCGCAGAAATTGCAAACTGGGCCAAACAGGAGGTTAAAGGCACTGACTCTCCAAGTGGGGAGAGTGTTAGTAAAGCGTCTGGAATGTTGCACCCGAGTACCAGGGGACGAAAACTGAGACACATTTGAACACGTTTCCCGATCACACGGTGGATCATACTCTGGGTTCCACATGCATGTTTTAGCTGAAGGAAGAATCCCTTAAACCTGGAGAGTTGAGACCCATGGAATGGGTACCATGCAATATGACTTCAAAGGGTCTGCATTTGCTCACCGAACCTCACCAATCCTATCACTGCTGCGTTTATGCCGCTGTACACACGCTTGATTCTCTTTCGGTGACATATAAATCCATAGGTTTTAAGATTCTTACTAGTCAGGTATATTCTTAGGCGTTTAATATGGGGTGTTGAGTCCACTTCGTTGAGCAAGCAGTAGCTCTTGTCTATTACATATTTGGCTTATGGAAAGGTATCTGTGCTAATTTCAATCTCTGGTTTTATGTAGCACCCCAACTCACCTTTCCCCTTAAGCAAGCATAAGTTGGTTTTCTACATTTGAGACCCTATTCTGTTTTGTAATTCAGTTCCTGTGTAGCCAAGTTTACATTCCGTGTATTAGTGATACCTTATGATGTTTCTTTTTCTGTGTGACTTATTTCACTTAGAATCATCGTACCTGAATCCACTCATTATGCTGCTACTGGCCTGATGACATAGATTTCATTGCTGAGTGATATTGCATTGTACGTAAGTACCACAACTTCTTTATCCATTTTTCGCTTTCTGCCATATTGAACTTGTACCGTAAACGAGGTTCTTGTAAACAGAGCCGTCCCAAACTTTGGGGTGGCTGTGTCTTTTTGATTTTAATTTCCCTAATCTATAGGACCATAAGTGGAAGTGCCTTAGGCTCTGTTGCTTTGTTTTTTAGATGTTTCAGGAAACACCATACACTTCTCCAGAGTGGCTGTTGGCAATTTACATCCCGCCCATCAGCATAAGAAGGCTCCCAGTTCTCCATGGCCTGTCCTGCCTTTCTGGATTTTACACTTTTTTCAGATGGCCCTTTTGACCGGGGGGCAGTGAGACTTCATTGTAGTGCAGATTTCCTTTGCAAGCTTGCTTGGTTGGCCAAAAAGGGCGTATGCGTTTTTTCCTGAATATATTCAGGAAAAAATGCATACGCCCTTTTTGGCCAAGTGCATCACTGTGGACGTTCTGCCTCTTTTCCTATGCTTTACATGCAATTCCAGTCTACCTCCTGAAATCGGTTTCCTGCAATTCTGCCCCGCTTTCAAGTCCTCTTGGCAGCCTTACTTCAATATATTTTTGGACGATAGCTGTCATTTATAACTCTGCAGGTTTGTGAATTACAGTGCCCCTGAGCTCCTTTCTTCAACTCGCTTTCTTGTGAGCTGGCCGCAACACCGCAGGATTGCTTCAGGCCCTAGTGTGGTTCCGGCATGGCTCGCTGAGCCTTTGGATAATTCCTCTTCTTGGCGGGAAATGAGAGTTAAATTTGCCCGTCCAGACACCTCCAGCTAGTCTCTCATTGGTTCTCCCTATTCCTGTTCATTTTCCGCAGAAATTGCAAACTGGGCCAAACAGGAGGTTAAAGGCACTGACTCTCCAAGTGGGGAGAGTGTTAGTAAAGCGTCTGGAATGTTGCACCCGAGTACCAGGGGACGAAAACTGAGACACATTTGAACACGTTTCCCGATCACACGGTGGATCATACTCTGGGTTCCACATGCATGTTTTAGCTGAAGGAAGAATCCCTTAAACCTGGAGAGTTGAGAACCATGGAATGGGTACCATGCAATATGACTTCAAAGGGTCTGTATTTGCTCACCGAACCTCACCAATCCTATCACTGCTGCGTTTATGCCGCTGTACACACGCTTGATTCTGTTTCGGAGACATTTAAATCCATAGGTTTTAAGATTCTTGCTAGTCAGGTATATTCTTAGGCGTTTAATATGGGGTGTGGAGTCCACTTCGTTGAGCAAGCAGTAGCTCTTGTCTATTACATATTTGGCTTATGGAAAGGTATCTGTGCTAATTTCAATCTCTGGTTTTATGAAGCACCCCAACTCACCTTTCCCCTTAAGCAAGCATAAGTTGGTTTTCTACATTTGAGACCCTATTCTGTTTTGTAATTCAGTTCCTGTGTAGCCAAGTTTACATTCCGTGTATTAGTGATACCTTATGATGTTTCTTTTTCTGTGTGACTTATTTCACTTAGAATCATCGTACCTGAATCCACTCATTATGCTGTTACTGGCCTGATGACATAGATTTCATTGCTGAGTGATATTGCATTGTACGTAAGTACCAAAACTTCTTTATCCATTTTTCGCTTTCTGCGATATTGAACTTGTACCATAAACGAGGTTCTTGTAAACAGAGCCGTCCCAAACTTTGGGGTGGCTGTGTCTTTTTGATTTTAATTTCCCTAAGCTATAGGACCATAAGTGGAAGTGCCCTAGGCTCTGTTGCTGTGTTTTTTGATGTTTCAGGAAACACCATACACTTCTCCAGAGTGGCTGTTGGCAATTTACATCCCGCCCATCAGCATAAGAAGGCTCCCAGTTCTCCATGGCCTGTCCTGCCTTTCTGGATTTTACACTATTTTCAGATGGCCCTTTTGGCCGGGGGGCAGTGAGACTTCATTGTAGTGCAGATTTCCTTTGCAAGCTTGCTTGGTTGGCCAAAAAGGGCGTATGCGTTTTTTCCTGAATATATTCAGGAAAAAACGCATACGCCCTTTTTGGCCAAGTGCATCATTGTGGACGTTCTGCCACTTTTCCTATGCTTTACATGCAATTCCAGTCTACCTCCTGAAATCGGTTTCCTGCAATTCTGCCCCGCTTTCAAGTCCTCTTGGCAGCCTTACTTCAATATATTTTTGGACGATAGCTGTCATTTATACCTCTGCAGGTTTGTGAATTACAGGGCCCCTGAGCTCCTTTCTTCAACTCGCTATCTTGTGAGGTGGCCGCAACACCGCAGGATTGCTTCAGGCCCTAGTGTGGTTCCGGCATGGCTCGCTGAGCCTTTGGTTAATTCCTCTTCCTGGTGGGAAATGAGAGTTAAATTTGCCCGTCCAGACACCTCCAGCTAGTCTCTCATTGGTTCTCCCTATTCCTGTTCATTTTCCGCAGAAATTGCAAACTGGGCCAAACAGGAGGTTAAAGGCACTGACTCTCCAAGTGGGGAGAGTGTTAGTAAAGCGTCTGGAATGTTGCACCCGAGTACCAGGGGACGAAAACTGAGACACATTTGAACACGTTTCCCGATCACATGGTGGATCATACTCTGGGTTCCACATGCATGTTTTAGCTGAAGGAAGAATCCCTTAAACCTGGAGAGTTGAGAACCATGGAATGGGTACCATGCAATATGACTTCAAAGGGTCTGCATTTGCTCACCGAACCTCACCAATCCTATCACTGCTGCGTTTATGCCGCTGTACACACGCTTGATTCTCTTTCGGAGACATATAAATCCATAGGTTTTAAGATTCTTACTAGTCAGGTATATTCTTAGGCATTTAATATGGGGTGTTGAGTCCACTTCGTTGAGCAAGCAGTAGCTCTTGTCTATTACATATTTGGCTTATGGAAAGGTATCTGTGCTAATTTCAATCTCTGGTTTTATGCAGCACCCCAACTCACCTTTCCCCTTAAGCAAGCATAAGTTGGTTTTCTACATTTGAGACCCTATTCTGTTTTGTAATTCAGTTCCTGTGTAGCCAAGTTTACATTCCGTGTATTAGTGATACCTTATGATGTTTCTTTTTCTGTGTGACTTATTTCACTTAGAATCATCGTACCTGAATCCACTCATTATGCTGCTACTGGCCTGATGACATAGATTTCATTGCTGAGTGATATTGCATTGTACGTAAGTACCACAACTTCTTTATCCATTTTTCGCTTTCTGCGATATTGAACTTGTACCGTAAACGAGGTTCTTGTAAACAGAGCCGTCCCAAACTTTGGGGTGGCTGTGTCTTTTTTATTTTAATTTCCCTAATCTATAGGACCATAAGTGGAAGTGCCTTAGGCTCTGTTACTTTGTTTTTTAGATGTTTCAGGAAACACCATACACTTCTCCAGAGTGGCTGTTGGCAATTTACATCCCGCCCATCAGCATAAGAAGGCTCCCAGTTCTCCATGGCCTGTCCTGCCTTTCTGGATTTTACACTTTTTTCAGATGGCCCTTTTGACCGGGGGGCAGTGAGACTTCATTGTAGTGCAGATTTCCTTTGCAAGCTTGCTTGGTTGGCCAAAAAGGGCGTATGCGATTTTTCCTGAATATATTCAGGAAAAAACGCATACGCCCTTTTTGGCCAAGTGCATCACTCTGGACGTTCTGCCTCTTTTCCTATGTTTTACATGCAATTCCAGTCTACCTCCTGAAATCGGTTTCCTGCAATTCTGCCCCGCTTTCAAGTCCTCTTGGCAGCCTTACTTCAATATATTTTTGGACGATAGCTGTCATTTATACCTCTGCAGGTTTGTGAATTACAGGGCCCCTGAGCTCCTTTCTTCAACTCGCTATCTTGTGAGCTGGCCGCAACACCGCATGATTGCTTCAGGCCCTAGTGTGGTTCCGGCATGGCACGCTGAGCCTTTGATTAATTCCTCTTCCTGGTGGGAAATGAGAGTTAAATTTGCCCGTCCAGACACCTCCAGCTAGTCTCTCATTGGTTCTCCCTATTCCTGTTCATTTTCCGCAGAAATTGCAAACTGGGCCAAACAGGAGGTTAAAGGCACTGACTCTCCAAGTGGGGAGAGTGTTAGTAAAGCGTCTGGAATGTTGCACCCGAGTACCAGGGGACGAAAACTGAGACACATTTGAACACGTTTCCCGATCACACGGTGGATCATACTGTGGGTTCCACATGCATGTTTTAGCTGAAGGAAGAATCCCTTAAACCTGGAGAGTTGAGAACCATGGAATGGGTACCATGCAATATGACTTCAAAGGGTCTGCATTTGCTCACCGAACCTCACCAATCCTATCACTGCTGCGTTTATGCCGCTGTACACACGCTTGATTCTCTTTCGGAGACATATAAATCCATAGGTTTTAAGATTCTTACTAGTCAGGTATATTCTTAGGCGTTTAATATGGGGTGTTGAGTCCACTTCATTGAGCAAGCAGTAGCTCTTGTCTATTACATATTTGGCTTATGGAAAGGTATCTGTGCTAATTTCAATCTCTGGTTTTATGCAGCACCCCAACTCACCTTTCCCCTTAAGCAAGCATAAGTTGGTTTTCTGCATTTGAGACCCTATTCTGTTTTGTAATTCAGTTCCTGTGTAGCCAAGTTTACATTCCGTGTAGTAGTGATATCTTATGATGTTTCTTTTTCTGTGTGACTTATTTCACTTAGAATCATCGTACCTGAATCCACTCATTATGCTGGTACTGGCCTGATGACATAGATTTCATTGCTGAGTGATATTGCATTGTACGTAAGTACCACAACTTCTTTATCCATTTTTCGCTTTCTGCGATATTGAACTTGTACCGTAAACGAAGTTCTTGTAAACAGAGCTGTCCCAAACTTTGGGGTGGCTATGTCTTTTTGATTTTAATTTCCCTAATCTATAGGACCATAAGTGGAAGTGCCTTAGGCTCTGTTGCTTTGTTTTTTAGATGTTTCAGGAAACACCATACACTTCTCCAGAGTGGCTGTTGGCAATTTACATCCCGCCCATCAGCATAAGAAGGCTCCCAGTTCTCCATGGCCTGTCCTGCCTTTCTGGATTTTACACTTTTTTCAGATGGCCCTTTTGACCGGGGGGCAGTGAGACTTCATTGTAGTGCAGATTTCCTTTGCAAGCTTGCTTGGTTGGCCAAAAAGGGCGTATGCGTTTTTTCCTGAATATATTCTGGAAAAAACGCATACGCCCTTTTTGGCCAAGTGCATCATTGTGGACGTTCTGCCTCTTTTCCTATGCTTTACATGCAATTCCAGTCTACCTCCTGAAATCGGTTTCCTGCAATTCTGCCCCGCTTTCAAGTCCTCTTGGCAGCCTTACTTCAATATATTTTTGGACGATAGCTGTCATTTATAACTCTGCAGGTTTGTGAATTACAGTGCCCCTGAGCTCCTTTCTTCAACTCGCTTTCTTGTGAGCTGGCCGCAACACCGCAGGATTGCTTCAGGCCCTAGTGTGGTTCCGGCATTGCTCGTTGAGCCTTTGGTTAATTCCTCTTCTTGGTGGGAAATGAGAGTTAAATTTGCCCGTCCAGACACCTCCAGCTAGTCTCTCATTGGTTCTCCCTATTCCTGTTCATTTTCCGCAGAAATTGCAAACTGGGCCAAACAGGAGGTTAAAGGCACTGACTCTCCAAGTGGGGAGAGTGTTAGTAAAGCGTCTGGAATGTTGCACCCGAGTACCAGGGGACGAAAACTGAGACACATTTGAACACGTTTCCCGATCACACGGTGGATCATACTCTGGGTTCCACATGCATGTTTTAGCTGAAGGAAGAATCCCTTAAACCTGGAGAGTTGAGAACCATGGAATGGGTACCATGCAATATGACTTCAAAGGGTCTGTATTTGCTCACCGAACCTCACCAATCCTATCACTGCTGCGTTTATGCCGCTGTACACACGCTTGATTCTGTTTCGGAGACATATAAATCCATAGGTTTTAAGATTCTTACTAGTCAGGTATATTCTTAGGCGTTTAATATGGGGTGTGGAGTCCACTTCGTTGAGCAAGCAGTAGCTCTTGTCTATTACATATTTGGCTTATGGAAAGGTATCTGTGCTAATTTCAATCTCTGGTTTTATGAAGCACCCCAACTCACCTTTCCCCTTAAGCAAGCATAAGTTGGTTTTCTACATTTGAGACCCTATTCTGTTTTGTAATTCAGTTCCTGTGTATCCAAGTTTACATTCCGTGTATTAGTGATACCTTATGATGTTTCTTTTTCTGTGTGACTTATTTCACTTAGAATCATCGTACCTGAATCCACTCATTATGCTGTTACTGGCCTGATGACATAGATTTCATTGCTGAGTGATATTGCATTGTACGTAAGTACCAAAACTTCTTTATCCATTTTTCGCTTTCTGCGATATTGAACTTGTACCATAAACGAGGTTCTTGTAAACAGAGCCGTCCCAAACTTTGGGGTGGCTGTGTCTTTTTGATTTTAATTTCCCTAAGCTATAGGACCATAAGTGGAAGTGCCCTAGGCTCTGTTGCTGTGTTTTTTGATGTTTCAGGAAACACCATACACTTCTCCAGAGTGGCTGTTGGCAATTTACATCCCGCCCATCAGCATAAGAAGGCTCCCAGTTCTCCATGGCCTGTCCTGCCTTTCTGGATTTTACACTATTTTCAGATGGCCCTTTTGGCCGGGGGGCAGTGAGACTTCATTGTAGTGCAGATTTCCTTTGCAAGCTTGCTTGGTTGGCCAAAAAGGGCGTATGCGTTTTTTCCTGAATATATTCAGGAAAAAACGCATACGCCCTTTTTGGCCAAGTGCATCATTGTGGACGTTCTGCCACTTTTCCTATGCTTTACATGCAATTCCAGTCTACCTCCTGAAATCGGTTTCCTGCAATTCTGCCCCGCTTTCAAGTCCTCTTGGCAGCCTTACTTCAATATATTTTTGGACGATAGCTGTCATTTATACCTCTGCAGGTTTGTGAATTACAGGGCCCCTGAGCTCCTTTCTTCAACTCGCTATCTTGTGAGGTGGCCGCAACACCGCAGGATTGCTTCAGGCCCTAGTGTGGTTCCGGCATGGCTCGCTGAGCCTTTGGTTAATTCCTCTTCCTGGTGGGAAATGAGAGTTAAATTTGCCCGTCCAGACACCTCCAGCTAGTCTCTCATTGGTTCTCCCTATTCCTGTTCATTTTCCGCAGAAATTGCAAACTGGGCCAAACAGGAGGTTAAAGGCACTGACTCTCCAAGTGGGGAGAGTGTTAGTAAAGCGTCTGGAATGTTGCACCCGAGTACCAGGGGACGAAAACTGAGACACATTTGAACACGTTTCCCGATCACATCGTGGATCATACTCTGGGTTCCACATGCATGTTTTAGCTGAAGGAAGAATCCCTTAAACCTGGAGAGTTGAGAACCATGGAATGGGTACCATGCAATATGACTTCAAAGGGTCTGCATTTGCTCACCGAACCTCACCAATCCTATCACTGCTGCGTTTATGCCGCTGTACACACGCTTGATTCTCTTTCGGAGACATATAAATCCATAGGTTTTAAGATTCTTACTAGTCAGGTATATTCTTAGGCATTTAATATGGGGTGTTGAGTCCACTTCGTTGAGCAAGCAGTAGCTCTTGTCTATTACATATTTGGCTTATGGAAAGGTATCTGTGCTAATTTCAATCTCTGGTTTTATGCAGCACCCCAACTCACCTTTCCCCTTAAGCAAGCATAAGTTGGTTTTCTACATTTGAGACCCTATTCTGTTTTGTAATTCAGTTCCTGTGTAGCCAAGTTTACATTCCGTGTATTAGTGATACCTTATGATGTTTCTTTTTCTGTGTGACTTATTTCACTTAGAATCATCGTACCTGAATCCACTCATTATGCTGCTACTGGCCTGATGACATAGATTTCATTGCTGAGTGATATTGCATTGTACGTAAGTACCACAACTTCTTTATCCATTTTTCGCTTTCTGCGATATTGAACTTGTACCGTAAACGAGGTTCTTGTAAACAGAGCCGTCCCAAACTTTGGGGTGGCTGTGTCTTTTTTATTTTAATTTCCCTAATCTATAGGACCATAAGTGGAAGTGCCTTAGGCTCTGTTGCTTTGTTTTTTAGATGTTTCAGGAAACACCATACACTTCTCCAGAGTGGCTGTTGGCAATTTACATCCCGCCCATCAGCATAAGAAGGCTCCCAGTTCTCCATGGCCTGTCCTGCCTTTCTGGATTTTACACTTTTTTCAGATGGCCCTTTTGACCGGGGGGCAGTGAGACTTCATTGTAGTGCAGATTTCCTTTGCAAGCTTGCTTGGTTGGCCAAAAAGGGCGTATGCGATTTTTCCTGAATATATTCAGGAAAAAACGCATACGCCCTTTTTGGCCAAGTGCATCACTCTGGACGTTCTGCCTCTTTTCCTATGTTTTACATGCAATTCCAGTCTACCTCCTGAAATCGGTTTCCTGCAATTCTGCCCCGCTTTCAAGTCCTCTTGGCAGCCTTACTTCAATATATTTTTGGACGATAGCTGTCATTTATACCTCTGCAGGTTTGTGAATTACAGGGCCCCTGAGCTCCTTTCTTCAACTCGCTATCTTGTGAGCTGGCCGCAACACCGCATGATTGCTTCAGGCCCTAGTGTGGTTCCGGCATGGCACGCTGAGCCTTTGATTAATTCCTCTTCCTGGTGGGAAATGAGAGTTAAATTTGCCCGTCCAGACACCTCCAGCTAGTCTCTCATTGGTTCTCCCTATTCCTGTTCATTTTCCGCAGAAATTGCAAACTGGGCCAAACAGGAGGTTAAAGGCACTGACTCTCCAAGTGGGGAGAGTGTTAGTAAAGCGTCTGGAATGTTGCACCCGAGTACCAGGGGACGAAAACTGAGACACATTTGAACACGTTTCCCGAACACACGGTGGATCATACTGTGGGTTCCACATGCATGTTTTAGCTGAAGGAAGAATCCCTTAAACCTGGAGAGTTGAGAACCATGGAATGGGTACCATGCAATATGACTTCAAAGGGTCTGCATTTGCTCACCGAACCTCACCAATCCTATCACTGCTGCGTTTATGCCGCTGTACACACGCTTGATTCTCTTTCGGAGACATATAAATCCATAGGTTTTAAGATTCTTACTAGTCAGGTATATTCTTAGGCGTTTAATATGGGGTGTTGAGTCCACTTCATTGAGCAAGCAGTAGCTCTTGTCTATTACATATTTGGCTTATGGAAAGGTATCTGTGCTAATTTCAATCTCTGGTTTTATGCAGCACCCCAACTCACCTTTCCCCTTAAGCAAGCATAAGTTGGTTTTCTGCATTTGAGACCCTATTCTGTTTTGTAATTCAGTTCCTGTGTAGCCAAGTTTACATTCCGTGTAGTAGTGATATCTTATGATGTTTCTTTTTCTGTGTGATTTATTTCACTTAGAATCATCGTACCTGAATCCACTCATTATGCTGGTACTGGCCTGATGACATAGATTTCATTGCTGAGTGATATTGCATTGTACGTAAGTACCACAACTTCTTTATCCATTTTTCGCTTTCTGCGATATTGAACTTGTACCGTAAACGAAGTTCTTGTAAACAGAGCTGTCCCAAACTTTGGGGTGGCTATGTCTTTTTGATTTTAATTTCCCTAATCTATAGGACCATAAGTGGAAGTGCCTTAGGCTCTGTTGCTTTGTTTTTTAGATGTTTCAGGAAACACCATACACTTCTCCAGAGTGGCTGTTGGCAATTTACATCCCGCCCATCAGCATAAGAAGGCTCCCAGTTCTCCATGGCCTGTCCTGCCTTTCTGGATTTTACACTTTTTTCAGATGGCCCTTTTGACCGGGGGGCAGTGAGACTTCATTGTAGTGCAGATTTCCTTTGCAAGCTTGCTTGGTTGGCCAAAAAGTGCGTATGCGTTTTTTCCTGAATATATTCTGGAAAAAACGCATACGCCCTTTTTGGCCAAGTGCATCATTGTGGACGTTCTGCCTCTTTTCCTATGCTTTACATGCAATTCCAGTCTACCTCCTGAAATCGGTTTCCTGCAATTCTGCCCCGCTTTCAAGTCCTCTTGGCAGCCTTACTTCAATATATTTTTGGACGATAGCTGTCATTTATAACTCTGCAGGTTTGTGAATTACAGTGCCCCTGAGCTCCTTTCTTCAACTCGCTTTCTTGTGAGCTGGCCGCAACACCGCAGGATTGCTTCAGGCCCTAGTGTGGTTCCGGCATTGCTCGTTGAGCCTTTGGTTAATTCCTCTTCTTGGTGGGAAATGAGAGTTAAATTTGCCCGTCCAGACACCTCCAGCTAGTCTCTCATTGGTTCTCCCTATTCCTGTTCATTTTCCGCAGAAATTGCAAACTGGGCCAAACAGGAGGTTAAAGGCACTGACTCTCCAAGTGGGGAGAGTGTTAGTAAAGCGTCTGGAATGTTGCACCCGAGTACCAGGGGACGAAAACTGAGACACATTTGAACACGTTTCCCGATCACACGGTGGATCATAATCTGGGTTCCACTTGCATGTTTTAGCTGAAGGAAGAATCCCTTAAACCTGGAGAGTTGAGAACCATGGAATGGGTACCATGCAATATGACTTCAAAGGGTCTGCATTTGCTCACCGAACCTCACCAATCCTATCACTGCTGCGTTTATGCCACTGTACACACGCTTGATTCTCTTTCGGAGACATATAAATCCATAGGTTTTAAGATTCTTACTAGTCAGGTATATTCTTAGGCGTTTAATATGGGGTGTTGAGTCCACTTCGTTGAGCAAGCAGTAGCTCTTGTCTATTACATATTTGGCTTATGGAAAGGTATCTGTGCTAATTTCAATCTCTGGTTTTATGCAGCACCCCAACTCACCTTTCCCCTTAAGCAAGCATAAGTTGGTTTTCTACATTTGAGACCCTATTCTGTTTTGTAATTCAGTTCCTGTGTAGCCAAGTTTACATTCCGTGTATTAGTGATACCTTATGATGTTGCTTTTTCTGTGTGACTTATTTCACTTAGAATCATCGTACCTGAATCCACTCATTATGCTGCTACTGGCCTGATGACATAGATTTCATTGCTGAGTGATATTGCATTGTACGTAAGTACCACAACTTCTTTATCCATTTTTCGCTTTCTGCGATATTGAACTTGTACCATAAACGAGGTTCTTGTAAACAGAGCTGTCCGAAACTTTGGGGTGGCTGTGTCTTTTTGATTTTAATTTCCCTAATCTATAGGACCATAAGTGGAAGTGCCTTAGGCTCTGTTGCTTTGTTTTTTAGATGTTTCAGGAAACACCATACACTTCTCCAGAGTGGCTGTTGGCAATTTACATCCCGCCCATCAGCATAAGAAGGCTCCCAGTTCTCCATGGCCTGTCCTGCCTTTCTGGATTTTACACTTTTTTCAGATGGCCCTTTTGACCGGGGGGCAGTGAGACTTCATTGTAGTGCAGATTTCCTTTGCAAGCTTGCTTGGTTGGCCAAAAAGGGCGTATGCGTTTTTTCCTGAATATATTCTGGAAAAAACGCATACGCCCTTTTTGACCAAGTGCATCATTGTGGACGTTCTGCCTCTTTTCCTATGCTTTACATGCAATTCCAGTCTACCTCCTGAAATCGGTTTCCTGCAATTCTGCCCCGCTTTCAAGTCCTCTTGGCAGCCTTACTTCAATATATTTTTGGACGATAGCTGTCATTTATAACTCTGCAGGTTTGTGAATTACAGGGCCCCTGAGCTCCTTTCTTCAACTCGCTATCTTGTGAGCTGGCCGCAACACCGCAGGATTGCTTCAGGCCCTAGTGTGGTTCCGGCATGGCATGCTGAGCCTTTGATTAATTCCTCTTCCTGGTGGGAAATGAGAGTTAAATTTGCCCATCCAGACACCTCCAGCTAGTCTCTCATTGGTTCTCCCTATTCCTGTTCATTTTCCGCAGAAATTGCAAACTGGGCCAAACAGGAGGTTAAAGGCACTGACTCTCCAATTGGGGAGAGTGTTAGTAAAGCGTCTGGAATGTTGCACCCGAGTACCACGGGACGAAAACTGAGACACATTTGAACACGTTTCCCGATCACACGGTGGATCATACTCTCGGCTCCACATGCATGTTTTAGCTGAAGGAAGAATCCCTTAAACCTGGAGAGTTGAGAACCATGGAATGGGTACCATGCAATATGACTTCAAAGGGTCTGCATTTGCTCACCGAACCTCACCAATCCTATCACTGCTGCGTTTATGCCACTGTACACACGCTTGATTCTCTTTCGGAGACATTTAAATCCATAGGTTTTAAGATTCTTACTAGTCAGGTATATTCTTAGGCGTTTAATATGGGGTGTTGAGTCCACTTCGTTGAGCAAGCAGTAGCTCTTGTCTATTACATATTTGGCTTATGGAAAGGTATCTGTGCTAATTTCAATCTCTGGTTTTATGCAGCACCCCAACTCACCTTTCCCCTTAAGCAAGCATAAGTTGGTTTTCTACATTTGAGACCCTATTCTGTTTTGTAATTCAGTTCCTGTGTAGCCAAGTTTACATTCCGTGTATTAGTGATACCTTATGATGTTGCTTTTTCTGTGTGACTTATTTCACTTAGAATCATCGTACCTGAATCCACTCATTATGCTGCTACTGGCCTGATGACATAGATTTCATTGCTGAGTGATATTGCATTGTACGTAAGTACCACAACTTCTTTATCCATTTTTCGCTTTCTGCGATATTGACCTTGTACCGTAAACGAGGTTCTTGTAAACAGAGCCGTCCCAAACTTTGGGGTGGCTGTGTCTTTTTGATTTTAATTTCCCTAATCTATAGGACCATAAGTGGAAGTGCCTTAGGCTCTGTTGCTTTGTTTTTTAGATGTTTCAGGAAACACCATACACTTCTCCAGAGTGGCTGTTTGCAATTTACATCCCGCCCATCAGCATAAGAAGGCTCCCAGTTCTCCATGGCCTGTCCTGCCTTTCTGGATTTTACACTTTTTTCAGATGGCCCTTTTGACCGGGGGGCAGTGAGACTTCATTGTAGTGCAGATTTCCTTTGCAAGCTTGCTTGGTTGGCCAAAAAGGGCGTATGCGTTTTTTCCTGAATATATTCAGGAAAAAACGCATACGCCCTTTTTGGCCAAGTGCATCACTGTGGACGTTCTGCCTCTTTTCCTATGCTTTACATGCAATTCCAGTCTACCTCCTGAAATCGGTTTCCTGCAATTCTGCCCCGCTTTCAAGTCCTCTTGGCAGCCTTACTTCAATATATTTTTGGACGATAGCTGTCATTTATAACTCTGCAGGTTTGTGAATTACAGGGCCCCTGAGCTCCTTTCTTCAACTCGCTATCTTGTGAGCTGGCCGCAACACCGCAGGATTGCTTCAGGCCCTAGTGTGGTTCCGGCATGGCACGCTGAGCCTTTGATTAATTCCTCTTCCTGGTGGGAAATGAGAGTTAAATTTGCCCGTCCAGACACCTCCAGCTAGTCTCTCATTGGTTCTCCCTATTCCTGTTCATTTTCCGCAGAAATTGCAAACTGGGCCAAACAGGAGGTTAAAGGCACTGACTCTCCAAGTGGGGAGAGTGTTAGTAAAGCGTCTGGAATGTTGCACCCGAGTACCAGGGGACGAAAACTGAGACGCATTTGAACACGTTTCCCGATCACACGGTGGATCATACTCTGGGTTCCACATGCATGTTTTAGCTGAAGGAAGAATCCCTTAAACCTGGAGAGTTGAGAACCATGGAATGGGTACCATGCAATATGACTTCAAAGGGTCTGCATTTGCTCACCGAACCTCACCAATCCTATCACTGCTGCGTTTATGCCGCTGTACACACGCTTGATTCTCTTTCGGAGACATATAAATCCATAGGTTTTAAGATTCTTACTAGTCAGGTATATTCTTAGGCATTTAATATGGGGTGTTGAGTCCACTTCGTTGAGCAAGCAGTAGCTCTTGTCTATTACATATTTGGCTTATGGAAAGGTATCTGTGCTAATTTCAATCTCTGGTTTTATGCAGCACCCCAACTCACCTTTCCCCTTAAGCAAGCATAAGTTGGTTTTCTACATTTGAGACCCTATTCTGTTTTGTAATTCAGTTCCTGTGTAGCCAAGTTTACATTCCGTGTATTAGTGATACCTTATGATGTTTCTTTTTCTGTGTGACTTATTTCACTTAGAATCATCGTACCTGAATCCACTCATTATGCTGCTACTGGCCTGATGACATAGATTTCATTGCTGAGTGATATTGCATTGTACGTAAGTACCACAACTTCTTTATCCATTTTTCGCTTTCTGCGATATTGAACTTGTACCGTAAACGAGGTTCTTGTAAACAGAGCCGTCCCAAACTTTGGGGTGGCTGTGTCTTTTTGATTTTAATTTCCCTAATCTATAGGACCATAAGTGGAAGTGCCTTAGGCTCTGTTGCTTTGTTTTTTAGATGTTTCAGGAAACACCATACACTTCTTCAGAGTGGCTGTTGGCAATTTACATCCCGCCCATCAGCATAAGAAGGCTCCCAGTTCTCCATGGCCTGTCCTGCCTTTCTGGCTTTTACACTTTTTTCAGATGGCCCTTTTGACCGGGGGGCAGTGAGACTTCATTGTAGTGCAGATTTCCTTTGCAAGCTTGCTTGGTTGGCCAAAAAGGGCGTATGCGTTTTTTCCTGAATATATTCAGGAAAAAACGCATACGCCCTTTTTGGCCAAGTGCATCACTGTGGACGTTCTGCCTCTTTTCCTATGCTTTACATGCAATTCCAGTCTACCTCCTGAAATCGGTTTCCTGCAATTCTGCCCCGCTTTCAAGTCCTCTTGGCAGCCTTACTTCAATATATTTTTGGACGATAGCTGTCATTTATAACTCTGCAGGTTTGTGAATTACAGGGCCCCTGAGCTCCTTTCTTCAACTTGCTATCTTGTGAGCTGGCCGCAACACCGCAGGATTGCTTCAGGCCCTAGTGTGGTTCCGGCATGGCACGCTGAGCCTTTGATTAATTCCTCTTCCTGGTGGGAAATGAGAGTTAAATTTGCCCGTCCAGACACCTCCAGCTAGTCTCTCATTGGTTCTCCCTATTCCTGTTCATTTTCCGCAGAAATTGCAAACTGGGCCAAACAGGAGGTTAAAGGCACTGACTCTCCAAGTGGGGAGAGTGTTAGTAAAGCGTCTGGAATGTTGCACCCGAGTACCAGGGGACGAAAACTGAGACACATTTGAACACGTTTCCCGATCACACGGTGGATCATACTGTGGGTTCCACATGCATGTTTTAGCTGAAGGAAGAATCCCTTAAACCTGGAGAGTTGAGAACCATGGAATGGGTACCATGCAATATGACTTCAAAGGGTCTGCATTTGCTCACCGAACCTCACCAATCCTATCACTGCTGCGTTTATGCCGCTGTACACACGCTTGATTCTCTTTCGGAGACATATAAATCCATAGGTTTTAAGATTCTTACTAGTCAGGTATATTCTTAGGCGTTTAATATGGGGTGTTGAGTCCACTTCATTGAGCAAGCAGTAGCTCTTGTCTATTACATATTTGGCTTATGGAAAGGTATCTGTGCTAATTACAATCTCTGGTTTTATGCAGCACCCCAACTCACCTTTCCCCTTAAGCAAGCATAAGTTGGTTTTCTGCATTTGAGACCCTATTCTGTTTTGTAATTCAGTTCCTGTGTAGCCAAGTTTACATTCCGTGTAGTAGTGATATCTTATGATGTTTCTTTTTCTGTGTGACTTATTTCACTTAGAATCATCGTACCTGAATCCACTCATTATGCTGCTACTGGCCTGATTACATAGATTTCATTGCTGAGTGATATTGCATTGTACGTAAGTACCACAACTTCTTTATCCATTTTTCGCTTTCTGCGATATTGAACTTGTACCGTAAACGAAGTTCTTGTAAACAGAGCTGTCCCAAACTTTGGGGTGGCTATGTCTTTTTGATTTTAATTTCCCTAATCTATAGGACCATAAGTGGAAGTGCCTTAGGCTCTGTTGCTTTGTTTTTTAGATGTTTCAGGAAACACCATACACTTCTCCAGAGTGGCTGTTGGCAATTTACATCCCGCCCATCAGCATAAGAAGGCTCCCAGTTCTCCATGGCCTGTCCTGCCTTTCTGGATTTTACACTTTTTTCAGATGGCCCTTTTGACCGGGGGGCAGTGAGACTTCATTGTAGTGCAGATTTCCTTTGCAAGCTTGCTTGGTTGGCCAAAAAGGGCGTATGCGTTTTTTCCTGAATATATTCTGGAAAAAACGCATACGCCCTTTTTGGCCAAGTGCATCATTGTGGACGTTCTGCCTCTTTTCCTATGCTTTACATGCAATTCCAGTCTACCTCCTGAAATCGGTTTCCTGCAATTCTGCCCCGCTTTCAAGTCCTCTTGGCAGCCTTACTTCAATATATTTTTGGACGATAGCTGTCATTTATAACTCTGCAGGTTTGTGAATTACAGTGCCCCTGAGCTCCTTTCTTCAACTCGCTTTCTTGTGAGCTGGCCGCAACACCGCAGGATTGCTTCAGGCCCTAATGTGGTTCCCGCATTGCTCGTTGAGCCTTTGGTTAATTCCTCTTCTTGGTGGGAAATGAGAGTTAAATTTGCCCGTCCAGACACCTCCAGCTAGTCTCTCATTGGTTCTCCCTATTCCTGTTCATTTTCCGCAGAAATTGCAAACTGGGCCAAACAGGAGGTTAAAGGCACTGACTCTCCAAGTGGGGAGAGTGTTAGTAAAGCGTCTGGAATGTTGCACCCGAGTACCAGGGGACGAAAACTGAGACACATTTGAACACGTTTCCCGATCACACGGTGGATCATACTCTGGGTTCCACATGCATGTTTTAGCTGAAGGAAGAATCCCTTAAACCTGGAGAGTTGAGAACCATGGAATGGGTACCATGCAATATGACTTCAAAGGGTCTGTATTTGCTCACCGAACCTCACCAATCCTATCACTGCTGCGTTTATGCCGCTGTACACACGCTTGATTCTGTTTCGGAGACATTTAAATCCATAGGTTTTAAGATTCTTACTAGTCAGGTATATTCTTAGGCGTTTAATATGGGGTGTGGAGTCCACTTCGTTGAGCAAGCAGTAGCTCTTGTCTATTACATATTTGGCTTATGGAAAGGTATCTGTGCTAATTTCAATCTCTGGTTTTATGAAGCACCCCAACTCACCTTTCCCCTTAAGCAAGCATAAGTTGGTTTTCTACATTTGAGACCCTATTCTGTTTTGTAATTCAGTTCCTGTGTAGCCAAGTTTACATTCCGTGTATTAGTGATACCTTATGATGTTTCTTTTTCTGTGTGACTTATTTCACTTAGAATCATCGTACCTGAATCCACTCATTATGCTGTTACTGGCCTGATGACATAGATTTCATTGCTGAGTGATATTGCATTGTACGTAAGTACCAAAACTTCTTTATCCATTTTTCGCTTTCTGCGATATTGAACTTGTACCATAAACGAGGTTCTTGTAAACAGAGCCGTCCCAAACTTTGGGGTGGCTGTGTCTTTTTGATTTTAATTTCCCTAAGCTATAGGACCATAAGTGGAAGTGCCCTAGGCTCTGTTGCTGTGTTTTTTGATGTTTCAGGAAACACCATACACTTCTCCAGAGTGGCTGTTGGCAATTTACATCCCGCCCATCAGCATAAGAAGGCTCCCAGTTCTCCATGGCCTGTCCTGCCTTTCTGGATTTTACACTATTTTCAGATGGCCCTTTTGGCCGGGGGGCAGTGAGACTTCATTGTAGTGCAGATTTCCTTTGCAAGCTTGCTTGGTTGGCCAAAAAGGGCGTATGCGTTTTTTCCTGAATATATTCAGGAAAAAACGCATACGCCCTTTTTGGCCAAGTGCATCATTGTGGACGTTCTGCCACTTTTCCTATGCTTTACATGCAATTCCAGTCTACCTCCTGAAATCGGTTTCCTGCAATTCTGCCCCGCTTTCAAGTCCTCTTGGCAGCCTTACTTCAATATATTTTTGGACGATAGCTGTCATTTATACCTCTGCAGGTTTGTGAATTACAGGGCCCCTGAGCTCCTTTCTTCAACTCGCTATCTTGTGAGGTGGCCGCAACACCGCAGGATTGCTTCAGGCCCTAGTGTGGTTCCGGCATGGCTCGCTGAGCCTTTGGTTAATTCCTCTTCCTGGTGGGAAATGAGAGTTAAATTTGCCCGTCCAGACACCTCCAGCTAGTCTCTCATTGGTTCTCCCTATTCCTGTTCATTTTCCGCAGAAATTGCAAACTGGGCCAAACAGGAGGTTAAAGGCACTGACTCTCCAAGTGGGGAGAGTGTTAGTAAAGCGTCTGGAATGTTGCACCCGAGTACCAGGGGACGAAAACTGAGACACATTTGAACACGTTTCCCGATCACACGGTGGATCATACTGTGGGTTCCACATGCATGTTTTAGCTGAAGGAAGAATCCCTTAAACCTGGAGAGTTGAGAACCATGGAATGGGTACCATGCAATATGACTTCAAAGGGTCTGCATTTGCTCACCGAACCTCACCAATCCTATCACTGCTGCGTTTATGCCGCTGTACACACGCTTGATTCTCTTTCGGAGACATATAAATCCATAGGTTTTAAGATTCTTACTAGTCAGGTATATTCTTAGGCGTTTAATATGGGGTGTTGAGTCCACTTCATTGAGCAAGCAGTAGCTCTTGTCTATTACATATTTGGCTTATGGAAAGGTATCTGTGCTAATTACAATCTCTGGTTTTATGCAGCACCCCAACTCACCTTTCCCCTTAAGCAAGCATAAGTTGGTTTTCTGCATTTGAGACCCTATTCTGTTTTGTAATTCAGTTCCTGTGTAGCCAAGTTTACATTCCGTGTAGTAGTGATATCTTATGATGTTTCTTTTTCTGTGTGACTTATTTCACTTAGAATCATCGTACCTGAATCCACTCATTATGCTGCTACTGGCCTGATGACATAGATTTCATTGCTGAGTGATATTGCATTGTACGTAAGTACCACAACTTCTTTATCCATTTTTCGCTTTCTGCGATATTGAACTTGTACCGTAAACGAAGTTCTTGTAAACAGAGCTGTCCCAAACTTTGGGGTGGCTATGTCTTTTTGATTTTAATTTCCCTAATCTATAGGACCATAAGTGGAAGTGCCTTAGGCTCTGTTGCTTTGTTTTTTAGATGTTTCAGGAAACACCATACACTTCTCCAGAGTGGCTGTTGGCAATTTACATCCCGCCCATCAGCATAAGAAGGCTCCCAGTTCTCCATGGCCTGTCCTGCCTTTCTGGATTTTACACTTTTTTCAGATGGCCCTTTTGACCGGGGGGCAGTGAGACTTCATTGTAGTGCAGATTTCCTTTGCAAGCTTGCTTGGTTGGCCAAAAAGGGCGTATGCGTTTTTTCCTGAATATATTCTGGAAAAAACGCATACGCCCTTTTTGGCCAAGTGCATCATTGTGGACGTTCTGCCTCTTTTCCTATGCTTTACATGCAATTCCAGTCTACCTCCTGAAATCGGTTTCCTGCAATTCTGCCCCGCTTTCAAGTCCTCTTGGCAGCCTTACTTCAATATATTTTTGGACGATAGCTGTCATTTATAACTCTGCAGGTTTGTGAATTACAGTGCCCCTGAGCTCCTTTCTTCAACTCGCTTTCTTGTGAGCTGGCCGCAACACCGCAGGATTGCTTCAGGCCCTAATGTGGTTCCCGCATTGCTCGTTGAGCCTTTGGTTAATTCCTCTTCTTGGTGGGAAATGAGAGTTAAATTTGCCCGTCCAGACACCTCCAGCTAGTCTCTCATTGGTTCTCCCTATTCCTGTTCATTTTCCGCAGAAATTGCAAACTGGGCCAAACAGGAGGTTAAAGGCACTGACTCTCCAAGTGGGGAGAGTGTTAGTAAAGCGTCTGGAATGTTGCACCCGAGTACCAGGGGACGAAAACTGAGACACATTTGAACACGTTTCCCGATCACACGGTGGATCATACTCTGGGTTCCACATGCATGTTTTAGCTGAAGGAAGAATCCCTTAAACCTGGAGAGTTGAGAACCATGGAATGGGTACCATGCAATATGACTTCAAAGGGTCTGTATTTGCTCACCGAACCTCACCAATCCTATCACTGCTGCGTTTATGCCGCTGTACACACGCTTGATTCTGTTTCGGAGACATTTAAATCCATAGGTTTTAAGATTCTTACTAGTCAGGTATATTCTTAGGCGTTTAATATGGGGTGTGGAGTCCACTTCGTTGAGCAAGCAGTAGCTCTTGTCTATTACATATTTGGCTTATGGAAAGGTATCTGTGCTAATTTCAATCTCTGGTTTTATGAAGCACCCCAACTCACCTTTCCCCTTAAGCAAGCATAAGTTGGTTTTCTACATTTGAGACCCTATTCTGTTTTGTAATTCAGTTCCTGTGTAGCCAAGTTTACATTCCGTGTATTAGTGATACCTTATGATGTTTCTTTTTCTGTGTGACTTATTTCACTTAGAATCATCGTACCTGAATCCACTCATTATGCTGTTACTGGCCTGATGACATAGATTTCATTGCTGAGTGATATTGCATTGTACGTAAGTACCAAAACTTCTTTATCCATTTTTCGCTTTCTGCGATATTGAACTTGTACCATAAACGAGGTTCTTGTAAACAGAGCCGTCCCAAACTTTGGGGTGGCTGTGTCTTTTTGATTTTAATTTCCCTAAGCTATAGGACCATAAGTGGAAGTGCCCTAGGCTCTGTTGCTGTGTTTTTTGATGTTTCAGGAAACACCATACACTTCTCCAGAGTGGCTGTTGGCAATTTACATCCCGCCCATCAGCATAAGAAGGCTCCCAGTTCTCCATGGCCTGTCCTGCCTTTCTGGATTTTACACTATTTTCAGATGGCCCTTTTGGCCGGGGGGCAGTGAGACTTCATTGTAGTGCAGATTTCCTTTGCAAGCTTGCTTGGTTGGCCAAAAAGGGCGTATGCGTTTTTTCCTGAATATATTCAGGAAAAAACGCATACGCCCTTTTTGGCCAAGTGCATCATTGTGGACGTTCTGCCACTTTTCCTATGCTTTACATGCAATTCCAGTCTACCTCCTGAAATCGGTTTCCTGCAATTCTGCCCCGCTTTCAAGTCCTCTTGGCAGCCTTACTTCAATATATTTTTGGACGATAGCTGTCATTTATACCTCTGCAGGTTTGTGAATTACAGGGCCCCTGAGCTCCTTTCTTCAACTCGCTATCTTGTGAGGTGGCCGCAACACCGCAGGATTGCTTCAGGCCCTAGTGTGGTTCCGGCATGGCTCGCTGAGCCTTTGGTTAATTCCTCTTCCTGGTGGGAAATGAGAGTTAAATTTGCCCGTCCAGACACCTCCAGCTAGTCTCTCATTGGTTCTCCCTATTCCTGTTCATTTTCCGCAGAAATTGCAAACTGGGCCAAACAGGAGGTTAAAGGCACTGACTCTCCAAGTGGGGAGAGTGTTAGTAAAGCGTCTGGAATGTTGCACCCGAGTACCAGGGGACGAAAACTGAGACACATTTGAACACGTTTCCCGATCACATCGTGGATCATACTCTGGGTTCCACATGCATGTTTTAGCTGAAGGAAGAATCCCTTAAACCTGGAGAGTTGAGAACCATGGAATGGGTACCATGCAATATGACTTCAAAGGGTCTGCATTTGCTCACCGAACCTCACCAATCCTATCACTGCTGCGTTTATGCCGCTGTACACACGCTTGATTCTCTTTCGGAGACATATAAATCCATAGGTTTTAAGATTCTTACTAGTCAGGTATATTCTTAGGCGTTTAATATGGGGTGTTGAGTCCACTTCATTGAGCAAGCAGTAGCTCTTGTCTATTACATATTTGGCTTATGGAAAGGTATCTGTGCTAATTTCAATCTCTGGTTTTATGCAGCACCCCAACTCACCTTTCCCCTTAAGCAAGCATAAGTTGGTTTTCTGCATTTGAGACCCTATTCTGTTTTGTAATTCAGTTCCTGTGTAGCCAAGTTTACATTCCGTGTAGTAGTGATATCTTATGATGTTTCTTTTTCTGTGTGACTTATTTCACTTAGAATCATCGTACCTGAATCCACTCATTATGCTGCTACTGGCCTGATGACATAGATTTCATTGCTGAGTGATATTGCATTGTACGTAAGTACCACAACTTCTTTATCCATTTTTCGCTTTCTGCGATATTGAACTTGTACCGTAAACGAAGTTCTTGTAAACAGAGCTGTCCCAAACTTTGGGGTGGCTATGTCTTTTTGATTTTAATTTCCCTAATCTATAGGACCATAAGTGGAAGTGCCTTAGGCTCTGTTGCTTTGTTTTTTAGATGTTTCAGGAAACACCATACACTTCTCCAGAGTGGCTGTTGGCAATTTACATCCCGCCCATCAGCATAAGAAGGCTCCCAGTTCTCCATGGCCTGTCCTGCCTTTCTGGATTTTACACTTTTTTCAGATGGCCCTTTTGACCGGGGGGCAGTGAGACTTCATTGTAGTGCAGATTTCCTTTGCAAGCTTGCTTGGTTGGCCAAAAAGGGCGTATGCGTTTTTTCCTGAATATATTCAGGAAAAAACGCATACGCCCTTTTTGACCAAGTGCATCATTGTGGACGTTCTGCCTCTTTTCCTATGCTTTACATGCAATTCCAGTCTACCTCCTGAAATCGGTTTCCTGCAATTCTGCCCCGCTTTCAAGTCCTCTTGGCAGCCTTACTTCAATATATTTTTGGACGATAGCTGTCATTTATAACTCTGCAGGTTTGTGAATTACAGGGCCCCTGAGCTCCTTTCTTCAACTCGCTATCTTGTGAGCTGGCCGCAACACCGCAGGATTGCTTCAGGCCCTAGTGTGGTTCCGGCATGGCATGCTGAGCCTTTGATTAATTCCTCTTCCTGGTGGGAAATGAGAGTTAAATTTGCCCATCCAGACACCTCCAGCTAGTCTCTCATTGGTTCTCCCTATTCCTGTTCATTTTCCGCAGAAATTGCAAACTGGGCCAAACAGGAGGTTAAAGGCACTGACTCTCCAATTGGGGAGAGTGTTAGTAAAGCGTCTGGAATGTTGCACCCGAGTACCACGGGACGAAAACTGAGACACATTTGAACACGTTTCCCGATCACACGGTGGATCATACTCTCGGCTCCACATGCATGTTTTAGCTGAAGGAAGAATCCCTTAAACCTGGAGAGTTGAGAACCATGGAATGGGTACCATGCAATATGACTTCAAAGGGTCTGCATTTGCTCACCGAACCTCACCAATCCTATCACTGCTGCGTTTATGCCACTGTACACACGCTTGATTCTCTTTCGGAGACATATAAATCCATAGGTTTTAAGATTCTTACTAGTCAGGTATATTCTTAGGCGTTTAATATGGGGTGTTGAGTCCACTTCGTTGAGCAAGCAGTAGCTCTTGTCTATTACATATTTGGCTTATGGAAAGGTATCTGTGCTAATTTCAATCTCTGGTTTTATGCAGCACCCCAACTCACCTTTCCCCTTAAGCAAGCATAAGTTGGTTTTCTACATTTGAGACCCTATTCTGTTTTGTAATTCAGTTCCTGTGTAGCCAAGTTTACATTCCGTGTATTAGTGATACCTTATGATGTTGCTTTTTCTGTGTGACTTATTTCACTTAGAATCATCGTACCTGAATCCACTCATTATGCTGCTACTGGCCTGATGACATAGATTTCATTGCTGAGTGATATTGCATTGTACGTAAGTACCACAACTTCTTTATCCATTTTTCGCTTTCTGCGATATTGACCTTGTACCGTAAACGAGGTTCTTGTAAACAGAGCCGTCCCAAACTTTGGGGTGGCTGTGTCTTTTTGATTTTAATTTCCCTAATCTATAGGACCATAAGTGGAAGTGCCTTAGGCTCTGTTGCTTTGTTTTTTAGATGTTTCAGGAAACACCATACACTTCTCCAGAGTGGCTGTTGGCAATTTACATCCCGCCCATCAGCATAAGAAGGCTCCCAGTTCTCCATGGCCTGTCCTGCCTTTCTGGATTTTACACTTTTTTCAGATGGCCCTTTTGACCGGGGGGCAGTGAGACTTCATTGTAGTGCAGATTTCCTTTGCAAGCTTGCTTGGTTGGCCAAAAAGGGCGTATGCGTTTTTTCCTGAATATATTCAGGAAAAAACGCATACGCCCTTTTTGGCCAAGTGCATCACTGTGGACGTTCTGCCTCTTTTCCTATGCTTTACATGCAATTCCAGTCTACCTCCTGAAATCGGTTTCCTGCAATTCTGCCCCGCTTTCAAGTCCTCTTGGCAGCCTTACTTCAATATATTTTTGGACGATAGCTGTCATTTATAACTCTGCAGGTTTGTGAATTACAGGGCCCCTGAGCTCCTTTCTTCAACTCGCTATCTTGTGAGCTGGCCGCAACACCGCAGGATTGCTTCAGGCCCTAGTGTGGTTCCGGCATGGCACGCTGAGCCTTTGATTAATTCCTCTTCCTGGTGGGAAATGAGAGTTAAATTTGCCCGTCCAGACACCTCCAGCTAGTCTCTCATTGGTTCTCCCTATTCCTGTTCATTTTCCGCAGAAATTGCAAACTGGGCCAAACAGGAGGTTAAAGGCACTGACTCTCCAAGTGGGGAGAGTGTTAGTAAAGCGTCTGGAATGTTGCACCCGAGTACCAGGGGACGAAAACTGAGACGCATTTGAACACGTTTCCCGATCACACGGTGGATCATACTCTGGGTTCCACATGCATGTTTTAGCTGAAGGAAGAATCCCTTAAACCTGGAGAGTTGAGAACCATGGAATGGGTACCATGCAATATGACTTCAAAGGGTCTGCATTTGCTCACCGAACCTCACCAATCCTATCACTGCTGCGTTTATGCCGCTGTACACACGCTTGATTCTCTTTCGGAGACATATAAATCCATAGGTTTTAAGATTCTTACTAGTCAGGTATATTCTTAGGCATTTAATATGGGGTGTTGAGTCCACTTCGTTGAGCAAGCAGTAGCTCTTGTCTATTACATATTTGGCTTATGGAAAGGTATCTGTGCTAATTTCAATCTCTGGTTTTATGCAGCACCCCAACTCACCTTTCCCCTTAAGCAAGCATAAGTTGGTTTTCTACATTTGAGACCCTATTCTGTTTTGTAATTCAGTTCCTGTGTAGCCAAGTTTACATTCCGTGTAGTAGTGATACCTTATGATGTTTCTTTTTCTGTGTGACTTATTTCACTTAGAATCATCGTACCTGAATCCACTCATTATGCTGCTACTGGCCTGATGACATAGATTTCATTGCTGAGTGATATTGCATTGTACGTAAGTACCACAACTTCTTTATCCATTTTTCGCTTTCTGCGATATTGAACTTGTACCGTAAACGAGGTTCTTGTAAACAGAGCCGTCCCAAACTTTGGGGTGGCTGTGTCTTTTTGATTTTAATTTCCCTAATCTATAGGACCATAAGTGGAAGTGCCTTAGGCTCTGTTGCTTTGTTTTTTAGATGTTTCAGGAAACACCATACACTTCTTCAGAGTGGCTGTTGGCAATTTACATCCCGCCCATCAGCATAAGAAGGCTCCCAGTTCTCCATGGCCTGTCCTGCCTTTCTGGCTTTTACACTTTTTTCAGATGGCCCTTTTGACCGGGGGGCAGTGAGACTTCATTGTAGTGCAGATTTCCTTTGCAAGCTTGCTTGGTTGGCCAAAAAGGGCGTATGCGTTTTTTCCTGAATATATTCAGGAAAAAACGCATACGCCCTTTTTGGCCAAGTGCATCACTGTGGACGTTCTGCCTCTTTTCCTATGCTTTACATGCAATTCCAGTCTACCTCCTGAAATCGGTTTCCTGCAATTCTGCCCCGCTTTCAAGTCCTCTTGGCAGCCTTACTTCAATATATTTTTGGACGATAGCTGTCATTTATAACTCTGCAGGTTTGTGAATTACAGGGCCCCTGAGCTCCTTTCTTCAACTTGCTATCTTGTGAGCTGGCCGCAACACCGCAGGATTGCTTCAGGCCCTAGTGTGGTTCCGGCATGGCACGCTGAGCCTTTGATTAATTCCTCTTCCTGGTGGGAAATGAGAGTTAAATTTGCCCGTCCAGACACCTCCAGCTAGTCTCTCATTGGTTCTCCCTATTCCTGTTCATTTTCCGCAGAAATTGCAAACTGGGCCAAACAGGAGGTTAAAGGCACTGACTCTCCAAGTGGGGAGAGTGTTAGTAAAGCGTCTGGAATGTTGCACCCGAGTACCAGGGGACGAAAACTGAGACACATTTGAACACGTTTCCCGATCACACGGTGGATCATAATCTGGGTTCCACATGCATGTTTTAGCTGAAGGAAGAATCCCTTAAACCTGGAGAGTTGAGAACCATGGAATGGGTACCATGCAATATGACTTCAAAGGGTCTGCATTTGCTCACCGAACCTCACCAATCCTATCACTGCTGCGTTTATGCCGCTGTACACACGCTTGATTCTCTTTCGGAGACATATAAATCCATAGGTTTTAAGATTCTTACTAGTCAGGTATATTCTTAGGCGTTTAATATGGGGTGTTGAGTCCACTTCATTGAGCAAGCAGTAGCTCTTGTCTATTACATATTTGGCTTATGGAAAGGTATCTGTGCTAATTTCAATCTCTGGTTTTATGCAGCACCCCAACTCACCTTTCCCCTTAAGCAAGCATAAGTTGGTTTTCTGCATTTGAGACCCTATTCTGTTTTGTAATTCAGTTCCTGTGTAGCCAAGTTTACATTCCGTGTAGTAGTGATATCTTATGATGTTTCTTTTTCTGTGTGACTTATTTCACTTAGAATCATCGTACCTGAATCCACTCATTATGCTGCTACTGGCCTGATGACATAGATTTCATTGCTGAGTGATATTGCATTGTACGTAAGTACCACAACTTCTTTATCCATTTTTCGCTTTCTGCGATATTGAACTTGTACCGTAAACGAGGTTCTTGTAAACAGAGCTGTCCCAAACTTTGGGGTGGCTATGTATTTTTGATTTTAATTTCCCTAATCTATAGGACCATAAGTGGAAGTGCCCTAGGCTCTGTTGCTTTGTTTTTTAGATGTTTCAGGAAACACCATACACTTCTCCAGAGTGGCTGTTGGCAATTTACATCCCGCCCATCAGCATAAGAAGGCTCCCAGTTCTCCATGGCCTGTCCTGCCTTTCTCGATTTTACACTTTTTTCAGATGGCCCTTTTGACCGGGGGGCAGTGAGACTTCATTGTAGTGCAGATTTCCTTTGCAAGCTTGCTTGGTTGGCCAAAAAGGGCGTATGCGTTTTTTCCTGAATATATTCTGGAAAAAACGCATACGCCCTTTTTGGCCAAGTGCATCATTGTGGACGTTCTGCCTCTTTTCCTATGCTTTACATGCAATTCCAGTCTACCTCCTGAAATCGGTTTCCTGCAATTCTGCCCCGCTTTCAAGTCCTCTTGGCAGCCTTACTTCAATATATTTTTGGACGATAGCTGTCATTTATAACTCTGCAGGTTTGTGAATTACAGGGCCCCTGAGCTCCTTTCTTCAACTCGCTTTCTTGTGAGCTGGCCGCAACACCGCAGGATTGCTTCAGGCCCTAGTGTGGTTCCGGCATTGCTCGTTGAGCCTTTGGTTAATTCCTCTTCTTGGTGGGAAATGAGAGTTAAATTTGCCCGTCCAGACACCTCCAGCTAGTCTCTCATTGGTTCTCCCTATTCCTGTTCATTTTCCGCAGAAATTGCAAACTGGGCCAAACAGGAGGTTAAAGGCACTGACTCTCCAAGTGGGGAGAGTGTTAGTAAAGCGTCTGGAATGTTGCACCCGAGTACCAGGGGACGAAAACTGAGACACATTTGAACACGTTTCCCGATCACACGGTGGATAATAATCTGGGTTCCACATGCATGTTTTAGCTGAAGGAAGAATCCCTTAAACCTGGAGAGTTGAGAACCATGGAATGGGTACCATGCAATATGACTTCAAAGGGTCTGCATTTGCTCACCGAACCTCACCAATCCTATCACTGCTGCGTTTAGGCCGCTGTACACACGCTTGATTCTCTTTCGGAGACATATAAATCCATAGGTTTTAAGATTCTTACTAGTCAGGTATATTCTTAGGTGTTTAATATGGGGTGTTGAGTCCACTTCGTTGAGCAAGCAGTAGCTCTTGTCTATTACATATTTGGCTTATGGAAAGGCATCTGTGCTAATTTCAATCTCTGGCTTTATGCAGCACCCCAACTCACCTTTCCCCTTAAGCAAGCATAAGTTGGTTTTGTACATTTGAGACCCTATTCTGTTTTGTAATTCAGTTCCTGTGTAGCCAAGTTTACATTCCGTGTATTAGTGATACCTTATGATGTTTCTTTTTCTGTGTGACTTATTTCACTTAGAATCATCGTACCTGAATCCACTCATTATGCTGCTACTGGCCTGATGACATAGATTTCATTGCTGAGTGATATTGCCTTGTACGTAAGTACCACAACTTCTTTATCCATTTTTCGCTTTCTGCGATATTGACCTTGTACCATAAACGAGGTTCTTGTAAACAGAGCCGTCCCAAACTTTGGGGTGGCTGTGTCTTTTTGATTTTAATTTCCCTAAGCTATAGGACCATAAGTGGAAGTGCCCTAGGCTCTGTTGCTTTGTTTTTTAGATGTTTCCGGAAACACCATACACTTCTCCAGAGTGGCTGTTTGCAATTTACATCCCGCCCATCAGCATAAGAAGGCTCCCAGTTCTCCATGGCCTGTCCTGCCTTTCTGGATTTTACACTTTTTTCAGATGGCCCTTTTGACCGGGGGGCAGTGAGACTTCATTGTAGTGCAGATTTCCTTTGCAAGCTTGCTTGGTTGGCCAAAAAGGGCGTATGCGTTTTTTCCTGAATATATTCAGGAAAAAACGCATACGCCCTTTTTGGCCAAGTGCATCATTGTGGACGTTCTGCCTCTTTTCCTATGCTTTACATGCAATTCCAGTCTACCTCCTGAAATCGGTTTCCTGCAATTCTGCCCCGCTTTCAATTCCTCTTGGCAGCCTTACTTCAATATATTTTTGGACGATAGCTGTCATTTATAACTCTGCAGGTTTGTGAATTACAGGGCCCCTGAGCTCCTTTCTTCAACTCGCTTTCTTGTGAGCTGGCCGCAACACCGCAGGATTGCTTCAGGCCCTAGTGTGGTTCCGGCATGGCACGCTGAGCCTTTGGTTAATTCCTCTTCCTGGTGGGAAATGAGAGTTGAATTTGCCCGTCCAGACACCTCCAGCTAGTCTCTCATTGGTTCTCCCTATTCCTGTTCATTTTCCGCAGAAATTGCAAACTGGGCCAAACAGGAGGTTAAAGGCACTGACTCTCCAAGTGGGGAGAGTGTTAGTAAAGAGTCTGGAATGTTGCACCCGAGTACCAGGGGACGAAAACTGAGACACATTTGAACACGTTTCCCGATCACACGGTGGATCATGCTCTGGGTTCCACATACATGTTTTAGCTGAAGGAAGAATCCCTTAAACCTGGAGAGTTGAGAACCATGGAATGGGTACCATGCGATATGACTTCAAAGGGTCTGCATTTGCTCACCGAACCTCACCAATCCTATCACTGCTGCGTTTATGCCGCTGTACACACGCTTGATTCTCTTTCGGAGACATATAAATCCATAGGTTTTAAGATTCTTACTAGTCAGGTATATTCTTAGGCGTTTAATATGGGGTGTTGAGTCCACTTCGTTGAGCAAGCAGTAGCTCTTGTCTATTACATATTTGGCTTATGGAAAGGTGTCTGTGCTAATTTCAATCTCTGGTTTTATGCAGCACCCCATCTCACCTTTCCCCTTAAGCAAGCATAAGTTGGTTTTCTACATTTGAGACCCTATTCTGTTTTGTAATTCAGTTCCTGTGTAGCCAAGTTTACATTCCGTGTATTAGTGATACCTTATGATGTTTCTTTTTCTGTGTGACTTATTTCACTTAGAATCATCGTACCTGAATCCACTCATTATGCTGCTACTGGCCTGATGACATAGATTTCACTGCTGAGTGATATTGCATTGTACGTAAGTACCACAACTTCTTTATCCATTTTTCGCTTTCTGCGATATTGAACTTGTACCATAAACGAGGTTCTTGTAAACAGAGCCGTCCCAAACTTTGGGGTGGCTGTGTCTTTTTGATTTTAATTTCCCTAAGCTATAGGACCATAAGTGGAAGTGCCCTAGGCTCTGTTGCTTTGTTTTTTAGATGTTTCAGGAAACACCATACACTTCTCCAGAGTGGCTGTTTGCAATTTACATCCCGCCCATCAGCATAAGAAGGCTCCCAGTTCTCCATGGCCTGTCCTGCCTTTCTGGATTTTACACTTTTTTCAGATGGCCCTTTTGACCGGGGGGCAGTGAGACTTCATTGTAGTGCAGATTTCCTTTGCAAGCTTGCTTGGTTGGCCAAAAAGGGCGTATGCGTTTTTTCCTGAATATATTCAGGAAAAAACGCATACGCCCTTTTTGGCCAAGTGCATCATTGTGGACGTTCTGCCTCTTTTCCTATGCTTTACATGCAATTCCAGTCTACCTCCTGAAATCGGTTTCCTGCAATTCTGCCGCGCTTTCAAGTCCTCTTGGCAGCCTTACTTCAATATATTTTTGGACGATAGCTGTCATTTATAACTCTGCAGGTTTGTGAATTACAGGGCCCCTGAGCTCCTTTCTTCAACTCGCTTTCTTGTGAGCTGCCCGCAACACCGCAGGATTGCTTCAGGCCCTAGTGTGGTTCCGGCATGGCACGCTGAGCCTTTGGTTAATTCCTCTTCCTGGTGGGAAATGAGAGTTGAATTTGCCCGTCCAGACACCTCCAGCTAGTCTCTCATTGGTTCTCCCTATTCCTGTTCATTTTCCGCAGAAATTGCAAACTGGGCCAAACAGGAGGTTAAAGGCACTGACTCTCCAAGTGGGGAGAGTGTTAGTAAAGCGTCTGGAATGTTGCACCCGAGTACCAGGGGACGAAAACTGAGATGCATTTGAACACGTTTCCCGATCACACGGTGGATCATACTCTGGGTTCCACATACATGTTTTAGCTGAAGGAAGAATCCCTTAAACCTGGAGAGTTGAGACCCATGGAATGGGTACCATGCAATATGACTTCAAAGGGTCTGCATTTGCTCACCGAACCTCACCAATCCTATCACTGCTGCATTTATGCCGCTGTACACACGCTTGATTCTCTTTCGGAGACATATAAATCCATAGGTTTTAAGATTCTTACTAGTCAGGTATATTCTTAGGCGTTTAATATGGGGTGTTGAGTCCACTTCGTTGAGCAAGCAGTAGCTCTTGTCTATTACATATTTGGCTTATGGAAAGGTATCTGTGCTAATTTCAATCTCTGGCTTTATGCAGCACCCCAACTCACCTTTCCCCTTAAGCAAGCATAAGTTGGTTTTCTACATTTGAGACCCTATTCTGTTTTGTAATTCAGTTCCTGTGTAGCCAAGTTTACATTCCGTGTATTAGTGATATCTAATGATGTTTCTTTTTCTGTGTGACTTATTTCACTTAGAATCATCGTACCTGAATCCACTCATTATGCTGCTACTGGCCTGATTACATAGATTTCATTGCTGAGTGATATTGCATTGTACGTAAGTACCACAACTTCTTTATCCATTTTTCGCTTTCTGCGATATTGACCTTGTACCGTAAACGAGGTTCTTGTAAACAGAGCCGTCCCAAACTTTGGGGTGGCTGTGTCTTTTTGATTTTAATTTCCCTAAGCTATAGGACCATAAGTGGAAGTGCCCTAGGCTCTGTTGCTTTGTTTTTTAGATGTTTCAGGAAACACCATACACTTCTCCAGAGTGGCTGTTGGCAATTTACATCCCGCCCATCAGCATAAGAAGGCTCCCAGTTCTCCATGGCCTGTCCTGCCTTTCTGGATTTTACACTTTTTTCAGATGGCCCTTTTGACCGGGGGGCAGTGAGACTTCATTGTAGTGCAGATTTCCTTTGCAAGCTTGCTTGGTTGGCCAAAAAGGGCGTATGCGTTTTTTCCTGAATATATTCAGGAAAAAACGCATACGCCCTTTTTGGCCAAGTGCATCATTGTGGACGTTCTGCCTCTTTTCCTATGCTTTACATGCAATTCCAGTCTACCTCCTGAAATCGGTTTCCTGCAATTCTGCCCCGCTTTCAAGTCCTCTTGGCAGCCTTACTTCAATATATTTTTGGACGATAGCTGTCATTTATAACTCTGCAGGTTTGTGAATTACAGGGCCCCTGAGCTCCTTTCTTCAACTCGCTTTCTTGTGAGCTGGCCGCAACACCGCAGGATTGCTTCAGGCCCTAGTGTGGTTCTGGCATGGCACGCTGAGCCTTTGGTTAATTCCTCTTCCTGGTGGGAAATGAGAGTTGAGTTTGCCCGTCCAGACACCTCCAGCTAGTCTCTCATTGGTTCTCCCTATTCCTGTTCATTTTCCGCAGAAATTGCAAACTGGGCCAAACAGGAGGTTAAAGGCACTGACTCTCCAAGTGGGGAGAGTGTTAGTAAAGCGTCTGGAATGTTGCACCCGAGTACCAGGGGACGAAAACTGAGACGCATTTGAACACGTTTCCCGATCACACGGTGGATCATACTCTGGGTTCCACATACATATTTTAGCTGAAGGAAGAATCCCTTAAACCTGGAGAGTTGAGAACCATGGAATGGGTACCATGCAATATGACTTCAAAGGGTCTGCATTTGCTCACCGAACCTCACCAATCCTATCACTGCTGCGTTTATGCCGCCGTACACACGCTTGATTCTCTTTCGGAGACATATAAATCCATAGGTTTTAAGATTCTTACTAGCCAGGTATATTCTTAGGCGTTTAATATGGGGTGTTGAGTCCACTTCGTTGAGCAAGCAGTAGCTCTTGTCTATTACATATTTGGCTTATGGAAAGGTATCTGTGCTAATTTCAATCTCTGGCTTTATGCAGCACCCCAACTCACCTTTCCCCTTAAGCAAGCATAAGTTGGTTTTCTACATTTGAGACCCTATTCTGTTTTGTAATTCAGTTCCTGTGTAGCCAAGTTTACATTCCGTGTATTAGTGATATCTTATGATGTTTCTTTTTCTGTGTGACTTATTTCACTTAGAATCATCGTACCTGAATCCACTCATTATGCTGCTACTGGCCTGGTGACATAGATTTCATTGCTGAGTGATATTGCCTTGTACGTAAGTACCACAACTTCTTTATCCATTTTTCGCTTTCTGCGATATTGACCTTGTACCGTAAACGAGGTTCTTGTAAACAGAGCCGTCCCAAACTTTGGGGTGGCTGTGTCTTTTTGATTTTAATTTCCCTAAGCTATAGGACCATAAGTGGAAGTGCCCCAGGCTCTGTTGCTTTGTTTTTTAGATGTTTCAGGAAACACCATACACTTCTCCAGAGTGGCTGTTGGCAATTTACATCCCGCCCATCAGCATAAGAAGGCTCCCAGTTCTCCATGGCCTGTCCTGCCTTTCTGGATTTTACACTTTTTTCAGATGGCCCTTTTGACCGGGGGGGCAGTGAGACTTCATTGTAGTGCAGATTTCCTTTGCAAGCTTGCTTGGTTGGCCAAAAAGGGCGTATGCGTTTTTTCCTGAATATATTCAGGAAAAAACGCATACGCCCTTTTTGGCCAAGTGCATCATTGTGGACGTTCTGCCTCTTTTCCCATGCTTTACATGCAATTCCAGTCTACCTCCTGAAATCGGTTTCCTGCAATTCTGCCCCGCTTTCAAGTCCTCTTGGCAGCCTTACTTCAATATATTTTTGGACGATAGCTGTCATTTATAACTCTGCAGGTTTGTGAATTACAGGGCCCCTGAGCTCCTTTCTTCAACTCGCTTTCTTGTGAGCTGGCCGCAATACCGCAGGATTGCTTCAGGCCCTAGTGTGGTTCCGGCATGGCACGCTGAGCCTTTGGTTAATTCCTCTTCCTGGTGGGAAATGAAAGTTAAATTTGCCCGTCCAGACACCTCCAGCTAGTCTCTCATTGGTTCTCCCTATTCCTGTTCATTTTCCGCAGAAATTGCAAACTGGGCCAAACAGGAGGTTAAAGGCACTGACTCTCCAAGTGGGGAGAGTGTTAGTAAAGCGTCTGGAATGTTGCACCCGAGTACCAGGGGACGAAAACTGATACACATTTGAACACGTTTCCCGATCACACGGTGGATCATACTCTGGGTTCCACATGCATGTTTTAGCTGCAGGAAGAATCCCTTAAACCTGGAGAGTTGAGAACCATGGAATGGGTACCATGCAATATGACTTCAAAGGGTCTGCATTTGCTCACCGAACCTCACCAATCCTATCACTGCTGCGTTTATGCCGCTGTACACACGCTTGATTCTCTTTCGGAGACATATAAATCCATAGGTTTTAAGATTCTTACTAGTCAGGTATATTCTTAGGCGTTTAATATGGGGTGTTGAGTCCACTTCATTGAGCAAGCAGTAGCTCTTGTCTATTACATATTTGGCTTATGGAAAGGTATCTGTGCTAATTTCAATCTCTGGTTTTATGCAGCACCCCAACTCATCTTTCCCCTTAAGCAAGCATAAGTTGGTTTTCTACATTTGAGACCCTGTTCTGTTTTGTAATTCAGTTCCTGTGTAGCCAAGTTTACATTCCGTATATTAGTGATATCTAATGATGTTTCTTTTTCTGTGTGACTTATTTCACTTAGAATCATCGTACCTGAATCCGCTCATTATGCTGCTACTGGCCTGATGACATAGATTTCATTGCTGAGTGATATTGCCTTGTACGTAAGTACCACAACTTCTTTATCCATTTTTCGCTTTCTGCGATATTGACCTTGTACCGTAAACGAGGTTCTTGTAAACAGAGCCGTCCCAAACTTTGGGGTGGCTGTGTCTTTTTGATTTTAATTTCCCTGATCTATAGGACCATAAGTGGAAGTGCCCTAGGCTCTGTTGCTTTGTTTTTTAGATGTTTCAGGAAACACCATACACTTCTCCAGAGTGGCTGTTGGCAATTTACATCCCGCCCATCAGCATAAGAAGGCTCCCAGTTCTCCATGGCCTGTCCTGCCTTTCTGGATTTTACACTTTTTTCAGATGGCCCTTTTGACCGGGGGGCAGTGAGACTTCATTGTAGTGCAGATTTCCTTTGCAAGCTTGCTTGGTTGGCCAAAAAGGGCGTATGCGTTTTTTCCTGAATATATTCAGGAAAAAACGCATACGCCCTTTTTGGCCAAGTGCATCATTGTGGACGTTCTGCCTCTTTTCCCATGCTTTACATGCAATTCCAGTCTACCTCCTGAAATCGGTTTCCTGCAATTCTGCCCCGCTTTCAAGTCCTCTTGGCAGCCTTACTTCAATATATTTTTGGACGATAGCTGTCATTTATACCTCTGCAGGTTTGTGAATTACAGGGCCCCTGAGCTCCTTTCTTCAACTCGCTTTCTTGTGAGCTGGCCGCAATACCGCAGGATTGCTTCAGGCCCTAGTGTGGTTCCGGCATGGCACGCTGAGCCTTTGGTTAATTCCTCTTCCTGGTGGGAAATGAGAGTTAAATTTGCCCGTCCAGACACCTCCAGCTAGTCTCTCATTGGTTCTCCCTATTCCTGTTCATTTTCCGCAGAAATTGCAAACTGGGCCAAACAGGAGGTTAAAGGCACTGACTCTCCAAGTGGGGAGAGTGTTAGTAAAGCGTCTGGAATGTTGCACCCGAGTACCAGGGGACGAAAACTGATACACATTTGAACACGTTTCCCGATCACACGGTGGATCATACTCTGGGTTCCACATGCATGTTTTAGCTGCAGGAAGAATCCCTTAAACCTGGAGAGTTGAGAACCATGGAATGGGTACCATGCAATATGACTTCAAAGGGTCTGCATTTGCTCACCGAACCTCACCAATCCTATCACTGCTGCGTTTATGCCGCTGTACACACGCTTGATTCTCTTTCGGAGACATATAAATCCATAGGTTTTAAGATTCTTACTAGTCAGGTATATTCTTAGGCGTTTAATATGGGGTGTTGAGTCCACTTCATTGAGCAAGCAGTAGCTCTTGTCTATTACATATTTGGCTTATGGAAAGGTATCTGTGCTAATTTCAATCTCTGGTTTTATGCAGCACCCCAACTCATCTTTCCCCTTAAGCAAGCATAAGTTGGTTTTCTACATTTGAGACCCTGTTCTGTTTTGTAATTCAGTTCCTGTGTAGCCAAGTTTACATTCCGTATATTAGTGATATCTAATGATGTTTCTTTTTCTGTGTGACTTATTTCACTTAGAATCATCGTACCTGAATCCGCTCATTATGCTGCTACTGGCCTGATGACATAGATTTCATTGCTGAGTGATATTGCCTTGTACGTAAGTACCACAACTTCTTTATCCATTTTTCGCTTTCTGCGATATTGACCTTGTACCGTAAACGAGGTTCTTGTAAACAGAGCCGTCCCAAACTTTGGGGTGGCTGTGTCTTTTTGATTTTAATTTCCCTGATCTATAGGACCATAAGTGGAAGTGCCCTAGGCTCTGTTGCTTTGTTTTTTAGATGTTTCAGGAAACACCATACACTTCTCCAGAGTGGCTGTTGGCAATTTACATCCCGCCCATCAGCATAAGAAGGCTCCCAGTTCTCCATGGCCTGTCCTGCCTTTCTGGATTTTACACTTTTTTCAGATGGCCCTTTTGACCGGGGGGCAGTGAGACTTCATTGTAGTGCAGATTTCCTTTGCAAGCTTGCTTGGTTGGCCAAAAAGGGCGTATGCGTTTTTTCCTGAATATATTCAGGAAAAAACGCATACGCCCTTTTTGGCCAAGTGCATCATTGTGGACGTTCTGCCTCTTTTCCCATGCTTTACATGCAATTTCAGTCTACCTCCTGAAATCGGTTTCCTGCAATTCTGCCCCGCTTTCAAGTCCTCTTGGCAGCCTTACTTCAATATATTTTTGGACGATAGCTGTCATTTATAACTCTGCAGGTTTGTGAATTACAGGGCCCCTGAGCTCCTTTCTTCAACTCGCTTTCTTGTGAGCTGGCCGCAACACCGCAGGATTGCTTCAGGCCCTAGTGTGGTTACGGCATGGCTCGCTGAGCCTTTGGTTAATTCCTCTTCCTGGTGGGAAATGAGAGTTAAATTTGCCCGTCCAGACACCTCCAGCTAGTCTCTCATTGGTTCTCCCTATTCCTGTTCATTTTCCGCAGAAATTGCAAACTGGGCCAAACAGGAGGTTAAAGGCACTGACTCTCCAAGTGGGGAGAGTGTTAGTAAAGCGTCTGGAATGTTGCACCCGAGTACCAGGGGACGAAAACTGATACACATTTGAACACGTTTCCCGATCACACGGTGGATCATACTCTGGGTTCCACATGCATGTTTTAGCTGCAGGAAGAATCCCTTAAACCTCGAGAGTTGAGAACCATGGAATGGGTACCATGCAATATGACTTCAAAGGGTCTGCATTTGCTCACCGAACCTCACCAATCCTATCACTGCTGCGTTTATGCCGCTGTACACACGCTTGATTCTCTTTCGGAGACATATAAATCCATAGGTTTTAAGATTCTTACTAGTCAGGTATATTCTTAGGCGTTTATTATGGGGTGTTGAGTCCACTTCGTTGAGCAAGCAGTAGCTCTTGTCTATTACATATTTGGCTTATGGAAAGGTATCTGTGCTAATTTCAATCTCTGGTTTTATGCAGCACCCCAACTCACCTTTCCCCTTAAGCAAGCATAAGTTGGTTTTCTACATTTGAGACCCTGTTCTGTTTTGTAATTCAGTTCCTGTGTAGCCAAGTTTACATTCCGTATATTAGTGATATCTAATGATGTTTCTTTTTCTGTGTGACTTATTTCACTTAGAATCATCGTACCTGAATCTGCTCATTATGCTGCTACTGGCCTGATGACATAGATTTCATTGCTGAGTGATATTGCCTTGTACGTAAGTACCACAACTTCTTTATCCATTTTTTGCTTTCTGCGATATTGACCTTGTACCGTAAACGAGGTTCTTGTAAACAGAGCCGTCCGAAACTTCGGGGTGGCTGTGTTTTTGATTTTAATTTCCCTAAGCTATAGGACCATAAGTGGAAGTGCCCTAGGCTCTGTTGGTTTGTTTTTTAGATGTTTCAGGAAACACCATACACTTCTCCAGAGTGGCTGTTGGCAATTTACATCCCGACCATCAGCATAAGAAGGCTCCCAGTTCTCCATGGCCTGTCCTGCCTTTCTGGATTTTACACTTTTTTCAGATGGCCCTTTTGACCGGGGGGCAGTGAGACTTCATTGTAGTGCAGATTTCCTTTGCAAGCTTGCTTGGTTGGCCAAAAAGGGCGTATGCGTTTTTTCCTGAATATATTCAGGAAAAAACGCATACGCCCTTTTTGGCCAAGTGCATCATTGTGGACGTTCTGCCTCTTTTCCTATGCTTTACATGCAATTCCAGTCTACCTCCTGAAATCGGTTTCCTGCAATTCTGCCCCGCTTTCAAGTCCTCTTGGCAGCCTTACTTCAATATATTTTTGGACGATAGCTGTCATTTATAACTCTGCAGGTTTGTGAATTACAGGGCCCCTGAGCTCCTTTCTTCAACTCGCTTTCTTGTGAGCTGGCCGCAACACCGCAGGATTGCTTCAGGCCCTAGTGTGGTTCCGGCATGGCTCGCTGAGCCTTTGGTTAATTCCTCTTCCTGGTGGGAAATGAGAGTTAAATTTGCCCATCCAGACACCTCCAGCTAGTCTCTCATTGGTTCTCCCTATTCCTGTTCATTTTCCACAGAAATTGCAAACTGGGCCAAACAGGAGGCTAAAGGCACTGACTCTCCAAGTGGGGAGAGTGTTAGTAAAGCGTCTAGAATGTTGCACCCGAGTACCAGGGGACGAAAACTGAGACACATTTGAACACGTTTCCCGATCACACGGTGGATCATACTCTGGGTTCCACATGCATGTTTTAGCTGAAGGAAGAATCCCTTAAACCTGGGGAGTTGAGAACCATGGAATGGGTACCATGCAATATGACTTCAAAGGGTCTGCATTTGCTCACCGAACCTCACCAATCCTATCACTGCTGCGTTTATGCCGCTGTACACACGCTTGATTCTCTTTCGGAGACATATAAATCCATAGGTTTTAAGATTCTTACTAGTCAGGTATATTCTTAGGCGTTTAATATGGGGTGTTGAGTCCACTTCATTGAGCAAGCAGTAGCTCTTGTCTATTACATATTTGCCTTATGGAAAGGTATCTGTGTTAATTTCAATCTCTGTTTTTATGCAGCACCCCAACTCACCTTTCCCCTTAAGCAAGCATAAGTTGGTTTTCTACATTTGAGACCCTGTTCTGTTTTGTAATTCAGTTCCTGTGTAGCCAAGTTTACATTCCGTATATTAGTGATATCTAATGATGTTTCTTTTTCTGTGTGACTTATTTCACTTAAAATCATCGTACCTGAATCCGCTCATTATGCTGCTACTGGCCTGATGACATAGATTTCATTGCTGAGTGATATTGCCTTGTATGTAAGTACCACAACTTCTTTATCCATTTTTCGCTTTCTGCGATATTGACCTTGTACCGTAAACGAGGTTCTTGTAAACAGAGCCGTCCCAAACTTTGGGGTGGCTGTGTCTTTTTGATTTTAATTTCCCTGATCTATAGGACCATAAGTGGAAGTGCCCTAGGCTCTGTTGCTTTGTTTTTTAGATGTTTCAGGAAACACCATACACTTCTCCAGAGTGGCTGTTGGCAATTTACATCCCGCCCATCAGCATAAGAAGGCTCCCAGTTCTCCATGGCCTGTCCTGCCTTTCTGGATTTTACACTTTTTTCAGATGGCCCTTTTGACCGGGGGGCAGTGCGACTTCATTGTAGTGCAGATTTCCTTTGCAAGCTTGCTTGGTTGGCCAAAAAGGGCGTATGCGTTTTTTCCTGAATATATTCAGGAAAAAACGCAAACGCCCTTTTTGGCCAAGTGCATCATTGTGGACGTTCTGCCTCTTTTCCTATGCTTTACATGCAATTCCAGTCTACCTCCTGAAATCGGTTTCCTGCAATTCTGCCCCGCTTTCAAGTCCTCTTGGCAGCCTTACTTCAATATATTTTTGGACGATAGCTGTCATTTATAACTCTGCAGGTTTGTGAATTACAGTGCCCCTGAGCTCCTTTCTTCAACTCGCTTTCTTGTGAGCTGGCCGCAACACCGCAGGATTGCTTCAGGCCCTAGTGTGGTTCCGGCATGGCTCGCTGAGCCTTTGGTTAATTCCTCTTCCTGGTGGGAAATGAGAGTTAAATTTGCCCTTCCAGACACCTCCAGCTAGTCTCTCATTGGTTCTCCCTATTCCTGTTCATTTTCCGCAGAAATTGCAAACTGGGCCAAACAGGAGGTTAAAGGCACTGACTCTCCAAGTGGGGAGAGTGTTAGTAAAGCGTCTGGAATGTTGCACCCGAGTACCAGGGGACGAAAACTGAGACACATTTGAACACGTTTCCCGATCACACGGTGGATCATACTCTGGGTTCCACATGCATGTTTTAGCTGCAGGAAGAATCCCTTAAACCTGGAGAGTTGAGAACCATGGAATGGGTACCATGCAATATGACTTCAAAGGGTCTGCATTTGCTCACCGAACCTCACCAATCCTATCACTGCTGCGTTTATGCCGCTGTACACACGCTTGATTCTCTTTCGGAGACATATAAATCCATAGGTTTTAAGATTCTTACTAGTCAGGTATATTCTTAGGTGTTTAATATGGGGTGTTGAGTCCACTTCATTGAGAAAGCAGTAGCTCTTGTCTATTACATATTTGGCTTATGGAAAGGTATCTGTGTTAATTTCAATCTCTGGTTTTATGCAGCACCCCAACTCACCTTTCCCCTTAAGCAAGCAAAAGTTGGTTTTCTACATTTGAGACCCTGTTCTGTTTTGTAATTCAGTTCCTGTGTAGCCAAGTTTACATTCCGTATATTAGTGATATCTAATGATGTTTCTTTTTCTGTGTGACTTATTTCACTTAGAATCATCGTACCTGAATCCGCTCATTATGCTGCTACTGGCCTGATGACATAGATTTCATTGCTGAGTGATATTGCCTTGTACGTAAGTACCACAACTTCTTTATCCATTTTTCGCTTTCTGCGATATTGACCTTGTACCGTAAACGAGGTTCTTGTAAACAGAGCTGTCCCAAACTTTGGGGTGGCTGTGTCTTTTTGATTTTAATTTCCCTAATCTATAGGACCATAAGTGGAAGTGCCCTAGGCTCTGTTGCTTTGTTTTTTAGATGTTTCAGGAAACACCATACACTTCTCCAGAGTGGCTGTTGGCAATTTACATCCCGCCCATCAGCATAAGAAGGCTCCCAGTTCTCCATGGCCTGTCCTGCCTTTCTGGATTTTACACTTTTTTCAGATGGCCCTTTTGACCAGGGGGCAGTGAGACTTCATTGTAGTGCAGATTTCCTTTGCAAGCTTGCTTGGTTGGCCAAAAAGGGCGTATGCGTTTTTTCCTGAATATATTCAGGAAAAAACGCATGCACCCTTTTTGGCCAACTGCATCATTGTGGATGTTCTGCCTCTTTTCCTATGCTTTACATGCAATTCCAGTCTACCTCCTGAAATCGGTTTCCTGCAATTGTGCCCCGCTTTCAAGTCCTCTTGGCAGCCTTACTTCAATATATTTTTGGACGATAGCTGTCATTTATACCTCTGCAGGTTTGTGAATTACAGGGCCCCTGAGCTCCTTTCTTCAACTCGCTTTCTTGTGAGCTGGCCGCAATACCGCAGGATTGCTTCAGGCCCTAGTGTGGTTCCGGCATGGCACGCTGAGCCTTTGGTTAATTCCTCTTCCTGGTGGGAAATGAGAGTTAAATTTGCCCGTCCAGACACCTCCAGCTAGTCTCTCATTGGTTCTCCCTATTCCTGTTCATTTTCCGCAGAAATTGCAAACTGGGCCAAACAGGAGGTTAAAGGCACTGACTCTCCAAGTGGGGAGAGTGTTAGTAAAGCGTCTGGAATGTTGCACCCGAGTACCAGGGGACGAAGACTGAGACACATTTGAACACGTTTCCCGATCACACGGTGGATCATACTGTGGGTTCCACATGCATGTTTTAGCTGAAGGAAGAATCCCTTAAACCTGGAGAGTTGAGAACCATGGAATGGGTACCATGCAATATGACTTCAAAGGGTCTGCATTTGCTCACCGAACCTCACCAATCCTATCACTGCTGCGTTTATGCCGCTGTACACACGCTTGATTCTCTTTCGGAGACATATAAATCCATAGGTTTTAAGATTCCTACTAGTCAGGTATATTCTTAGGCGTTTAATATGGGGTGTTGAGTCCACTTCATTGAGAAAGCAGTAGCTCTTGTCTATTACATATTTGGCTTATGGAAAGGTATCTGTGTTAATTTCAATCTCTGGTTTTATGCAGCACCCCAACTCACCTTTCCCCTTAAGCAAGCAAAAGTTGGTTTTCTACATTTGAGACCCTGTTCTGTTTTGTAATTCAGTTCCTGTGTAGCCAAGTTTACATTCCGTATATTAGTGATATCTAATGATGTTTCTTTTTCTGTGTGACTTATTTCACTTAGAATCATCGTACCTGAATCCACTCATTATGCTGCTACTGGCCTGATGACATAGATTTCATTGCTGAGTGATATTGCCTTGTACGTAAGTACCACAACTTCTTTATCCATTTTTCGCTTTCTGCGATATTGACCTTGTACCGTAAACGAGGTTCTTGTAAACAGAGCCGTCCCAAACTTTGGGGTGGCTGTGTCTTTTTGATTTTAATTTCCCTAATCTATAGGACCATAAGTGGAAGTGCCCTAGGCTCTGTTGCTTTGTTTTTTAGATGTTTCAGGAAACACCATACACTTCTCCAGAGTGGCTGTTGGCAATTTACATCCCGCCCATCAGCATAAGAAGGCTCCCAGTTCTCCATGGCCTGTCCTGCCTTTCTGGATTTTACACTTTTTTCAGATGGCCCTTTTGACCGGGGGGCAGTGAGACTTCATTGTAGTGCAGATTTCCTTTGCAAGCTTGCTTGGTTGGCCAAAAAGGGCGTATGCGTTTTTTCCTGAATATATTCAGGAAAAAACGCATACGCCCTTTTTGGCCAAGTGCATCACTGTGGACGTTCTGCCTCTTTTCCTATGCTTTACATGCAATTCCAGTCTACCTCCTGAAATCGGTTTCCTGCAATTCTGCCCCGCTTTCAAGTCCTCTTGGCAGCCTTACTTCAATATATTTTTGGACGATAGCTGTCATTTATAACTCTGCAGGTTTGTGAATTACAGTGCCCCTGAGCTCCTTTCTTCAACTCGCTTTCTTGTGAGCTGGCCGCAACACCGCAGAATTGCTTCAGGCCCTAGTGTGGTTCCGGCATGGCTCGCTGAGCCTTTGGTTAATTCCTCTTCCTGGTGGGAAATGAGAGTTAAATTTGCCCATCCAGACACCTCCAGCTAGTCTCTCATTGGTTCTCCCTATTCCTGTTCATTTTCCGCAGAAATTGCAAACTGGGCCAAACAGGAGGTTAAAGGCACTGACTCTCCAAGTGGGGAGAGTGTTAGTAAAGAGTCTGGAATGTTGCACCCGAGTACCAGGGGACGAAAACTGAGACACATTTGAACACGTTTCCCGATCACACGGTGGATCATACTGTGGGTTCCACATGCATGTTTTAGCTGAAGGAAGAATCCCTTAAACCTGGAGAGTTGAGAACCATGGAATGGGTACCATGCAATATGACTTCAAAGGGTCTGCATTTGCTCACCGAACCTCACCAATCCTATCACTGCTGCGTTTATGCCGCTGTACACACGCTTGATTCTCTTTCGGAGACATATAAATCCATAGGTTTTAAGATTCCTACTAGTCAGGTATATTCTTAGGCGTTTAATATGGGGTGTTGAGTCCACTTCATTGAGAAAGCAGTAGCTCTTGTCTATTACATATTTGGCTTATGGAAAGGTATCTGTGTTAATTTCAATCTCTGGTTTTATGCAGCACCCCAACTCACCTTTCCCCTTAAGCAAGCAAAAGTTGGTTTTCTACATTTGAGACCCTGTTCTGTTTTGTAATTCAGTTCCTGTGTAGCCAAGTTTACATTCCGTATATTAGTGATATCTAATGATGTTTCTTTTTCTGTGTGACTTATTTCACTTAGAATCATCGTACCTGAATCCACTCATTATGCTGCTACTGGCCTGATGACATAGATTTCATTGCTGAGTGATATTGCCTTGTACGTAAGTACCACAACTTCTTTATCCATTTTTCGCTTTCTGCGATATTGACCTTGTACCGTAAACGAGGTTCTTGTAAACAGAGCCGTCCCAAACTTTGGGGTGGCTGTGTCTTTTTGATTTTAATTTCCCTAATCTATAGGACCATAAGTGGAAGTGCCCTAGGCTCTGTTGCTTTGTTTTTTAGATGTTTCAGGAAACACCATACACTTCTCCAGAGTGGCTGTTGGCAATTTACATCCCGCCCATCAGCATAAGAAGGCTCCCAGTTCTCCATGGCCTGTCCTGCCTTTCTGGATTTTACACTTTTTTCAGATGGCCCTTTTGACCGGGGGGCAGTGAGACTTCATTGTAGTGCAGATTTCCTTTGCAAGCTTGCTTGGTTGGCCAAAAAGGGCGTATGCGTTTTTTCCTGAATATATTCAGGAAAAAACGCATACGCCCTTTTTGGCCAAGTGCATCACTGTGGACGTTCTGCCTCTTTTCCTATGCTTTACATGCAATTCCAGTCTACCTCCTGAAATCGGTTTCCTGCAATTCTGCCCCGCTTTCAAGTCCTCTTGGCAGCCTTACTTCAATATATTTTTGGACGATAGCTGTCATTTATAACTCTGCAGGTTTGTGAATTACAGTGCCCCTGAGCTCCTTTCTTCAACTCGCTTTCTTGTGAGCTGGCCGCAACACCGCAGGATTGCTTCAGGCCCTAGTGTGGTTCCGGCATGGCTCGCTGAGCCTTTGGTTAATTCCTCTTCCTGGTGGGAAATGAGAGTTAAATTTGCCCATCCAGACACCTCCAGCTAGTCTCTCATTGGTTCTCCCTATTCCTGTTCATTTTCCGCAGAAATTGCAAACTGGGCCAGACAGGAGGTTAAAGGCACTGACTCTCCAAGTGGGGAGAGTGTTAGTAAAGAGTCTGGAATGTTGCACCCGAGTACCAGGGGACGAAAACTGAGACACATTTGAACACGTTTCCCGATCACACGGTGGATCATACTGTGGGTTCCACATGCATGTTTTAGCTGAAGGAAGAATCCCTTAAACCTGGAGAGTTGAGAACCATGGAATGGGTACCATGCAATATGACTTCAAAGGGTCTGCATTTGCTCACCGAACCTCACCAATCCTATCACTGCTGCGTTTATGCCGCTGTACACACGCTTGATTCTCTTTCGGAGACATATAAATCCATAGGTTTTAAGATTCTTACTAGTCAGGTATATTCTTAGGCGTTTAATATGGGATGTTGAGTCCACTTCGTTGAGCAAGCAGTAGCTCTTGTCTATTACATATTTGGCTTATGGAAAGGTATCTGTGCTAATTTCAATCTCTGGTTTTATGCAGCACCCCAACTCACCTTTCCCCTTAAGCAAGCATAAGTTGGTTTTCTACATTTGAGACCCTATTCTGCTTTGTAATTCAGTTCCTGTGTAGCCAAGTTTACATTCCGTGTATTAATGATACCTTATGATGTTTCTTTTTCTGTGTGACTTATTTCACTTAGAATCATCGTACCTGAATCCGCTCATTATGCTGCTACTGGCCTGATGACATAGATTTCATTGCTGAGTGATATTGCATTGTACGTAAGTACCACAAATTCTTTATCCATTTTTTGCTTTCTGCGATATTGAACTTGTACCGTAAACGAGGTTCTTGTAAACAGAGCCGTCCCAAACTTTGGGGTGGCTGTGTGTTTTTGATTTTAATTTCCCTAAGCTATAGGACCATAAGTGGAAGTGCCCTAGGCTCTGTTGCTTTGTTTTTTGATGTTTCAGGAAACACCATACACTTCTCCAGAGTGGCTGTTGGCAATTTACATCCCGCCCATCAGCATAAGAAGGCTCCCAGTTCTCCATGGCCTGTCCTGCCTTTCTGGATTTTACACTTTTTTCAGATGGCCCTTTTGGCTGGGGGGCAGTGAGACTTCATTGTAGTGCAGATTTCCTTTGCAAGCTTGCTTGGTTGGCCAAAAAGGGCGTATGCGTTTTTTCCTGAATATATTCAGGAAAAAACGCATACGCCGTTTTTGGCCAAGTGCATCATTGTGGACGTTCTGCCTCATTTCCTATGGTTTACATGCAATTCCAGTCTACCTCCTGAAATCGGTTTCCTGCAATTCTGCCCCGCTTTCAAGTCCTCTTGGCAGCCTTACTTCAATATATTTTTGGATGATAGCTGTCATTTATAACTCTGCAGGTTTGTGAATTACAGGGCCCCTGAGCTCCTTTCTTCAACTCGCTATCTTGTGAGCTGGCCGCAACACCGCAGGATTACTTCAGGCCCTAGTGTGGTTCCGGCATGGCACGCTGAGCCTTTGGTTAATTCCTCTTCCTGGTGGGAAATGAGAGTTAAATTTGCCCGTCCAGACACCTCCAGCTAGTCTCTCATTGGTTCTCCCTATTCCTGTTCATTTTCCGCAGAAATTGCAAACTGGGCCAAACAGGAGGTTAAAGGCACTGACTCTCCAAGTGGGGAGAGTGTTAGTAAAGCGTCTGGAATGTTGCACCCGAGTACCAGGGGACGAAAACTGAGACACATTTGAACACGTTTCCCGATCACACGGTGGATCATACTCTGGGTTCCACATGCATGTTTTAGCTGAAGGAAGAATCCCTTTAACCTGGAGAGTTGAGAACCATGGAATGGGTACCATGCAATATGACTTCAAAGGGTCTGCATTTGCTCACCGAACCTCACCAATCCTATCACTGCTGCGTTTATGCCGCTGTACACACGCTTGATTCTCTTTCGGAGACATATAAATCCATAGGTTTTAAGATTCTTACTAGTCAGGTATATTCTTAGGCGTTTAATATGGGGTGTTGAGTCCACTTCGTTGAGCAAGCAGTAGCTCTTGTCTATTACATATTTGGCTTATGGAAAGGTATCTGTGCTAATTTCAATCTCTGGTTTTATGCAGCACCCCAACTCACCTTTCCCCTTAAGCAAGCATAAGTTGGTTTTCTACATTTGAGACCCTGTTCTGCTTTGTAATTCTGTTCCTGTGTAGCCAAGTTTACATTCCGTGTATTAGTGATACCTTATGATGTTTCTTTTTCTGTGTGACTTATTTCACTTAGAATCATCGTACCTGAATCCGCTCATTATGCTGCTACTGGCCTGATGACATAGATTTCATTGCTGAGTGATATTGCATTGTACGTAAGTACCACAACTTCTTTATCCATTTTTCGCTTTCTGCGATATTGAACTTGTACCATAAAGGAGGTTCTTGTAAACAGAGCCGTCCCAAACTTTGGGGTGGCTGTGTCTTTTTGATTTTAATTTCCCTAAGCTATAGGACCATAAGTGGAAGTGCCCTAGGCTCTGTTGCGTTGTTTTTTGATGTTTCAGGAAACACCATACACTTCTCCAGAGTGGCTGTTGGCAATTTACATCCCGCCCATCAGCATAACAAGGCTCCCAGTTCTCCATGGCCTGTCCTGCCTTTCTGGATTTTACACTTTTTTCAGATGGCCCTTTTGGCCGGGGGGCAGTGAGACTTCATTGTAGTGCAGATTTCCTTTGCAAGCTTGCTTGGTTGGCCAAAAAGGGCGTATGCGTTTTTTCCTGAATATATTCAGGAAAAAACGCATACGCCCTTTTTGGCCAAGTGCATCATTGTGGACGTTCTGCCTCTTTTCCTATGCTTTACATGCAATTCCAGTCTACCTCCTGAAATCGGTTTCCTGCAATTCTGCCCCGCTTTCAAGTCCTCTTGGCAGCCTTACTTCAATATATTTTCGGACGATAGCTGTCATTTATAACTCTGCAGTTTTGTGAATTACAGGGCCCCTGAGCTCCTTTCTTCAACTCGCTATCTTGTGAGCTGGCCGCAACACCGCAGGATTGCTTCAGGCCCTAGTGTGGTTCCGGCATGGCTCGCTGAGCCTTTGGTTAATTCCTCTTCCTGGTGGGAAATGAGAGTTAAATTTGCCCATCCAGACACCTCCAGCTAGTCTCTCATTGGTTCTCCCTATTCCTGTTCATTTTCCGCAGAAATTGCAAACTGGGCCAAACAGGAGGTTAAAGGCACTGACTCTCCAAGTGGGGGAGTGTTAGTAAAGCGTCTGGAATGTTGCACCCGAGTACCAGGGGACGATAACTGAGACACATTTGAACACGTTTCCCGATCACACGGTGGATCATACTGTGGGTTCCACATGCATGTTTTAGCTGAAAGAAGAATCCCTTAAACCTGGAGAGTTGAGAACCATGGAATGGGTACCATGCAATATGACTTCAAAGGGTCTGCATTTGCTCACCGAACCTCACCAATCCTATCACTGCTGCGTTTATGCCGCTGTACACACGCTTGATTCTCTTTCGGAGACATATAAATCCATAGGTTTTAAGATTCTTACTAGTCAGGTATATTCTTAGGCGTTTAATATGGGGTGTTGCGTCCACTTCATTGAGGAAGCAGTAGCTCTTGTCTATTACATATTTGGCTTATGGAAAGGTATCTGTGTTAATTTCAATCTCTGGTTTTATGCAGCACCCCAACTCACCTTTCCCCTTAAGCAAGCATAAGTTGGTTTTCTACATTTGAGACACTGTTCTGTTTTGTAATTCAGTTCCTGTGTAGCCAAGTTTACATTCCGTATATTAGTGATATCTAATGATGTTTCTTTTTCTGTGTGACTTATTTCACTTAGAATCATCGTACCTGAATCCACTCATTATGCTGCTACTGGCCTGATGACATGGATTTCATTGCTGAGTGATATTGCCTTGTACGTAAGTACCACAACTTCTTTATCCATTTTTTGCTTTCTGCGATATTGACCTTGTACCGTAAACGAGGTTCTTGTAAACAGAGCCGTCCCAAACTTTGGGGTGGCTGTGTCTTTTTGATTTTAATTTCCCTAATCTATAGGACCATAAGTGGAAGTGCCCTAGGCTCTGTTGCTTTGTTTTTTAGATGTTTCAGGAAACACCATACACTTCTCCAGAGTGGCTGTTGGCAATTTACATCCCGCCCATCAGCATAAGAAGGCTCCCAGTTCTCCATGGCCTGTCCTGCCTTTCTGGATTTTACACTTTTTTCAGATGGCCCTTTTGACCGGGGGGCAGTGAGACTTCATTGTAGTGCAGATTTCCTTTGCAAGCTTGCTTGGTTGGCCAAAAAGGGCGCATGCGTTTTTTCCTGAATATATTCAGTAAAAAACGCATGCGCCCTTTTTGGCCAAGTGCATCATTGTGGACGTTCTGCCTCTTTTCCTATGCTTTACATGCAATTCCAGTCTACCTCCTGAAATCGGTTTCCTGCAATTCTGCCCCGCTTTCAAGTCCTCTTGGCAGCCTTACTTCAATATATTTTTGGACGATAGCTGTCATTTATAACTCTGCAGGTTTGTGAATTACAGGGCCCCTGAGCTCCTTTCTTCAACTCGCTATCTTGTGAGCTGGCCGCAACAGCGCAGGATTGCTTCAGGCCCTAGTGTGGTTCCGGCATGGCACGCTGAGCCTTTGGTTAATTCCTCTTCCTGGTGGGAAATGAGAGTTAAATTTGCCCGTCCAGACACCTCCAGCTTGTCTCTCATTGGTTCTCCCTATTCGTGTTCATTTTCCGCAGAAATTGCAAACTGGGCCAAACAGGAGGTTAAAGGCACTGACTCTCCAAGTGGGGAGAGTGTTAGTAAAGCGTGTGGAATGTTGCACCCGAGTACCAGGGGACGAAAACTGAGACACATTTGAACACGTTTCCCGATCACACGGTGGATCATACTGTGGGTTCCACATGCATGTTTTAGCTGAAGGAAGAATCCCTTAAACCTGGAGAGTTGAGAACCATGGAATGGGTACCATGCAATATGACTTCAAAGGGTCTGCATTTGCACACCGAACCTCACCAATCCTATCACTGCTGCGTTTATGCCGCTGTACACACGCTTGATTCTCTTTCGGAGACATATAAATCCATAGGTTTTAAGATTCTTACTAGTCAGGTATATTCTTAGGCGTTTAATATGGGGTGTTGAGTCCACTTCATTGAGCAAGCAGTAGCTCTTGTCTATTACATATTTGGCTTATGGAAAGGTATCTGTGCTAATTTCAATCTCTGGTTTTATGCAGCACCCCACTCACCTTTCCCCTTAAGCAAGCATAAGTTGGTTTTCTACATTTGAGACCCTATTCTGTTTTGTAATTCAGTTCCTGTGTAGCCAAGTTTACATTCCGTGTATTAGTGATACCTTATGATGTTTCTTTTTCTGTGTGACTTATTTCACTTAGAATCATCGTACCTGAATCCACTCATTATGCTGCTACTGGCCTGATGACATAGATTTCATTGCTGAGTGATATTGCATTGTACGTAAGTACCACAACTGCTTTATCCATTTTTCGCTTTCTGCGATTTTGAACTTGTACAGTAAACGAGGTTCTTGTAAACAGAGCCGTCCCAAATTTTGGGGTGGCTGTGTCTTTTTGATTTTAATTTCCCTAAGCTATAGGACCATAAGTGGAGGTGCCCTAGGCTCAGTTTCTTTGTTTTTTAGATGTTTCAGGAAACACCATACACTTCTCCAGAGTGGCTGTTGGCAATTTACATCCCGCCCATCAGCATAAGAAGGCTCCCAGTTCTCCATGGCCTGTCCTGCCTTTCTGGATTTTACACTTTTTTCAGATGGCCCTTTTGGCCGGGGGGCAGTGAGACTTCATTGTAGTGCAGATTTCCTTTGCAAGCTTGCTTGGTTGGCCAAAAAGGGCGTATGCGTTTTTTCCTGAATATATTCAGGAAAAAACGCATACGCCCTTTTTGGCCAAGTGCATCATTGTGGACGTTCTGCCTCTTTTCCTATGCTTTACATGCAATTCCAGTCTACCTCCTGAAATCGGTTTCCTGCAATTCTGCCCCGCTTTCAAGTCCTCTTGGCAGCCTTACTTCAGTATATTTTTGGACGATAGCTGTCATTTATAACTCTGCAGGTTTGTGAATTACAGGGCCCCTGAGCTCCTTTCTTCAACTCGCTATCTTGTGAGCTGGCCGCAACACCGCAGGATTGCTTCAGGCCCTAGTGTGGTTCCGGCATGGCACGCTGAGCCTTTGATTAATTCCTCTTCCTGGTGGGAAATGAGAGTTAAATTTGCCCGTCCAGACACCTCCAGCTAGTCTCTCATTGGTTCTCCCTATTCCTGTTCCTTTTCCGCAGAAATTGCAAACTGGGCCAAACAGGAGGTTAAAGGCACTGACTCTCCAAGTGGGGAGAGTGTTAGTAAAGCGTCTGGAATGTTGCACCCGAGTACCAGGGGACGAAAACTGAGACACATTTGAACACGTTTCCCGATCACACGGTGGATCATACTCTGGGTTCCACATGCATGTTTTAGCTGAAGGAAGAATCCCTTAAACCTGGAGAGTTGAGAACCATGGAATGGGTACCATGCAATATGACTTCAAAGGGTCTGCATTTGCTCACCGAACCTCACCAATCCTATCACTGCTGCGTTTATGCCGCTGTACACATGCTTGATTCTCTTTCGGAGACATATAAATCCATAAGTTTTAAGATTCTTACTAGTCAAGTATATTCTTAGGCGTTTAATATGGGGTGTTGAGTCCACTTCGTTGAGCAAGCAGTAGCTCTTGTCTATTACATATTTGGCTTATGGAAAGGTATCTGTGCTAATTTCAATCTCTGGTTTTATGCAGCACCCCAACTCACCTTTCCCCTTAAGCAAGCATAAGTTGGTTTTCTACATTTGAGACCCTGTTCTGTTTTGTAATTCAGTTCCTGTGTAGCCAAGTTTACATTCCGTATATTAGTGATATCTAATGATGTTTCTTTTTCTGTGTGACTTATTTCACTTAGAATCATCGTACCTGAATCCACTCATTATGCTGCTACTGGCCTGATGACATAGATTTCATTGCTGAGTGATATTGCCTTGTACGTAAGTACCACAACTTCTTTATCCATTTTTCGCTTTCTGCGATATTGACCTTGTACCGTAAACGAGGTTCTTGTAAACAGAGCCGTCCCAAACTTTGGGGTGGCTGTGTCTTTTTGATTTTAATTTCCCTAATCTATAGGACCATAAGTGGAAGTGCCCTAGGCTCTGTTGCTTTGTTTTTTAGATGTTTCAGGAAACACCATACACTTCTCCAGAGTGGCTGTTGGCAATTTACATCCCGCCCATCAGCATAAGAAGGCTCCCAGTTCTCCATGGCCTGTCCTGCCTTTCTGGATTTTACACTTTTTTCAGATGGCCCTTTTGACCGGGGGGCAGTGAGACTTCATTGTAGTGCAGATTTCCTTTGCAAGCTTGCTTGGTTGGCCAAAAAGGGCGTATGCGTTTTTTCCTGAATATATTCAGGAAAAAACGCATACGCCCTTTTTGGCCAAGTGCATCATTGTGGACGTTCTGCCTCTTTTCCTATGCTTTACATGCAATTCCAGTCTACCTCCTGAAATCGGTTTCCTGCAATTCTGCCCCGCTTTCAAGTCCTCTTGGCAGCCTTACTTCAATATATTTTTGGACGATAGCTGTCATTTAGAACTCTGCAGGTTTGTGAATTACAGTGCCCCTGAGCTCCTTTCTTCAACTCGCTATCTTGTGAGCTGGCCGCAACACCGCAGGATTGCTTCAGGCCCTAGTGTGGTTCCGGCATGGCTCGCTGAGCCTTTGGTTAATTCCTCTTCCTGGTGGGAAATGAGAGTTAAATTTGCCCATCCAGACACCTCCAGTTAGTCTCTCATTGGTTCTCCCTATTCCTGTTCATTTTCCGCAGAAATTGCAAACTGGGCCAAACAGGAGGTTAAAGGCACTGACTCTCCAAGTGGGGAGAGTGTTAGTAAAGCGTCTGGAATGTTGCACCCGAGTACCAGGGGACGAAAACTGAGACACATTTGAACACGTTTCCCGATCACACGGTGGATCATACTGTGGGTTCCACATGCATGTTTTAGCTGAAGGAAGAATCCCTTAAACCTGGAGAGTTGAGAACCATGGAATGGGTACCATGCAATATGACTTCAAAGGGTCTGCATTTGCTCACCGAACCTCACCAATCCTATCACTGCTGCGTTTATGCCGCTGTACACACGCTTGATTCTCTTTCGGAGACATATAAATCCATAGGTTTTAAGATTCTTACTAGTCAGGTATATTCTTAGGCGTTTAATATGGGGTGTTGAGTCCACTTCGTTGAGCAAGCAGTAGCTCTTGTCTATTACATATTTGGCTTATGGAAAGGTATCTGTGCAAATTTCAATCTCTGGTTTTATGCAGCACCCCACTCACCTTTCCCCTTAAGCAAGCATAAGTTGGTTTTCTACATTTGAGACCCTATTCTGTTTTGTAATTCAGTTCCTGTGTAGCCAAGTTTACATTCCGTGTATTAGTGATACCTTATGATGTTTGTTTTTCTGTGTGACTTATTTCACTTAGAATCATCGTACCTGAATCCACTCATTATGCTGCTACTGGCCTGATGACATAGATTTCATTGCTGAGTGATATTGCATTGTACGTAAGTACCACAACTTCTTTATCCATTTTTCGCTTTCTGCGATTTTGAACTTGTACAGCAAACGAGGTTCTTGTAAACAGAGCCATCCCAAATTTTTGGGTGGCTGTGTCTTTTTGATTTTAATTTCCCTAAGCTATAGGACCATAAGTGGAGGTGCCCTAGGCTCTGTTGCTTTGTTTTTTAGATGTTTCAGGAAACACCATACACTTCTCCAGAGTGGCTGTTGGCAATTTACATCCCGCCCATCAGCATAAGAAGGCTCCCAGTTCTCCATGGCCTGTCCTGCCTTTCTGGATTTTACACTTTTTTCAGATGGCCCTTTTGACCGGGGGCAGTGAGACTTCATTGTAGTGCAGATTTCCTTTGCAAGCTTGCTTGGTTGGCCAAAAAGGGTGTATGCGTTTTTTCCTGAATATATTCAGGAAAAAACGCATGCGCCCTTTTTGGCCAAGTGCATCATTGTGGACGTTCTGCCGCTTTTCCTATGCTTTGCATGCAATTCCAGTCTGCCTCCTGAAATCGGTTTCCTGCAATTCTGCCCCGCTTTCAAGTCCTCTTGGCAGCCTTACTTCAATATATTTTTGGACGATAGCTGTCATTTATAACTCTGCAGGTTTGTGAATTACAGGGCCCCTGAGCTCCTTTCTTCAACTCGCTTTCTTGTGAGCTGGCCACAACACCGCAGGATTGCTTCAGGCCCTAGTGTGGTTCCGGCATTGCTCGTTGAGGCTTTGGTTAATTCCTCTTCTTGGTGGGAAATGAGAGTTAAATTTGCCCGTCCAGACACCTCCAGCTAGTCTCTCATTGGTTCTCCCTATTCCTGTTCCTTTTCCGCAGAAATTGCAAACTGGGCCAAACAGGAGGTTAAAGGCACTGACTCTCCAAGTGGGGAGAGTGTTAGTAAAGCGTCTGGAATGTTGCACCCGAGTACCAGGGGACGAAAACTGAGACACATTTGAACACGTTTCCCGATCACACGGTGGATCATACTCTGGGTTCCACATGCATGTTTTAGCTGAAGGAAGAATCCCTTAAACCTGGAGAGTTGAGAACCATGGAATGGGTACCATGCAATATGACTTCAAAGGGTCTGCATTTGCTCACCGAACCTCACCAATCCTATCACTGCTGCGTTTATGCCGCTGTACACACGCTTGATTCTCTTTCGGAGACATATAAATCCATAGGTTTTAAGATTCTTACTAGTCAGGTATATTCTTAGGCGTTTAATATGGGGTGTTGAGTCCACTTCGTTGAGCAAGCAGTAGCTCTTGTCTATTACATATTTGGCTTATGGAAAGGTATCTGTGCTAATTTCAATCTCTGGTTTTATGCAGCACCCCACTCACCTTTCCCCTTAAGCAAGCATAAGTTGGTTTTCTACATTTGAGACCCTATTCTGTTTTGTAATTCAGTTCCTGTGTAGCCAAGTTTACATTCCGTGTATTAGTGATATCTTATGATGTTTCTTTTTCTGTGTGACTTATTTCACTTAGAATCATCGTACCTGAATCCACTCATTATGCTGCTACTGGCCTGATGACATAGATTTCATTGCTGAGTGATATTGCATTGTACGTAAGTACCACAACTTCTTTATCCATTTTTCGCTTTCTGCGATTTTGAACTTGTACAGTAAACGAGGTTCTTGTAAACAGAGCCGTCCCAAATTTTTGGGTGGCTGTGTCTTTTTGATTTTAATTTCCCTAAGCTATAGGACCATAAGTGGAGGTGCCCTAGGCTCTGTTGCTTTGTTTTTTAGATGTTTCAGGAAACACCATACACTTCTCCATAGTGGCTGTTGGCAATTTACATCCCGCCCGTCAGCATAACAAGGCTACCAGTTCTCCATGGCCTGTCCTGCTTTTCTGGATTTTACACTTTTTTCAGATGGCCCTTTTGACCGGGGGCAGTGAGACTTCATTGTAGTGCAGATTACCTTTGCAAGCTTGCTTGGTTGGCCAAAAATGGCGTATGCGTTTTTTCCTGAATATATTCAGGAAAAAACGCATGCGCCCTTTTTGGCCAAGTGTATCATTGTGGACGTTCTGCCGCTTTTCCTATGCTTTGCATGCAATTCCAGTCTACCTCCTGAAATCGGTTTCCTGCAATTCTGCCCCGCTTTCAAGTCCTCTTGGCAGCCTTACTTCAATATATTTTTGGACGATAGCTGTCATTTATAACTCTGCAGGTTTGTGAATTACAGTGCCCCTGAGGTCCTTTCTTCAACTCGCTTTCTTGTGAGCTGGCCGCAACACCGCAGGATTGCTTCAGGCCCTAGTGTGGTTCCGGCATTGCTCGTTGAGCCTTTGGTTAATTCCTCTTCTTGGTGGGAAATGAGAGTTAAATTTGCCCGTCCAGACACCTCCAGCTAGTCTCTCATTGGTTCTCCCTATTCCTGTTCCTTTTCCGCAGAAATTGCAAACTGGGCCAAACAGGAGGTTAAAGGCACTGACTCTCCAAGTGGGGAGAGTGTTAGTAAAGCGTCTGGAATGTTGCACCCGAGTACCAGGGGATGAAAACTGAGACACATTTGAACACGTTTCCCGATCACACTGTGGATCATACTCTGGGTTCCACATGCATGTTTTAGCTGAAGGAAGAATCCCTTAAACCTGGAGAGTTGAGAACCATGGAATGGGTACCATGCAATATGACTTCAAAGGGTCTGCATTTGCTCACCGAAGCTCACCAATCCTATCACTGCTGCGTTTATGCCGCTGTACACACGCTTGATTCTCTTTCGGAGACATATAAATCCATAGGTTTTAAGATTCTTACTAGTCAGGTATATTCTTAGGCGTTTAATATGGGGTGTTGAGTCCACTTCGTTGAGCAAGCAGTAGCTCTTGTCTATTACATATTTGGCTTATGGAAAGGTATCTGTGCAAATTTCAATCTCTGGTTTTATGCAGCACCCCACTCACCTTTCCCCTTAAGCAAGCATAAGTTGGTTTTCTACATTTGAGACCCTATTCTGTTTTGTAATTCAGTTCCTGTGTAGCCAAGTTTACATTCCGTGTATTAGTGATACCTTATGATGTTTCTTTTTCTGTGTGACTTATTTCACTTAGAATCATCGTACCTGAATCCACTCATTATGCTGCTACTGGCCTGATGACATAGATTTCATTGCTGAGTGATATTGCATTGTACGTAAGTACCACAACTTCTTTATCCATTTTTCGCTTTCTGCGATTTTGAACTTGTACAGTAAACGAGGTTCTTGTAAACAGAGCCGTCCCAAATTTTTAGGTGGCTGTGTCTTTTTGATTTTAATTTCCCTAAGCTATAGGACCATAAGTGGAGGTGCCCTAGGCTCTGTTGCTTTGTTTTTTAGATGTTTCAGGAAACACCATACACTTCTACATAGTGGCTGTTAGCAATTTACATCCCGCCCATCAGCATAACAAGGCTACCAGTTCTCCATGGCCTGTCCTGCTTTTCTGGATTTTACACTTTTTTCAGATGGCCCTTTTGACCGGGGGCAGTGAGACTTCATTGTAGTGCAGATTACCTTTGCAAGCTTGCTTGGTTGGCCAAAAAGGGCGTATGCGTTTTTTCCTGAATATATTCAGGAAAAAACGCATGCGCCCTTTTTGGCCAAGTGTATCATTGTGGACGTTCTGCCGCTTTTCCTATGCTTTGCATGCAATTCCAGTCTACCTCCTGAAATCGGTTTCCTGCAATTCTGCCCCGCTTTCAAGTCCTCTTGGCAGCCTTACTTCAATATATTTTTGGACGATAGCTGTCATTTATAACTCTGCAGGTTTGTGAATTACAGTGCCCCTGAGGTCCTTTCTTCAACTCGCTTTCTTGTGAGCTGGCCGCAACACCGCAGGATTGCTTCAGGCCCTAGTGTGGTTCCGGCATTGCTCGTTGAGCCTTTGGTTAATTCCTCTTCTTGGTGGGAAATGAGAGTTAAATTTGCCCGTCCAGACACCTCCAGCTAGTCTCTCATTGGTTCTCCCTATTCCTGTTCCTTTTCCGCAGAAATTGCAAACTGGGCCAAACAGGAGGTTAAAGGCACTGACTCTCCAAGTGGGGAGAGTGTTAGTAAAGCGTCTGGAATGTTGCACCCGAGTACCAGGGGACGAAAACTGAGACACATTTGAACACGTTTCCCGATCACACGGTGGATCATACTCTGGGTTCCACATGCATGTTTTAGCTGAAGGAAGAATCCCTTAAACCTGGAGAGTTGAGAACCATGGAATGGGTACCATGCAATATGACTTCAAAGGGTCTGCATTTGCTCACCGAACCTCACCAATCCTATCACTGCTGCGTTTATGCCGCTGTACACACGCTTGATTCTCTTTCGGAGACATATAAATCCATAGGGTTTAAGATTCTTACTAGTCAGGTATATTCTTAGGCGTTTAATATGGGGTGTTGAGTCCACTTCGTTGAGCAAGCAGTAGCTCTTGTCTATTACATATTTGGCTTATGGAAAGGTATCTGTGCTAATTTCAATCTCTGGTTTTATGCAGCACCCCACTCACCTTTCCCCTTAAGCAAGCATAAGTTGGTTTTCTACATTTGAGACCCTATTCTGTTTTGTAATTCAGTTCCTGTGTAGCCAAATTTACATTCCGTGTATTAGTGATATCTTATGATGTTTCTTTTTCTGTGTGACTTATTTCACTTAGAATCATCGTACCTGAATCCACTCATTATGCTGCTACTGGCCTGATGACATAGATTTCATTGCTGAGTGATATTGCATTGTACGTAAGTACCACAACTTCTTTATCCATTTTTCGCTTTCTGCGATTTTGAACTTGTACAGTAAACGAGGTTCTTGTAAACAGAGCCGTCCCAAATTTTTGGGTGGCTGTGTCTTTTTGATTTTAATTTCCCTAAGCTATAGGACCATAAGTGGAGGTGCCCTAGGCTCTGTTGCTTTGTTTTTTAGATGTTTCAGGAAACACCATACACTTCTCCAGAGTGGCTGTTGGCAATTTACATCCCGCCCATCAGCATAACAAGGCTACCAGTTCTCCATGGCCTGTCCTGCTTTTCTGGATTTTACACTTTTTTCAGATGGCCCTTTTGACCGGGGGCAGTGAGACTTCATTGTAGTGCAGATTACCTTTGCAAGCTTGCTTGGTTGGCCAAAAAGGGCGTATGCGTTTTTTCCTGAATATATTCAGGAAAAAACGCATGCGCCCTTTTTGGCCAAGTGTATCATTGTGGACGTTCTGCCGCTTTTCCTATGCTTTGCATGCAATTCCAGTCTACCTCCTGAAATCGGTTTCCTGCAATTCTGCCCCGCTTTCAAGTCCTCTTGGCAGCCTTACTTCAATATATTTTTGGACGATAGCTGTCATTTATAACTCTGCAGGTTTGTGAATTACAGGGCCCCTGAGCTCCTTTCTTCAACTCGCTTTCTTGTGAGCTGGCCGCAACACCGCAGGATTGCTTCAGGCCCTAGTGTGGTTCCGGCATGGCACGCTGAGCCTTTGGTTAATTCCTCTTCCTGGTGGGAAATGAGAGTTGAATTTGCCCGTCCAGACACCTCCAGCTAGTCTCTCATTGGTTCTCCCTATTCCTGTTCATTTTCCGCAGAAATTGCAAACTGGGCCAAACAGGAGGTTAAAGGCACTGACTCTCCAAGTGGGGAGAGTGTTAGTAAAGCGTCTGGAATGTTGCCCCCGAGTACCAGGGGACGAAAACTGAGACGCATTTGAACACGTTTCCCGATCACACGGTCGATCATACTCTGGGTTCCACATACATGTTTTAGCTGAAGGAAGAATCCCTTAAACCTGGAGAGTTGAGAACCATGGAATGGGTACCATGCAATATGACTTCAAAGGGTCTGCATTTGTTCACCGAACCTCAACAATCCTATCACTGCTGCGTTTATGCCGCCGTACACACGCTTGATTCTCTTTCGGAGACATATAAATCCATAGGTTTTAAGATTCTTACTAGTCAGGTATATTCTTAGGCGTTTAATATGAGGTGTTGAGTCCACTTCGTTGAGCAAGCAGTAGCTCTTGTCTATTACATATTTGGCTTATGGAAAGGTATCTGTGCTAATTTCAATCTCTGGTTTTATGCAGCACCCCAACTCACCTTTCCCCTTAAGCAAGCATAAGTTGGTTTTCTACATTTGAGACCCTATTCTGTTTTGTAATTCAGTTCCTGTGTAGCCAAGTTTACATTCCGTGTATTAGTGATATCTTATGATGTTTCTTTTTCTGTGTGACTTATTTCACTTAGAATCATCGTACCTGAATCCACTCATTATGCTGCTACTGGCCTGATGACATAGATTTCATTGCTGAGTGATATTGCATTGTACGTAAGTACCACAACTTCTTTATCCCTTTTTTGCTTTCTGCGATATTGAACTTGTACCGTAAACGAGGTTCTTGTAAACAGAGCCGTCCCAAACTTTGGGGTGGCTGTGTCTTTTTGATTTTAATTTCCCTAAGCTATAGGACCATAAGTGGAAGTGCCCTAGGCTCTGTTGCTTTGTTTTTTAGATGTTTCAGGAAACACCATACACTTCTCCAGAGTGGCTGTTTGCAATTTACACCCCGCCCATCAGCATAAGAAGGCTCCTAGTTCTCCATGGCCTGTCCTGCCTTTCTGGATTTTACACTTTTTTCAGATGGCCCTTTTGACCGGGGGGCAGTGAGACTTCATTGTACTGCAGATTTCCTTTGCAAGCTTGCTTGGTTGGCCAAAAAGGGCGCATGCGTTTTTTCCTGAATATATTCAGGAAAAAACGCATGCGCCCTTTTTGGCCAAGTGCATCATTGTGGACGTTCTGCCTCTTTTCCTATGCTTTACATGCAATTCCAGTCTACCTCCTGAAATCGGTTTCCTGCAATTCTGCCCCGCTTTCAAGTCCTCTTGGCAGCCTTACTTCAATATATTTTTGGACGATAGCTGTCATTTAGAACTCTGCAGGTTTGTGAATTACAGGGCCCCTGAGCTCCTTTCTTCAACTCGCTTTCTTGTGAGCTGGCCGCAACAGCGCAGGATTGCTTCAGGCCCTAGTGTGTTTCCGGCATGGCACGCTGAGCCTTTGGTTAATTCCTCTTCCTGGTGGGAAATGAGAGTTGAATTTGCCCGTCCAGACACCTCCAGCTAGTCTCTCATTGGTTCTCCCTATTCCTGTTCATTTTCCGCAGAAATTGCAAACTGGGCCAAACAGGAGGTTAAAGGCACTGACTCTCCAAGTGGGGAGAGTGTTAGTAAAGCGTCTGGAATGTTGCACCCGAGTACCAGGGGACGAAAACTGAGACACATTTGAACACGTTTCCCGATCACACGGTGGATCATACTCTGGGTTCCACATGCATGTTTTAGCTGAAGGAAGAATCCCTTAAACCTGGAGAGTTGAGACCCATGGAATGGGTACCATGCAATATGATTTCAAAGGGTCTGCATTTGCTCACCGAACCTCACCAATCCTATCACTGCTGCGTTTATGCCGCCGTACGCACGCTTGATTCTCTTTCGGAGACATATAAATCCATAGGTTTTAAGATTCTTACTAGTCAGGTATATTCTTAGGCGTTTAATATGGGGTGTTGAGTCCACTTCGTTGAGCAAGCAGTAGCTCTTGTCTATTACATATTTGGCTTATGGAAAGGTATCTGTGCTAATTTCAATCTCTGGCTTTATGCAGCACCCCAACTCACCTTTCCCCTTAAGCAAGCATAAGTTGGTTTTCTACATTTGAGACCCTATTCTGTTTTGTAATTCAGTTCCTGTGTAGCCAAGTTTACATTCCGTGTATTAGTGATATCTTATGATGTTTTTTTTTCTGTGTGACTTATTTCACTTAGAATCATCGTACCTGAATCCACTCATTATGCTGCTACTGGCCTGGTGACATAGATTTCATTGCTGAGTGATATTGCCTTGTACGTAAGTACCACAACTTCTTTATCCATTTTTCGCTTTCTGCGATATTGACCTTGTACCGTAAACGAGGTTCTTGTAAACAGAGCCGTCCCAAACTTTGGGGTGGCTGTGTCTTTTTGATTTTAATTTCCCTAAGCTATAGGACCATAAGTGGAAGTGCCCTAGGCTCTGTTGCTTTGTTTTTTAGATGTTTCAGGAAACACCATACACTTCTCCAGAGTGGCTGTTTGCAATTTACATTCCGCCCATCAGCGTAAGAAGGCTCCCAGTTCTCCATGGCCTGTCCTGCCTTTCTGGATTTTACACTTTTTTCAGATGGCCCTTTTGACCGGGGGGCAGTGAGACTTCATTGTAGTGCAGATTTCCTTTGCAAACTTGCTTGGTTGGCCAAAAAGGGCGTATGCGTTTTTTCCTGAATATATTCAGGAAAAAACGCATACGCCCTTTTTGGCCAAGTGCATCATTGTGGACGTTCTGCCTCTTTTCCTATGCTTTACATGCAATTCCAGTCTACCTCCTGAAATCGGTTTCCTGCAATTCTGCCCCTCTTTCAAGTCCTCTTGGCAGCCTTACTTCAATATATTTTTGGACGATAGCTGTCATTTATAACTCTGCAGGTTTGTGAATTACAGGGCCCCTGAGCTCCTTTCTTCAACTCGCTTTCTTGTGAGCTGGCCGCAACACCGCGGGATTGCTTCAGGCCCTAGTGTGGTTCCGGCATGGCACGCTGAGCCTTTGGTTAATTCCTCTTCCTGGTGGGAAATGAGAGTTGAATTTGCCCGTCCAGACACCTCCAGCTAGTCTCTCATTGGTTCTCCCTATTCCTGTTCATTTTCCGCAGAAATTGCAAACTGGGCCAAACAGGAGGTTAAAGGCACTGACTCTCCAAGTGGGGAGAGTGTTAGTAAAGAGTCTGGAATGTTGCACCCGAGTACCAGGGGACGAAAACTGAGACACATTTGAACACGTTTCCCGATCACACGGTGGATCATACTCTGGGTTCCACATGCATGTTTTAGCTGAAGGAAGAATCCCTTAAACCTGGAGAGTTGAGAACCATGGAATGTGTACCATGCAATATGACTTCAAAGGGTCTGCATTTGCTCACCGAACCTCACCAATCCTATCACTGCTGCGTTTAGGCCGCTGTACACACGCTTGATTCTCTTTCGGAGACATATAAATCCATAGGTTTTAAGATTCTTACTAGTCAGGTATATTCTTAGGCGTTTAATATGGGGTGTTGAGTCCACTTCGTTGAGCAAGCAGTAGCTCTTGTCTATTACATATTTGGCTTATGGAAAGGTATCTGTGCTAATTTCAATCTCTGGCTTTATGCAGCACCCCAACTCACCTTTCCCCTTAAGCAAGCATAAGTTGGTTTTCTACATTTGAGACCCTATTCTGTTTTGTAATTCAGTTCCTGTGTAGCCAAGTTTACATTCCGTGTATTAGTGATATCTTATGATGTTTCTTTTTCTGTGTGACTTATTTCACTTAGAATCATCGTACCTGAATCCACTCATTATGCTGCTACTGGCCTGATGACATAGATTTCATTGCTGAGTGATATTGCATTGTACGTAAGTACCACAACTTCTTTATCCCTTTTTTGCTTTCTGCGATATTGAACTTGTACCGTAAACGAGGTTCTTGTAAACAGAGCCGTCCCAAACTTTGGGGTGGCTGTGTCTTTTTGATTTTAATTTCCCTAAGCTATAGGACCATAAGTGGAAGTGCCCTAGGCTCTGTTGCTTTGTTTTTTAGATGTTTCAGGAAACACCATACACTTCTCCAGAGTGGCTGTTTGCAATTTACACCCCGCCCATCAGCATAAGAAGGCTCCTAGTTCTCCATGGCCTGTCCTGCCTTTCTGGATTTTACACTTTTTTCAGATGGCCCTTTTGACCGGGGGGCAGTGAGACTTCATTGTACTGCAGATTTCCTTTGCAAGCTTGCTTGGTTGGCCAAAAAGGGCGCATGCGTTTTTTCCTGAATATATTCAGGAAAAAACGCATGCGCCCTTTTTGGCCAAGTGCATCATTGTGGACGTTCTGCCTCTTTTCCTATGCTTTACATGCAATTCCAGTCTACCTCCTGAAATCGGTTTCCTGCAATTCTGCCCCGCTTTCAAGTCCTCTTGGCAGCCTTACTTCAATATATTTTTGGACGATAGCTGTCATTTAGAACTCTGCAGGTTTGTGAATTACAGGGCCCCTGAGCTCCTTTCTTCAACTCGCTTTCTTGTGAGCTGGCCGCAACAGCGCAGGATTGCTTCAGGCCCTAGTGTGTTTCCGGCATGGCACGCTGAGCCTTTGGTTAATTCCTCTTCCTGGTGGGAAATGAGAGTTGAATTTGCCCGTCCAGACACCTCCAGCTAGTCTCTCATTGGTTCTCCCTATTCCTGTTCATTTTCCGCAGAAATTGCAAACTGGGCCAAACAGGAGGTTAAAGGCACTGACTCTCCAAGTGGGGAGAGTGTTAGTAAAGCGTCTGGAATGTTGCACCCGAGTACCAGGGGACGAAAACTGAGACGCATTTGAACACGTTTCCCGATCACACGGTGGATCATACTCTGGGTTCCACATGCATGTTTTAGCTGAAGGAAGAATCCCTTAAACCTGGAGAGTTGAGACCCATGGAATGGGTACCATGCAATATGACTTCAAAGGGTCTGCATTTGCTCACCGAACCTCACCAATCCTATCACTGCTGCGTTTATGCCGCCGTACGCACGCTTGATTCTCTTTCGGAGACATATAAATCCATAGGTTTTAAGATTCTTACTAGTCAGGTATATTCTTAGGCGTTTAATATGGGGTGTTGAGTCCACTTCGTTGAGCAAGCAGTAGCTCTTGTCTATTACATATTTGGCTTTTGGAAAGGTGTCTGTGCTAATTTCAATCTCTGGTTTTATGCAGCACCCCATCTCACCTTTCCCCTTAAGCAGGCATAAGTTGGTTTTCTACATTTGAGACCCTATTCTGTTTTGTAATTCAGTTCCTGTGTAGCCAAGTTTACATTCCGTGTATTAGTGATACCTTATGATGTTTCTTTTTCTGTGTGACTTATTTCACTTAGAATCATCGTACCTGAATCCACTCATTATGCTGCTACTGGCCTGATGACATAGATTTCACTGCTGAGTGATATTGCATTGTACGTAAGTACCACAACTTCTTTATCCATTTTTCGCTTTCTGCGATATTGAACTTGTACCATAAACGAGGTTCTTGTAAACAGAGCCGTCCCAAACTTTGGGGTGGCTGTGTCTTTTTGATTTTAATTTCCCTGATCTATAGGACCATAAGTGGAAGTGCCCTAGGCTCTGTTGCTTTGTTTTTTAGATGTTTCAGGAAACACCATACACTTCTCCAGAGTGGCTGTTTGCAATTTACATCCCGCCCGTCAGCATAAGAAGGCTCCCAGTTCTCCATGGCCTGTCCTGCCTTTCTGGATTTTACACTTTTTTCAGATGGCCCTTTTGACCGGGGGGCAGTGAGACTTCATTGTAGTGCAGATTTCCTTTGCAAACTTGCTTGGTTGGCCAAAAAGGGCGTATGCGTTTTTTCCTGAATATATTCAGGAAAAAACGCATACGCCCTTTTTGGCCAAGTGCATCATTGTGGACGTTCTGCCTCTTTTCCTATGCTTTACATGCAATTCCAGTCTACCTCCTGAAATCGGTTTCCTGCAATTCTGCCCCTCTTTCAAGTCCTCTTGGCAGCCTTACTTCAATATATTTTTGGACGATAGCTGTCATTTATAACTCTGCAGGTTTGTGAATTACAGGGCCCCTGAGCTCCTTTCTTCAACTCGCTTTCTTGTGAGCTGGCCGCAACACCGCGGGATTGCTTCAGGCCCTAGTGTGGTTCCGGCATGGCACGCTGAGCCTTTGGTTAATTCCTCTTCCTGGTGGGAAATGAGAGTTGAATTTGCCCGTCCAGACACCTCCAGCTAGTCTCTCATTGGTTCTCCCTATTCCTGTTCATTTTCCGCAGAAATTGCAAACTGGGCCAAACAGGAGGTTAAAGGCACTGACTCTCCAAGTGGGGAGAGTGTTAGTAAAGAGTCTGGAATGTTGCACCCGAGTACCAGGGGACGAAAACTGAGACACATTTGAACACGTTTCCCGATCACACGGTGGATCATACTCTGGGTTCCACATGCATGTTTTAGCTGAAGGAAGAATCCCTTAAACCTGGAGAGTTGAGAACCATGGAATGTGTACCATGCAATATGACTTCAAAGGGTCTGCATTTGCTCACCGAACCTCACCAATCCTATCACTGCTGCGTTTAGGCCGCTGTACACACGCTTGATTCTCTTTCGGAGACATATAAATCCATAGGTTTTAAGATTCTTACTAGTCAGGTATATTCTTAGGCGTTTAATATGGGGTGTTGAGTCCACTTCGTTGAGCAAGCAGTAGCTCTTGTCTATTACATATTTGGCTTATGGAAAGGTATCTGTGCTAATTTCAATCTCTGGCTTTATGCAGCACCCCAACTCACCTTTCCCCTTAAGCAAGCATAAGTTGGTTTTCTACATTTGAGACCCTATTCTGTTTTGTAATTCAGTTCCTGTGTAGCCAAGTTTACATTCCGTGTATTAGTGATACCTTATGATGTTTCTTTTTCTGTGTGACTTATTTCACTTAGAATCATCGTACCTGAATCCACTCATTATGCTGCTACTGGCCTGATGACATAGATTTCATTGCTGAGTGATATTGCCTTGTACGTAAGTACCACAACTTCTTTATCCATTTTTCGCTTTCTGCGATATTGACCTTGTACCGTAAACGAGGTTCTTGTAAACAGAGCCGTCCCAAACTTTGGGGTGGCTGTGTCTTTTTGATATTAATTTCCCTAAGCTATAGGACCATAAGTGGAAGTGCCCTAGGCTCTGTTGCTTTGTTTTTTAGATGTTTCAGGAAACACCATACACTTCTCCAGAGTGGCTGTTGGCAATTTACATCCCGCCCATCAGCATAAGAAGGCTCCCAGTTCTCCATGGCCTGTCCTGCCTTTTTGGATTTTACACTTTTTTCAGATGGCCCTTTTGACCGGGGGGCAGTGAGACTTCATTGTAGTGAAGATTTCCTTTGCAAGCTTGCTTGGTTGGCCAAAAAGGGCGTATGCGTTTTTTCCTGAATATATTCAGGAAAAAACGCATACGCCCTTTTTGGCCAAGTGCATCATTGTGGACGTTCTGCCTCTTTTCCTATGCTTTACATGCAATTCCAGTCTACCTCCTGAAATCGGTTTCCTGCAATTCTGCCCCGCTTTCAAGTCCTCTTGGCAGCCTTACTTCAATATATTTTTGGACGATAGCTGTCATTTATAACTCTGCAGGTTTGTGAATTACAGTGCCCCTGAGCTCCTTTCTTCAACTCGCTTTCTTGTGAGCTGGCCGCAACACCGCGGGATTGCTTCAGGCCCTAGTGTGGTTCCGGCATGGCTCGCTGAGCCTTTGGTTAATTCCTCTTCCTGGTGTGAAATGAGAGTTAAATTTGCCCGTCCAGACACCTCCAGCTAGTCTCTCATTGGTTCTCCCTATTCCTGTTCATTTTCCGCAGAAATTGCAAACTGGGCCAAACAGGAGGTTAAAGGCACTGACTCTCCATGTGGGGAGAGTGTTAGTAAAGCGTCTGGAATGTTGCACCCGAGTACCAGGGGACGAAAACTGAGACGCATTTGAACACGTTTCCCGATCACACGGTGGATCATACTCTGGGTTCCACATGCATGTTTTAGCTGAAGGAAGAATCCCTTAAACCTGGAGAGTTGAGAACCATGGAATGGGTACCATGCAATATGACTTCAAAGGGTCTGCATTTGCTCACCGAACCTCACCAATCCTATCACTGCTGCGTTTATGCCGCTGTACACACGCTTGATTCTCTTTCGGAGACATATAAATCCATAGGTTTTAAGATTCTTACTAGTCAGGTATATTCTTAGGCGTTTAATATGGGGTGTTGAGTCCACTTCGTTGAGCAAGCAGTAGCTCTTGTCTATTACATATTTGGCTTTTGGAAAGGTGTCTGTGCTAATTTCAATCTCTGGTTTTATGCAGCACCCCATCTCACCTTTCCCCTTAAGCAGGCATAAGTTGGTTTTCTACATTTGAGACCCTATTCTGTTTTGTAATTCAGTTCCTGTGTAGCCAAGTTTACATTCCGTGTATTAGTGATACCTTATGATGTTTCTTTTTCTGTGTGACTTATTTCACTTAGAATCATCGTACCTGAATCCACTCATTATGCTGCTACTGGCCTGATGACATAGATTTCACTGCTGAGTGATATTGCATTGTACGTAAGTACCACAACTTCTTTATCCATTTTTCGCTTTCTGCGATATTGAACTTGTACCATAAACGAGGTTCTTGTAAACAGAGCCGTCCCAAACTTTGGGGTGGCTGTGTCTTTTTGATTTTAATTTCCCTGATCTATAGGACCATAAGTGGAAGTGCCCTAGGCTCTGTTGCTTTGTTTTTTAGATGTTTCAGGAAACACCATACACTTCTCCAGAGTGGCTGTTTGCAATTTACATCCCGCCCGTCAGCATAAGAAGGCTCCCAGTTCTCCATGGCCTGTCCTGCCTTTCTGGATTTTACACTTTTTTCAGATGGCCCTTTTGACCGGGGGGCAGTGAGACTTCATTGTAGTGCAGATTTCCTTTGCAAGCTTGCTTGGTTGGCCAAAAAGGGCGTATGCGTTTTTTCCTGAATATATTCAGGAAAAAACGCATACGCCCTTTTTGGCCAAGTGCATCATTGTGGACGTTCTGCCTCTTTTCCTATGCTTTACATGCAATTCCAGTCTACCTCCTGAAATCGGTTTCCTGCAATTCTGCCCCGCTTTCAAGTCCTCTTGGCAGCCTTACTTCAATATATTTTTGGACGATAGCTGTCATTTAGAACTCTGCAGGTTTGTGAATTACAGGGCCCCTGAGCTCCTTTCTTCAACTCGCTTTCTTGTGAGCTGGCCGCAACACCGCAGGATTGCTTCAGGCCCTAGTGTGGTTGCGGCGTGGCTCGTTGAGCCTTTGGTTAATTCCTCTTCTTGGTGGGAAATGAGAGTTAAATTTGCCCGTCCAGACACCTCCAGCTAGTCTCTCATTGGTTCTCCCTATTCCTGTTCCTTTTCCGCAGAAATTGCAAACTGGGCCAAACAGGAGGTTAAAGGCACTGACTCTCCAAGTGGGGAGAGTGTTAGTAAAGCGTCTGGAATGTTGCAGCCGAGTACCAGGGGACGAAAACTGAGACACATTTGAACACGTTTCCCGATCACACGGTGGATCATACTCTGGGTTCCACATGCATGTTTTAGCTGAAGGAAGAATCCCTTAAACCTGGAGAGTTGAGAACCATGGAATGGGTACCATGCAATATGACTTCAAAGGGTCTGCATTTGCTCACCGAACCTCACCAATCCTATCACTGCTGCGTTTTTGCCGCTGTACACACGCTTGATTCTCTTTCGGAGACATATAAATCCATAGGTTTTAAGATTCTTACTAGTCAGGTATATTCTTAGGCGTTTAATATGGGGTGTTGAGTCCACTTCGTTGAGCAAGCAGTAGCTCTTGTCTATTACATATTTGGCTTATGGAAAGTTATCTGTGCTAATTTCAATCTCTGGTTTTATGCAGCACCCCAACTCACCTTTCCCGTTAAGCAAGCATAAGTTGGTTTTCTACATTTGAGACCCTATTCTGTTTTGTAATTCAGTTCCTGTGTAGCCAAGTTTACATTCCGTGTATTAGTGATATCTAATGATGTTTCTTTTTCTGTGTGACTTATTTCACGTAGAATCATCGTACCTGAATCCACTCATTATGCTGCTACTGGCCTGATGACATAGATTTCATTGCTGAGTGATATTGCATTGTACGTAAGTACCACAACTTCTTTATCCATTTTTCGCTTTCTGCGATATTGAACTTGTACCATAAACGATGTTCTTGTAAACAGAGCCGTCCCAAACTTTGGGGTGGCTGTGTCTTTTTGATATTAATTTCCCTAAGCTATAGGACCATAAGTGGAAGTGCCCTAGGCTCTGTTGCTTTGTTTTTTAGATGTTTCAGGAAACACCATACACTTCTCCAGAGTGGCTGTTGGCAATTTACATCCCGCCCATCAGCATAAGAAGGCTCCCAGTTCTCCATGGCCTGTCCTGCCTTTTTGGATTTTACACTTTTTTCAGATGGCCCTTTTGACCGGGGGGCAGTGAGACTTCATTGTAGTGCAGATTTCCTTTGCAAGCTTGCTTGGTTGGCCAAAAAGGGCGTATGCGTTTTTTCCTGAATATATTCAGGAAAAAACGCATACGCCCTTTTTGGCCAAGTGCATCATTGTGGACGTTCTGCCTCTTTTCCTATGCTTTACATGCAATTCCAGTCTACCTCCTGAAATCGGTTTCCTGCAATTCTGCCCCGCTTTCAAGTCCTCTTGGCAGCCTTACTTCAATATATTTTTGGACGATAGCTGTCATTTATAACTCTGCAGGTTTGTGAATTACAGTGCCCCTGAGCTCCTTTCTTCAACTCGCTTTCTTGTGAGCTGGCCGCAACACCGCGGGATTGCTTCAGGCCCTAGTGTGGTTCCGGCATGGCTCGCTGAGCCTTTGGTTAATTCCTCTTCCTGGTGTGAAATGAGAGTTAAATTTGCCCGTCCAGACACCTCCAGCTAGTCTCTCATTGGTTCTCCCTATTCCTGTTCATTTTCCGCAGAAATTGCAAACTGGGCCAAACAGGAGGTTAAAGGCACTGACTCTCCATGTGGGGAGAGTGTTAGTAAAGCGTCTGGAATGTTGCACCCGAGTACCAGGGGACGAAAACTGAGACGCATTTGAACACGTTTCCCGATCACACGGTGGATCATACTCTGGGTTCCACATGCATGTTTTAGCTGAAGGAAGAATCCCTTAAACCTGGAGAGTTGAGAACCATGGAATGGGTACCATGCAATATGACTTCAAAGGGTCTGCATTTGCTCACCGCACCTCACCAATCCTATCACTGCTGCGTTTATGCCGCTGTACACACGCTTGATTCTCTTTCGGAGACATATAAATCCATAGGTTTTAAGATTCTTACTAGTCAGGTATATTCTTAGGCGTTTAATATGGGGTGTTGAGTCCACTTCGTTGAGCAAGCAGTAGCTCTTGTCTATTACATATTTGGCTTTTGGAAAGGTGTCTGTGCTAATTTCAATCTCTGGTTTTATGCAGCACCCCATCTCACCTTTCCCCTTAAGCAGGCATAAGTTGGTTTTCTACATTTGAGACCCTATTCTGTTTTGTAATTCAGTTCCTGTGTAGCCAAGTTTACATTCCGTGTATTAGTGATACCTTATGATGTTTCTTTTTCTGTGTGACTTATTTCACTTAGAATCATCGTACCTGAATCCACTCATTATGCTGCTACTGGCCTGATGACATAGATTTCACTGCTGAGTGATATTGCATTGTACGTAAGTACCACAACTTCTTTATCCATTTTTCGCTTTCTGCGATATTGAACTTGTACCATAAACGAGGTTCTTGTAAACAGAGCCGTCCCAAACTTTGGGGTGGCTGTGTCTTTTTGATTTTAATTTCCCTGATCTATAGGACCATAAGTGGAAGTGCCCTAGGCTCTGTTGCTTTGTTTTTTAGATGTTTCAGGAAACACCATACACTTCTCCAGAGTGGCTGTTTGCAATTTACATCCCGCCCGTCAGCATAAGAAGGCTCCCAGTTCTCCATGGCCTGTCCTGCCTTTCTGGATTTTACACTTTTTTCAGATGGCCCTTTTGACCGGGGGTCAGTGAGACTTCATTGTAGTGCAGATTTCCTTTGCAAGCTTGCTTGGTTGGCCAAAAAGGGCGTATGCGTTTTTTCCTGAATATATTCAGGAAAAAACGCATACGCCCTTTTTGGCCAAGTGCATCATTGTGGACGTTCTGCCTCTTTTCCTATGCTTTACATGCAATTCCAGTCTACCTCCTGAAATCGGTTTCCTGCAATTCTGCCCCGCTTTCAAGTCCTCTTGGCAGCCTTACTTCAATATATTTTTGGACGATAGCTGTCATTTAGAACTCTGCAGGTTTGTGAATTACAGGGCCCCTGAGCTCCTTTCTTCAACTCGCTTTCTTGTGAGCTGGCCGCAACACCGCAGGATTGCTTCAGGCCCTAGTGTGGTTGCGGCGTGGCTCATTGAGCCTTTGGTTAATTCCTCTTCTTGGTGGGAAATGAGAGTTAAATTTGCCCGTCCAGACACCTCCAGCTAGTCTCTCATTGGTTCTCCCTATTCCTGTTCCTTTTCCGCAGAAATTGCAAACTGGGCCAAACAGGAGGTTAAAGGCACTGACTCTCCAAGTGGGGAGAGTGTTAGTAAAGCGTCTGGAATGTTGCAGCCGAGTACCAGGGGACGAAAACTGAGACACATTTGAACACGTTTCCCGATCACACGGTGGATCATACTCTGGGTTCCACATGCATGTTTTAGCTGAAGGAAGAATCCCTTAAACCTGGAGAGTTGAGAACCATGGAATGGGTACCATGCAATATGACTTCAAAGGGTCTGCATTTGCTCACCGAACCTCACCAATCCTATCACTGCTGCGTTTTTGCCGCTGTACACACGCTTGATTCTCTTTCGGAGACATATAAATCCATAGGTTTTAAGATTCTTACTAGTCAGGTATATTCTTAGGCGTTTAATATGGGGTGTTGAGTCCACTTCGTTGAGCAAGCAGTAGCTCTTGTCTATTACATATTTGGCTTATGGAAAGTTATCTGTGCTAATTTCAATCTCTGGTTTTATGCAGCACCCCAACTCACCTTTCCCGTTAAGCAAGCATAAGTTGGTTTTCTACATTTGAGACCCTATTCTGTTTTGTAATTCAGTTCCTGTGTAGCCAAGTTTACATTCCGTGTATTAGTGATATCTAATGATGTTTCTTTTTCTGTGTGACTTATTTCACGTAGAATCATCGTACCTGAATCCACTCATTATGCTGCTACTGGCCTGATGACATAGATTTCATTGCTGAGTGATATTGCATTGTACGTAAGTACCACAACTTCTTTATCCATTTTTCGCTTTCTGCGATATTGAACTTGTACCATAAACGATGTTCTTGTAAACAGAGCCGTCCCAAACTTTGGGGTGGCTGTGTCCTTTTGATTTTAATTTCTCTAAGCTATAGGACCATAAGTGGAAGTGCCCTAGGCTCTGTTGCTTTGTTTTTTGATGTTTCAGGAAACACCATACACTTCTCCAGAGTGGCTGTTGGCAATTTACATCCCGCCCATCAGCATAAGAAGGCTCCCAGTTCTCCATGGCCTGTCCTGGCTTTCTGGATTTTACACTTTTTTCAGATGACCCTTTTGGCCGGGGGGCAGTGAGACTTCATTGTAGTGCAGATTTCCTTTGCAAGCTTGCTTGGTTGGCCAAAAAGGGCGTATGCGTTTTTTCCTGAATATATTCAGGAAAAAACGCATACGCCCTTTTTGGCCAAGTGCATCATTGTGGACGTTCTGCCTCTTTTCCTATGCTTTACATGCAATTCCAGTCTACCTCCTGAAATCGGTTTCCTGCAATTCTGCCCCGCTTTCAAGTCCTCTTGGCAGCCTTACTTCAATATATTTTTGGACGATAGCTGTCATTTATAACTCTGCAGGTTTGTGAATTACAGGGCCCCTGAGCTCCTTTCTTCAACTCGCTTTCTTGTGAGCTGGCCGCAACACCGCAGGATTGCTTCAGGCCCTAGTGTGGTTCCGGCATGGCACGCTGAGCCTTTGGTTAATTCCTCTTCCTGGTGGGAAATGAGTGTTAAATTTGCCCGTCCAGACACCTCCAGCTAGTCTCTCATTGGTTCTCCCTATTCCTGTTCATTTTCCGCAGAAATTGCAAACTGGGCCAAACAGGAGGTTAAAGGCACTGACTCTCCAAGTGGGGAGAGTGTTAGTAAAGCGTCTGGAATGTTGCACCCGAGTACCAGGGGACGAAAACTGAGACACATTTGAACACGTTTCCCGATCACACGGTGGATCATACTCTGGGTTCCACATGCATGATTTAGCTGAAGGAAGAATCCCTTAAACCTGGAGAGTTGAGAACCATGGAATGGGTACCATGCAATATGACTTCAAAGGGTCTGCATTTGCTCACCGAACCTCACCAATCCTATCACTGCTGCGTTTATGCCGCTGTACACACGCTTGATTCTCTTTCGGAGACATATAAATCCATAGGTTTTAAGATTCTTACTAGTCAGGTATATTCTTAGGCGTTTAATATGGGGTGTTGAGTCCACTTCGTTGAGCAAGCAGTAGCTCTTGTCTATTACATATTTGGCTTATGGAAAGGTATCTGTGCTAATTTCAATCTCTGGTTTTATGCAGCACCCCAACTCACCTTTCCCCTTAAGCAAGCATAAGTTGGTTTTCTACATTTGAGACCCTATTCTGTTTTGTAATTCAGTTCCTGTGTAGCCAAGTTTACATTCCGTGTATTAGTGATACCTTATGATGTTTCTTTTTCTGTGTGCCTTATTTTACTTAGAATCATCGTACCTGAATCCACTCATTATGCTGCTACTGGCCTGATGACATAGATTTCATTGCTGAGTGATATTGCATTGTACGTAAGTACCAAAACTTCTTTATCCATTTTTCGCTTTCTGCGATATTGAACTTGTACCATAAACGAGGTTCTTGTAAACAGAGCCGTCCCAAACTTTGGGGTGGCTGTGTCTTTTTGATTTTAATTTCCCTAAGCTATAGGACCATAAGTGGAAGTGCCCTAGGCTCTGTTGCTTTGTTTTTTGATGTTTCAGGAAACACCATACACTTCTCCAGAGTGGCTGTTGGCAATTTACATCCCGCCCATCAGCATAAGAAGGCTCCCAGTTCTCCATGGCCTGTCTTGCCTTTCTGGATTTTACACTTTTTTCAGATGGCCCTTTTGACCGGGGGGCAGTGAGACTTCATTGTAGTGCAGATTTCCTTTGCAAGCTTGCTTGGTTGGCCAAAAAGGGCGTATGCGTTTTTTCCTGAATATATTCAGGAAAAAACGCATACGCCCTTTTTGGCCAAGTGCATCACTGTGGATGTTCTGCCCCTTTTCCTATGCTTTACATGCAATTCCAGTCTACCTCCTGAAATCAGTTTCCTGCAATTCTGCCCCGCTTTCAAGTCCTCTTGGCAGCCTTACTTCAATATATTTTTGGATGATAGCTGTCATTTATAACTCTGCAGGTTTGTGAATTACAGTGCCCCTGAGCTCCTTTCTTCAACTCGCTATCTTGTGAGCTGGCCGCAACACCGCAGGATTGCTTCAGGCCCTAGTGTGGTTCCGGCATGGCTCGCTGAGCCTTTGGTTAATTCCTCTTCCTGGTGGGAAATGAGAGTTAAATTTGCCCGTCCAGACACCTCCAGCTAGTCTCTCATTGGTTCTCCCTATTCCTGTTCATTTTCCGCAGAAATTGCAAACTGGGCCAAACAGGAGGTTAAAGGCACTGACTCTCCAAGTGGGGAGAGTGTTAGTAAAGCGTCTGAAATGTTGCACCCGAGTACCAGGGGACGAAAACTGAAACACATTTGAACACGTTTCCCGATCACACGGTGGATCATACTCTGGGTTCCACATGCATGTTTTAGCTGAAGGAAGAATCCCTTAAACCTGGAGAGTTGAGACCCATGGAATGGGTACCATGCAATATGACTTCAAAGGGTCTGCATTTGCTCACCGAACCTCACCAATCCTATCACTGCTGCGTTTATGCCGCTGTACACACGCTTGATTCTCTTTCGGAGACATATAAATCCATAGGTTTTAAGATTCTTACTAGTCAGGTATATTCTTAGGCGTTTAATATGGGGTGTTGAGTCCACTTCGTTGAGCAAGCAGTAGCTCTTGTCTATTACATATTTGGCTTATGGAAAGGTATCTGTGTTAATTTCAATCTCTGGTTTTATGCAGCACCCCAACTCACCTTTCCCCTTAAGCAAGCATAAGTTGGTTTTCTGCATTTGAGACCGTATTCTGTTTTGTAATTCAGTTCCTGTGTAGCCAAGTTTACATTCCGTGTATTAGTGATACCTTATGATGTTTCTTTTTCTGTGTGACTTATTTCACTTAGAATCATCGTACCTGAATCCGCTCATTATGCTGCTACTGGCCTGATGACATAGATTTCATTGCTGAGTGATATTGCCTTGTATGTAAGTACCACAACTTCTTTATCCATTTTTCGCTTTCTGCGATATTGACCTTGTACCGTAAACGAGGTTCTTGTAAACAGAGCCGTCCCAAACTTTGGGGTGGCTGTGTCTTTTTGATTTTAATTTCCCTAAGCTATAGGACCATAAGTGGAAGTGCCCTAGGCTCTGTTGCTTTGTTTTTTAGATGTTTCAGGAAACACCATACACTTCTCCAGAGTGGCTGTTGGCAATTTACATCCCGCCCATCAGCATAAGAAGGCTCCCAGTTCTCCTTGGCCTGTACTGCCTTTCTGGATTTTACACTTTTTTCAGATGGCCCTTTTGACCGGGGGGCAGTGAGACTTCATTGTAGTGCAGATTTCCTTTGCAAGCTTGCTTGGTTGGCCAAAAAGGGCGCATGCGTTTTTTCCTGAATATATTCAGGAAAAAACGCATGCGCCCTTTTTGGCCAAGTGCATCATTGTGGATATTCTGCCTCTTTTCCTATGCTTTACATGCAATTCCAGTCTACCTCCTGAAATCGGTTTCCTGCAATTCTGCCCCGCTTTCAAGTCCTCTTGGCAGCCTTACTTCAATATATTTTTGGACGATAGCTGTCATTTATACCTCTGCAGGTTTGTGAATTACAGGGCCCCTGAGCTCCTTTCTTCAACTCGCTATCTTGTGAGCTGGCCGCAACACCGCAGGATTGCTTCAGGCCCTTGTGTGGTTCCGGCATGGCACGCTGAGCCTTTGGTTAATTCCTCTTCCTGGTGGGAAATGAGAGTTAAATTTGCCCGTCCAGACACCTCCATCTAGTCTCTCATTGGTTCTCCCTATTCCTGTTCATTTTCCGCAGAAATTGCAAACTGGGCCAAACAGGAGGTTAAAGGCACTGACTCTCCAAGTGGGGAGAGTGTTAGTAAAGCGTCTGGAATGTTGCACCCGAGTACCAGGGGACGAAAACTGAGACACATTTGAACACGTTTCCCGATCACACGGTGGATCATACTGTGGGTTCCACATGCATGTTTTAGCTGAAGGAAGAATCCCTTATACCTGGAGAGTTGAGAACCATGGAATGGGTACCATGCAATATGACTTCAAAGGGTCTGCATTTGCTCACCGAACCTCACCAATCCTATCACTGCTGCGTTTATGCCGCTGTACACACGCTTGATTCTCTTTCGGAGACATATAAATCCATATGTTTTAAGATTCTTACTAGTCAGGTATATTCTTAGGCGTTTAATATGGGGTGTTGAGTCCACTTCGTTGAGCAAGCAGTAGCTCTTGTCTATTACATATTTGGCTTATGGAAAGGTATCTGTGCTAATTTCAATCTCTGGTTTTATGCAGCACCCCAACTCACCTTTCCCCTTAAGCAAGCATAAGTTGGTTTTCTACATTTGAGACCCTATTCTGTTTTGTAATTCAGTTCCTGTGTAGCCAAGTTTACATTCCGTGTATTAGTGATACCTTATGATGTTTCTTTTTCTGTGTGCCTTATTTCACTTAGAATCATCGTACCTGAATCCACTCATTATGCTGCTACTGGCCTGATGACATAGATTTCATTGCTGAGTGATATTGCATTGTACGTAAGTACCACAACTTCTTTATCCATTTTTCGCTTTCTGCGATATTGAACTTGTACCGTAAACGAGGTTCTTGTAAACAGAGCCGTCCCAAACTTTGGGGTGGCTGTGTCTTTTTGATTTTAATTTCCCTAAGCTATAGGACCATAAGTGGAAGTGCCCTAGGCTCTGTTGCTTTGTTTTTTGATGTTTCAGGAAACACCATACACTTCTCCAGAGTGGCTGTTGGCAATTTACATCCCGCCCATCAGCATAAGAAGGCTCCCAGTTCTCCATGGCCTGTCCTGCCTTTCTGGATTTTACACTTTTTTCAGATGACCCTTTTGGCCGGGGGGCAGTGAGACTTCATTGTAGTGCAGATTTCCTTTGCAAGCTTGCTTGGTTGGCCAAAAAGGGCGTATGCGTTTTTTCCTGAATATATTCAGGAAAAAACGCATACGCCCTTTTTGGCCAAGTGCATCATTGTGGACGTTCTGCCTCTTTTCCTATGCTTTACATGCAATTCCAGTCTACCTCCTGAAATCGGTTTCCTGCAATTCTGCCCCGCTTTCAAGTCCTCTTGGCAGCCTTACTTCAGTATATTTTTGGACGATAGCTGTCATTTATAACTCTGCAGGTTTGTGAATTACAGGGCCCCTGAGCTCCTTTCTTCAACTCGCTATCTTGTGAGCTGGCCGCAACACCGCAGGATTGCTTCAGGCCCTAGTGTGGTTCCGGCTTGGCACGCTGAGCCTTTGGTTAATTCCTCTTCCTGGTGGGAAATGAGTGTTAAATTTGCCCATCCAGACACCTCCAGCTAGTCTCTCATTGGTTCTCCCTATTCCTGTTCATTTTCCGCAGAAATTGCAAACTGGGCCAAACAGGAGGTTAAAGGCACTGACTCTCCAAGTGGGAAGAGTGTTAGTAAAGCGTCTGGAATGTTGCACCCGAGTACCAGGGGACGAAAACTGAGACACATTTGAACACGTTTCCCGATCACACGGTGGATCATACTCTGGGTTCCACATGCATGATTTAGCTGAAGGAAGAATCCCTTAAACCTGGAGAGTTGAGAACCATGGAATGGGTACCATGCAATATGACTTCAAAGGGTCTGCATTTGCTCACCGAACCTCACCAATCCTATCACTGCTGCGTTTATGCCGCTGTACACACGCTTGATTCTCTTTCGGAGACATATAAATCCATAGGTTTTAAGATTCTTACTAGTCAGGTATATTCTTAGGCGTTTAATATGGGGTGTTGAGTCCACTTCATTGAGCAAGCAGTAGGTCTTGTCTATTACATATTTGGCTTATGGAAAGGTATCTGTGCTAATTTCAATCTCTGGTTTTATGCAGCACCCCAACTCACCTTTCCCCTTAAGCAAGCATAAGTTGGTTTTCTACATTTGAGACCCTATTCTGTTTTGTAATTCAGTTCCTGTGTAGCCATGTTTACATTCCGTGTATTAGTGATACCTTATGATGTTTCTTTTTCTGTGTGACTTATTTCACTTAGAATCATCGTACCTGAATCCACTCATTATGCTGCTACTGGCCTGATGACATAGATTTCATTGCTGAGTGATATTGCATTGTACGTAAGTACCACAACTTCTTTATCCATTTTTCGCTTTCTGCGATATTGAACTTGTACCGTAAACGAGGTTCTTGTAAACAGAGCCGTCCCAAACTTTGGGGTGGCTGTGTCTTTTTGATTTTAATTTCCCTAAGCTATAGGACCATAAGTGGAAGTGCCTTAGGCTCTGTTGCTTTGTTTTTTAGATGTTTCAGGAAACACCATACACTTCTCCAGAGTGGCTGTTGGCAATTTACATCCCGCCCATCAGCATAAGAAGGCTCCCAGTTCTCCATGGCCTGTCCTGCCTTTCTGGATTTTACACTTTTTTCAGATGGCCCTTTTGACCGGGGGGCAGTGAGACTTCATTGTAGTGCAGATTTCCTTTGCAAGCTTGCTTGGTTGGCCAAAAAGTGCGTATGCGTTTTTTCCTGAATATATTCAGGAAAAACCGCATACGCCCTTTTTGGCCAAGTGCATCACTGTGGACGTTCTGCCTCTTTTCCTATGCTTTACATGCAATTCCAGTCTACCTCCTGAAATCGGTTTCCTGCAATTCTGCCCCGCTTTCAAGTCCTCTTGGCAGCCTTACTTCAATATATTTTTGGACGATAGCTGTCATTTATAACTCTGCAGGTTTGTGAATTACAGTGCCCCTGAGCTCCTTTCTTCAACTCGCTTTCTTGTGAGCTGGCCGCAACACCGCAAGATTGCTTCAGGCCCTAGTGTGGTTCCGGCATGGCTCGCTGAGCCTTTGGTTAATTCCTCTTCTTGGTGGGAAATGCGAGTTAAATTTGCCCGTCCAGACACCTCCAGCTAGTCTCTCATTGGTTCTCCCTATTCCTGTTCATTTTCCGCAGAAATTGCAAACTGGGCCAAACAGGAGGTTAAAGGCACTGACTCTCCAAGTGGGGAGAGTGTTAGTAAAGCGTCTGGAATGTTGCACCCGAGTACCAGGGGACGAAAACTGAGACACATTTGAACACGTTTCCCGATCACACGGTGGATCATACTCTGGGTTCCACATGCATGTTTTAGCTGAAGGAAGAATCCCTTAAACCTGGAGAGTTGAGAACCATGGAATGGGTACCATGCAATATGACTTCAAAGGGTCTGCATTTGCTCACCGAACCTCACCAATCCTATCACTGCTGCGTTTATGCCGCTGTACACACGCTTGATTCTCTTTCGGAGACATATAAATCCATAGGTTTTAAGATTCTTACTAGTCAGGTATATTCTTAGGCGTTTAATATGGGGTGTTGAGTCCACTTCGTTGAGCAAGCAGTAGCTCTTGTCTATTACATATTTGGCTTATGGAAAGGTATCTGTGCTAATTTCAATCTCTGGTTTTATGCAGCACCCCACTCACCTTTCCCCTTAAGCAAGCATAAGTTGGTTTTCTACATTTGAGACCCTATTCTGTTTTGTAATTCAGTTCCTGTGTAGCCAAGTTTACATTCCGTGTATTAGTGATACCTTATGATGTTTCTTTTTCTGTGTGCCTTATTTCACTTAGAATCATCGTACCTGAATCCACTCATTATGCTGCTACTGGCCTGATGACATAGATTTCATTGCTGAGTGATATTGCATTGTACGTAAGTACCACAACTTCTTTATCCATTTTTCGCTTTCTGCGATATTGAACTTGTACCGTAAACGAGGTTCTTGTAAACAGAGCCGTCCCAAACTTTGGGGTGGCTGTGTCTTTTTGATTTTAATTTCCCTAAGCTATAGGACCATAAGTGGAAGTGCCCTAGGCTCTGTTGCTTTGTTTTTTGATGTTTCAGGAAACACCATACACTTCTCCAGAGTGGCTGTTGGCAATTTACATCCCGCCCATCAGCATAAGAAGGCTCCCAGTTCTCCATGGCCTGTCCTGCCTTTCTGGATTTTACACTTTTTTCAGATGACCCTTTTGGCCGGGGGGCAGTGAGACTTCATTGTAGTGCAGATTTCCTTTGCAAGCTTGCTTGGTTGGCCAAAAAGGGCGTATGCGTTTTTTCCTGAATATATTCAGGAAAAAACGCATACGCCCTTTTTGGCCAAGTGCATCATTGTGGACGTTCTGCCTCTTTTCCTATGCTTTACATGCAATTCCAGTCTACCTCCTGAAATCGGTTTCCTGCAATTCTGCCCCGCTTTCAAGTCCTCTTGGCAGCCTTACTTCAGTATATTTTTGGATGATAGCTGTCATTTATAACTCTGCAGGTTTGTGAATTACAGGGCCCCTGAGCTCCTTTCTTCAACTCGCTATCTTGTGAGCTGGCCGCAACACCGCAGGATTGCTTCAGGCCCTAGTGTGGTTCCGGCTTGGCACGCTGAGCCTTTGGTTAATTCCTCTTCCTGGTGGGAAATGAGTGTTAAATTTGCCCGTCCAGACACCTCCAGCTAGTCTCTCATTGGTTCTCCCTATTCCTGTTCATTTTCCGCAGAAATTGCAAACTGGGCCAAACAGGAGGTTAAAGGCACTGACTCTCCAAGTGGGAAGAGTGTTAGTAAAGCGTCTGGAATGTTGCACCCGAGTACCAGGGGACGAAAACTGAGACACATTTGAACACGTTTCCCGATCACACGGTGGATCATACTCTGGGTTCCACATGCATGTTTTAGCTGAAGGAAGAATCCCTTAAACCTGGAGAGTTGAGAACCATGGAATGGGTACCATGCAATATGACTTCAAAGGGTCTGCATTTGCTCACCGAACCTCACCAATCCTATCACTGCTGCGTTTATGCCGCTGTACACACGCTTGATTCTCTTTCGGAGACATATAAATCCATAGGTTTTAAGATTCTTACTAGTCAGGTATATTCTTAGGCGTTTAATATGAGGTGTTGAGTCCACTTCGTTGAGCAAGCAGTAGCTCTTGTCTATTACATATTTGGCTTATGGAAAGGTATCTGTGCTAATTTCAATCTCTGGTTTTATGCAGCACCCCAACTCACCTTTCCCCTTAAGCAAGCATAAGTTGGTTTTCTACATTTGAGACCCTATTCTGTTTTGTAATTCAGTTCCTGTGTAGCCAAGTTTACATTCCGTGTATTAGTGATACCTTATGATGTTTCTTTTCCTGTGTGACTTATTTCACTTAGAATCATCGTACCTGAATCCACTCATTATGCTGCTACTGGCCTGATGACATAGATTTCATTGCTGAGTGATATTGCATTGTACGTAAGTACCACAACTTCTTTATCCATTTTTCACTTTCTGCGATATTGAACTTGTACCGTAAACGAGGTTCTTGTAAACAGAGCCGTCCCAAACTTTGGGGTGGCTGTGTCTTTTTGATTTTAATTTCCCTAATCTATAGGACCATAAGTGGAAGTGCCTTAGGCTCTGTTGCTTTGTTTTTTAGATGTTTCAGGAAACACCATACACTTCTCCAGAGTGGCTATTGGCAATTTACATCCCGCCCATCAGCATAAGAAGGCTCCCAGTTCTCCATGGCCTGTCCTGCCTTTCTGGATTTTACAGTTTTTTCAGATGGCCCTTTTGACCAGGGGGCAGTGAGACTTCATTGTAGTGCAGATTTCCTTTGCAAGCTTGCTTGGTTGGCCAAAAAGGGCGTATGCGTTTTTTCCTGAATATATTCAGGAAAAAACGCATACGCCCTTTTTGGCCAAGTGTATCACTGTGGACGTTCTGCCTCTTTTCCTATGCTTTACATGCAATTCCAGTCTACCTCCTGAAATCGGTTTCCTGCAATTCTGCCCCGCTTTCAAGTCCTCTTGGCAGCCTTACTTCAATATATTTTTGGACGATAGCTGTCATTTATAACTCTGCAGGTTTGTGAATTACAGTGCCCCTGAGCTCCTTTCTTCAACTCGCTTTCTTGTGAGCTGGCCGCAACACCGCAGGATTGCTTCAGGCCCTAGTGTGGTTCCGGCATGGCTCACTGAGCCTTTCGTTAATTCCTCTTCTTGGTGGGAAATGAGAGTTAAATTTGCCCGTCCAGACACCTCCAGCTAGTCTCTCATTGGTTCTCCCTATTCCTGTTCCTTTTCCGCAGAAATTGCAAACTGGGCCAAACAGGAGGTTAAAGGCACTGACTCTCCAAGTGGGGAGAGTGTTAGTAAAGCGTCTGGAATGTTGCCCCCGAGTACCAGGGGACGAAAACTGAGACACATTTGAACACGTTTCCCGATCACACGGTGGATCATACTCTGGGTTCCACATGCATGTTTTAGCTGAAGGAAGAATCCCTTAAACCTGGAGAGTTGAGAACCATGGAATGGGTACCATGCAATATGACTTCAAAGGGTCTGCATTTGCTCACCGAACCTCACCAATCCTATCACTGCTGCGTTTATGCCGCTGTACACACGCTTGATTCTCTTTCGGAGACATATAAATCCATAGGTTTTAAGATTCTTACTAGTCAGGTATATTCTTAGGCGTTTAATATGGGGTGTTGAGTCCACTTCGTTGAGCAAGCAGTAGCTCTTGTCTATTACATATTTGGCTTATGGAAAGGTATCTGTGCTAATTTCAATCTCTGCTTTTATGCAGCACCCCAACTCACCTTTCCCCTTAAGCAAGCATAAGTTGGTTTTCTACATTTGAGACCCTATTCTGTTTTGTAATTCAGTTCCTGTGTAGCCAAGTTTACATTCCGTGTATTAGTGATACCTTATGATGTTTCTTTTTCTGTGTGACTTATTTCACTTAGAATCATCGTACCTGAATCCACTCATTATGCTGCTACTGGCCTGATGACATAGATTTCATTGCTGAGTGATATTGCATTGTACGTAAGTACCACAACTTCTTTATCCATTTTTCGCTTTCTGCGATATTGAACTTGTACTGTAAACGAGGTTCTTGTAAACAGAGCCGTCCCAAACTTTGGGGTGGCTGTGTCTTTTTGATTTTAATTTCCCTAATCTATAGGACCATAAGTGGAAGTGCCTTAGGCTCTGTTGCTTTGTTTTTTAGATGTTTCAGGAAACACCATACACTTCTCCAGAGTGGCTGTTGGCAATTTACATCCCGCCCATCAGCATAAGAAGGCTCCCAGTTCTCCATGGCCTGTCCTGCCTTTTTGGATTTTACACTTTTTTCAGATGGCCCTTTTGACCGGGGGGCAGTGAGACTTCATTGTAGTGCAGATTTCCTTTGCAAGCTTGCTTGGTTGGCCAAAAAGGGCGTATGCGTTTTTTCCTGAATATATTCAGGAAAAAACGCATACGCCCTTTTTGGCCAAGTGCATCACTGTGGACGTTCTGCCTCTTTTCCTATGCTTTACATGCAATTCCAGTCTACCTCCTGAAATCGGTTTCCTGCAATTCTGCCCCGCTTTCAAGTCCTCTTGGCAGCCTTACTTCAATATATTTTTGGACGATAGCTGTCATTTATAACTCTGCAGGTTTGTGAATTACAGTGCCCCTGAGCTCCTTTCTTCAACTCGCTTTCTTGTGAGCTGGCCGCAACACCACAGGATTGCTTCAGGCCCTAGTGTGGTTCCGGCATGGCTCGCTGAGCCTTTGGTTAATTCCTCTTCTTGGTGGGAAATGCGAGTTAAATTTGCCCGTCCAGACACCTCCAGCTAGTCTCTCATTGGTTCTCCCTATTCCTGTTCATTTTCCGCAGAAATTGCAAACTGGGCCAAACAGGAGGTTAAAGGCACTGACTCTCCAAGTGGGGAGAGTGTTAGTAAAGCGTCTAGAATGTTGCACCCGAGTACCAGGGGACGAAAACTGAGACACATTTGAACACGTTTCCCGATCACACGGTGGATCATACTGTGGGTTCCACATGCATGTTTTAGCTGAAGGAAGAATCCCTTAAACCTGGAGAGTTGAGAACCATGGAATGGGTACCATGCAATATGACTTCAAAGGGTCTGCATTTGCTCACCGAACCTCACCAATCCTATCACTGCTGCGTTTATGCCGCTGTACACACGCTTGATTCTCTTTCGGAGACATATAAATCCATAGGTTTTAAGATTCTTACTAGTCAGGTATATTCTTAGGCGTTTAATATGGGGTGTTGAGTCCACTTCGTTGAGCAAGCAGTAGCTCTTGTCTATTACATATTTGGCTTATGGAAAGGTATCTGTGCTAATTTCAATCTCTGGTTTTATGCAGCACCCCAAGTCACCTTTCCCCTTAAGCAAGCATAAGTTGGTTTTCTACATTTGAGACCCTATTCTGTTTTGTAATTCAGTTCCTGTGTAGCCAAGTTTACATTCCGTGTATTAGTGATACCTTATGATGTTTCTTTTTCTGTGTGCCTTATTTCACTTAGAATCATCGTACCTGAATCCACTCATTATGCTGCTACTGGCCTGATGACATAGATTTCATTGCTGAGTGATATTGCATTGTACGTAAGTACCAAAACTTCTTTATCCATTTTTCGCTTTCTGCGATATTGAACTTGTACTGTAAACGAGGTTCTTGTAAACAGAGCCGTCCCAAACTTTGGGGTGGCTGTGTCTTTTTGATTTTAATTTCCCTAATCTATAGGACCATAAGTGGAAGTGCCCTAGGCTCTGTTGCTTTGTTTTTTGATGTTTCAGGAAACACCATACACTTCTCCAGAGTGGCTGTTGGCAATTTACATCCCGCCCATCAGCATAAGAAGGCTCCCAGTTCTCCATGGCCTGTCCTGCCTTTCTGGATTTTACACTTTTTTCAGATGGCCCTTTTGGCCGGGGGGCAGTGAGACTTCATTGTAGTGCAGATTTCCTTTGCAAGCTTGCTTGGTTGGCCAAAAAGTGCGTATGCGTTTTTTCCTGAATATATTCAGGAAAAAACGCATACGCCCTTTTTGGCCAAGTGCTTCACTGTGGACGTTCTGCCTCTTTTCCTATGCTTTACATGCAATTCCAGTCTACCTCCTGAAATCGGTTTCCTGCAATTCTGCCCCGCTTTCAAGTCCTCTTGGCAGCCTTACTTCAATATATTTTTGGACGATAGCTGTCATTTATAACTCTGCAGGTTTGTGAATTACAGGGCCCCTGAGCTCCTTTCTTCAACTCGCTATATTGTGAGCTGGCCGCTACACCGCAGGATTGCTTCAGGCCCTAGTGTGGTTCCGGCATGGCACGCTGAGCCTTTGGTTAATTCCTCTTCCTGGTGGAAATGAGAGTTAAATTTGCCCGTCCAGACACCTCCAGCTAGTCTCTCATTGGTTCTCCCTATTCCTGTTCATTTTCCGCAGAAATTGCAAACTGGGCCAAACAGGAGGTTAAAGGCACTGACTCTCCAAGTGGGGAGAGTGTTAGTAAAGCGTCTGGAATGTTGCACCCGAGTACCAGGGGACGAAAACTGAGACACATTTGAACACGTTTCCCGATCACACGGTGGATCATACTCTGGGTTCCACATGCATGTTTTAGCTGAAGGAAGAATCCCTTAAACCTGGAGAGTTGAGAACCATGGAATGGGTACCATGCAATATGACTTCAAAGGGTCTGTATTTGCTCACCGAACCTCACCAATCCTATCACTGCTGCGTTTATGCCGCTGTACACACGCTTGATTCTCTTTCGGAGACATATAAATCCATAGGTTTTAAGATTCTTACTAGTCAGGTATATTCTTAGGCGTTTAATATGGGGTGTTGAGTCCACTTCGTTGAGCAAGCAGTAGCTCTTGTCTATTACATATTAGGCTTATGGAAAGGTATCTGTGCTAATTTCAATCTCTGGTTTTATGCAGCACCCCAACACACCGTTCCCCTTAAGCAAGCATAAGTTGGTTTTCTGCATTTGAGACCCTATTCTGTTTTGTAATTCAGTTCCTGTGTAGCCAAGTATACATTCCGTGTATTAGTGATACCTTATGATGTTTCTTTTTCTGTGTGACTTATTTCACTTAGAATCATCGTACCTGAATCCACTCATTATGCTGCTACTGGCCTGATGACATAGATTTCATTGCTGAGTGATATTGCATTGTACGTAAGTACCACAACTTCTTTATCCATTTTTCGCTTTCTGCGATATTGAACTTGTACTGTAAACGAGGTTCTTGTAAACAGAGCCGTCCCAAACTTTGGGGTGGCTGTGTCTTTTTGATTTTAATTTCCCTAAGCTATAGGACCATAAGTGGAAGTGCCCTAGGCTCTGTTGCTTTGTTTTTTGATGCTTCAGGAAACACCATACACTTCTCCAGAGTGGCTGTTGGCAATTTACATCCCGCCCATCAGCATAAGAAGGCTCCCAGTTCTCCATGGCCTGTCCTGCCTTTCTGGATTTTACACTTTTTTCAGATGGCCCTTTTGACCGGGGGCAGTGAGACTTCATTGTAGTGCAGATTTCCTTTGCAAGCTTGCTTGGTTGGCCAAAAAGGGCGTATGCGTTTTTTCCTGAATATATTCAGGAAAAAACGCATACGCCCTTTTTGGCCAAGTGCATCATTGTGGACGTTCTGCCTCTTTTCCTATGCTTTACATGCAATTCCAGTCTACCTCCTGAAATCGGTTTCCTGCAATTCTGCCCCGCTTTCAAGTCCTCTTGGCAGCCTTACTTCAATATATTTTTGGACGATAGCTGTCATTTAGAACTCTGCAGGTTTGTGAATTACAGGGCCCCTGAGCTCCTTTCTTCAACTCGCTATCTTGTGAGGTGGCCGCAACACCGCAGGATTGCTTCAGGCCCTAGTGTGGTTCCGGCATGGCACGCTGAGCCTTTGATTAATTCCTCTTCCTGGTGGGAAATGAGAGTTAAATTTGCCCGTCCAGACACCTCCAGCTAGTCTCTCATTGGTTCTCCCTATTCCTGTTCATTTTCCGCAGAAATTGCAAACTGGGCCAAACAGGAGGTTAAAGGCACTGACTCTCCAAGTGGGGAGAGTGTTAGTAAAGCGTCTGGAATGTTGCACCCGAGTACCAGGGGACGAAAACTGAGACGCATTTGAACACGTTTCCCGATCACACGGTTGGTCATACTCTGGGTTCCACATGCATGTTTTAGCTGAAGGAAGAATCCCTTAAACCTGGAGAGTTGAGACCCATGGAATGGGTACCATGCAATATGACTTCAAAGGGTCTGCATTTGCTCACCGAACCTCACCAATCCTATCACTGCTGCGTTTATGCCGCTGTACACACGCTTGATTCTCTTTCGGAGACATATAAATCCATAGGTTTTAAGATTCTTACTAGTCAGGTATATTCTTAGGCGTTTAATATGGGGTGTTGAGTCCACTTCGTTGAGCAAGCAGTAGCTCTTGTCTATTACATATTTGGCTTATGGAAAGGTATCTGTGCTAATTTCAATCTCTGGTTTTATGCAGCACCCCAACTCACCTTTCCCCTTAAGCAAGCATAAGTTGGTTTTCTACATTTGAGACCCTATTCTGTTTTGTAATTCAGTTCCTGTGTAGCCAAGTTTACATTCCGTGTATTAGTGATATCTAATGATGTTTCTTTTTCTGTGTGACTTATTTCACTTAGAATCATCGTACCTGAATCCACTCATTATGCTGCTACTGGCCTGATGACATAGATTTCATTGCTGAGTGATATTGCATTGTACGTAAGTACCACAACTTCTTTATCCATTTTTCGCTTTCTGCGATATTGAACTTGTACCGTAAACGAGGTTCTTGTAAACAGAGCCGTCCCAAACTTTGGGGTGGCTGTGTCTTTTTGATTTTAATTTCCCTAAGCTATAGGACCATAAGTGGAAGTGCCCTAGGCTCTGTTGCTTTGTTTTTTGATGCTTCAGGAAACACCATACACTTCTCCAGAGTGGCTGTTGGCAATTTACATCCCGCCCATCAGCATAAGAAGGCTCCCAGTTCTCCATGGCCTGTCCTGCCTTTCTGGATTTTACACTTTTTTCAGATGGCCCTTTTGACCGGGGGCAGTGAGACTTCATTGTAGTGCAGATTTCCTTTGCAAGCTTGCTTGGTTGGCCAAAAAGGGCGTATGCGTTTTTTCCTGAATATATTCAGGAAAAAACGCATACGCCCTTTTTGGCCAAGTGCATCATTGTGGACGTTCTGCCTCTTTTCCTATGCTTTACATGCAATTCCAGTCTACCTCCTGAAATCGGTTTCCTGCAATTCTGCCCCGCTTTCAAGTCCTCTTGGCAGCCTTACTTCAATATATTTTTGGACGATAGCTGTCATTTAGAACTCTGCAGGTTTGTGAATTACAGGGCCCCTGAGCTCCTTTCTTCAACTCGCTATCTTGTGAGGTGGCCGCAACACCGCAGGATTGCTTCAGGCCCTAGTGTGGTTCCGGCATGGCACGCTGAGCCTTTGATTAATTCCTCTTCCTGGTGGGAAATGAGAGTTAAATTTGCCCGTCCAGACACCTCCAGCTAGTCTCTCATTGGTTCTCCCTATTCCTGTTCATTTTCCGCAGAAATTGCAAACTGGGCCAAACAGGAGGTTAAAGGCACTGACTCTCCAAGTGGGGAGAGTGTTAGTAAAGCGTCTGGAATGTTGCACCCGAGTACCAGGGGACGAAAACTGAGACGCATTTGAACACGTTTCCCGATCACACGGTGGATCATACTCTGGGTTCCACATGCATGTTTTAGCTGAAGGAAGAATCCCTTAAACCTGGAGAGTTGAGACCCATGGAATGGGTACCATGCAATATGTCTTCAAAGGGTCTGCATTTGCTCACCGAACCTCACCAATCCTATCACTGCTGCGTTTATGCCGCTGTACACACGCTTGATTCTCTTTCGGAGACATATAAATCCATAGGTTTTAAGATTCTTACTAGTCAGGTATATTCTTAGGCGTTTAATATGGGGTGTTGAGTCCACTTCGTTGAGCAAGCAGTAGCTCTTGTCTATTACATATTTGGCTTATGGAAAGGTATCTGTGCTAATTTCAATCTCTGGTTTTATGCAGCACCCCAACTCACCTTTCCCCTTAAGCAAGCATAAGTTGGTTTTCTACATTTGAGACCCTATTCTGTTTTGTAATTCAGTTCCTGTGTAGCCAAGTTTACATTCCGTGTATTAGTGATACCTTATGATGTTTCTTTTTCTGTGTGACTTATTTCACTTAGAATCATCGTACCTGAATCCACTCATTAAGCTGCTACTGGCCTGATGACATAGATTTCATTGCTGAGTCATATTGCATTGTACGTAAGTACCACAACTTCTTTATCCATTTTTCGCTTTCTGCGATATTGAACTTCTACCGTAAACGAGGTTCTTGTAAACAGAGCCGTCCCAAACTTTGGGGTGGCTGTGTCTTTTTGATTTTAATTTCCCTAATCTATAGGACCATAAGTGGAAGTGCCTTAGGCTCTGTTGCTTTGTTTTTTAGATGTTTCAGGAAACACCATACACTTCTCCAGAGTGGCTGTTGGCAATTTACATCCCGCCCATCAGCATAAGAAGGCTCCCAGTTCTCCATGGCCTGTCCTGCCTTTCTGGATTTTACACTTTTTTCAGATGGCCCTTTTGACCGGGGGGCAGTGAGACTTCATTGTAGTGCAGATTTCCTTTGCAAGCTTGCTTGGTTGGCCAAAAAGGGCGTATGCGTTTTTTCCTGAATATATTCAGGAAAAAACGCATACGCCCTTTTTGGCCAAGTGCATCATTGTGGACGTTCTGCCTCTTTTCCTATGCTTTACATGCAATTCCAGTCTACCTCCTGAAATCGGTTTCCTGCAATTCTGCCCCGCTTTCAAGTCCTCTTGGCAGCCTTACTTCAATATATTTTTGGACGATAGCTGTCATTTATAACTCTGCAGGTTTGTGAATTACAGGGCCCCTGAGCTCCTTTCTTCAACTCGCTTTCTTGTGAGCTGGCCGCAACACCGTAGGATTGCTTCAGGCCCTAGTGTGGTTCCGGCATGGCTCGCTGAGCCTCTGGTTAATTCCTCTTCTTGGTGGGAAATGAGAGTTAAATTTGCCCGTCCAGACACCTCCAGCTAGTCTCTCATTGGTTCTCCCTATTCCTGTTCATTTTCCGCAGAAATTGCACACTGGGCCAAACAGGAGGTTAAAGGCACTGACTCTCCAAGTGGGGAGAGTGTTAGTAAAGCGTCTGGAATGTTGCACCCGAGTACCAGGGGACGAAAACTGAGACACATTTGAACACGTTTCCCGATCACACGGTGGATCATACTCTGGGTTCCACATGCATGTTTTAGCTGAAGGAAGAATCCCTTAAACATGGAGAGTTGAGAACCATGGAATGGGTACCATGCAATATGACTTCAAAGGGTCTGCATTTGCTCACCGAACCTCACCAATCCTATCACTGCTGCGTTTATGCCGCTGTACACACGCTTGATTCTCTTTCGGAGACATATAAATCCATAGGTTTTAAGATTCTTACTAGTCAGGTATATTCTTAGGCGTTTAATATGGGGTGTTGAGTCCACTTCGTTGAGCAAGCAGTAGCTCTTGTCTATTACATATTTGGCTTATGGAAAGGTATCTGTGCTAATTTCAATCTCTGGTTTTATGCAGCACCCCAACTCACCTTTCCCCTTAAGCAAGCATAAGTTGGTTTTCTACATTTGAGACCCTATTCTGTTTTGTAATTCAGTTCCTGTGTAGCCAAGTTTACATTCCGTGTATTAGTGATACCTTATGATGTTTCTTTTTCTGTGTGACTTATTTCACTTAGAATCATCGTACCTGAATCCACTCATTATGCTGCTACTGGCCTGATGACATAGATTTCATTGCTGAGTGATATTGCATTGTACGTAAGTACCACAACTTGTTTATCCATTTTTCGCTTTCTGCGATATTGAACTTGTACCGTAAACGAGGTTCTTGTAAACAGAGCCGTCCCAAACTTTGGGGTGGCTGTGTCTTTTTGATTTTAATTTCCCTAATCTATAGGACCATAAGTGGAAGTGCCTTAGGCTCTGTTGCTTTGTTTTTTAGATGTTTCAGGAAACACCATACACTTCTCCAGAGTGGCTGTTGGCAATTTACATCCCGCCCATCAGCATAAGAAGGCTCCCAGTTCTCCATGGCCTGTCCTGCCTTTCTGGATTTTACACTTTTTTCAGATGGCCCTTTTGACCGGGGGGCAGTGAGACTTCATTGTAGTGCAGATTTCCTTTGCAAGCTTGCTTGGTTGGCCAAAAAGGGCGTATGCGTTTTTTCCTGAATATATTCAGGAAAAAACGCATACGCCCTTTTTGGCCAAGTGCATCACTGTGGACGTTCTGCCTCTTTTCCTATGCTTTACATGCAATTCCAGTCTACCTCCTGAAATCGGTTTCCTGCAATTCTGCCCCGCTTTCAAGTCCTCTTGGCAGCCTTACTTCAATATATTTTTGGACGATAGCTGTCATTTATAACTCTGCAGGTTTGTGAATTACAGTGCCCCTGAGCTCCTTTCTTCAACTCGCTTTCTTGTGAGCTGGCCGCAACACCGCAGGATTGCTTCAGGCCCTAGTGTGGTTCCGGCATGGCTCGCTGAGCCTTTGGTTAATTCCTCTTCTTGGTGGGAAATGAGAGTTAAATTTGCCCGTCCAGACACCTCCAGCTAGTCTCTCATTGGTTCTCCCTATTCCTGTTCATTTTCCGCAGAAATTGCAAACTGGGCCAAACAGGAGGTTAAAGGCACTGACTCTCCAAGTGGGGAGAGTGTTAGTAAAGCGTCTGGAATGTTGCACCCGAGTACCAGGGGACGAAAACTGAGACACATTTGAACACGTTTCCCGATCACACGGTGGATCATACTCTGGGTTCCACATGCATGTTTTAGCTGAAGGAAGAATCCCTTAAACCTGGAGAGTTGAGAACCATGGAATGGGTACCATGCAATATGACTTCAAAGGGTCTGCATTTGCTCACCGAACCTCACCAATCCTATCACTGCTGCGTTTATGCCGCTGTACACACGCTTGATTCTCTTTCGGAGACATATAAATCCATAGGTTTTAAGATTCTTACTAGTCAGGTATATTCTTAGGCGTTTAATATGGGGTGTTGAGTCCACTTCGTTGAGCAAGCAGTAGCTCTTTTCTATTACATATTTGGCTTATGGAAAGGTATCTGTGCTAATTTCAATCTCTGGTTTTATGCAGCACCCCAACTCACCTTTCCCCTTAAGCAAGCATAAGTTGGTTTTCTACATTTGAGACCCTATTCTGTTTTGTAATTCAGTTCCTGTGTAGCCAAGTTTACATTCCGTGTATTAGTGATACCTTATGATGTTTCTTTTTCTGTGTGCCTTATTTCACTTAGAATCATCGTACCTGAATCCACTCATTATGCTGCTACTGGCCTGATGACATAGATTTCATTGCTGAGTGATATTGCATTGTACGTAAGTACCAAAACTTCTTTATCCATTTTTCGCTTTCTGCGATATTGAACTTGTACCATAAACGAGGTTCTTGTAAACAGAGCCGTCCCAAACTTTGGGGTGGCTGTGTCTTTTTGATTTTAATTTCCCTAAGCTATAGGACCATAAGTGGAAGTGCCCTAGGCTCTGTTGATTTGTTTTTTGATGTTTCAGGAAACACCATACACTTCTCCAGAGTGGCTGTTGGCAATTTACATCCCGCCCATCAGCATAAGAAGGCTCCCAGTTCTCCATGGCCTGTCCTGCCTTTCTGGATTTTACACTTTTTTCAGGTGGCCCTTTTGGCCGGGGGGCAGTGAGACTTCATTGTAGTGCAGATTTCCTTTGCAAGCTTGCTTGGTTGGCCAAAAAGGGCGTATGCGTTTTTTCCTGAATATATTCAGGAAAAAACGCATACGCCCTTTTTGGCCAAGTGCATCATTGTGGACGTTCTGCCTCTTTTCCTATGCTTTACATGCAATTCCAGTCTACCTCCTGAAATCGGTTTCCTGCAATTCTGCCCCGCTTTCAAGTCCTCTTGGCAGCCTTACTTCAATATATTTTTGGACGATAGCTGTCATTTAGAACTCTGCAGGTTTGTGAATTACAGGGCCCCTGAGCTCCTTTCTTCAACTCGCTATCTTGTGAGCTGGCCGCAACACCGCAGGATTGCTTCAGGCCCTAGTGTGGTTCCGGCATGGCACGCTGAGCCTTTGATTAATTCCTCTTCCTGGTGGGAAATGAGAGTTAAATTTGCCCGTCCAGACACCTCCAGCTAGTCTCTCATTGGTTCTCCCTATTCCTGTTCATTTTCCGCAGAAATTGCAAACTGGGCCAAACAGGAGGTTAAAGGCACTGACTCTCCAAGTGGGGAGAGTGTTAGTAAAGCATCTGGAATGTTGCACCCGAGTACCAGGGGACGAAAACTGAGACGCATTTGAACACGTTTCCCGATCACAGAGTGGATCATACTCTGGGTTCCACATGCATGTTTTAGCTGAAGGAAGAATCCCTTCAACCTGGAGAGTTGAGAACCATGGAATGGGTACCATGCAATATGACTTCAAAGGGTCTGCATTTGCTCACCGAACCTCACCAATCCTATCACTGCTGCGTTTATGCCGCTGTACACACGCTTGATTCTCTTTCGGAGACATATAAATCCATAGGTTTTAAGATTCTTACTAGTCAGGTATATTCTTAGGCGTTTAATATGGTGTGTTGAGTCCACTTCATTGAGCAAGCAGTAGCTCTTGTCTATTATATATTTGGCTTATGGAAAGGTATCTGTGCTAATTTCAATCTCTGGTTTTATGCAGCACCCCAACTCACCTTTCCCCTTAAGCAAGCATAAGTTGGTTTTCTGCATTTGAGACCCTATTCTGTTTTGTAATTCAGTTCCTGTGTAGCCAAGTTTACATTCCGTGTAGTAGTGATACCTTATGATGTTTCTTTTTCTGTGTGACTTATTTCACTTAGAATCATCGTACCTGAATCCACTCATTATGCTGCTACTGGCCTGATGACATAGATTTCATTGCTGAGTGATATTGCATTGTACGTAAGTACCACAACTTCTTTATCCATTTTTCGCTTTCTGCGATATTGAACTTGTACCGTAAACGAGGTTCTTGTAAACAGAGCTGTCCCAAACTTTGGGGTGGCTATGTCTTTTTGATTTTAATTTCCCTAATCTATAGGACCATAAGTGGAAGTGCCTTAGGCTCTGTTGGTTTGTTTTTTAGATGTTTCAGGAAACACCATACACTTCTCCAGAGTGGCTGTTGGCAATTTACATCCCGCCCATCAGCATAAGAAGGCTCCCAGTTCTCCATGGCCTGTCCTGCCTTTCTGGATTTTACACTTTTTTCAGATGGCCCTTTTGACCGGGGGGCAGTGAGACTTCATTGTAGTGCAGATTTCTTTTGCAAGCTTGCTTGGTTGGCCAAAAAGGGCGTATGCGTTTTTTCCTGAATATATTCAGGAAAAAACGCATATGCCCTTTTTGGCCAAGTGCATCATTGTGGACGTTCTGCCTCTTTTCCTATGCTTTACATGCAATTCCAGTCTACCTCCTGAAATCGGTTTCCTGCAATTCTGCCCCGCTTTCAAGTCCTCTTGGCAGCCTTACTTCAATATATTTTTGGACGATAGCTGTCATTTATAACTCTGCAGGTTTGTGAATTACAGTGCCCCTGAGCTCCTTTCTTCAACTCGCTTTCTTGTGAGCTGGCCGCAACACCGCAGGATTGCTTCAGGCCCTAGTGTGGTTCCGGCATTGCTCGTTGAGCCTTTGGTTAATTCCTCTTCTTGGTGGGAAATGAGAGTTAAATTTGCCCGTCCAGACACCTCCAGCTAGTCTCTCATTGGTTCTCCCTATTCCTGTTCATTTTCCACAGAAATTGCAAACTGGGCCAAACAGGAGGTTAAAGGCACTGACTCTCCAAGTGGGGAGAGTGTTAGTAAAGCGTCTGGAATGTTGCACCCGAGTACCACGGGACGAAAACTGAGACACATTTGAACACGTTTCCCGATCACACGGTGGATCATACTCTCGGCTCCACATGCATGTTTTAGCTGAAGGAAGAATCCCTTAAACCTGGAGAGTTGAGAACCATGGAATGGGTACCATGCAATATGACTTCAAAGGGTCTGCATTTGCTCACCGAACCTCACCAATCCTATCACTGCTGCGTTTATGCCGCTGTACACACGCTTGATTCTCTTTCGGAGTCGTATAAATCCATAGGTTTTAAGATTCTTACTAGTCAGGTATATTCTTAGGCGTTTAATATGGGGTGTTGAGTCCACTTCATTGAGCAAGCAGTAGCTCTTGTCTATTACATATCTGGCTTATGGAAAGGTATCTGTGCTAATTTCAATCTCTGGTTTTATGCAGCACCCCAACTCACCTTTCCCCTTAAGCAAGCATAAGTTGGTTTTCTGCATTTGAGACCCTATTCTGTTTTGTAATTCAGTTCCTGTGTAGCCAAGTTTACATTCCGTGTAGTAGTGCTATCTTATGATGTTTCTTTTTCTGTGTGACTTATTTCACTTAGAATCATCGTACCTGAATCCACTCATTATGCTGCTACTGGCCTGATGACATAGATTTCATTGCTGAGTGATATTGCATTGTACGTAAGTACCAAAACTTCTTTATCCATTTTTCGCTTTCTGCGATATTGAACTTGTACCATAAACGAGGTTCTTGTAAACAGAGCCGTCCCAAACTTTGGGGTGGCTGTGTCTGTTTGATTTTAATTTCCCTAAGCTATAGGACCATAAGTGGAAGTGCCCTAGGCTCTGTTGCTTTGTTTTTTGATGTTTCAGGAAACACCATACACTTCTCCAGAGTGGCTGTTGGCAATTTACATCCCGCCCATCAGCATAAGAAGGCTCCCAGTTCTCCATGGCCTGTCCTGCCTTTCTGGATTTTACACTTTTTTCAGATGGCCCTTTTGACCGGGGGGGAGTGAGACTTCATTGTAGTGTAGATTTCCTTTGCAAGCTTGCTTGGTTGGCCAAAAAGGGCGTATGCGTTTTTTCCTGAATATATTCAGGAAAAAACGCATACGCCCTTTTTTGCCAAGTGCATCATTGTGGATGTTCTGCCCCTTTTCCTATGCTTTACATGCAATTCCAGTCCAACTCCTGAAATCGGTTTCCTGCAATTCTGCCCCGCTTTCAAGTCCTCTTGGCAGCCTTACTTCAATATATTTTTGGACGATAGCTGTCATTTATAACTCTGCAGGTTTGTGAATTACAGGGCCCCTGAACTCCTTTCTTCAACTCGCTTTCTTGTGAGCTGGCCGCAACACCGCAGGATTGCTTCAGGCCCTAGTGTGGTTCCGGCATGGCACGCTGAGCCTTTGGTTAATTCCTCTTCCTGGTGGGAAATGAGAGTTAAATTTGCCCGTCCAGACACCTCCAGCTAGTCTCTCATTGGTTCTCCCTATTCCTGTTCATTTTCCGCAGAAATTGCAAACTGGGCCAAACAGGAGGTTAAAGGCACTGACTCTCCAAGTGGGGAGAGTGTTAGTAAAGCGTCTGGAATGTTGCACCCGAGTACCAGGGGACGAAAACTGAGACGCATTTGAACACGTTTCCCGATCACACGGTGGATCATACTCTGGGTTCCACATGCATGTTTTAGCTGAAGGAAGAATCCCTTAAACCTGGAGAGTTGAGAACCATGGAATGGGTACCATGCAATATGACTTCAAAGGGTCTGCATTTGCTCACCGACGCTCACCAATCCTATCACTGCTGCGTTTATGCCGCTGTACACACGCTTGATTCTCTTTCGGAGACGTATAAATCCATAGGTTTTAAGATTCTTACTAGTCAGGTATAATCTTAGGCGTTTAATATGGGGTGTTGAGTCCACTTCGTTGAGCAAGCAGTAGCTCTTGTCTATTACATATTTGGCTTATGGAAAGGTATCTGTGCTAATTTCAATCTCTGGTTTTATGCAGCACCCCACTCACCTTTCCCCTTAAGCAAGCATAAGTTGGTTTTATACATTTGAGACCCTATTCTGTTTTGTAATTCAGTTCCTGTGTAGCCAAGTTTACATTCCGTGTATTAGTGATACCTTATGATGTTTCTTTTTCTGTGTGACTTATTTCACTTAGAATCATCGTACCTGAATCCACTCATTATGCTGCTACTGGCCTGATGACATAGATTTCATTGCTGAGTGATATTGCATTGTACGTAAGTACCACAACTTCTTTATCCATTTTTCGCTTTCTGCGATATTGAACTTGTACCGTAAACGAGGTTCCTGGAAACAGAGCCGTCCCAAACTTTGGGGTGGCTGTGTCTTTTTGATTTTAATTTCCCTAAGCTATAGGACCATAAGTGGAAGTGCCTTAGGCTCTGTTGCTTTGTTTTTTACATGTTTCAGGAAACACCATACACTTCTTCAGGGTGGCTGTTGGCAATTTACATCCCGCCCATCAGCATAAGAAGGCTCCCAGTTCTCCATGGCCTGTCCTGCCTTTCTGGCTTTTACACTTTTTTCAGATGGCCCTTTTGACCGGGGGGCAGTGAGACTTCATTGTAGTGCACATTTCCTTTGCAAGCTTGCTTGGTTGGCCAAAAAGGGCGTATGCGTTTTTTCCTGAATATATTCAGGAAAAAACGCATACGCCCTTTTTGGCCAAGTGCATCACTGTGGACGTTCTGCCTCTTTTCCTATGCTTTACATGCAATTCCAGTCTACCTCCTGAAATCGGTTTCCTGCAATTCTGCCCCGCTTTCAAGTCTTCTTGGCAGCCTTACTTCAATATATTTTTGGACGATAGCTTTCATTTATTACTCTGCAGGTTTGTGAATTACAGGGCCCCTGAGCTCCTTTCTTCAACTTGCTATCTTGTGAGCTGGCCGCAACACCGCAGGATTGCTTCAGGCCCTAGTGTGGTTCCGGCATGTCACGCTGAGCCTTTGAATAATTCCTCTTCCTGGTGGGAAATGAGAGTTAAATTTGCCCGTCCAGACACCTCCAGCTAGTCTCTCATTGGTTCTCCCTATTCCTGTTCATTTTCCGCAGAAATTGCAAACTGGGCCAAACAGGAGGTTAAAGGCACTGACTCTCCAAGTGGGGAGAGTGTTAGTAAAGCGTCTGGAATGTTGCACCCGAGTACCAGGGGACGAAAACTGAGACACATTTGAACACGTTTCCCGATCACACGGTGGATCATAATCTGGGTTCCACATGCATGTTTTAGCTGAAGGAAGAATCCCTTCAACCTGGAGAGTTGAGAACCATGGAATGGGTACCATGCAATATGACTTCAAAGGGTCTGCATTTGCTCACCGAACCTCACCAATCCTATCACTGCTGCGTTTATGCCGCTGTACACACGCTTGATTCTCTTTCGGAGACATATAAATCCATAGGTTTTAAGATTCTTACTAGTCAGGTATATTCTTAGGCGTTTAATATGGGGTGTTGAGTCCACTTCGTTGAGCAAGCAGTAGCTCTTGTCTATTACATATTTGGCTTATGGAAAGGTATCTGTGCTAATTTCAATCTCTGGTTTTATGCAGCACCCCAACTCACCTTTCCCCTTAAGCAAGCATAAGTTGGTTTTCTACATTTGAGACCCTATTCTGTTTTGTAATTCAGTTCCTGTGTAGCCAAGTTTACATTCCGTGTATTAGTGATATCTTATGATGTTTCTTTTTCTGTGTGACTTATTTCACTTAGAATCATCGTACCTGAATCAACTCATTATGCTGCTACTGGCCTGATGACATAGATTTCATTGCTGAGTGATATTGCATTGTACGTAAGTACCACAACTTCTTTATCCCTTTTTTGCTCTCTGCGATATTGAACTTGTACCGTAAACGAGGTTCTTGTAAACAGAGCCGTCCCAAACTTTGGGGTGGCTGTGTCTTTTTGATTTTAATTTCCCTAAGCTATAGGACCATAAGTGGAAGTGCCCTAGGCTCTGTTGCTTTGTTTTTTGATGTTTCAGGAAACACCATACACTTCTCCAGAGTGGCTGTTGGCAATTTACATCCCGCCCATCAGCATAAGAAGGCTCCCAGTTCTCCAAGCCTGTCCTGCCTTTCTGGATTTTACACTTTTTTCAGATGGCCCTTTTGACCGTGGGGCAGTGAGACTTCATTGTAGTGCAGATTTCCTTTGCAAGCTTGCTTGGTTGGCCAAAAAGGGCGCATGGGTTTTTTCCTGAATATATTCAGTAAAAAACGCATGCGCCCTTTTTGTCCAAGTGCATCATTGTGGACGTTCTGCCTCTTTTCCTATGCTTTACATGCAATTCCAGTCTACCTCCTGAAATCGGTTTCCTGCAATTCTGCCCCGCTTTCAAGTCCTCTTGGCAGCCTTACTTCAATATATTTTTGGACGATAGCTGTCATTTATACCTCTGCAGGTTTGTGAATTACAGGGCCCCTGAGCTCCTTTCTTCAACTCGCTTTCTTGTGAGCTGGCCGCAACACCGCAGGATTGCTTCAGGCCCTAGTGTGGTTCCGGCATGGCACGCTGAGCCTTTGGTTAATTCCTCTTCCTGGTGGGAAATGAGAGTTAAATTTGCCCGTCCAGACACCTCCAGCTTGTCTCTCATTGGTTCTCCCTATTCCTGTTCATTTTCCGCAGAAATTGCAAACTGGGCCAAACAGGAGGTTAAAGGCACTGACTCTCCAAGTGGGGAGAGTGTTAGTAAAGCGTCTGGAATGTTGCACCCGAGTACCAGAGGACAAAAACTGAGACACATTTGAACACGTTTCCCGATCACACGGTGGATCATACTCTGGGTTCCACATGCATGTTTTAGCTGAAGGAAGAATCCCTTAAACCTGGAGAGTTGAGAACCATGGAATGGGTACCATGCAATATGACTTCAAAGGGTCTGCATTTGCTCACCGAACCTCACCAATCCTATCACTGCTGCGTTTATGCCGCTGTACACACGCTTCATTCTCTTTCGGAGACATATAAATCCATAGGTTTTAAGATTCTTACTAGTCAGGTATATTCTTAGGCGTTTAATATGGGATGTTGATTCCACTTCGTTGAGCAAGCAGTAGCTCTTGTCTATTACATATTTGGCTTATGGAAAGGTATCTGTGCTAATTTCAATCTCTGGTTTTATGCAGCACCCCACTCACCTTTCCCCTTAAGCAAGCATAAGTTGGTTTTCTACATTTGAGACCCTATTCTGTTTTGTAATTCAGTTCCTGTGTAGCCAAGTTTACATTCCGTGTATTAGTGATACCTTATGATGTTTCTTTTTCTGTGTGACTTATTTCACTTAGAATCATCGTACCTGAATCCACTCATTATGCTGCTACTGGCCTGATGACATAGATTTCATTGCTGAGTGATATTGCATTGTACGTAAGTACCACAACTTCTTTATCCATTTTTCGCTTTCTGCGATATTGAACTTGTACCATAAACGAGGTTCTTGTAAACAGAGCCGTCCCAAACTTTGGGGTGGCTGTGTCTTTTTTATTTTAATTTCCCTAAGCTATAGGACCATAAGTGGAAGTGCCCTAGGCTATGTTGCTTTGTTTTTTGATGTTTCAGGAAACACCATACACTTCTCCAGAGTGGCTGTTGGCAATTTACATCCCGCCCATCAGCATAAGAAGGCTCCCAGTTCTCCATGGCCTGTCCTGCCTTTCTGGATTTTACACTTTTTTCAGATGGCCCTTTTGGCCGGGGGGCAGTGAGACTTCATTGTAGTGCAGATTTCCTTTGCAAGCTTGCTTGGTTGGCCAAAAAGGGCGTATGCGTTTTTTCCTGAATATATTCAGGAAAAAACGCATACGCCCTTTTTGGCCAAGTGCATCATTGTGGACGTTCTGCCTCTTTTCCTATGCTTTACATGCAATTCCAGTCTACCTCCTGAAATCGGTTTCCTGCAATTCTGCCCCGCTTTCAAGTCCTCTTGGCAGCCTTACTTCAATATATTTTTGGACGATAGCTGTCATTTATAACTCTGCAGGTTTGTGAATTACAGGGCCCCTGAGCTCCTTTCTTCAACTCGCTATCTTGTGAGCTGGCCGCAACAGCGCAGGATTGCTTCAGGCCCTAGTGTGGTTCCGGCATGGCACGCTGAGCCTTTGGTTAATTCCTCTTCCTGGTGGGAAATGAGAGTTAAATTTGCCCGTCCAGACACCTCTAGCTAGTCTCTCATTGGTTCTCCCTATTCCTGTTCCTTTTCCGCAGAAATTGCAAACTGGGCCAAACAGGAGGTTAAAGGCACTGACTCTCCAAGTGGGGAGAGTGTTAGTAAAGCGTCTGGAATGTTGCACCCGAGTACCAGGGGACGAAAACTGAGACACATTTGAACACGTTTCCCGATCACACGGTGGATCATACTCTGGGTTCCACATGCATGTTTTAGCTGAAGGAAGAATCCCTTAAACCTGGAGAGTTGAGAACCATGGAATGGGTACCATGCAATATGACTTCAAAGGGTCTGCATTTGCTCACCGAACCTCACCAATCCTATCACTGCTGCGTTTATGTCGCTGTACACATGCTTGATTCTCTTTCGGAGACATATAAATCCATAAGTTTTAAGATTCTTACTAGTCAAGTATATTCTTAGGCGTTTAATATGGGGTGTTGAGTCCACTTCGTTGAGCAAGCAGTAGCTCTTGTCTATTACATATTTGGCTTATGGAAAGGTATCTGTGCTAATTTCAATCTCTGGTTTTATGCAGCACCCCAACTCACCTTTCCCCTTAAGCAAGCATAAGTTGGTTTTCTACATTTGAGACCCTGTTCTGTTTTGTAATTCAGTTCCTGTGTAGCCAAGTTTACATTCCGTATATTAGTGATATCTAATGATGTTTCTTTTTCTGTGTGACTTATTTCACTTAGAATCATCGTACCTGAATCCACTCATTATGCTGCTACTGGCCTGATGACATAGATTTCATTGCTGAGTGATATTGCCTTGTACGTAAGTACCACAACTTCTTTATCCATTTTTCGCTTTCTGCGATATTGACCTTGTACCGTAAACGAGGTTCTTGTAAACAGAGCCGTCCCAAACTTTGGGGTGGCTGTGTCTTTTTGATTTTAATTTCCCTAATCTATAGGACCATAAGTGGAAGTGCCCTAGGCTCTGTTGCTTTGTTTTTTAGATGTTTCAGGAAACACCATACACTTCTCCAGAGTGGCTGTTGGCAATTTACATCCCGCCCATCAGCATAAGAAGGCTCCCAGTTCTCCATGGCCTGTCCTGCCTTTCTGGCTTTTACACTTTTTTCAGATGGCCCTTTTGACCGGGGGGCAGTGAGACTTCATTGTAGTGCAGATTTCCTTTGCAAGCTTGCTTGGTTGGCCAAAAAGGGCGTATGCGTTTTTTCCTGAATATATTCAGGAAAAAACGCATACGCCCTTTTTGGCCAAGTGCATCATTGTGGACGTTCTGCCTCTTTTCCTATGCTTTACATGCAATTCCAGTCTACCTCCTGAAATCGGTTTCCTGCAATTCTGCCCCGCTTTCAAGTCCTCTTGGCAGCCTTACTTCAATATATTTTTGGACGATAGCTGTCATTTATAACTCTGCAGGTTTGTGAATTACAGGGCCCCTGAGCTCCTTTCTTCAACTCGCTTTCTTGTGAGCTGGCCGCAACACCGCAGGATTGCTTCAGGCCCTAGTGTGGTTCCGGCATTGCTCGTTGAGCCTTTGGTTAATTGCTCTTCTTGGTGGGAAATGAGAGTTAAATTTGCCCGTCCAGACACCTCCAGCTAGTCTCTCATTGGTTCTCCCTATTCCTGTTCCTTTTCCGCAGAAATTGCAAACTGGGCCAAACAGGAGGTTAAAGGCACTGACTCTCCAAGTGGGGAGAGTGTTAGTAAAGCGTCTGGAATGTTGCACCCGAGTACCAGGGGACGAAAACTGAGACACATTTGAACACGTTTCCCGATCACACGGTGGATCATACTCTGGGTTCCACATGCATGTTTTAGCTGCAGGAAGAATCCCTTAAACCTGGAGAGTTGAGAACCATGGAATGGGTACCATGCAATATGACTTCAAAGGGTCTGCATTTGCTCACCGAAGCTCACCAATCCTATCACTGCTGCGTTTATGCCGCTGTACACACGCTTGATTCTCTTTCGGAGACATATAAATCCATAGGTTTTAAGATTCTTACTAGTCAGGTATATTCTTAGGCGTTTAATATGGGGTGTTGAGTCCACTTCGTTGAGCAAGCAGTAGCTCTTGTCTATTACATATTTGGCTTATGGAAAGGTATCTGTGCTAATTTCAATCTCTGGTTTTATGCAGCACCCCAACTCACCTTTCCCCTTAAGCAAGCATAAGTTGGTTTTCTACATTTGAGACCCTATTCTGTTTTGTAATTCAGTTCCTGTGTAGCCAAGTTTACATTCCGTGTATTAGTGATATCTTATGATGTTTCTTTTTCTGTGTGACTTATTTCACTTAGAATCATCGTACCTGAATCCACTCATTATGCTGCTACTGGCCTGATGACATAGATTTCATTGCTGAGTGATATTGCATTGTACGTAAGTACCACCACTTCTTTATCCATTTTTCGCTTTCTGCGATTTTGAACTTGTGCAGCAAACGAGGTTCTTGTAAACAGAGGCGTCCCAAATTTTTGGGTGGCTGTGTCTTTTTGATTTTAATTTCCCTAAGCTATAGGACCATAAGTGGAGGTGCCCTAGGCTCTGTTGCTTTGTTTTTTAGATGTTTCAGGAAACACCATACACTTCTCCAGAGTGGCTGTTGGCAATTTACATCCCGCCCATCAGCATAAGAAGGCTCCCAGTTCTCCATGGCCTGTCCTGCCTTTCTGGATTTTACACTTTTTTCAGATGGCCCTTTTGACCGGGGGCAGTGAGACTTCATTGTAGTGCAGATTACCTTTGCAAGCTTGCTTGGTTGGCCAAAAATGGCGTATGCGTTTTTTCCTGAATATATTCAGGAAAAAACGCATGCGCCCTTTTTGGCCAAGTGTATCATTGTGGACGTTCTGCCGCTTTTCCTATGCTTTGCATGCAATTCCAGTCTACCTCCTGAAATCGGTTTCCTGCAATTCTGCCCCGCTTTCAAGTCCTCTTGGCAGCCTTACTTCAATATATTTTTGGACGATAGCTGTCATTTATAACTCTGCAGGTTTGTGAATTACAGTGCCCCTGAGGTCCTTTCTTCAACTCGCTTTCTTGTGAGCTGGCCGCAACACCGCAGGATTGCTTCAGGCCCTAGTGTGGTTCCGGCATTGCTCGTTGAGCCTTTGGTTAATTCCTCTTCTTGGTGGGAAATGAGAGTTAAATTTGCCCGTCCAGACACCTCCAGCTAGTCTCTCATTGGTTCTCCCTATTCCTGTTCCTTTTCCGCAGAAATTGCAAACTGGGCCAAACAGGAGGTTAAAGGCACTGACTCTCCAAGTGGGGAGAGTGTTAGTAAAGCGTCTGGAATATTGCACCCGAGTACCAGGGGACGAAAACTGAGACACATTTGAACACGTTTCCCGATCACACGGTGGATCATACTCTGGGTTCCACATGCATGTTTTAGCTGAAGGAAGAATCCCTTAAACCTGGAGAGTTGAGAACCATGGAATGGGTACCATGCAATATGACTTCAAAGGGTCTGCATTTGCTCACCGAAGCTCACCAATCCTATCACTGCTGCGTTTATGCCGCTGTACACACGCTTGATTCTCTTTCGGAGACATATAAATCCATAGGTTTTAAGATTCTTACTAGTCAGGTATATTCTTAGGCGTTTAATATGGGGTGTTGAGTCCACTTCGTTGAGCAAGCAGTAGCTCTTGTCTATTACATATTTGGCTTATGGAAAGGTATCTGTGCTAATTTCAATCTCTGGTTTTATGCAGCACCCCACTCACCTTTCCCCTTAAGCAAGCATAAGTTGGTTTTCTACATTTGAGACCCTATTCTGTTTTGTAATTCAGTTCCTGTGTAGCCAAGTTTACATTCCGTGTATTAGTGATACCTTATGATGTTTCTTTTTCTGTGTGACTTATTTCACTTAGAATCATCGTACCTGAATCCACTCATTATGCTGCTACTGGCCTGGTGACATAGATTTCATTGCTGAGTGATATTGCATTGTACGTAAGTACCACAACTTCTTTATCCATTTTTCGCTTTCTGCGATTTTGAACTTGTACCGTAAACGAGGTTCTTGTAAACAGAGCCGTCCCAAATTTTTGGGTGGCTGTGTCTTTTTGATTTTAATTTCCCTAAGCTATAGGACCATAAGTGGAGGTGCCCTAGGCTCTGTTGCTTTGTTTTTTAGATGCTTCAGGAAACACCATACAGTTCTCCAGAGTGGCTGTTGGCAATTTACATCCCGCCCATCAGCATAAGAAGGCTCCCAGTTCTCCATGGCCTGTCCTGCCTTTCTGGATTTTACACTTTTTTCAGATGGCCCTTTTGCCCGGGGGCAGTGAGACTTCATTGTAGTGCAGATTTCCTTTGCAAGCTTGCTTGGTTGGCCAAAAAGGGCGTATGCGTTTTTTCCTGAATATATTCAGGAAAAAACGCATGCGCCCTTTTTGGCCAAGTGCATCATTGTGGACGTTCTGCCGCTTTTCCTATGCTTTGCATGCAATTCCAGTCTACCTCCTGAAATCGGTTTCCTGCAATTCTGCCCCGCTTTCAAGTCCTCTTGGCAGCCTTACTTCAATATATTTTTGGACGATAGCTGTCATTTATAACTCTGCAGGTTTGTGAATTACAGGGCCCCTGAGCTCCTTTCTTCAACTCGCTTTCTTGTGAGCTGGCCACAACACCGCAGGATTGCTTCAGGCCCTAGTGTGGTTCCGGCATTGCTCGTTGAGCCTTTGGTTAATTCCTCTTCTTGGTGGGAAATGAGAGTTAAATTTGCCCGTCCAGACACCTCCAGCTAGTCTCTCATTGGTTCTCCCTATTCCTGTTCCTTTTCCGCAGAAATTGCAAACTGGGCCAAACAGGAGGTTAAAGGCACTGACTCTCCAAGTGGGGAGAGTGTTAGTAAAGCGTCTGGAATGTTGCACCCGAGTACCAGGGGACGAAAACTGAGACACATTTGAACACGTTTCCCGATCACACGGTGGATCATACTCTGGGTTCCACATGCATGTTTTAGCTGAAGGAAGAATCCCTTAAACCTGGAGAGTTGAGAACCATGGAATGGGTACCATGCAATATGACTTCAAAGGGTCTGCATTTGCTCACCGAAGCTCACCAATCCTATCACTGCTGCGTTTATGCCGCTGTACACATGCTTGATTCTCTTTCGGAGACATATAAATCCATAGGTTTTAAGATTCTTACTAGTCAGGTATATTCTTAGGCATTTAATATGGGGTGTTGAGTCCACTTCGTTGAGCAAGCAGTAGCTCTTGTCTATTACATATTTGGCTTATGGAAAGGTATCTGTGCTAATTTCAATCTCTGGTTTTATGCAGCACCCCACTCACCTTTCCCCTTAAGCAAGCATAAGTTGGTTTTCTACATTTGAGACCCTATTCTGTTTTGTAATTCAGTTCCTGTGTAGCCAAGTTTACATTCCGTGTATTAGTGATATCTTATGATGTTTCTTTTTCTGTGTGACTTATTTCACTTAGAATCATCGTACCTGAATCCACTCATTATGCTGCTACTGGCCTGATGACATAGATTTCATTGCTGAGTGATATTGCATCGTACGTAAGTACCACAACTTCTTTATCCATTTTTCGCTTTCTGCGATTTTGAACTTGTACAGTAAACGAGGTTCTTGTAAACAGAGCCGTCCCAAATTTTTGGGTGGCTGTGTCTTTTTGATTTTAATTTCCCTAAGCTATAGGACCATAAGTGGAGGTGCCCTAGGCTCTGTTGCTTTGTTTTTTAGATGTTTCAGGAAACACCATACACTTCTCCAGAGTGGCTGTTGGCAATTTACATCCCGCCCATCAGCATAACAAGGCTACCAGTTCTCCATGGCCTGTCCTGCTTTTCTGGATTTTACACTTTTTTCAGATGGCCCTTTTGACCGGGGGCAGTGAGACTTCATTGTAGTGCAGATTACCTTTGCAAGCTTGCTTGGTTGGCCAAAAATGGCGTATGCGTTTTTTCCTGAATATATTCAGGAAAAAACGCATGCACCCTTTTTGGCCAAGTGTATCATTGTGGACGTTCTGCCGCTTTTCCTATGCTTTGCATGCAATTCCAGTCTACCTCCTGAAATCGGTTTCCTGCAATTCTGCCCCGCTTTCAAGTCCTCTTGGCAGCCTTACTTCAATATATTTTTGGACGATAGCTGTCATTTATAACTCTGCAGGTTTGTGAATTACAGTGCCCCTGAGGTCCTTTCTTCAACTCGCTTTCTTGTGAGCTGGCCGCAACACCGCAGGATTGTTTCAGGCCCTAGTGTGGTTCCGGCATTGCTCGTTGAGCCTTTGGTTAATTCCTCTTCTTGGTGGGAAATGAGAGTTAAATTTGCCCGTCCAGACACCTCCAGCTAGTCTCTCATTGGTTCTCCCTATTCCTGTTCCTTTTCCGCAGAAATTGCAAACTGGGCCAAACAGGAGGTTAAAGGCACTGACTCTCCAAGTGGGGAGAGTGTTAGTAAAGCGTCTGGAATATTGCACCTGAGTACCAGGGGACGAAAACTGAGACACATTTGAACACGTTTCCCGATCACACGGTGGATCATACTCTGGGTTCCACATGCATGTTTTAGCTGAAGGAAGAATCCCTTAAACCTGGAGAGTTGAGAACCATGGAATGGGTACCATGCAATATGACTTCAAAGGGTCTGCATTTGCTCACCGAAGCTCACCAATCCTATCACTGCTGCGTTTATGCCGCTGTACAGACGCTTGATTCTCTTTCGGAGACATATAAATCCATAGGTTTTAAGATTCTTACTAGTCAGGTATATTCTTAGGCGTTTAATATGGGGTGTTGAGTCCACTTCGTTGAGCAAGCAGTAGCTCTTGTCTATTACATATTTGGCTTATGGAAAGGTATCTGTGCTAATTTCAATCTCTGGTTTTATGCAGCACCCCACTCACCTTTCCCCTTAAGCAAGCATAAGTTGGTTTTCTACATTTGAGACCCTATTCTGTTTTGTAATTCAGTTCCTGTGTAGCCAAGTTTACATTCCGTGTATTAGTGATACCTTATGATGTTTCTTTTTCTGTGTGACTTATTTCACTTAGAATCATCGTACCTGAATCCACTCATTATGCTGCTACTGGCCTGGTGACATAGATTTCATTGCTGAGTGATATTGCATTGTACGTAAGTACCACAACTTCTTTATCCATTTTTCGCTTTCTGCGATTTTGAACGTGTACCGTAAACGAGGTTCTTGTAAACAGAGCCGTCCCAAATTTTTGGGTGGCTGTGTCTTTTTGATTTTAATTTCCCTAAGCTATAGGACCATAAGTGGAGGTGCCCTAGGCTCTGTTGCTTTGTTTTTTAGATGCTTCAGGAAACACCATACACTTCTCCAGAGTGGCTGTTGGCAATTTACATCCCGCCCATCAGCATAAGAAGGCTCCCAGTTCTCCATGGCCTGTCCTGCCTTTCTGGATTTTACACTTTTTTCAGATGGCCCTTTTGCCCGGGGGCAGTGAGACTTCATTGTAGTGCAGATTTCCTTTGCAAGCTTGCTTGGTTGGCCAAAAAGGGCGTATGCGTTTTTTCCTGAATATATTCAGGAAAAAACGCATGCGCCCTTTTTGGCCAAGTGCATCATTGTGGACGTTCTGCCGCTTTTCCTATGCTTTGCATGCAATTCCAGTCTACCTCCTGAAATCGGTTTCCTGCAATTCTGCCCCGCTTTCAAGTCCTCTTGGCAGCCTTACTTCAATATATTTTTGGACGATAGCTGTCATTTATAACTCTGCAGGTTTGTGAATTACAGGGCCCCTGAGCTCCTTTCTTCAACTCGCTTTCTTGTGAGCTGGCCACAACACCGCAGGATTGCTTCAGGCCCTAGTGTGGTTCCGGCATGGGTCGCTGAGCCTTTGGTTAATTCCTGTTCTTGGTGGGAAATGAGAGTTAAATTTGCCCGTCCAGACACGTCCAGCTAGTCTCTCATTGGTTCTCCCTATTCCTGTTCATTTTCCGCAGAAATTGCAAACTGGGCCAAACAGGAGGTTAAAGGCACTGACTCTCCAAGTGGGGAGAGTGTTAGTAAAGCGTCTGGAATGTTGCACCCGAGTACCAGGGGACGAAAACTGAGACACATTTGAACACGTTTCCCGATCACACGGTGGATCATACTCTGGGTTCCACATGCATGTTTTAGCTGAAGGAAGAATCCCTTAAACCTGGAGAGTTGAGAACCATGGAATGGGTACCATGCAATATGACTTCAAAGGGTCTGCATTTGCTCACCGAACCTCACCAATCCTATCACTGCTGCGTTTATGCCGCTGTACACAAGCTTGATTCTCTTTCGGAGACATATAAAACCATAGGTTTTAAGATTCTTACTAGTCAGGTATATTCTTAGGCGTTTAATATGGGGTGTTGAGTCCACTTCGTTGAGCAAGCAGTAGCTCTTGTCTATTACATATTTGGCTTATTGAAAGGTATCTGTGCTAATTTCAATCTCTGGTTTTATGCAGCACCCCAACTCACCTTTCCCCTTAAGCAAGCATAAGTTGGTTTTCTACATTTGAGACCCTATTCTGTTTTGTAATTCAGTTCCTGTGTAGCCAAGTTTACATTCCATGTATTAGTGATATCTTATGATGTTTCTTTTTCTGTGTGACTTATTTCACTTAGAATCATCGTACCTGAATCCACTCATTATGCTGCTACTGGCCTGATGACATAGATTTCATTGCTGAGTGATATTGCATTGTACGTAAGTACCACAACTTCTTTATCCATTTTTCGCTTTCTGTGATATTGAACTTGTACCATAAACGAGGTTCTTGTAAACAGAGCCGTCCCAAATTTTGGGGTGGCTGTGTGTTTTTGATTTTAATTTCCCTAAGCTATAGGACCATAAGTGGAAGTGCCCTAGGCTCTGTTGCTTTGTTTTTTAGATGTTTCAGGAAACACCATACACTTCTCCAGAGTGGCTGTTGGCAATTTACATCCCGCCCATCAGCATAAGAAGGCTCCCAGTTCTCCATGGCCTGTCCTGCCTTTCTGGATTTTACACTTTTTTCAGATGGCCCTTTTGACCGGGGGGCAGTGAGACTTCATTGTAGTGCAGATTTCCTTTGCAAGCTTGCTTGGTTGGCCAAAAATGGCGTATGCGTTTTTTCCTGAATATATTCAGGAAAAAACGCATGCGCCCTTTTTGGCCAAGTGTATCATTGTGGACGTTCTGCCGCTTTTCCTATGCTTTGCATGCAATTCCAGTCTACCTCCTGAAATCGGTTTCCTGCAATTCTGCCCCGCTTTCAAGTCCTCTTGGCAGCCTTACTTCAATATATTTTTGGACGATAGCTGTCATTTATAACTCTGCAGGTTTGTGAATTACAGGGCCCCTGAGCTCCTTTCTTCAACTCGCTTTCTTGTGAGCTGGCCGCAACACCGCAGGATTGCTTCAGGCCCTAGTGTGGTTCCGGCATTGCTCATTGAGCCTTTGGTTAATTCCTCTTCTTGGTGGGAAATGAGAGTTAAATTTGCCCGTCCAGACACCTCCAGCTAGTCTCTCATTGGTTCTCCCTATTCCTGTTCCTTTTCCGCAGAAATTGCAAACTGGGCCAAACAGGAGGTTAAAGGCACTGACTCTCCAAGTGGGGAGAGTGTTAGTAAAGCGTCTGGAATGTTGCACCCGAGTACCAGGGGACGAAAACTGAGACACATTTGAACACGTTTCCCGATCACACGGTGGATCATACTCTGGGTTCCACATGCATGTTTTAGCTGAAGGAAGAATCCCTTAAACCTGGAGAGTTGAGAACCATGGAATGGGTACCATGCAATATGACTTCAAAGGGTCTGCATTTGCTCACCGAAGCTCACCAATCCTATCACTGCTGCGTTTATGCCGCTGTACACACGGTTGATTCTCTTTCGGAGACATATAAATCCATAGGTTTTAAGATTCTTACTAGTCAGGTATATTCTTAGGCGTTTAATATGGGGTGTTGAGTCCACTTCGTTGAGCAAGCAGTAGCTCTTGTCTATTACATATTTGGCTTATGGAAAGGTATCTGTGCTAATTTCAATCTCTGGTTTTATGCAGCACCCCACTCACCTTTCCCCTTAAGCAAGCATAAGTTGGTTTTCTACATTTGAGACCCTATTCTGTTTTGTAATTCAGTTCCTGTGTAGCCAAGTTTACATTCCGTGTATTAGTGATACCTTATGATGTTTCTTTTTCTGTGTGACTTATTTCACTTAGAATCATCGTACCTGAATCCACTCATTATGCTGCTACTGGCCTGATGACATAGATTTCATTGCTGAGTGATATTGCATTGTACGTAAGTACCACAACTTCTTTATCCATTTTTCGCTTTCTGCGATTTTGAACTTGTACCGTAAACGAGGTTCTTGTAAACAGAGCCATCCCAAATTTTTGGGTGGCTGTGTCTTTTTGATTTTAATTTCCCTAAGCTATAGGACCATAAGTGGAGGTGCCCTAGGCTCTGTTGCTTTGTTTTTTAGATGTTTCAGGAAACACCATACACTTCTCCAGAGTGGCTGTTGGCAATTTACATCCCGCCCATCAGCATAAGAAGGCTCCCAGTTCTCCATGGCCTGTCCTGTCTTTCTGGATTTTACACTTTTTTCAGATGGCCCTTTTGCCCGGGGGCAGTGAGACTTCATTGTAGTGCAGATTTCCTTTGCAAGCTTGCTTGGTTGGCCAAAAAGGGCGTATGCGTTTTTTCCTGAATATATTCACGAAAAAAGGCATGCGCCCTTTTTGGCCAAGTGCATCATTGTGGACGTTCTGCCTCTTTTCCTATGCTTTACATGCAATTCCAGTCTACCTCCTGAAATCGGTTTCCTGCAATTCTGCCCCGCTTTCAAGTCCTCTTGGCAGCCTTGCTTCAATATATTTTTGGACGATAGCTGTCATTTATAACTCTGCAGGTTTGTGAATTACAGTGCCCCTGAGCTCCTTTCTTCAACTCGCTTTCTTGTGAGCTGGCCGCAACACCGCAGGATTGCTTCAGGCCCTAGTGTGGTTCCGGCATGGCTCGCTGAGCCTTTGGTTAATTCCTCTTCTTGGTGGGAAATGAGAGTTAAATTTGCCCGTCCAGACACCTCCAGCTAGTCTCTCATTGGTTCTCCCTATTCCTGTTCATTTTCCGCAGAAATTGCAAACTGGGCCAAACAGGAGGTTAAAGGCACTGACTCTCCAAGTGGGGAGAGTGTTAGTAAAGCATCTGGAATGTTGCACCCGAGTACCAGGGGACGAAAACTGAGACACATTTGAACACGTTTCCCGATCACACGGTGGATCATACTCTGGGTTCCACATGCATGTTTTAGCTGAAGGAAGAATCCCTTAAACCTGGAGAGTTGAGAACCATGGAATGGGTACCATGCAATATGACTTCAAAGGGTCTGCATTTGCTCACCGAACCTCACCAATCCTATCACTGCTGCGTTTATGCCGCTGTACACACGCTTGATTCTCTTTGGGAGACATATAAATCCATAGGTTTTAAGATTCTTACTAGTCAGGTATATTCTTAGGCGTTTAATATGGGGTGTTGAGTCCACTTCGTTGAGCAAGCAGTAGCTCTTGTCTATTACATATTTGGCTTATGGAAAGGTATCTGTGCTAATTTCAATCTCTGGTTTTATGAAGCACCCCAACTCACCTTTCCCCTTAAGCAAGCATAAGTTGGTTTTCTACATTTGAGACCCTATTCTGTTTTGTAATTCAGTTCCTGTGTAGCCAAGTTTACATTCCGTGTATTAGTGATACCTTATGATGTTTCTTTTTCTGTGTGACTTATTTCACTTAGAATCATCGTACCTGAATCCACTCATTATGCTGCTACTGGCCTGATGACATAGATTTCATTGCTGAGTGATATTGCATTGTACGTAAGTACCACAACTTCTTTATCCATTTTTCGCTTTCTGCGATATTGACCTTGTACCGTAAACGAGGTTCTTGTAAACAGAGCCGTCCCAAACTTTGGGGTGGCTGTGTCTTTTTGATTTTAATTTCCCTAATCTATAGGACCATAAGTGGAAGTGCCCTAGGCTCTGTTGCTTTGTTTTTTAGATGTTTCAGGAAACACCATACACTTCTCCAGAGTGGCTGTTGGCAATTTACATCCCGCCCATCAGCATAAGAAGGCTCCCAGTTCTCCATGGCCTGTCCTGCCTTTCTGGATTTTACACTTTTTTCAGATGGCCCTTTTGACCGGGGGGCAGTGAGACTTCATTGTAGTGCAGATTTCCTTTGCAAGCTTGCTTGGTTGGCCAAAAAGGGCGTATGCGTTTTTTCCTGAATATATTCAGGAAAAAACGCATACGCCCTTTTTGGCCAAGTGCATCATTGTGGACGTTCTGCCTCTTTTCCTATGCTTTACATGCAATTCCAGTCTACCTCCTGAAATCGGTTTCCTGCAATTCTGCCCCGCTTTCAAGTCTTCTTGGCAGCCTTACTTCAATATATTTTTGGACGATAGCTGTCATTTATAACTCTGCAGGTTTGTGAATTACAGGGCCCCTGAGCTCCTTTCTTCAACTCGCTTTCTTGTGAGCTGGCCGCAACACCGCAGGATTGCTTCAGGCCCTAGTGTGGTTCCGGCGTGGCTCGCTGAGCCTTTGGTTAATTCCTCTTCCTGGTGGGAAATGAGAGTTAAATTTGCCCGTCCAGACACCTCCAGCTAGTCTCTCATTGGTTCTCCCTATTCCTGTTCATTTTCCGCAGAAATTGCAAACTGGGCCAAACAGGAGGTTAAAGGCACTGACTCTCCAAGTGGGGAGAGTGTTAGTAAAGCGTCTGGAATGTTGCACCCGAGTACCAGGGGACGAAAACTGAGACACATTTGAACACGTTTCCCGATCACACGGTGGATCATATTGTGGGTTCCACATGCATGTTTTAGCTGAAGGAAGAATCCCTTAAACCTGGAGAGTTGAGAACCATGGAATGGGTACCATGCAATATGACTTCAAAGGGTCTGCATTTGCTCACCGAACCTCACCAATCCTATCACTGCTGCGTTTATGCCGCCGTACACACGCTTGATTCTCTTTCGGAGACATATAAATCCATAGGTTTTAAGATTCTTACCAGTCAGGTATATTCTTAGGCGTTTAATATGGGGTGTTGAGTCCACTTCGTTGAGCAAGCAGTAGCTCTTGTGTATTACATATTTGGCTTATGGAAAGGTATCTGTGCTAATTTCAATCTCTGGTTTTATGCAGCACCCCAACTCACCTTTCCCCTTAAGCAAGCATAAGTTGGTTTTCTACATTTGAGACCCTATTCTGTTTTGTAATTCAGTTCCTGTGTAGCCAAGTTTACATTCCGTGTATTAGTGATATCTAATGATGTTTCTTTTTCTGTGTGACTTATTTCACTTAGAATCATCGTACCTGAATCCACTCATTATGCTGCTACTGGCCTGATGACATAGATTTCATTGCTGAGTGATATTGCATTGTACGTAAGTACCACAACTTCTTTATCCATTTTTCGCTTTCTGCGATATTGACCTTGTACCGTAAACGAGGTTCTTGTAAACAGAGCCGTCCCAAACTTTGGGGTGGCTGTGTCTTTTTGATTTTAATTTCCCTAAGCTATAGGACCATAAGTGGAAGTGCCCTAGGCTCTGTTGCTTTGTTTTTTACATGTTTCAGGAAACACCATACACTTCTCCAGAGTGGCTGTTGGCAATTTACATCCCGCCCATCAGCATAAGAAGGCTCCCAGTTCTCCATGGCCTGTCCTGCCTTTCTGGATTTTACACTTTTTTCAGATGGCCCTTTTGACCGGGGGGCAGTGAGACTTCATTGTAGTGCAGATTTCCTTTGCAAGCTTGCTTGGTTGGCCAAAAGGGGCGTATGCGTTTTTTCCTGAATATATTCAGGAAAAAACGCATACGCCCCTTTTGGCCAAGTGCATCATTGTGGACGTTCTGCCTCTTTTCCTATGCTTTACATGCAATTCCAGTCTACCTCCTGAAATCGGTTTCCTGCAATTCTGCCCCGCTTTCAAGTCCTCTTGGCAGCCTTACTTCAATACATTTTTGGACGATAGCTGTCATTTATAACTCTGCAGGTTTGTGAATTACAGGGCCCCTGAGCTCCTTTCTTCAACTCGCTTTCTTGTGAGCTGGCCGCAACACCGCAGGATTGCTTCAGGCCCTAGTGTGTTTCCGGCATGGCACGCTGACCTTTGGTTAATTCCTATTCCTGGTGGGAAATGAGAGTTGAATTTGCCCGTCCAGACACCTCCAGCTAGTCTCTCATTGGTTCTCCCTATTCCTGTTCATTTTCCGCAGAAATTGCAAACTGGGCCAAACAGGAGGTTAAAGGCACTGACTCTCCAAGTGGGGAGAGTGTTAGTAAAGCGTCTGGAATGTTGCACCCGAGTACCAGGGGACGAAAACTGAGACACATTTGAACACGTTTCCCGATCACACGGTGGATCATACTGTGGGTTCCACATGCATGTTTTAGCTGAAGGAAGAATCCCTTAAACCTGGAGAGTTGAGAACCATGGAATGGGTACCATGCAATATGACTTCAAAGGGTCTGCATTTGCTCACCGAACCTCACCAATCCTATCACTGCTGCGTTTATGCCGCCGTACACACGCTTGATTCTCTTTCGGAGACATATAAATCCATAGGTTTTAAGATTCTTACAAGTCAGGTATATTCTTAGGCGTTTAATATGGGGTGTTGAGTCCACTTCGTTGAGCAAGCAGTAGCTCTTGTCTATTACATATTTGGCTTATGGAAAGGTATCTGTGCTAATTTCAATCTCTGGTTTTATGCAGCACCCCACTCACCTTTCCCCTTAAGCAAGCATAAGTTGGTTTTCTACATTTGAGACCCTATTCTGTTTTGTAATTCAGTTCCTGTGTAGCCAAGTTTACATTCCGTGTATTAGTGATACCTTATGATGTTTCTTTTTCTGTGTGACTTATTTCACTTAGAATCATCGTACCTGAATCCACTCATTATGCTGCTACTGGCCTGATGACATAGATTTCATTGCTGAGTGATATTGCATTGTACGTAAGTACCACAACTTCTTTATCCATTTTTCGCTTTCTGCGATTTTGAACTTGTACCGTAAACGAGGTTCTTGTAAACAGAGCCATCCCAAATTTTTGGGTGGCTGTGTCTTTTTGATTTTAATTTCCCTAAGCTATAGGACCATAAGTGGAGGTGCCCTAGGCTCTGTTGCTTTGTTTTTTAGATGTTTCAGGAAACACCATACACTTCTCCAGAGTGGCTGTTGGCAATTTACATCCCGCCCATCAGCATAAGAAGGCTCCCAGTTCTCCATGGCCTGTCCTGCCTTTCTGGATTTTACACTTTTTTCAGATGGCCCTTTTGCCCGGGGGCAGTGAGACTTCATTGTAGTGCAGATTTCCTTTGCAAGCTTGCTTGGTTGGCCAAAAAGGGCGTATGCGTTTTTTCCTGAATATATTCAGGAAAAAAGACATGCGCCCTTTTTGGCCAAGTGCATCATTGTGGACGTTCTGCCTCTTTTCCTATGCTTTACATGCAATTCCAGTCTACCTCCTGAAATCGGTTTCCTGCAATTCTGCCCCGCTTTCAAGTCCTCTTGGCAGCCTTGCTTCAATATATTTTTGGACGATAGCTGTCATTTATAACTCTGCAGGTTTGTGAATTACAGTGCCCCTGAGCTCCTTTCTTCAACTCGCTTTCTTGTGAGCTGGCCGCAACACCGCAGGATTGCTTCAGGTCCTAGTGTGGTTCCGGCATGGCACGCTGAGCCTTTGATTAATTCCTCTTCCTGGTGGGAAATGAGAGTTAAATTTGCCCGTCCAGACACCTCCAGCTAGTCTCTCATTGGTTCTCCCTATTCCTGTTCATTTTCCGCAGAAATTGCAAACTGGGCCAAACAGGAGGTTAAAGGCACTGACTCTCCAAGTGGGGAGAGTGTTAGTAAAGCATCTGGAATGTTGCACCCGAGTACCAGGGGACGAAAACTGAGACACATTTGAACACGTTTCCCGATCACACGGTGGATCATACTCTGGGTTCCACATGCATGTTTTAGCTGAAGGAAGAATCCCTTAAACCTGGAGAGTTGAGAACCATGGAATGGGTACCATGCAATATGACTTCAAAGGGTCTGCATTTGCTCACCGAACCTCACCAATCCTATCACTGCTGCGTTTATGCCGCTGTACACACGCTTGATTCTCTTTGGGAGACATATAAATCCATAGGTTTTAAGATTCTTACTAGTCAGGTATATTCTTAGGCGTTTAATATGGGGTGTTGAGTCCACTTCGTTGAGCAAGCAGTAGCTCTTGTCTATTACATATTTGGCTTATGGAAAGGTATCTGTGCTAATTTCAATCTCTGGTTTTATGAAGCACCCCAACTCACCTTTCCCCTTAAGCAAGCATAAGTTGGTTTTCTACATTTGAGACCCTATTCTGTTTTGTAATTCAGTTCCTGTGTAGCCAAGTTTACATTCCGTGTATTAGTGATACCTTATGATGTTTCTTTTTCTGTGTGACTTATTTCAATTAGAATCATCGTACCTGAATCCACTCATTATGCTGCTACTGGCCTGATGACATACATTTCATTGCTGAGTGATATTGCATTGTACGTAAGTACCACAACTTCTTTATTCATTTTTTGCTTTCTGCGATATTGAACTTGTACCGTAAACGAGGTTCTTGTAAACAGAGCCGTCTCAAACTTTGGGGTGGCTGTGTCTTTTTGATTTTAATTTCCCTAATCTATAGGACCATAAGTGGAAGTGCTCTAGGCTCTGTTGCTTTGTTTTTTAGATGTTTCAGGAAACACCATACACTTCTCCAGAGTGGCTGTTGGCAATTTACATCCCGCCCATCAGCATAAGAAGGCTCCCAGTTCTCCATGGCCTGTCCTGCCTTTCTGGATTTTACACTTTTTTCAGATGGCCCTTTTGACCGGGGGGCAGTGAGACTTCATTGTTGTGCAGATTTCCTTTGCAAGCTTGCTTGGTTGGCCAAAAAGGGCGTATGCGTTTTTTCCTGAATATATTCAGGAAAAAACGCATACGCCCTTTTTGGCCAAGTGCATCATTGTGGACGTTCTGCCTCTTTTCCTATGCTTTACATGCAATTCCAGTCTACCTCCTGAAATCGGTTTCCTGCAATTCTGCCCCGCTTTCAAGTCTTCTTGGCAGCCTTACTTCAATATATTTTTGGACGATAGCTGTCATTTATAACTCTGCAGGTTTGTGAATTACAGGGCCCCTGAGCTCCTTTCTTCAACTCGCTTTCTTGTGAGCTGGCCGCAACACCGCAGGATTGCTTCAGGCCCTAGTGTGGTTCCGGCATGGCTCGCTGAGCCTTTGGTTAATTCCTCTTCCTGGTGGGAAATGAGAGTTAAATTTGCCCGTCCAGACACCTCCAGCTAGTCTCTCATTGGTTCTCCCTATTCCTGTTCATTTTCCGCAGAAATTGCAAACTGGGCCAAACAGGAGGTTAAAGGCACTGACTCTCCAAGTGGGGAGAGTGTTAGTAAAGCGTCTGGAATGTTGCACCCGAGTACCAGGGGACGAAAACTGAGACACATTTGAACACGTTTCCCGATCACACGGTGGATCATACTCTGGGTTCCACATGCATGTTTTAGCTGAAGGAAGAATCCCTTAAACCTGGAGAGTTGAGAACCATGGAATGGGTACCATGCAATATGACTTCAAAGGGTCTGCATTTGCTCACCGAACCTCACCAATCCTATCACTGCTGCGTTTATGCCGCCGTACACACGCTTGATTCTCTTTCGGAGACATATAAATCCATAGGTTTTAAGATTCTTACAAGTCAGGTATATTCTTAGGCGTTTAATATGGGGTGTTGAGTCCACTTCGTTGAGCAAGCAGTAGCTCTTGTGTATTACATATTTGGCTTATGGAAAGTTATCTGTGCTAATTTCAATCTCTGGTTTTATGCAGCACCTCAACTCACCTTTCCCCATAAGCAAGCATAAGTTGGTTTTCTACATTTGAGACCCTATTCTGTTTTGTAATTCAGTTCCTGTGTAGCCAAGTTTACATTCCGTGTATTAGTGATATCTAATGATGTTTCTTTTTCTGTGTGACTTATTTCACTTAGAATCATCGTACCTGAATCCACTCATTATGCTGCTACTGGCCTGATGACATAGATTTCATTGCTGAGTGATATTGCATTGTACGTAAGTATCACAACTTCTTTATCCATTTTTCGCTTTCTGCGATATTGACCTTGTACCGTTAACGAGGTTCTTGTAAACAGAGCCGTCCCAAACTTTGGGGTGGCTGTGTCTTTTTGATTTTAATTTCCCTAAGCTATAGGACCATAAGTGGAAGTGCCCTAGGCTCTGTTCCTTTGTTTTTTACATGTTTCAGGAAACACCATACATTTCTCCAGAGTGGCTGTTGGCAATTTACATCCCGCCCATCAGCATAAGAAGGCTCCCAGTTCTCCATGGACTGTCCTGCCTTTCTGGATTTTACACTTTTTTCAGATGGCCCTTTTGACCGGGGGGCAGTGAGACTTCATTGTAGTGCAGATTTCCTTTGCAAGCTTGCTTGGTTGGCCAAAAAGGGCGTATGCGTTTTTTCCTGAATATATTCAGGAAAAAACGCATACGCCCTTTTTGGCCAAGTGCATCATTGTGGACGTTCTGCCTCTTTTCCTATGCTTTACATGCAATTCCAGTCTACCTCCTGAAATCGGTTTCCTGCAATTCTGCCCCGCTTTCAAGTCTTCTTGGCAGCCTTACTTCAATATATTTTTGGACGATAGCTGTCATTTATAACTCTGCAGGTTTGTGAATTACAGGGCCCCTGAGCTCCTTTCTTCAACTCGCTTTCTTGTGAGCTGGCCGCAACACCGCAGGATTGCTTCAGGCCCTAGTGTGGTTCCGGCGTGGCTCGCTGAGCCTTTGGTTAATTCCTCTTCCTGGTGGGAAATGAGAGTTAAATTTCCCCGTCCAGACACCTCCAGCTAGTCTCTCATTGGTTCTCCCTATTCCTGTTCATTTTCCGCAGAAATTGCAAACTGGGCCAAACAGGAGGTTAAAGGCACTGACTCTCCAAGTGGGGAGAGTGTTAGTAAAGCGTCTGGAATGTTGCACCCGAGTACCAGGGGACGAAAACTGAGACACATTTGAACACGTTTCCCGATCACACGGTGGATCATACTGTGGGTTCCACATGCATGTTTTAGCTGAAGGAAGAATCCCTTAAACCTGGAGAGTTGAGAACCATGGAATGGGTACCATGCAATATGACTTCAAAGGGTCTGCATTTGCTCACCGAACCTCACCAATCCTATCACTGCTGCGTTTATGCCTCTGTACACATGCTTGATTCTCTTTCGGAGACATATAAATCCATAGGTTTTAAGATTCTTACTAGTCAGGTATATACTTAGGCGTTTAATATGGGGTGTTGAGTCCACTTCGTTGAGCAAGCAGTAGCTCTTGTCTGTTATATATTTGGCTTATGGAAAGGTATCTGTGCTAATTTCAATCTCTGGTTTTATGCAGCACCCCAACTCACCTTTCCCCTTAAGCAAGCATAAGTTGGTTTTCTACATTTGAGACCCTATTCTGTTTTGTAATTCAGTTCCTGTGTAGCCAAGTTTACATTCCGTGTATTAGTGATATCTAATGATGTTTCTTTTTCTGTGTGACTTATTTCACTTAGAATCATCGTACCTGAATCCACTCATTATGCTGCTACTGGCCTGATGACATAGATTTCATTGCTGAGTGATATTGCATTGTACGTAAGTATCACAACTTCTTTATCCATTTTTCGCTTTCTGCGATATTGACCTTGTACCGTAAAAGAGGTTCTTGTAAACAGAGCCGTCCCAAACTTTGGGGTGGCTGTGTCTTTTTGATTTTAATTTCCCTAATCTATAGGACCATAAGTGGAAGTGCCCTAGGCTCTGTTGCTTTGTTTTTTAGATGTTTCAGGAAACACCATACACTTCTCCAGAGTGGCTGTTGGCAATTTACATCCCGCCCATCAGCATAAGAAGGCTCCCAGTTCTCCATGGCCTGTCCTGCCTTTCTGGATTTTACACTTTTTTCAGATGGCCCTTTTGACCGGGGGGCAGTGAGACTTCATTGTAGTGCAGATTTCCTTTGCAAGCTTGCTTGGTTGGCCAAAAAGGGCGTATGCGTTTTTTCCTGAATATATTCAGGAAAAAACGCATACGCCCTTTTTGGCCAAGTGCATCATTGTGGACGTTCTGCCTCTTTTCCTATGCTTTACATGCAATTCCAGTCTACCTCCTGAAATCGGTTTCCTGCAATTCTGCCCCGCTTTCAAGTCTTCTTGGCAGCCTTACTTCAATATATTTTTGGACGATAGCTGTCATTTATAACTCTGCAGGTTTGTGAATTACAGGGCCCCTGAGCTCCTTTCTTCAACTCGCTTTCTTGTGAGCTGGCCGCAACACCGCAGGATTGCTTCAGGCCCTAGTGTGGTTCCGGCGTGGCTCGCTGAGCCTTTGGTTAATTCCTCTTCCTGGGGGGAAAGGAGAGTTAAATTTGCCCGTCCAGACACCTCCAGCTAGTCTCTCATTGGTTCTCCCTATTCCTGTTCATTTTCCGCAGAAATTGCAAACTGGGCCAAACAGGAGGTTAAAGGCACTGACTCTCCAAGTGGGGAGAGTGTTAGTAAAGCGTCTGGAATGTTGCACCCGAGTACCAGGGGACGAAAACTGAGACACATTTGAACACGTTTCCCGATCACACGGTGGATCATACTGTGGGTTCCACATGCATGTTTTAGCTGAAGGAAGAATCCCTTAAACCTGGAGAGTTGAGAACCATGGAATGGGTACCATGCAATATGACTTCAAAGGGTCTGCATTTGCTCACCGAACCTCACCAATCCTATCACTGCTGCGTTTATGCCTCTGTACACACGCTTGATTCTCTTTCGGAGACATATAAATCCATAGGTTTTAAGATTCTTACTAGTCAGGTATATTCTTAGGCGTTTAATATGGGGTGTTGAGTCCACTTCGTTGAGCAAGCAGTAGCTCTTGTCTGTTATATATTTGGCTTATGGAAAGGTATCTGTGCTAATTTCAATCTCTGGTTTTATGCAGCACCCCAACTCACCTTTCCCCTTAAGCAAGCATAAGTTGGTTTTCTACATTTGAGACCCTATTCTGTTTTGTAATTCAGTTCCTGTGTAGCCAAGTTTACATTCCGTGTATTAGTGATATCTAATGATGTTTCTTTTTCTGTGTGACTTATTTCACTTAGAATCATCGTACCTGAATCCACTCATTATGCTGCTACTGGCCTGATGACATAGATTTCATTGCTGAGTGATATTGCATTGTACGTAAGTATCACAACTTCTTTATCCATTTTTCGCTTTCTGCGATATTGACCTTGTACCGTAAAAGAGGTTCTTGTAAACAGAGCCGTCCCAAACTTTGGGGTGGCTGTGTCTTTTTGATTTTAATTTCCCTAATCTATAGGACCATAAGTGGAAGTGCCCTAGGCTCTGTTGCTTTGTTTTTTAGATGTTTCAGGAAACACCATACACTTCTCCAGAGTGGCTGTTGGCAATTTACATCCCGCCCATCAGCATAAGAAGGCTCCCAGTTCTCCATGGCCTGTCCTGCCTTTCTGGATTTTACACTTTTTTCAGATGGCCCTTTTGACCGGGGGGCAGTGAGACTTCATTGTAGTGCAGATTTCCTTTGCAAGCTTGCTTGGTTGGCCAAAAAGGACATATGCGTTTTTCCCTGAATATATTCAGGAAAAAACGCATACGTCCTTTTTGGCCAAGTGCATCATTGTGGACGTTCTGCCTCTTTTCCTATGCTTTACATGCAATTCCAGTCTACCTCCTGAAATCGGTTTCCTGCAATTCTGCCCCGCTTTCAAGTCTTCTTTGCAGCCTTACTTCAATATATTTTTGGACGATAGCTGTCATTTATAACTCTGCAGGTTTGTGAATTACAGGGCCCCTGAGCTCCTTTCTTCAACTCGCTTTCTTGTGAGCTGGCCGCAACACCGCAGGATTGCTTCAGGCCCTAGTGTGGTTCCGGCGTGGCTCGCTGAGCCTTTGGTTAATTCCTCTTCCTGGTGGGAAATGAGAGTTAAATTTGCCCGTCCAGACACCTCCAGCTAGTCTCTCATTGGTTCTCCCTATTCCTGTTCATTTTCCGCAGAAATTGCAAACTGGGCCAAACAGGAGGTTAAAGGCAGACTCTCCAAGTGGGGAGAGTGTTAGTAAAGCGTCTGGAATGTTGCACCCGAGTACCAGGGGACGAAAACTGAGACACATTTGAACACGTTTCCCGATCACACGGTGGATCATACTGTGGGTTCCACATGCATGTTTTAGCTGAAGGAAGAATCCCTTAAACCTGGAGAGTTGAGAACCATGGAATGGGTACCATGCAATATGACTTCAAAGGGTCTGCATTTGCTCACCGAACCTCACCAATCCTATCACTGCTGCGTTTATGCCGCCGTACACACGCTTGATTCTCTTTCGGAGACATATAAATCCATAGGTTTTAAGATTCTTACTAGTCAGGTATATTCTTAGGCGTTTAATATGGGGTGTTGAGTCCACTTCGTTGAGCAAGCAGTAGCTCTTGTCTATTACATATTTGGCTTATGGAAAGGTATCTGTGCTAATTTCAATCTCTGGTTTTATGCAGCACCCCAACTCACCTTTCCCCTTAAGCAAGCATAAGCTGGTTTTCTACATTTGAGACCCTATTCTGTTTTGTAATTCAGTTCCTGTGTAGCCAAGTTTACATTCCGTGTATTAGTGATATCTAATGATGTTTCTTTTTCTGTGTGACTTATTTCACTTAGAATCATCGTACCTGAATCCACTCATTATGCTGCTACTGGCCTGATGACATAGATTTCATTGCTGAGTGATATTGCATTGTACGTAAGTACCACAACTTCTTTATCCATTTTTCGCTTTCTGCGATATTGACCTTGTACCGTAAACGAGGTTCTTGTAAACAGAGCCGTCCCAAACTTTGGGGTGGCTGTGTCTTTTTGATTTTAATTTCCCTAAGCTATAGGACCATAAGTGGAAGTGCCCTAGGCTCTGTTGCTTTGTTTTTTAGATGTTTCAGGAAACACCATACACTTCTCCAGAGTGGCTGTTGGCAATTTACATCCCGCCCATCAGCATAAGAAGGCTCCCAGTTCTCCATGGCCTGTCCTGCCTTTCTGGATTTTACACTTTTTTCAGATGGCCCTTTTGACCGGGGGGCAGTGAGACTTCATTGTAGTGCAGATTTCCTTTGCAAGCTTGCTTGGTTGGCCAAAAGGGGCGTATGCGTTTTTTCCTGAATATATTCAGGAAAAAACGCATACGCCCCTTTTGGCCAAGTGCATCATTGTGGACGTTCTGCCTCTTTTCCTATGCTTTACATGCAATTCCAGTCTACCTCCTGAAATCGGTTTCCTGCAATTCTGCCCCGCTTTCAAGTCCTCTTGGCAGCCATACTTCAATACATTTTTGGACGATAGCTGTCATTTATAACTCTGCAGGTTTGTGAATTACAGGGCCCCTGAGCTCCTTTCTTCAACTTGCTTTCTTGTGAGCTGGCCGCAACACCGCAGGATTGCTTCAGGCCCTAGTGTGTTTCCGGCATGGCACGCTGAGCCTTTGGTTAATTCCTCTTCCTGGTGGGAAATGAGAGTTGAATTTGCCCGTCCAGACACCTCCAGCTAGTCTCTCATTGGTTCTCCCTATTCCTGTTCATTTTCCGCAGAAATTGCAAACTGGGCCAAACAGGAGGTTAAAGGCACTGACTCTCCAAGTGGGGAGAGTGTTAGTAAAGCGTCTGGAATGTTGCACCCGAGTACCAGGGGACGAAAACTGAGACACATTTGAACACGTTTCCCGATCACACGGTGGATCATACTGTGGGTTCCACATGCATGTTTTAGCTGAAGGAAGAATCCCTTAAACCTGGAGAGTTGAGAACCATGGAATGGGTACCATGCAATATGACTTCAAAGGGTCTGCATTTGCTCACCGAACCTCACCAATCCTATCACTGCTGCGTTTATGCCGCCGTACACACGCTTGATTCTCTTTCGGAGACATATAAATCCATAGGTTTTAAGATTCTTACAAGTCAGGTATATTCTTAGGCGTTTAATATGGGGTGTTGAGTCCACTTCATTGAGCAAGCAGTAGCTCTTGTCTATTACATATTTGGCTTATGGAAAGTTATCTGTGCTAATTTCAATCTCTGGTTTTATGCAGCACCTCAACTCACCTTTCCCCTTAAGCAAGCATAAGTTGGTTTTCTACATTTGAGACCCTATTCTGTTTTGTAATTCAGTTCCTGTGTAGCCAAGTTTACATTCCGTGTATTAGTGATATCTAATGATGTTTCTTTTTCTGTGTGACTTATTTCACTTAGAATCATCGTACCTGAATCCACTCATTATGCTGCTACTGGCCTGATGACATAGATTTCATTGCTGAGTGATATTGCATTGTACATAAGTATCACAACTTCTTTATCCATTTTTCGCTTTCTGCGATATTGACCTTGTACCGTAAACGAGGTTCTTGTAAACAGAGCCGTCCCAAACTTTGGGGTGGCTGTGTCTTTTTGATTTTAATTTCCCTAAGCTATAGGACCATAAGTTGAAGTGCCCTAGGCTCTGTTGCTTTGTTTTTTAGATGTTTCAGGAAACACCATACACTTCTCCAGAGTGGCTGTTGGCAATTTACATCCCGCCCATCAGCATAAGAAGGCTCCCAGTTCTCCATGGCCTGTCCTGCCTTTCTGGATTTTACACTTTTTTCAGATGGCCCTTTTGACCGGGGGGCAGTGAGACTTCATTGTAGTGCAGATTTCCTTTGCAAGCTTGCTTGGTTGGCCAAAAAGGGCGTATGCGTTTTTTCCTGAATATATTCAGGAAAAAACGCATACGCCCTTTTTGGCCAAGTGCATCATTGTGGACGTTCTGCCTCTTTTCCTATGCTTTACATGCAATTCCAGTCTACCTCCTGAAATCGGTTTCCTGCAATTCTGCCCCGCTTTCAAGTCTTCTTGGCAGCCTTACTTCAATATATTTTTGGACGATAGCTGTCATTTATAACTCTGCAGGTTTGTGAATTACAGGGCCCCTGAGCTCCTTTCTTCAACTCGCTTTCTTGTGAGCTGGCCGCAACACCGCAGGATTGCTTCAGGCCCTAGTGTGGTTCCGGCGTGGCTCGCTGAGCCTTTGGTTAATTCCTCTTCCTGGGGGGAAAGGAGAGTTAAATTTGCCCGTCCAGACACCTCCAGCTAGTCTCTCATTCGTTCTCCCTATTCCTGTTCATTTTCCGCAGAAATTGCAAACTGGGCCAAACAGGAGGTTAAAGGCACTGACTCTCCAAGTGGGGAGAGTGTTAGTAAAGCGTCTGGAATGTTGCACCCGAGTACCAGGGGACGAAAACTGAGACACATTTGAACACGTTTCCCGATCACACGGTGGATCATACTGTGGGTTCCACATGCATGTTTTAGCTGAAGGAAGAATCCCTTAAACCTGGAGAGTTGAGAACCATGGAATGGGTACCATGCAATATGACTTCAAAGGGTCTGCATTTGCTCACCGAACCTCACCAATCCTATCACTGCTGCGTTTATGCCTCTGTACACACGCTTGATTCTCTTTCGGAGACATATAAATCCATAGGTTTTAAGATTCTTACTAGTCAGGTATATTCTTAGGCGTTTAATATGGGGTGTTGAGTCCACTTCGTTGAGCAAGCAGTAGCTCTTGTCTATTACATATTTGGCTTATGGAAAGGTATCTGTGCTAATTTCAATCTCTGGTTTTATGCAGCACCCCAACTCACCTTTCCCCTTAAGCAAGCATAAGTTGGTTTTCTACATTTGAGACCCTATTCTGTTTTGTAATTCAGTTCCTGTGTAGCCAAGTTTACATTCCGTGTATTAGTGATATCTAATGATGTTTCTTTTTCTGTGTGACTTATTTCACTTAGAATCATTGTACCTGAATCCACTCATTATGCTGCTACTGGCCTGATGACATAGATTTCATTGCTGAGTGATATTGCATTGTACGTAAGTACCACAACTTCTTTATCCATTTTTCGCTTTCTGCGATATTGACCTTGTACCGTAAACGAGGTTCTTGTAAACAGAGCCGTCCCAAACTTTGGGGTGGCTGTGTCTTTTTTATTTTAATTTCCCTAATCTATAGGACCATAAGTGGAAGTGCCTTAGGCTCTGTTGCTTTGTTTTTTAGATGTTTCAGGAAACACCATACACTTCTCCAGAGTGGCTGTTGGCAATTTACATCCCGCCCATCAGCATAAGAAGGCTCCCAGTTCTCCATGGCCTGTCCTGCCTTTCTGGATTTTACACTTTTTTCAGATGGCCCTTTTGACCGGGGGGCAGTGAGACTTCATTGTAGTGCAGATTTCCTTTGCAAGCTTGCTTGGTTGGCCAAAAAGGGCGTATGCGTTTTTTCCTGAATATATTCAGGAAAAAATGCATACGCCCTTTTTGGCCAAGTGCATCATTGTGGACGTTCTGCCTCTTTTCCTATGCTTTACATGCAATTCCAGTCTACCTCCTGAAATCGGTTTCCTGCAATTCTGCCCCACATTCAAGTCCTCTTGGCAGCCTTACTTCAATATATTTTTGGACGATAGCTGTCATTTATAACTCTGCAGGTTTGTGAATTACAGGGCCCCTGAGCTCCTTTCTTCAACTCGCTTTCTTGTGAGCTGGCCGCAACACCGCAGGATTGCTTCAGGCCCTAGTGTGGTTCCGGCGTGGCTCGCTGAGCCTTTGGTTAATTCCTCTTCCTGGTGGGAAATGAGAGTTAAATTTGCCCGTCCAGACACCTCCAGCTAGTCTCTCATTGGTTCTCCCTATTCCTGTTCATTTTCCGCAGAAATTGCAAACTGGGCCAAACAGGAGGTTAAAGGCACTGACTCTCCAAGTGGGGAGAGTGTTAGTAAAGCGTCTGGAATGTTGCACCCGAGTACCAGGGGACGAAAACTGAGACACATTTGAACACGTTTCCCGATCACACGGTGGATCATACTGTGGGTTCCACATGCATGTTTTAGCTGAAGGAAGAATCCCTTAAACCTGGAGAGTTGAGAACCATGGAATGGGTACCATGTAATATGACTTCAAAGGGTCTGCATTTGCTCACCGAACCTCACCAATCGTATCACTGCTGCGTTTAGGCCGCTGTACACATGCTTGATTCTGTTTCGGAGACATATAAATCCATAGGTTTTAAGATTCTTACCAGTCAGGTATATTCTTAGGCGTTTAATATGGGGTGTTGAGTCCACTTCGTTGAGCAAGCAGTAGCTCTTGTCTATTACATATTTGGCTTATGGAAAGGTATCTGTGCTAATTTCAATCTCTGGTTTTATGCAGCACCCCAACTCACCTTTCCCCTTAATCAAGCATAAGTTGGTTTTCTACATTTGAGACCCTATTCTGTTTTGTAATTCAGTTCCTGTGTAGCCAAGGTTACATTCCGTGTATTAGTGATATCTAATGATGTTTCTTTTTCTGTGTGACTTATTTCACTTAGAATCATCGTACCTGAATCCACTCATTATGCTGCTACTGGCCTGATGACATAGATTTCATTGCTGAGTGATATTGCCTTGTACGTAAGTACCACAACTTCTTTATCCATTTTTTGCTTTCTGCGATATTGACCTTGTACCGTAAACGAGGTTCTTGTAAACAGAGCCGTCCCAAACTTTGGGGTGGCTGTGTCTTTTTGATTTTAATTTCCCTAATCTATAGGACCATAAGTGGAAGTGCCCTAGGCTCTGTTGCTTTGTTGTTTAGATGTTTCAGGAAACACCATACACTTCTCCAGAGTGGCTGTTGGCAATTTACATCCCGCCCATCAGCATAAGAAGGCTCCCAGTTCTCCATGGCCTGTCCTGCCTTTCTGGATTTTACACTTTTTTCAGATGGCCCTTTTGACCGGGGGGCAGTGAGACTTCATTGTAGTGCAGATTTCCTTTGCAAGCTTGCTTGGTTGGCCAAAAATGGCGTATGCGTTTTTTCCTGAATATATTCAGGAAAAAACGCATACGCCCTTTTTGGCCAAGTGCATCATTGTGGACGTTCTGCCTCTTTTCCTATGCTTTACATGCAATTCCAGTCTACCTCCTGAAATCGGTTTCCTGCAATTCTGGCCCGCTTTCAAGTCTTCTTGGCAGCCTTACTTCAATATATTTTTGGACGATAGCTGTCATTTAGAACTCTGCAGGTTTGTGAATTACAGGGCCCCTGAGCTCCTTTCTTCAACTCGCTTTCTTGTGAGCTGGCCGCAACACCGCAGGATTGCTTCAGGCCCTAGTGTGGTTCCGGCGTGGCTCGCTGAGCCTTTGGTTAATTCCTCTTCCTGGTGGGAAATGAGAGTTAAATTTGCCCGTCCAGACACCTCCAGCTAGTCTCTCATTGGTTCTCCCTATTCCTGTTCATTTTCCGCAGAAATTGCAAACTGGGCCAAACAGGAGGTTAAAGGCACTGACTCTCCAAGTGGGGAGAGTGTTAGTAAAGCGTCTGGAATGTTGCACCCGAGTACCAGGGGACGAAAACTGAGACACATTTGAACACGTTTCCCGATCACACGGTGGATCATACTCTGGGTTCCACATGCATGTTTTAGCTGAAGGAAGAATCCCTTAAACCTGGAGAGTTGAGAACCATGGAATGGGTACCATGCAATATGACTTCAAAGGGTCTGCATTTGCTCACCGAACCTCACCAATCCTATCACTGCTGCGTTTATGCCGCCGTACACACGCTTGATTGTCTTTCGGAGACATATAAATCCATAGGTTTTAAGATTCTTACCAGTCAGGTATATTCTTAGGCGTTTAATATGGGGTGTTGAGTCCACTTCGTTGAGCAAGCAGTAGCTCTTGTCTATTACATATTTGGCTTATGGAAAGGTATCTGTGCTAATTTCAATCTCTGGTTTTATGCAGCACCCCAACTCACCTTTCCCCTTAAGCAAGCATAAGTTGGTTTTCTACATTTGAGACCCTATTCTGTTTTGTAATTCAGTTCCTGTGTAGCCAAGTTTACATTCCGTGTATTAGTGATACCTTATGATGTTTCTTTTTCTGTGTGACTTATTTCACTTAGAATCATCGTACCTGAATCCACTCATTATGCTGCTACTGGCCTGATGACATAGATTTCATTGCTGAGTGATATTGCATTGTACGTAAGTACCACAACTTCTTTATCAATTTCTCGCTGTCTGCGATATTGAACTTGAATCGTAAATGAGATTCTTGTAAACAGAGCCGTCCCAAACTTTGGGGTTGCTGTGTCTTTTTGATTTTAATTTCCCTAAGCTATAGGACCATAAGTGGAAGTGCCCTAGGCTCTGTTGCTTTGTTTTTTACATGTTTCAGGAAACACCATACACTTCTCCAGAGTGGCTGTTGGCAATTTACATCCCACCCATCAGCATAACAAGGCTCCCAGTTCTCCATGGCCTGTCCTGCCTTTCTGGATTTTACACTTTTTTCAGATGGCCCTTTTGACCGGGGGGCAGTGAGACTTCATTGTAGTGCAGATTTCCTTTGCAAGCTTGCTTGGTTGGCCAAAAAGGGCGTATGCGTTTTTTCCTGAATATATTCAGGAAAAAACGCATACGCCCTTTTTGGCCAAGTGCATCATTGTGGACGTTCTGCCTCTTTTCCTATGCTTTACATGCAATTCCAGTCTACCTCCTGAAATCGGTTTCCTGCAATTCTGCCCCGCTTTCAAGTCCTCTTGGCAGCCTTACTTCAATATATTTTTGGACGATAGCTGTCATTTATAACTCTGCAGGTTTGTGAATTACAGGGCCCCTGAGCTCCTTTCTTCAACTCGCTTTCTTGTGAGCTGGCCGCAACACCGCAGGATTGCTTCAGGCCCTAGTGTGGTTCCGGCGTGGCTCGCTGAGCCTTTGGTTAATTCCTCTTCCTGGTGGGAAATGAGAGTTAAATTTGCCCGTCCAGACACCTCCAGCTAGTCTCTCATTGGTTCTCCCTATTCCTGTTCATTTTCCGCAGAAATTGCAAACTGGGCCAAACAGGAGGTTAAAGGCACTGACTCTCCAAGTGGGGAGAGTGTTAGTAAAGCGTCTGGAAAGTTGCACCCGAGTACAAGGGGACGAAAACTGAGACACATTTGAACACGTTTCCCGATCACACGGTGGATCATACTCTGGGTTCCACATGCATGTTTTAGCTGAAGGAAGAATCCCTTAAACCTGGAGAGTTGAGAACCATGGAATGGGTACCATGCAATATGACTTCAAAGGGTCTGCATTTGCTCACCGAACCTCACCAATCCTATCACTGCTGCGTTTATGCCGCTGTACACACGCTTGATTCTCTTTCGGAGACATATAAATCCATAGGTTTTAAGATTCTTACTAGTCAGGTATATTCTTAGGCGTTTAATATGGGGTGTTGAGTCCACTTCGTTGAGCAAGCAGTAGCTCTTGTCTATTACATATTTGGCTTATGGAAAGGTATCTGTGCTAATTTCAATCTCTGGTTTTATGCAGCACCCCAACTCACCTTTCCCCTTAAGCAAGCATAAGTTGGTTTTCTACATTTGAGACCCTATTCTGTTTTGTAATTCAGTTCCTGTGTAGCCAAGTTTACATTCCGTGTATTAGTGATATCTTATGATGTTTCTTTTTCTGTGTGACTTATTTCACTTAGAATCATCGTACCTGAATCCACTCATTATGCTGCTACTGGCCTGATGACATAGATTTCATTGCTGAGTGATATTGCATTGTACGTAAGTACCACAACTTCTTTATCCATTTTTCGCTTTCTGCGATATTGAACTTGTACCATAAACGAGGTTCTTGTAAACAGAGCCGTCCCAAACTTTGGGGTTGCTGTGTCTTTTTGATTTTAATTTCCCTAAGCTATAGGACCATAAGTGGAAGTGCCCTAGGCTCTGTTGCTTTGTTTTTTACATGTTTCAGGAAACACCATACACTTCTCCAGAGTGGCTGTTGGCAATTTACATCCCACCCATCAGCATAACAAGGCTCCCAGTTCTCCATGGCCTGTCCTGCCTTTCTGGATTTTACACTTTTTTCAGATGGCCCTTTTGACCGGGGGGCAGTGAGACTTCATTGTAGTGCAGATTTCCTTTGCAAGCTTGCTTGGTTGGCCAAAAAGTGCGTATGCGTTTTTTCCTGAATATATTCAGGACAAAACGCATACGCACTTTTTGGCCAAGTGCATCATTGTGGACGTTCTGCCTCTTTTCCTATGCTTTACATGCAATTCCAGTCTACCTCCTGAAATCGGTTTCCTGCAATTCTGCCCCGCTTTCAAGTCCTCTTGGCAGCCTTACTTCAATATATTTTTGGACGATAGCTGTCATTTAGAACTCTGCAGGTTTGTGAATTACCGGGCCCCTGAGCTCCTTTCTTCAACTCGCTTTCTTGTGAGCTGGCCGCAACACCGCAGGATTGCTTCAGGCCCTAGTGTGGTTCCGGCGTGGCTCGTTGAGCCTTTGGTTAATTCCTCTTCCTGGTGGGAAATGAGAGTTAAATTTCCCCGTCCAGACACCTCCAGCTAGTCTCTCATTGGTTCTCCCTATTCCTGTTCATTTTCCGCAGAAATTGCAAACTGGGCCAAACAGGAGGTTAAAGGCACTGACTCTCCAAGTGGGGAGAGTGTTAGTAAAGCGTCTGGAATGTTGCACCCGAGTACCAGGGGACGAAAACTGAGACACATTTGAACACGTTTCCCGATCACACGGTGGATCATACTCTGGGTTCCACATGCATGTTTTAGCTGAAGGAAGAATCCCTTAAACCTGGAGAGTTGAGAACCATGGAATGGGTACCATGCAATATGACTTCAAAGGGTCTGCATTTGCTCACCGAACCTCACCAATCCTATCACTGCTGCGTTTATGCCGCTGTACACACGCTTGATTCTCTTTCGGAGACATATAAATCCATAGGTTTTAAGATTCTTACTAGTCAGGTATATTCTTAGGCGTTTAATATGGGGTGTTGAGTCCACTTCGTTGAGCAAGCAGTAGCTCTTGTCTATTACATATTTGGCTTATGGAAAGGTATCTGTGCTAATTTCAATCTCTGGTTTTATGCAGCACCCCAACTCACCTTTCCCCTTAAGCAAGCATAAGTTGGTTTTCTACATTTGAGACCCTATTCTGTTTTCTAATTCAGTTCCTGTGTAGCCAAGTTTACATTCCGTGTATTAGTGATATCTTATGATGTTTCTTTTTCTGTGTGACTTATTTCACTTAGAATCATCGTACCTGAATCCACTCATTATGCTGCTACTGGCCTGATGACATAGATTTCATTGCTGAGTGATATTGCATTGTACGTAAGTACCACAACTTCTTTATCAATTTCTCGCTGTCTGCGATATTGAACTTGAATCGTAAATGAGATTCTTGTAAACAGAGCCGTCCCAAACTTTGGGGTTGCTGTGTCTTTTTGATTTTAATTTCCCTAAGCTATAGGACCATAAGTGGAAGTGCCCTAGGCTCTGTTGCTTTGTTTTTTACATGTTTCAGGAAACACCATACACTTCTCCAGAGTGGCTGTTGGCAATTTACATCCCACCCATCAGCATAACAAGGCTCCCAGTTCTCCATGGCCTGTCCTGCCTTTCTGGATTTTACACTTTTTTCAGATGGCCCTTTTGACCGGGGGGCAGTGAGACTTCATTGTAGTGCAGATTTCCTTTGCAAGCTTGCTTGGTTGGCCAAAAAGGGCGTATGCGTTTTTTCCTGAATATATTCAGGAAAAAACGCATACGCCCTTTTTGGCCAAGTGCATCATTGTGGACGTTCTGCCTCTTTTCCTATGCTTTACATGCAATTCCAGTCTACCTCCTGAAATCGGTTTCCTGCAATTCTGCCCCGCTTTCAAGTCCTCTTGGCAGCCTTACTTCAATATATTTTTGGACGATAGCTGTCATTTAGAACTCTGCAGGTTTGTGAATTACAGGGCCCCTGAGCTCCTTTCTTCAACTCGCTTTCTTGTGAGCTGGCCGCAACACCGCAGGATTGCTTCAGGCCCTAGTGTGGTTCCGGCGTGGCTCGCTGAGCCTTTGGTTAATTCCTCTTCCTGGTGGGAAATGAGAGTTAAATTTCCCCATCCAGACACCTCCAGCTAGTCTCTCATTGGTTCTCCCTATTTCTGTTCATTTTCCGCAGAAATTGCAAACTGGGCCAAACAGGAGGTTAAAGGCACTGACTCTCCAAGTGGGGAGAGTGTTAGTAAAGCGTCTGGAAAGTTGCACCCGAGTACCAGGGGACGAAAACTGAGACACATTTGAACACGTTTCCCGATCACACGGTGGATCATACTGTGGGTTCCACATGCATGTTTTAGCTGAAGGAAGAATCCCTTAAACCTGGAGAGTTGAGAACCATGGAATGGGTACCATGCAATATGACTTCAAAGGGTCTGCATTTGCTCACCGAACCTCACCAATCCTATCACTGCTGCGTTTATGCCGCTGTACACACGCTTGATTCTCTTTCGGAGACATATAAATCCATAGGTTTTAAGATTCTTACTAGTCAGGTATATTCTTAGGCGTTTAATATGGGGTGTTGAGTCCACTTCGTTGAGCAAGCAGTAGCTCTTGTCTATTACATATTTGGCTTATGGAAAGGTATCTGTGCTAATTTCAATCTCTGGTTTTATGCAGCACCCCAACTCACCTTTCCCCTTAAGCAAGCATAAGTTGGTTTTCTACATTTGAGACCCTATTCTGTTTTGTAATTCAGTTCCTGTGTAGCCAAGTTTACATTCCGTGTATTAGTGATATCTTATGATGTTTCTTTTTCTGTGTGACTTATTTCACTTAGAATCATCGTACCTGAATCCACTCATTATGCTGCTACTGGCCTGATGACATAGATTTCATTGCTGAGTGATATTGCATTGTACGTAAGTACCACAACTTCTTTATCCATTTTTCGCTTTCTGCGATATTGAACTTGTACCATAAACGAGGTTCTTGTAAACAGAGCCGTCCCAAACTTTGGGGTTGCTGTGTCTTTTTGATTTTAATTTCCCTAAGCTATAGGACCATAAGTGGAAGTGCCCTAGGCTCTGTTGCTTTGTTTTTTACATGTTTCAGGAAACACCATACACTTCTCCAGAGTGGCTGTTGGCAATTTACATCCCACCCATCAGCATAACAAGGCTCCCAGTTCTCCATGGCCTGTCCTGCCTTTCTGGATTTTACACTTTTTTCAGATGGCCCTTTTGACCGGGGGGCAGTGAGACTTCATTGTAGTGCAGATTTCCTTTGCAAGCTTGCTTGGTTGGCCAAAAAGTGCGTATGCGTTTTTTCCTGAATATATTCAGGACAAAACGCATACGCACTTTTTGGCCAAGTGCATCATTGTGGACGTTCTGCCTCTTTTCCTATGCTTTACATGCAATTCCAGTCTACCTCCTGAAATCGGTTTCCTGCAATTCTGCCCCACTTTCAAGTCCTCTTGGCAGCCTTACTTCAATATATTTTTGGACGATAGCTGTCATTTAGAACTCTGCAGGTTTGTGAATTACAGGGCCCCTGAGCTCCTTTCTTCAACTCGCTTTCTTGTGAGCTGGCCGCAACACCGCAGGATTGCTTCAGGCCCTAGTGTGGTTCCGGCGTGGCTCGCTGAGCCTTTGGTTAATTCCTCTTCCTGGTGGGAAATGAGAGTTAAATTTCCCCGTCCAGACACCTCCAGCTAGTCTCTCATTGGTTCTCCCTATTCCTGTTCATTTTCCGCAGAAATTGCAAACTGGGCCAAACAGGAGGTTAAAGGCACTGACTCTCCAAGTGGGGAGAGTGTTAGTAAAGCGTCTGGAATGTTGCACCCGAGTACCAGGGGACGAAAACTGAGACACATTTGAACACGTTTCCCGATCACACGGTGGATCATACTGTGGGTTCCACATGCATGTTTTAGCTGAAGGAAGAATCCCTTAAACCTGGAGAGTTGAGAACCATGGAATGGGTACCATGCAATATGACTTCAAAGGGTCTGCATTTGCTCACCGAACCTCACCAATCCTATCACTGCTGCGTTTATGCCGCTGTACACACGCTTGATTCTCTTTCGGAGACATATAAATCCATAGGTTTTAAGATTCTTACTAGTCAGGTATATTCTTAGGCGTTTAATATGGGGTGTTGAGTCCACTTCGTTGAGCAAGCAGTAGCTCTTGTCTATTACATATTTGGCTTATGGAAAGGTATCTGTGCTAATTTCAATCTCTGGTTTTATGCAGCACCCCAACTCACCTTTCCCCTTAAGCAAGCATAAGTTGGTTTTCTACATTTGAGACCCTATTCTGTTTTCTAATTCAGTTCCTGTGTAGCCAAGTTTACATTCCGTGTATTAGTGATATCTTATGATGTTTCTTTTTCTGTGTGACTTATTTCACTTAGAATCATCGTACCTGAATCCACTCATTATGCTGCTACTGGCCTGATGACATAGATTTCATTGCTGAGTGATATTGCATTGTACGTAAGTACCACAACTTCTTTATCCATTTCTCGCTGTCTGCGATATTGAACTTGAATCGTAAATGAGATTCTTGTAAACAGAGCCGTCCCAAACTTTGGGGTTGCTGTGTCTTTTTGATTTTAATTTCCCTAAGCTATAGGACCATAAGTGGAAGTGCCCTAGGCTCTGTTGCTTTGTTTTTTACATGTTTCAGGAAACACCATACACTTCTCCAGAGTGGCTGTTGGCAATTTACATCCCACCCATCAGCACAACAAGGCTCCCAGTTCTCCATGGCCTGTCCTGCCTTTCTGGATTTTACACTTTTTTCAGATGGCCCTTTTGACCGGGGGGCAGTGAGACTTCATTGTAGTGCAGATTTCCTTTGCAAGCTTGCTTGGTTGGCCAAAAAGTGCGTATGCGTTTTTTCCTGAATATATTCAGGAAAAAACGCATACGCCCTTTTTGGCCAAGTGCATCATTGTGGACGTTCTGCCTCTTTTCCTATGCTTTACATGCAATTCCAGTCTACCTCCTGAAATCGGTTTCCTGCAATTCTGCCCCGCTTTCAAGTCCTCTTGGCAGCCTTACTTCAATATATTTTTGGACGATAGCTGTCATTTAGAACTCTGCAGGTTTGTGAATTACAGGGCCCCTGAGCTCCTTTCTTCAACTCGCTTTCTTGTGAGCTGGCCGCAACACCGCAGGATTGCTTCAGGCCCTAGTGTGGTTCCGGCGTGGCTCGTTGAGCCTTTGGTTAATTCCTCTTCCTGGTGGGAAATGAGAGTTAAATTTGCCCGTCCAGACACCTCCAGCTAGTCTCTCATTGGTTCTCCCTATTCCTGTTCATTTTCCGCAGAAATTGCAAACTGGGCCAAACAGGAGGTTAAAGGCACTGACTCTCCAAGTGGGGAGAGTGTTAGTAAAGCGTCTGGAAAGTTGCACCCGAGTACCAGGGGACGAAAACTGAGACACATTTGAACACGTTTCCCGATCACACGGTGGATCATACTGTGGGTTCCACATGCATGTTTTAGCTGAAGGAAGAATCCCTTAAACCTGGAGAGTTGAGAACCATGGAATGGGTACCATGCAATATGACTTCAAAGGGTCTGCATTTGCTCACCGAACCTCACCAATCCTATCACTGCTGCGTTTATGCCGCTGTACACACGCTTGATTCTCTTTCGGAGACATATAAATCCATAGGTTTTAAGATTCTTACTAGTCAGGTATATTCTTAGGCGTTTAATATGGGGTGTTGAGTCCACTTCGTTGAGCAAGCAGTAGCTCTTGTCTATTACATATTTGGCTTATGGAAAGGTATCTGTGCTAATTTCAATCTCTGGTTTTATGCAGCACCCCAACTCACCTTTCCCCTTAAGCAAGCATAAGTTGGTTTTCTACATTTGAGACCCTATTCTGTTTTCTAATTCAGTTCCTGTGTAGCCAAGTTTACATTCCGTGTATTAGTGATATCTTATGATGTTTCTTTTTCTGTGTGACTTATTTCACTTAGAATCATCGTACCTGAATCCACTCATTATGCTGCTACTGGCCTGATGACATAGATTTCATTGCTGAGTGATATTGCATTGTACGTAAGTACCACAACTTCTTTATCCATTTTTCGCTTTCTGCGATATTGAACTTGTACCATAAACGAGGTTCTTGTAAACAGAGCCGTCCCAAACTTTGGGGTTGCTGTGTCTTTTTGATTTTAATTTCCCTAAGCTATAGGACCATAAGTGGAAGTGCCCTAGGCTCTGTTGCTTTGTTTTTTACATGTTTCAGGAAACACCATACACTTCTCCAGAGTGGCTGTTGGCAATTTACATCCCACCCATCAGCATAACAAGGCTCCCAGTTCTCCATGGCCTGTCCTGCCTTTCTGGATTTTACACTTTTTTCAGATGGCCCTTTTGACCGGGGGGCAGTGAGACTTCATTGTAGTGCAGATTTCCTTTGCAAGCTTGCTTGGTTGGCCAAAAAGTGCGTATGCGTTTTTTCCTGAATATATTCAGGAAAAAACGCATACGCACTTTTTGGCCAAGTGCATCATTGTGGACGTTCTGCCTCTTTTCCTATGCTTTACATGCAATTCCAGTCTACCTCCTGAAATCGGTTTCCTGCAATTCTGCCCCGCTTTCAAGTCCTCTTGGCAGCCTTACTTCAATATATTTTTGGACGATAGCTGTCATTTAGAACTCTGCAGGTTTGTGAATTACAGGGCCCCTGAGCTCCTTTCTTCAACTCGCTTTCTTGTGAGCTGGCCGCAACACCGCAGGATTGCTTCAGGCCCTAGTGTGGTTCCGGCGTGGCTCGCTGAGCCTTTGGTTAATTCCTCTTCCTGGTGGGAAATGAGAGTTAAATTTCCCCGTCCAGACACCTCCAGCTAGTCTCTCATTGGTTCTCCCTATTCCTGTTCATTTTCCGCAGAAATTGCAAACTGGGCCAAACAGGAGGTTAAAGGCACTGACTCTCCAAGTGGGGAGAGTGTTAGTAAAGCGTCTGGAATGTTGCACCCGAGTACCAGGGGACGAAAACTGAGACACATTTGAACACGTTTCCCGATCACACGGTGGATCATACTGTGGGTTCCACATGCATGTTTTAGCTGAAGGAAGAATCCCTTAAACCTGGAGAGTTGAGAACCATGGAATGGGTACCATGCAATATGACTTCAAAGGGTCTGCATTTGCTCACCGAACCTCACCAATCCTATCACTGCTGCGTTTATGCCGCTGTACACACGCTTGATTCTCTTTCGGAGACATATAAATCCATAGGTTTTAAGATTCTTACTAGTCAGGTATATTCTTAGGCGTTTAATATGGGGTGTTGAGTCCACTTCGTTGAGCAAGCAGTAGCTCTTGTCTATTACATATTTGGCTTATGGAAAGGTATCTGTGCTAATTTCAATCTCTGGTTTTATGCAGCACCCCAACTCACCTTTCCCCTTAAGCAAGCATAAGTTGGTTTTCTACATTTGAGACCCTATTCTGTTTTGTAATTCAGTTCCTGTGCAGCCAAGTTTACATTCCGTGTATTAGTGATATCTTATGATGTTTCTTTTTCTGTGTGACTTATTTCACTTAGAATCATCGTACCTGAATCCACTCATTATGCTGCTACTGGCCTGATGACATAGATTTCATTGCTGAGTGATATTGCATTGTACGTAAGTACCACAACTTCTTTATCCATTTTTCGCTTTCTGCGATATTGAACTTGTACCATAAACGAGGTTCTTGTAAACAGAGCCGTCCCAAACTTTGGGGTTGCTGTGTCTTTTTGATTTTAATTTCCCTAAGCTATAGGACCATAAGTGGAAGTGCCCTAGGCTCTGTTGCTTTGTTTTTTACATGTTTCAGGAAACACCATACACTTCTCCAGAGTGGCTGTTGGCAATTTACATCCCACCCATCAGCATAACAAGGCTCCCAGTTCTCCATGGCCTGTCCTGCCTTTCTGGATTTTACACTTTTTTCAGATGGCCCTTTTGACCGGGGGGCAGTGAGACTTCATTGTAGTGCAGATTTCCTTTGCAAGCTTGCTTGGTTGGCCAAAAAGTGCGTATGCGTTTTTTCCTGAATATATTCAGGACAAAACGCATACGCACTTTTTGGCCAAGTGCATCATTGTGGACGTTCTGCCTCTTTTCCTATGCTTTACATGCAATTCCAGTCTACCTCCTGAAATCGGTTTCCTGCAATTCTGCCCCGCTTTCAAGTCCTCTTGGCAGCCTTACTTCAATATATTTTTGGACGATAGCTGTCATTTATAACTCTGCAGGTTTGTGAATTACAGGGCCCCTGAGCTCCTTTCTTCAACTCGCTTTCTTGTGAGCTGGCCGCAACACCGCAGGATTGCTTCAGGCCCTAGTGTGGTTCCGGCGTGGCTCGCTGAGCCTTTGGTTAATTCCTCTTCCTGGTGGGAAATGAGAGTTAAATTTGCCCGTCCAGACACCTCCAGCTAGTCTCTCATTGGTTCTCCCTATTCCTGTTCATTTTCCGCAGAAATTGCAAACTGGGCCAAACAGGAGGTTAAAGGCACTGACTCTCCAAGTGGGGAGAGTGTTAGTAAAGCGTCTGGAAAGTTGCACCCGAGTACCAGGGGACGAAAACTGAGACACATTTGAACACGTTTCCCGATCACACGGTGGATCATACTGTGGGTTCCACATGCATGTTTTAGCTGAAGGAAGAATCCCTTAAACCTGGAGAGTTGAGAACCATGGAATGGGTACCATGCAATATGACTTCAAAGGGTCTGCATTTGCTCACCGAACCTCACCAATCCTATCACTGCTGCGTTTATGCCGCTGTACACATGCTTGATTCTCTTTCGGAGACATATAAATCCATAGGTTTTAAGATTCTTACTAGTCAGGTATATTCTTAGGCGTTTAATATGGGGTGTTGAGTCCACTTCGTTGAGCAAGCAGTAGCTCTTGTCTATTACATATTTGGCTTATGGAAAGGTATCTGTGCTAATTTCAATCTCTGGTTTTATGCAGCACCCCAACTCACCTTTCCCCTTAAGCAAGCATAAGTTGGTTTTCTACATTTGAGACCCTATTCTGTTTTCTAATTCAGTTCCTGTGTAGCCAAGTTTACATTCCTTGTATTAGTGATATCTTATGATGTTTCTTTTTCTGTGTGACTTATTTCACTTAGAATCATCGTACCTGAATCCACTCATTATGCTGCTACTGGCCTGATGACATAGATTTCATTGCTGAGTGATATTGCATTGTACGTAAGTACCACAACTTCTTTATCCATTTTTCGCTTTCTGCGATATTGAACTTGTACCATAAACGAGGTTCTTGTAAACAGAGCCGTCCCAAACTTTGGGGTTGCTGTGTCTTTTTGATTTTAATTTCCCTAAGCTATAGGACCATAAGTGGAAGTGCCCTAGGCTCTGTTGCTTTGTTTTTTACATGTTTCAGGAAACACCATACACTTCTCCAGAGTGGCTGTTGGCAATTTACATCCCACCCATCAGCATAACAAGGCTCCCAGTTCTCCATGGCCTGTCCTGCCTTTCTGGATTTTACACTTTTTTCAGATGGCCCTTTTGACCGGGGGGCAGTGAGACTTCATTGTAGTGCAGATTTCCTTTGCAAGCTTGCTTGGTTGGCCAAAAAGTGCGTATGCGTTTTTTCCTGAATATATTCAGGAAAAAACGCATACGCACTTTTTGGCCAAGTGCATCATTGTGGACGTTCTGCCTCTTTTCCTATGCTTTACATGCAATTCCAGTCTACCTCCTGAAATCGGTTTCCTGCAATTCTGCCCCGCTTTCAAGTCCTCTTGGCAGCCTTACTTCAATATATTTTTGGACGATAGCTGTCATTTAGAACTCTGCAGGTTTGTGAATTACAGGGCCCCTGAGCTCCTTTCTTCAACTCGCTTTCTTGTGAGCTGGCCGCAACACCGCAGGATTGCTTCAGGCCCTAGTGTGGTTCCGGCGTGGCTCGCTGAGCCTTTGGTTAATTCCTCTTCCTGGTGGGAAATGAGAGTTAAATTTCCCCGTCCAGACACCTCCAGCTAGTCTCTCATTGGTTCTCCCTATTCCTGTTCATTTTCCGCAGAAATTGCAAACTGGGCCAAACAGGAGGTTAAAGGCACTGACTCTCCAAGTGGGGAGAGTGTTAGTAAAGCGTCTGGAATGTTGCACCCGAGTACCAGGGGACGAAAACTGAGACACATTTGAACACGTTTCCCGATCACACGGTGGATCATACTGTGGGTTCCACATGCATGTTTTAGCTGAAGGAAGAATCCCTTAAACCTGGAGAGTTGAGAACCATGGAATGGGTACCATGCAATATGACTTCAAAGGGTCTGCATTTGCTCACCGAACCTCACCAATCCTATCACTGCTGCGTTTATGCCGCTGTACACACGCTTGATTCTCTTTCGGAGACATATAAATCCATAGGTTTTAAGATTCTTACTAGTCAGGTATATTCTTAGGCGTTTAATATGGGGTGTTGAGTCCACTTCGTTGAGCAAGCAGTAGCTCTTGTCTATTACATATTTGGCTTATGGAAAGGTATCTGTGCTAATTTCAATCTCTGGTTTTATGCAGCACCCCAACTCACCTTTCCCCTTAAGCAAGCATAAGTTGGTTTTCTACATTTGAGACCCTATTCTGTTTTGTAATTCAGTTCCTGTGCAGCCAAGTTTACATTCCGTGTATTAGTGATATCTTATGATGTTTCTTTTTCTGTGTGACTTATTTCACTTAGAATCATCGTACCTGAATCCACTCATTATGCTGCTACTGGCCTGATGACATAGATTTCATTGCTGAGTGATATTGCATTGTACGTAAGTACCACAACTTCTTTATCCATTTTTCGCTTTCTGCGATATTGAACTTGTACCATAAACGAGGTTCTTGTAAACAGAGCCGTCCCAAACTTTGGGGTTGCTGTGTCTTTTTGATTTTAATTTCCCTAAGCTATAGGACCATAAGTGGAAGTGCCCTAGGCTCTGTTGCTTTGTTTTTTACATGTTTCAGGAAACACCATACACTTCTCCAGAGTGGCTGTTGGCAATTTACATCCCACCCATCAGCATAACAAGGCTCCCAGTTCTCCATGGCCTGTCCTGCCTTTCTGGATTTTACACTTTTTTCAGATGGCCCTTTTGACCGGGGGGCAGTGAGACTTCATTGTAGTGCAGATTTCCTTTGCAAGCTTGCTTGGTTGGCCAAAAAGTGCGTATGCGTTTTTTCCTGAATATATTCAGGACAAAACGCATACGCACTTTTTGGCCAAGTGCATCATTGTGGACGTTCTGCCTCTTTTCCTATGCTTTACATGCAATTCCAGTCTACCTCCTGAAATCGGTTTCCTGCAATTCTGCCCCGCTTTCAAGTCCTCTTGGCAGCCTTACTTCAATATATTTTTGGACGATAGCTGTCATTTATAACTCTGCAGGTTTGTGAATTACAGTGCCCCTGAGCTCCTTTCTTCAACTCGCTTTCTTGTGAGCTGGCCTCAACACCGCAGGACTGCTTCAGGCCCTAGTGTGGTTCCGGAATGGCTCGCTGAGCCTTTGGTTAATTCCTCTTCCTGGTGGGAAATGAGAGTTAAATTTGCCCGTCCAGACACCTCCAGCTAGTCTCTCATTGGTTCTCCCTATTCCTGTTCCTTTTCCGCAGAAATTGCAAACTGGGCCAAACAGGAGGTTAAAGGCACTGACTCTCCAAGTGGGAAGAGTGTTAGTAAAGCGTCTGGAATGTTGCACCCGAGTACCAGGGGACGAAAACTGAGACACATTTGAACACGTTTCCCGATCACACGGTGGATCATACTGTGGGTTCCACATGCATGTTTTAGCTGAAGGAAGAATCCCTTAAACCTGGAGAGTTGAGAACCATGGAATGGGTACCATGCAATATGACTTCAAAGGGTCTGCATTTGCTCACCGAACCTCACCAATCCTATCACTGCTGCGTTTATGCCGCTGTACACACGCTTGATTCTCTTTCGGAGACATATAAATCCATAGGTTTTAAGATTCTTACCAGTCAGGTATATTCTTAGGCGTTTAATATGGGGTGTTGAGTCCACTTCGTTGAGCAAGCAGTAGCTCTTGTCTATTACATATTTGGCTTATGGAAAGGTATCTGTGCTAATTTCAATCTCTGGTTTTATGCAGCACCCCAACTCACCTTTCCCCTTAAGCAAGCATAAGTTGGTTTTCTACATTTGAGACCCTATTCTGTTTTGTAATTCAGTTCCTGTGTAGCCAAGTTTACATTCCGTGTATTAGTGATATCTAATGATGTTTCTTTTTCTGTGTGACTTATTTCACTTAGAATCATCGTACCTGAATCCACTCATTATGCTGCTACTGGCCTGATGACATAGATTTCATTACTGAGTGATATTGCATTGTACGTAAGTACCACAACTTCTTTATCCATTTTTCGCTTTCTGCGATATTGAACTTGTACCGTAAACGAGGTTCTTGTAAACAGAGCCGTCCCAAACTTTGGGGTGGCTGTGTCTTTTTTATTTTAATTTCCCTAATCTATAGGACCATAAGTGGAAGTGCCCTAGGCTCTGTTGCTTTGTTTTTTAGATGTTTCAGGAAACACCATACACTTCTGCAGAGTGGCTGTTGGCAATTTACATCCCGCCCATCAGCATAAGAAGGCTCCCAGTTCTCCATGGCCTGTCCTGCCTTTCTGGATTTTACACTTTTTTCAGATGGCCCTTTTGACCGGGGGGCAGTGAGACTTCATTGTAGTGCAGATTTCCTTTGCAAGCTTGCTTGGTTGGCCAAAAAGGGCGTATGCGTTTTTTCCTGAATATATTCAGGAAAAAACGCATACGCCCTTTTTGGCCAAGTGCATCATTGTGGACGTTCTGCCTCTTTTCCTATGCTTTACATGCAATTCCAGTCTACCTCCTGAAATCGGTTTCCTGCAATTCTGCCCCGCTTTCAAGTCTTCTTGGCAGCCTTACTTCAATATATTTTTGGACGATAGCTGTCATTTAGAACTCTGCAGGTTTGTGAATTACAGGGCCCCTGAGCTCCTTTCTTCAACTCGCTTTCTTGTGAGCTGGCCGCAACACCGCAGGATTGCTTCAGGCCCTAGTGTGGTTCCAGCGTGGCTCGCTGAGCCTTTGCTTAATTCCTCTTCCTGGTGGGAAATGAGAGTTAAATTTACCCGTCCAGACACCTCCAGCTAGTCTCTCATTGGTTCTCCCTATTCCTGTTCATTTTCCGCAGAAATTGCAAACTGGGCCAAACAGGAGGTTAAAGGCACTGACTCTCCAAGTGGGGAGAGTGTTAGTAAAGCGTCTGGAATGTTGCACCCGAGTACCAGGGGACGAAAACTGAGACACATTTGAACACGTTTCCCGATCACACGGTGGATCATACTGTGGGTTCCACATGCATGTTTTAGCTGAAGGAAGAATCCCTTAAACCTGGAGAGTTGAGAACCATGGAATGGGTACCATGCAATATGACTTCAAAGGGTCTGCATTTGCTCACCGAACCTCACCAATCCTATCACTGCTGCGTTTATGCCGCTGTACACACGCTTGATTCTCTTTCGGAGACATATAAATCCATAGGTTTTAAGATTCTTACCAGTCAGGTATATTCTTAGGCGTTTAATATGGGGTGTTGAGTCCACTTCGTTGAGCAAGCAGTAGCTCTTGTGTATTACATATTTGGCTTATGGAAAGGTATCTGTGCTAATTTCAATCTCTGGTTTTATGCAGCACTCCAACTCACCTTTCCCCTTAAGCAAGCATAAGTTGGTTTTCTACATTTGAGACCCTATTCTGTTTTGTAATTCAGTTCCTGTGTAGCCAAGTTTACATTCCGTGTATTAGTGATATCTAATGATGTTTCTTTTTCTGTGTGACTTATTTCACTTAGAATCATCGTACCTGAATCCACTCATTATGCTGCTACTGGCCTGATGACATAGATTTCATTGCTGAGTGATATTGCATTGT